>NC_140588.1:551680944-552318071 GCF_964204655.1 Triturus cristatus
TACATCAATACAAACTTTAAAATACTTTGACATCAAATTTCTTCACAAAGTAGTTAGCCATTATAAAATCATATTCTGATTTTCTCAAACGCATTTCAGATGGGTGATTCACAGCATCACTTTTTTAAGCTTTCCCGCTATTGATAAAGCGAATATAGCACATTTTGAATGAGAAGTTTTCTTCAATCAAACATAGAGGAACCCAAATGATGATCTCATTCAGCTAGTAAAAATGTTGTTTTATATTAGTATGGAAATCGTGAAAAGAAAATGTGTTTCATGCTGATTTACAACAGTTGATCTCCAATCGTAAAATATAAGCTTTTGGTCGGAGGCATCACAGGTACTGATCAAATTCTAATTTTTGAACATTGTTCACAAATCATATGATATGCTTTCTATACATAAACTGTATCGTTGGATCAATAATGAGTAAAAAGTGACTATCTCAATTTCAGGACATATAAAAGAGAAAGAAGTAGAAACTCATGTTTCAAATGCTGAGAGGCAACAACTGTTCATGATTTTCACCTCCACTAATTATATTTATTTTTATAATCGATATGTTTATATTTTCCTATAAATATACAGAGACATATAGCTATATATACAGAGATACATATGTACAGGTTGATTTTTACATGTTTATAAGTAAATGTGATGTTGTTCCAAATAAAACTTCTAAGAACTGAATGGAAAAGAAAATTGTAAAGTTCAGATAAGTCCCACTGAAATTTGTACTCAGATCCCTGTTTTCAGAGTCCAGAGTGCTAACCATGACACCATCCACCCTCCCGTACCAGGGTGAGCTTTACATTTTGACAGAAGAGATTTGCCTCAGGGGGCAACTTATCTTTCATTGAAAAATATTATCTCACATAAAAACCACTGTTCAACAGAGTTATAACGTTATTTGAGTCTTTTGGGCAACATCCTTCCCCAACATAGTTCAATATGCAAAAGTTTACCAGAATAGGAAAGCAATCCAATTCAGTTTCTCTTTGACAGTAGAATATTAAAAACTTTGACATTTCCACATTCCTGCAGCAGTTTATGCTCCTTTCACATGGGAGGTTCCATGGTGTAATGGTTAGCACTTTGGACTTTGAATCCAATGATCCGAGTTCAAATCTCGGTGGGAACATTTTATGACTCTTGACCAAATCATTTTCTTTCAAGTGTATTCATTAATATCACATATCTAATACCGGTAGGGTGAACAATTAATTTATTGAGTATACTCTAAAAGTTTATTAGATGTGAGCAAATAATAGAAATTTTACAATACCTGGAAACTAAATGGCTCAAAATAATGAGAGATTTTACAAACTCACTCTGGTTTCTCAAACTCATCACAGGGGCCTGATGCAAGACATTACTTTTTAAAATCTTACTGTTATTGTTAAGGGGAACAAGGAACTTTTTCATTGCAAAGCATTCATTAAAACAAAACTTGTGGAGTCAAACTTTGTATTACGGGGACCGAAGATGTGCAGTTTGAATAATAATCTTGAAATTCAGACGTACAAAGATTTTACACACTGATTTTCAACAGTAAATCCACAACCAAAAAAGTTGAATCTTTTGAAAGACATGTCAAAGGTGTGAATCTGAAATTCACTTTTAAAGACATTCACAATGAAATGCACTGTGTAAGTCCAGCATGTTGTCAGCTAAGAAATCAGCAAAACTGAACTATCTCATTACTGGCCATATAGATGAGAAAGGAAAATAAACTCATGTTTACAATGTGGATGTGAAAGAACAGTTTCTAGGTTCAGCTTCAATATTTATGTTAATGAATAATTGATATGTTCATATTGTCTAACAGCTATCTAGACGGATAAAGCTATGTATGCATCTATACATACTTGTGCGTTCATACGCATCAGTATAAAACATTGATATTATGTTTTTTCTAGACCAAATTCTAAAAAATGAGTTAAACAGTGAATCTCATAATTGTAGTAGGTCCCACCGAGATTTGAACTCGGATCGCTGGATTCAGAGTCCAGAGTGCTAACCATTACACCATGGAACCCTCTCACACAAGAGTGACTTTTCCATTGAGACAAAAGAGAGCGCATCAGTGATGGCCTTCTCTTATATTGATAAAAAGATATCTCATTTGAATGGTCATAGTGGATAGAGCTTTAATGTGATTTGATTCTTTTCAGCTATATTCTCTATAAAAGTGTTAAATATTCAAATGTTTATCTGAATATAAAAGTTATATCACAATGTTCATCTTTGCCTGTAGCATAATAAAACAGTCTACATTTCCAGACTACTGAAGCAATGTCTCTGTCTCCTGCATGGGTGGCTCCATAGAGCAATGGTTGGCAATTTGGACTTTGCATCCAATGATCCGATTTGAAACCTTGGAGGGACTTTTTTTATTACTCTTGAGCTTTTCCATTTCTTCATCTTTGTTCATTGATAGCTCAAATCCAACACCAGTAGGTTGAAAGAGTCAATTATTGAATGCTTTCAAAATGTCCATCAGCTTGAACAAGTTACATCAATACAAACTTTAAAATACTTTGACATCAAATTTCTTCACAAAGTAGTTAGCCATTATAAAATCATATTCTGATTTTCTCAAACGCATTTCAGATGGGTGATTCACAGCATCACTTTTTTAAGCTTTCCCGCTATTGATAAGGCGAATATAGCACATTTTGAATGAGAAGTTTTCTTCAATCAAACATAGAGGAACCCAAATGATGATCTCATTCAGCTAGTAAAAATGTTGTTTTATATTAGTATGGAAATCGTGAAAAGAAAATGTGTTTCATGCTGATTTACAACAGTTGATCTCCAATCGTAAAATATAAGCTTTTGGTCGGAGGCATCACAGGTACTGATCAAATTCTAATTTTTGAACATTGTTCACAAATCATATGATATGCTTTCTATACATAAACTGTATCGTTGGATCAATAATGAGTAAAAAGTGACTATCTCAATTTCAGGACATATAAAAGAGAAAGAAGTAGAAACTCATGTTTCAAATGCTGAGAGGCAACAACTGTTCATGATTTTCACCTCCACTAATTATATTTATTTTTATAATCGATATGTTTATATTTTCCTATAAATATACAGAGACATATAGCTATATATACAGAGATACATATGTACAGGTTGATTTTTACATGTTTATAAGTAAATGTGATGTTGTTCCAAATAAAACTTCTAAGAACTGAATGGAAAAGAAAATTGTAAAGTTCAGATAAGTCCCACTGAAATTTGTACTCAGATCCCTGTTTTCAGAGTCCAGAGTGCTAACCATGACACCATCCACCCTCCCGTACCAGGGTGAGCTTTACATTTTGACAGAAGAGATTTGCCTCAGGGGGCAACTTATCTTTCATTGAAAAATATTATCTCACATAAAAACCACTGTTCAACAGAGTTATAACGTTATTTGAGTCTTTTGGGCAACATCCTTCCCCAATATAGTTCAATATGCAAAAGTTTACCAGAATAGGAAAGCAATCCAATTCAGTTTCTCTTTGACAGTAGAATATTAAAAACTTTGACATTTCCACATTCCTGCAGCAGTTTATGCTCCTTTCACATGGGAGGTTCCATGGTGTAATGGTTAGCACTTTGGACTTTGAATCCAATGATCCGAGTTCAAATCTCGGTGGGAACATTTTATGACTCTTGACCAAATCATTTTCTTTCAAGTGTATTCATTAATATCACATATCTAATACCGGTAGGGTGAACAATTAATTTATTGAGTATACTCTAAAAGTTTATTAGATGTGAGCAAATAATAGAAATTTTACAATACCTGGAAACTAAATGGCTCAAAATAATGAGAGATTTTACAAACTCACTCTGGTTTCTCAAACTCATCACAGGGGCCTGATGCAAGACATTACTTTTTAAAATCTTACTGTTATTGTTAAGGGGAACAAGGAACTTTTTCATTGCAAAGCATTCATTAAAACAAAACTTGTGGAGTCAAACTTTGTATTACGGGGACCGAAGATGTGCAGTTTGAATAATAATCTTGAAATTCAGACGTACAAAGATTTTACACACTGATTTTCAACAGTAAATCCACAACCAAAAAAGTTGAATCTTTTGAAAGACATGTCAAAGGTGTGAATCTGAAATTCACTTTTAAAGACATTCACAATGAAATGCACTGTGTAAGTCCAGCATGTTGTCAGCTAAGAAATCAGCAAAACTGAACTATCTCATTACTGGCCATATAGATGAGAAAGGAAAATAAACTCATGTTTACAATGTGGATGTGAAAGAACAGTTTCTAGGTTCAGCTTCAATATTTATGTTAATGAATAATTGATATGTTCATATTGTCTAACAGCTATCTAGACGGATAAAGCTATGTATGCATCTATACATACTTGTGCGTTCATACGCATCAGTATAAAACATTGATATTATGTTTTTTCTAGACCAAATTCTAAAAAATGAGTTAAACAGTGAATCTCATAATTGTAGTAGGTCCCACCGAGATTTGAACTCGGATCGCTGGATTCAGAGTCCAGAGTGCTAACCATTACACCATGGAACCCTCTCACACAAGAGTGACTTTTCCATTGAGACAAAAGAGAGCGCATCAGTGATGGCCTTCTCTTAAATTGATAAAAAGATATCTCATTTGAATGGTCATAGTGGATAGAGCTTTAATGTGATTTGATTCTTTTCAGCTATATTCTCTATAAAAGTGTTAAATATTCAAATGTTTATCTGAATATAAAAGTTATATCACAATGTTCATCTTTGCCTGTAGCATAATAAAACAGTCTACATTTCCAGACTACTGAAGCAATGTCTCTGTCTCCTGCATGGGTGGCTCCATAGAGCAATGGTTGGCAATTTGGACTTTGCAGCCAATGATCCGATTTGAAACCTTGGAGGGACTTTTTTTATTTCTCTTGAGCTTTTCCATTTCTTCATCTTTGTTCATTGATAGCTCAAATCCAACACCAGTAGGTTGAAATAGTCAATTATTGAATGCTTTCAAAATGTCCATCAGCTTGAACAAGTTACATCAATACAAACTTTAAAATACTTTGACATCAAATTTCTTCACAAAGTAGTTATCCATTATAAAATCATATTCTGATTTTCTCAAACGCATTTCAGATGGGTGATTCACAGCATCACTTTTTTAAGCTTTCCCGCTATTGATAAGGCGAAAATAGCACATTTTGAATGAGAAGTTTTCTTCAATCAAACATAGAGGAACCCAAATGATGATCTCATTCAGCTAGTAAAAATGTTGTTTTATATTAGTATGGAAATCGTGAAAAGAAAATGTTTTTCATGCTGATTTACAACAGTTGATCTCCAATCGTAAAATATAAGCTTTTGGTCGGAGGCATCACAGGTACTGATCAAATTCTAATTTTTGAACATTGTTCACAAATCATATGATATGCTTTCTATACATAAACTGTATCGTTGGATCAATAATGAGTAAAAAGTGACTATCTCAATTTCAGGACATATAAAAGAGAAAGAAGTAGAAACTCATGTTTCAAATGCTGAGAGGCAACAACTGTTCATGATTTTCACCTCCACTAATTATATTTATTTTTATAATCGATATGTTTATATTTTCCTATAAATATACAGAGACATATAGCTATATATACAGAGATACATATGTACAGGTTGATTTTTACATGTTTATAAGTAAATGTGATGTTGTTCCAAATAAAACTTCTAAGAACTGAATGGAAAAGAAAATTGTAAAGTTCAGATAAGTCCCACTGAAATTTGTACTCAGATCCCTGTTTTCAGAGTCCAGAGTGCTAACCATGACACCATCCACCCTCCCGTACCAGGGTGAGCTTTACATTTTGACAGAAGAGATTTGCCTCAGGGGGCAACTTATCTTTCATTGAAAAATATTATCTCACATAAAAACCACTGTTCAACAGAGTTATAACGTTATTTGAGTCTTTTGGGCAACATCCTTCCCCAACATAGTTCAATATGCAAAAGTTTACCAGAATAGGAAAGCAATCCAATTCAGTTTCTCTTTGACAGTAGAATGTTAAAAACTTTGACATTTCCACATTCCTGCAGCAGTTTATGCTGCTTTCACAATGGAGGTTCCATGGTGTAATGGTTAGCACTTTGGACTTTGAATCCAATGATCCGAGTTCAAATCTCGGTGGGAACATTTTATGACTCTTGACCAAATCATTTTCTTTCAAGTGTATTCATTAATATCACATATCTAATACCGGTAGGGTGAACAATTAATTTATTGAGTATACTCTAAAAGTTTATTAGATGTGAGCAAATAATAGAAATTTTACAATACCTGGAAACTAAATGGCTCAAAATAATGAGAGATTTTACAAACTCACTCTGGTTTCTCAAACTCATCACAGGGGCCTGATGCAAGACATTACTTTTTAAAATCTTACTGTTATTGTTAAGGGGAACAAGGAACTTTTTCATTGCAAAGCATTCATTAAAACAAAACTTGAGGAGTCAAACTTTGTATTACGGGGACCGAAGATGTGCAGTTTGAATAATAATCTTGAAATGCAGACGTACAAAGATTTTACACACTGATTTTCAACAGTAAATCCACAACCAAAAAAGTTGAATCTTTTGAAAGACATGTCAAAGGTGTGAATCTGAAATTCACTTTTAAAGACATTCACAATGAAATGCACTGTGTAAGTCCAGCATGTTGTCAGCTAAGAAATCAGCAAAACTGAACTATCTCATTACTGGCCATATAGATGAGAAAGGAAAATAAACTCATGTTTACAATGTGGATGTGAAAGAACAGTTTCTAGGTTCAGTTTCAATATTTATGTTAATGAATAATTGATATGTTCATATTGTCTAACAGCTATCTAGACGGATAAAGCTATGTATGCATCTATACATACTTATGCGTTCATACGCATCAGTATAAAACATTGATATTATGTTTTTTCTAGACCAAATTCTAAAAAGTGAGTTAAACAGTGAATCTCATAATTGTAGTAGGTCCCACCGAGATATGAACTCGGATCGCTGGATTCAGAGTCCAGAGTGCTAACCGTTACACCATGGAACCCTCTCACACAAGAGTGACTTTTCCATTGAGACAAAAGAGAGCGCATCAGTGATGGCCTTCTCTTATATTGATAAAAAGATATCTCATTTGAATGGTCATAGTGGATAGAGCTTTAATGTGATTTGATTCTTTTCAGCTATATTCTCTATAAAAGTGTTAAATATTCAAATGTTTATCTGAATATAAAAGTTATATCACAATGTTCATCTTTGCCTGTAGCATAATAAAACAGTCTACATTTCCAGACTACTGAAGCAATGTCTCTGTCTCCTGCATGGGTGGCTCCATAGAGCAATGGTTGGCAATTTGGACTTTGCATCCAATGATCCGATTTGAAACCTTGGAGGGACTTTTTTTATTACTCTTGAGCTTTTCCATTTCTTCATCTTTGTTCATTGATAGCTCAAATCCAACACCAGTAGGTTGAAAGAGTCAATTATTGAATGCTTTCAAAATGTCCATCAGCTTGAACAAGTTACATCAATACAAACTTTAAAATACTTTGACATCAAATTTCTTCACAAAGTAGTTAGCCATTATAAAATCATATTCTGATTTTCTCAAACGCATTTCAGATGGGTGATTCACAGCATCACTTTTTTAAGCTTTCCCGCTATTGATAAAGCGAATATAGCACATTTTGAATGAGAAGTTTTCTTCAATCAAACATAGAGGAACCCAAATGATGATCTCATTCAGCTAG
Organism: Triturus cristatus; assembly: GCF_964204655.1. Taxonomy (NCBI): domain Eukaryota; kingdom Metazoa; phylum Chordata; class Amphibia; order Caudata; family Salamandridae; genus Triturus; species Triturus cristatus. The sequence continues at coordinate 551,688,723 of NC_140588.1, forward strand.
TAAAAATGTTGTTTTATATTAGTATGGAAATCGTGAAAAGAAAATGTGTTTCATGCTGATTTACAACAGTTGATCTCCAATCGTAAAATATAAGCTTTTGGTCGGAGGCATCACAGGTACTGATCAAATTCTAATTTTTGAACATTGTTCACAAATCATATGATATGCTTTCTATACATAAACTGTATCGTTGGATCAATAATGAGTAAAAAGTGACTATCTCAATTTCAGGACATATAAAAGAGAAAGAAGTAGAAACTCATGTTTCAAATGCTGAGAGGCAACAACTGTTCATGATTTTCACCTCCACTAATTATATTTATTTTTATAATCGATATGTTTATATTTTCCTATAAATATACAGAGACATATAGCTATATATACAGAGATACATATGTACAGGTTGATTTTTACATGTTTATAAGTAAATGTGATGTTGTTCCAAATAAAACTTCTAAGAACTGAATGGAAAAGAAAATTGTAAAGTTCAGATAAGTCCCACTGAAATTTGTACTCAGATCCCTGTTTTCAGAGTCCAGAGTGCTAACCATGACACCATCCACCCTCCCGTACCAGGGTGAGCTTTACATTTTGACAGAAGCGATTTGCCTCAGGGGGCAACTTATCTTTCATTGAAAAATATTATCTCACATAAAAACCACTGTTCAACAGAGTTATAACGTTATTTGAGTCTTTTGGGCAACATCCTTCCCCAACATAGTTCAATATGCAAAAGTTTACCAGAATAGGAAAGCAATCCAATTCAGTTTCTCTTTGACAGTAGAATATTAAAAACTTTGACATTTCCACATTCCTGCAGCAGTTTATGCTCCTTTCACATGGGAGGTTCCATGGTGTAATGGTTAGCACTTTGGACTTTGAATCCAATGATCCGAGTTCAAATCTCGGTGGGAACATTTTATGACTCTTGACCAAATCATTTTCTTTCAAGTGTATTCATTAATATCACATATCTAATACCGGTAGGGTGAACAATTAATTTATTGAGTATACTCTAAAAGTTTATTAGATGTGAGCAAATAATAGAAATTTTACAATACCTGGAAACTAAATGGCTCAAAATAATGAGAGATTTTACAAACTCACTCTGGTTTCTCAAACTCATCACAGGGGCCTGATGCAAGACATTACTTTTTAAAATCTTACTGTTATTGTTAAGGGGAACAAGGAACTTTTTCATTGCAAAGCATTCATTAAAACAAAACTTGTGGAGTCAAACTTTGTATTACGGGGACCGAAGATGTGCAGTTTGAATAATAATCTTGAAATTCAGACGTACAAAGATTTTACACACTGATTTTCAACAGTAAATCCACAACCAAAAAAGTTGAATCTTTTGAAAGACATGTCAAAGGTGTGAATCTGAAATTCACTTTTAAAGACATTCACAATGAAATGCACTGTGTAAGTCCAGCATGTTGTCAGCTAAGAAATCAGCAAAACTGAACTATCTCATTACTGGCCATATAGATGAGAAAGGAAAATAAACTCATGTTTACAATGTGGATGTGAAAGAACAGTTTCTAGGTTCAGCTTCAATATTTATGTTAATGAATAATTGATATGTTCATATTGTCTAACAGCTATCTAGACGGATAAAGCTATGTATGCATCTATACATACTTGTGCGTTCATACGCATCAGTATAAAACATTGATATTATGTTTTTTCTAGACCAAATTCTAAAAAATGAGTTAAACAGTGAATCTCATAATTGTAGTAGGTCCCACCGAGATTTGAACTCGGATCGCTGGATTCAGAGTCCAGAGTGCTAACCATTACACCATGGAACCCTCTCACACAAGAGTGACTTTTCCATTGAGACAAAAGAGAGCGCATCAGTGATGGCCTTCTCTTATATTGATAAAAAGATATCTCATTTGAATGGTCATAGTGGATAGAGCTTTAATGTGATTTGATTCTTTTCAGCTATATTCTCTATAAAAGTGTTAAATATTCAAATGTTTATCTGAATATAAAAGTTATATCACAATGTTCATCTTTGCCTGTAGCATAATAAAACAGTCTACATTTCCAGACTACTGAAGCAATGTCTCTGTCTCCTGCATGGGTGGCTCCATAGAGCAATGGTTGGCAATTTGGACTTTGCATCCAATGATCCGATTTGAAACCTTGGAGGGACTTTTTTTATTACTCTTGAGCTTTTCCATTTCTTCATCTTTGTTCATTGATAGCTCAAATCCAACACCAGTAGGTTGAAAGAGTCAATTATTGAATGCTTTCAAAATGTCCATCAGCTTGAACAAGTTACATCAATACAAACTTTAAAATACTTTGACATCAAATTTCTTCACAAAGTAGTTAGCCATTATAAAATCATATTCTGATTTTCTCAAACGCATTTCAGATGGGTGATTCACAGCATCACTTTTTTAAGCTTTCCCGCTATTGATAAGGCGAATATAGCACATTTTGAATGAGAAGTTTTCTTCAATCAAACATAGAGGAACCCAAATGATGATCTCATTCAGCTAGTAAAAATGTTGTTTTATATTAGTATGGAAATCGTGAAAAGAAAATGTGTTTCATGCTGATTTACAACAGTTGATCTCCAATCGTAAAATATAAGCTTTTGGTCGGAGGCATCACAGGTACTGATCAAATTCTAATTTTTGAACATTGTTCACAAATCATATGATATGCTTTCTATACATAAACTGTATCGTTGGATCAATAATGAGTAAAAAGTGACTATCTCAATTTCAGGACATATAAAAGAGAAAGAAGTAGAAACTCATGTTTCAAATGCTGAGAGGCAACAACTGTTCATGATTTTCACCTCCACTAATTATATTTATTTTTATAATCGATATGTTTATATTTTCCTATAAATATACAGAGACATATAGCTATATATACAGAGATACATATGTACAGGTTGATTTTTACATGTTTATAAGTAAATGTGATGTTGTTCCAAATAAAACTTCTAAGAACTGAATGGAAAAGAAAATTGTAAAGTTCAGATAAGTCCCACTGAAATTTGTACTCAGATCCCTGTTTTCAGAGTCCAGAGTGCTAACCATGACACCATCCACCCTCCCGTACCAGGGTGAGCTTTACATTTTGACAGAAGAGATTTGCCTCAGGGGGCAACTTATCTTTCATTGAAAAATATTATCTCACATAAAAACCACTGTTCAACAGAGTTATAACGTTATTTGAGTCTTTTGGGCAACATCCTTCCCCAATATAGTTCAATATGCAAAAGTTTACCAGAATAGGAAAGCAATCCAATTCAGTTTCTCTTTGACAGTAGAATATTAAAAACTTTGACATTTCCACATTCCTGCAGCAGTTTATGCTCCTTTCACATGGGAGGTTCCATGGTGTAATGGTTAGCACTTTGGACTTTGAATCCAATGATCCGAGTTCAAATCTCGGTGGGAACATTTTATGACTCTTGACCAAATCATTTTCTTTCAAGTGTATTCATTAATATCACATATCTAATACCGGTAGGGTGAACAATTAATTTATTGAGTATACTCTAAAAGTTTATTAGATGTGAGCAAATAATAGAAATTTTACAATACCTGGAAACTAAATGGCTCAAAATAATGAGAGATTTTACAAACTCACTCTGGTTTCTCAAACTCATCACAGGGGCCTGATGCAAGACATTACTTTTTAAAATCTTACTGTTATTGTTAAGGGGAACAAGGAACTTTTTCATTGCAAAGCATTCATTAAAACAAAACTTGTGGAGTCAAACTTTGTATTACGGGGACCGAAGATGTGCAGTTTGAATAATAATCTTGAAATTCAGACGTACAAAGATTTTACACACTGATTTTCAACAGTAAATCCACAACCAAAAAAGTTGAATCTTTTGAAAGACATGTCAAAGGTGTGAATCTGAAATTCACTTTTAAAGACATTCACAATGAAATGCACTGTGTAAGTCCAGCATGTTGTCAGCTAAGAAATCAGCAAAACTGAACTATCTCATTACTGGCCATATAGATGAGAAAGGAAAATAAACTCATGTTTACAATGTGGATGTGAAAGAACAGTTTCTAGGTTCAGCTTCAATATTTATGTTAATGAATAATTGATATGTTCATATTGTCTAACAGCTATCTAGACGGATAAAGCTATGTATGCATCTATACATACTTGTGCGTTCATACGCATCAGTATAAAACATTGATATTATGTTTTTTCTAGACCAAATTCTAAAAAATGAGTAAAACAGTGAATCTCATAATTGTAGTAGGTCCCACCGAGATTTGAACTCGGATCGCTGGATTCAGAGTCCAGAGTGCTAACCATTACACCATGGAACCCTCTCACACAAGAGTGACTTTTCCATTGAGACAAAAGAGAGCGCATCAGTGATGGCCTTCTCTTAAATTGATAAAAAGATATCTCATTTGAATGGTCATAGTGGATAGAGCTTTAATGTGATTTGATTCTTTTCAGCTATATTCTCTATAAAAGTGTTAAATATTCAAATGTTTATCTGAATATAAAAGTTATATCACAATGTTCATCTTTGCCTGTAGCATAATAAAACAGTCTACATTTCCAGACTACTGAAGCAATGTCTCTGTCTCCTGCATGGGTGGCTCCATAGAGCAATGGTTGGCAATTTGGACTTTGCAGCCAATGATCCGATTTGAAACCTTGGAGGGACTTTTTTTATTTCTCTTGAGCTTTTCCATTTCTTCATCTTTGTTCATTGATAGCTCAAATCCAACACCAGTAGGTTGAAATAGTCAATTATTGAATGCTTTCAAAATGTCCATCAGCTTGAACAAGTTACATCAATACAAACTTTAAAATACTTTGACATCAAATTTCTTCACAAAGTAGTTATCCATTATAAAATCATATTCTGATTTTCTCAAACGCATTTCAGATGGGTGATTCACAGCATCACTTTTTTAAGCTTTCCCGCTATTGATAAGGCGAAAATAGCACATTTTGAATGAGAAGTTTTCTTCAATCAAACATAGAGGAACCCAAATGATGATCTCATTCAGCTAGTAAAAATGTTGTTTTATATTAGTATGGAAATCGTGAAAAGAAAATGTTTTTCATGCTGATTTACAACAGTTGATCTCCAATCGTAAAATATAAGCTTTTGGTCGGAGGCATCACAGGTACTGATCAAATTCTAATTTTTGAACATTGTTCACAAATCATATGATATGCTTTCTATACATAAACTGTATCGTTGGATCAATAATGAGTAAAAAGTGACTATCTCAATTTCAGGACATATAAAAGAGAAAGAAGTAGAAACTCATGTTTCAAATGCTGAGAGGCAACAACTGTTCATGATTTTCACCTCCACTAATTATATTTATTTTTATAATCGATATGTTTATATTTTCCTATAAATATACAGAGACATATAGCTATATATACAGAGATACATATGTACAGGTTGATTTTTACATGTTTATAAGTAAATGTGATGTTGTTCCAAATAAAACTTCTAAGAACTGAATGGAAAAGAAAATTGTAAAGTTCAGATAAGTCCCACTGAAATTTGTACTCAGATCCCTGTTTTCAGAGTCCAGAGTGCTAACCATGACACCATCCACCCTCCCGTACCAGGGTGAGCTTTACATTTTGACAGAAGAGATTTGCCTCAGGGGGCAACTTATCTTTCATTGAAAAATATTATCTCACATAAAAACCACTGTTCAACAGAGTTATAACGTTATTTGAGTCTTTTGGGCAACATCCTTCCCCAACATAGTTCAATATGCAAAAGTTTACCAGAATAGGAAAGCAATCCAATTCAGTTTCTCTTTGACAGTAGAATATTAAAAACTTTGACATTTCCACATTCCTGCAGCAGTTTATGCTCCTTTCACATGGGAGGTTCCATGGTGTAATGGTTAGCACTTTGGACTTTGAATCAAATGATCCGAGTTCAAATCTCGGTGGGAACATTTTATGACTCTTGACCAAATCATTTTCTTTCAAGTGTATTCATTAATATCACATATCTAATACCGGTAGGGTGAACAATTAATTTATTGAGTATACTCTAAAAGTTTATTAGATGTGAGCAAATAATAGAAATTTTACAATACCTGGAAACTAAATGGCTCAAAATAATGAGAGATTTTACAAACTCACTCTGGTTTCTCAAACTCATCACAGGGGCCTGATGCAAGACATTACTTTTTAAAATCTTACTGTTATTGTTAAGGGGAACAAGGAACTTTTTCATTGCAAAGCATTCATTAAAACAAAACTTGAGGAGTCAAACTTTGTATTACGGGGACCGAAGATGTGCAGTTTGAATAATAATCTTGAAATGCAGACGTACAAAGATTTTACACACTGATTTTCAACAGTAAATCCACAACCAAAAAAGTTGAATCTTTTGAAAGACATGTCAAAGGTGTGAATCTGAAATTCACTTTTAAAGACATTCACAATGAAATGCACTGTGTAAGTCCAGCATGTTGTCAGCTAAGAAATCAGCAAAACTGAACTATCTCATTACTGGCCATATAGATGAGAAAGGAAAATAAACTCATGTTTACAATGTGGATGTGAAAGAACAGTTTCTAGGTTCAGTTTCAATATTTATGTTAATGAATAATTGATATGTTCATATTGTCTAACAGCTATCTAGACGGATAAAGCTATGTATGCATCTATACATACTTATGCGTTCATACGCATCAGTATAAAACATTGATATTATGTTTTTTCTAGACCAAATTCTAAAAAGTGAGTTAAACAGTGAATCTCATAATTGTAGTAGGTCCCACCGAGATATGAACTCGGATCGCTGGATTCAGAGTCCAGAGTGCTAACCGTTACACCATGGAACCCTCTCACACAAGAGTGACTTTTCCATTGAGACAAAAGAGAGCGCATCAGTGATGGCCTTCTCTTATATTGATAAAAAGATATCTCATTTGAATGGTCATAGTGGATAGAGCTTTAATGTGATTTGATTCTTTTCAGCTATATTCTCTATAAAAGTGTTAAATATTCAAATGTTTATCTGAATATAAAAGTTATATCACAATGTTCATCTTTGCCTGTAGCATAATAAAACAGTCTACATTTCCAGACTACTGAAGCAATGTCTCTGTCTCCTGCATGGGTGGCTCCATAGAGCAATGGTTGGCAATTTGGACTTTGCATCCAATGATCCGATTTGAAACCTTGGAGGGACTTTTTTTATTACTCTTGAGCTTTTCCATTTCTTCATCTTTGTTCATTGATAGCTCAAATCCAACACCAGTAGGTTGAAAGAGTCAATTATTGAATGCTTTCAAAATGTCCATCAGCTTGAACAAGTTACATCAATACAAACTTTAAAATACTTTGACATCAAATTTCTTCACAAAGTAGTTAGCCATTATAAAATCATATTCTGATTTTCTCAAACGCATTTCAGATGGGTGATTCACAGCATCACTTTTTTAAGCTTTCCCGCTATTGATAAAGCGAATATAGCACATTTTGAATGAGAAGTTTTCTTCAATCAAACATAGAGGAACCCAAATGATGATCTCATTCAGCTAGTAAAAATGTTGTTTTATATTAGTATGGAAATCGTGAAAAGAAAATGTGTTTCATGCTGATTTACAACAGTTGATCTCCAATCGTAAAATATAAGCTTTTGGTCGGAGGCATCACAGGTACTGATCAAATTCTAATTTTTGAACATTGTTCACAAATCATATGATATGCTTTCTATACATAAACTGTATCGTTGGATCAATAATGAGTAAAAAGTGACTATCTCAATTTCAGGACATATAAAAGAGAAAGAAGTAGAAACTCATGTTTCAAATGCTGAGAGGCAACAACTGTTCATGATTTTCACCTCCACTAATTATATTTATTTTTATAATCTATATGTTTATATTTTCCTATAAATATACAGAGACATATAGCTATATATACAGAGATACATATGTACAGGTTGATTTTTACATGTTTATAAGTAAATGTGATGTTGTTCCAAATAAAACTTCTAAGAACTGAATGGAAAAGAAAATTGTAAAGTTCAGATAAGTCCCACTGAAATTTGTACTCAGATCCCTGTTTTCAGAGTCCAGAGTGCTAACCCTGACACCATCCACCCTCCCGTACCAGGGTGAGCTTTACATTTTGACAGAAGAGATTTGCCTCAGGGGGCAACTTATCTTTCATTGAAAAATATTATCTCACATAAAAACCACTGTTCAACAGAGTTATAACGTTATTTGAGTCTTTTGGGCAACATCCTTCCCCAACATAGTTCAATATGCAAAAGTTTACCAGAATAGGAAAGCAATCCAATTCAGTTTCTCTTTGACAGTAGAATATTAAAAACTTTGACATTTCCACATTCCTGCAGCAGTTTATGCTCCTTTTACATGGGAGGTTCCATGGTGTAATGGTTAGCACTTTGGACTTTGAATCCAATGATCCGAGTTCAAATCTCATTGGGAACATTTTATGACTCTTGACCAAATCATTTTCTTTCAAGTGTATTCATTAATATCACATATCTAATACCGGTAGGGTGAACAATTAATTTATTGATTATACTCTAAAAGTTTATTAGATGTGAGCAAATAATAGAAATTTTACAATACCTGGAAACTAAATGGCTCAAAATAATGAGAGATTTTACAAACTCACTCTGGTTTCTCAAACTCATCACAGGGGTCTGATGCAAGACATTACTTTTTAAAATCTTACTGTTATTGTTAAGGGGAACAAGGAACTTTTTCATTGCAAAGCATTCATTAAAACAAAACTTGAGGAGTCAAACTTTGTATTACGGGGACCGAAGATGTGCAGTTTGAATAATAATCTTGAAATTCAGACGTACAAAGATTTTACACACTGATTTTCAACAGTAAATCCACAACCAAAAAAGTTGAATCTTTTGAAAGACATGTCAAAGGTGTGAATCTGAAATTCACTTTTAAAGACATTCACAATGAAATGCACTGTGTAAGTCCAGCATGTTGTCAGCTAAGAAATCAGCAAAACTGAACTATCTCATTACTGGCCATATAGATGAGAAAGGAAAATAAACTCATGTTTACAATGTGGATGTGAAAGAACAGTTTCTAGGTTCAGCTTCAATATTTATGTTAATGAATAATTGATATGTTCATATTGTCTAACAGCTATCTAGACGGATAAAGCTATGTATGCATCTATACATACTTATGCGTTCATACGCATCAGTATAAAACATTGATATTATGTTTTTTCTAGACCAAATTCTAAAAAATGAGTTAAACAGTGAATCTCATAATTGTAGTAGGTCCCACCGAGATTTGAACTCGGATCGCTGGATTCAGAGTCCAGAGTGCTAACCATTACACCATGGAACCCTCTCACACAAGAGTGACTTTTCCATTGAGACAAAAGAGAGCGCATCAGTGATGGCCTTCTCTTATATTGATAAAAAGATATCTCATTTGAATGGTCATAGTGGATAGAGCTTTAATGTGATTTGATTCTTTTCAGCTAAATTCTCTATAAAAGTGTTAAATATTCAAATGTTTATCTGAATATAAAAGTTATATCACAATGTTCATCTTTGCCTGTAGCATAATAAAACAGTCTACATTTCCAGACTACTGAAGCAATGTCTCTGTCTCCTGCATGGGTGGCTCCATAGAGCAATGGTTGGCAATTTGGACTTTGCATCCAATGATCCGATTTGAAACCTTGGAGGGACTTTTTTTATTACTCTTGAGCTTTTCCATTTCTTCATCTTTGTTCATTGATAGCTCAAATCCAACACCAGTAGGTTGAAAGAGTCAATTATTGAATGCTTTCAAAATGTCCATCAGCTTGAACAAGTTACATCAATACAAACTTTAAAATACTTTGACATCAAATTTCTTCACAAAGTAGTTAGCCATTATAAAATCATATTCTGATTTTCTCAAACGCATTTCAGATGGGTGATTCACAGCATCACTTTTTGAAGCTTTCCCGCTATTGATAAGGCGAATATAGCACATTTTGAATGAGAAGTTTTCTTCAATCAAACATAGAGGAACCCAAATGATGATCTCATTCAGCTAGTAAAAATGTTGTTTTATATTAGTATGGAAATCGTGAAAAGAAAATGTGTTTCATGCTGATTTACAACAGTTGATCTCCAATCGTAAAATATAAGCTTTTGGTCGGAGGCATCACAGGTACTGATCAAATTCTAATTTTTGAACATTGTTCACAAATCATATGATATGCTTTCTATACATAAACTGTATCGTTGGATCAATAATGAGTAAAAAGTGACTATCTCAATTTCAGGACATATAAAAGAGAAAGAAGTAGAAACTCATGTTTCAAATGCTGAGAGGCAACAACTGTTCATGATTTTCACCTCCACTAATTATATTTATTTTTATAATCGATATGTTTATATTTTCCTATAAATATACAGAGACATATAGCTATATATACAGAGATACATATGTACAGGTTGATTTTTACATGTTTATAAGTAAATGTGATGTTGTTCCAAATAAAACTTCTAAGAACTGAATGGAAAAGAAAATTGTAAAGTTCAGATAAGTCCCACTGAAATTTGTACTCAGATCCCTGTTTTCAGAGTCCAGAGTGCTAACCATGACACCATCCACCCTCCCGTACCAGGGTGAGCTTTACATTTTGACAGAAGAGATTTGCCTCAGGGGGCAACTTATCTTTCATTGAAAAATATTATCTCACATAAAAACCACTGTTCAACAGAGTTATAACGTTATTTGAGTCTTTTGGGCAACATCCTTCCCCAATATAGTTCAATATGCAAAAGTTTACCAGAATAGGAAAGCAATCCAATTCAGTTTCTCTTTGACAGTAGAATATTAAAAACTTTGACATTTCCACATTCCTGCAGCAGTTTATGCTCCTTTCACATGGGAGGTTCCATGGTGTAATGGTTAGCACTTTGGACTTTGAATCCAATGATCCGAGTTCAAATCTCGGTGGGAACATTTTATGACTCTTGACCAAATCATTTTCTTTCAAGTGTATTCATTAATATCACATATCTAATACCGGTAGGGTGAAAAATTAATTTATTGAGTATACTCTAAAAGTTTATTAGATGTGAGCAAATAATAGAAATTTTACAATACCTGGAAACTAAATGGCTCAAAATAATGAGAGATTTTACAAACTCACTCTGGTTTCTCAAACTCATCACAGGGGCCTGATGCAAGACATTACTTTTTAAAATCTTACTGTTATTGTTAAGGGGAACAAGGAACTTTTTCATTGCAAAGCATTCATTAAAACAAAACTTGAGGAGTCAAACTTTGTATTACGGGGACCGAAGATGTGCAGTTTGAATAATAATCTTGAAATTCAGACGTACAAAGATTTTACACACTGATTTTCAACAGTAAATCCACAACCAAAAAAGTTGAATCTTTTGAAAGACATGTCAAAGGTGTGAATCTGAAATTCACTTTTAAAGACATTCACAATGAAATGCACTGTGTAAGTCCAGCATGTTGTCAGCTAAGAAATCAGCAAAACTGAACTATCTCATTACTGGCCATATAGATGAGAAAGGAAAATAAACTCATGTTTACAATGTGGATGTGAAAGAACAGTTTCTAGGTTCAGCTTCAATATTTATGTTAATGAATAATTGATATGTTCATATTGTCTAACAGCTATCTAGACGGATAAAGCTATGTATGCATCTATACATACTTATGCGTTCATACGCATCAGTATAAAACATTAATATTATGTTTTTTCTAGACCAAATTCTAAAAATTGAGTTAAACAGTGAATCTCATAATTGTAGTAGGTCCCACCGAGATTTGAACTCGGATCGCTGGATTCAGAGTCCAGAGTGCTAACCATTACACCATGGAACCCTCTCACACAAGAGTGACTTTTCCATTGAGACAAAAGAGAGCGCATCAGTGATGGCCTGCTCTTATATTGATAAAAAGATATCTCATTTGAATGGTCATAGTGGATAGAGCTTTAATGTGATTTGATTCTTTTCAGCTATATTCTCTATAAAAGTGTTAAATATTCAAATGTTTATCTGAATATAAAAGTTATATCACAATGTTCATCTTTGCCTGTAGCATAATAAAACAGTCTACATTTCCAGACTACTGAAGCAATGTCTCTGTCTCCTGCATGGGTGGCTCCATAGAGCAATGGTTGGCAATTTGGACTTTGCATCCAATGATCCGATTTGAAACCTTGGAGGGACTTTTTTTATTACTCTTGAGCTTTTCCATTTCTTCATCTTTGTTCATTGATAGCTCAAATCCAACACCAGTAGGTTGAAAGAGTCAATTATTGAATGCTTTCAAAATGTCCATCAGCTTGAACAAGTTACATCAATACAAACTTTAAAATACTTTGACATCAAATTTCTTCACAAAGTAGTTAGCCATTATAAAATCATATTCTGATTTTCTCAAACGCATTTCAGATGGGTGATTCACAGCATCACTTTTTTAAGCTTTCCCGCTATTGATAAAGCGAATATAGCACATTTTGAATGAGAAGTTTTCTTCAATCAAACATAGAGGAACCCAAATGATGATCTCATTCAGCTAGTAAAAATGTTGTTTTATATTAGTATGGAAATCGTGAAAAGAAAATGTGTTTCATGCTGATTTACAACAGTTGATCTCCAATCGTAAAATATAAGCTTTTGGTCGGAGGCATCACAGGTACTGATCAAATTCTAATTTTTGAACATTGTTCACAAATCATATGATATGCTTTCTATACATAAACTGTATCGTTGGATCAATAATGAGTAAAAAGTGACTATCTCAATTTCAGGACATATAAAAGAGAAAGAAGTAGAAACTCATGTTTCAAATGCTGAGAGGCAACAACTGTTCATGATTTTCACCTCCACTAATTATATTTATTTTTATAATCGATATGTTTATATTTTCCTATAAATATACAGAGACATATAGCTATATATACAGAGATACATATGTACAGGTTGATTTTTACATGTTTATAAGTAAATGTGATGTTGTTCCAAATAAAACTTCTAAGAACTGAATGGAAAAGAAAATTGTAAAGTTCAGATAAGTCCCACTGAAATTTGTACTCAGATCCCTGTTTTCAGAGTCCAGAGTGCTAACCATGACACCATCCACCCTCCCGTACCAGGGTGAGCTTTACATTTTGACAGAAGAGATTTGCCTCAGGGGGCAACTTATCTTTCATTGAAAAATATTATCTCACATAAAAACCACTGTTCAACAGAGTTATAACGTTATTTGAGTCTTTTGGGCAACATCCTTCCCCAACATAGTTCAATATGCAAAAGTTTACCAGAATAGGAAAGCAATCCAATTCAGTTTCTCTTTGACAGTAGAATATTAAAAACTTTGACATTTCCACATTCCTGCAGCAGTTTATGCTCCATTCACATGGGAGGTTCCATGGTGTAATGGTTAGCACTTTGGACTTTGAATCCAATGATCCGAGTTCAAATCTCATTGGGAACATTTTATGACTCTTGACCAAATCATTTTCTTTCAAGTGTATTCATTAATATCACATATCTAATACCGGTAGGGTGAACAATTAATTTATTGATTATACTCTAAAAGTTTATTAGATGTGAGCAAATAATAGAAATTTTACAATACCTGGAAACTAAATGGCTCAAAATAATGAGAGATTTTACAAACTCACTCTGGTTTCTCAAACTCATCACAGGGGCCTGATGCAAGACATTACTTTTTAAAATCTTACTGTTATTGTTAAGGGGAACAAGGAACTTTTTCATTGCAAAGCATTCATTAAAACAAAACTTGAGGAGTCAAACTTTGTATTACGGGGACCGAAGATGTGCAGTTTGAATAATAATCTTGAAATTCAGACGTACAAAGATTTTACACACTGATTTTCAACAGTAAATCCACAACCAAAAAAGTTGAATCTTTTGAAAGACATGTCAAAGGTGTGAATCTGAAATTCACTTTTAAAGACATTCACAATGAAATGCACTGTGTAAGTCCAGCATGTTGTCAGCTAAGAAATCAGCAAAACTGAACTATCTCATTACTGGCCATATAGATGAGAAAGGAAAATAAACTCATGTTTACAATGTGGATGTGAAAGAACAGTTTCTAGGTTCAGCTTCAATATTTATGTTAATGAATAATTGATATGTTCATATTGTCTAACAGCTATCTAGACGGATAAAGCTATGTATGCATCTATACATACTTATGCGTTCATACGCATCAGTATAAAACATTGATATTATGTTTTTTCTAGACCAAATTCTAAAAAATGAGTTAAACAGTGAATCTCATAATTGTAGTAGGTCCCACCGAGATTTGAACTCGGATCGCTGGATTCAGAGTCCAGAGTGCTAACCATTACACCATGGAACCCTCTCACACAAGAGTGACTTTTCCATTGAGACAAAAGAGAGCGCATCAGTGATGGCCTTCTCTTATATTGATAAAAAGATATCTCATTTGAATGGTCATAGTGGATAGAGCTTTAATGTGATTTGATTCTTTTCAGCTATATTCTCTATAAAAGTGTTAAATATTCAAATGTTTATCTGAATATAAAAGTTATATCACAATGTTCATCTTTGCCTGTAGCATAATAAAACAGTCTACATTTCCAGACTACTGAAGCAATGTCTCTGTCTCCTGCATGGGTGGCTCCATAGAGCAATGGTTGGCAATTTGGACTTTGCATCCAATGATCCGATTTGAAACCTTGGAGGGACTTTTTTTATTACTCTTGAGCTTTTCCATTTCTTCATCTTTGTTCATTGATAGCTCAAATCCAACACCAGTAGGTTGAAAGAGTCAATTATTGAATGCTTTCAAAATGTCCATCAGCTTGAACAAGTTACATCAATACAAACTTTAAAATACTTTGACATCAAATTTCTTCACAAAGTAGTTAGCCATTATAAAATCATATTCTGATTTTCTCAAACGCATTTCAGATGGGTGATTCACAGCATCACTTTTTTAAGCTTTCCCGCTATTGATAAGGCGAATATAGCACATTTTGAATGAGAAGTTTTCTTCAATCAAACATAGAGGAACCCAAATGATGATCTCATTCAGCTAGTAAAAATGTTGTTTTATATTAGTATGGAAATCGTGAAAAGAAAATGTGTTTCATGCTGATTTACAACAGTTGATCTCCAATCGTAAAATATAAGCTTTTGGTCGGAGGCATCACAGGTACTGATCAAATTCTAATTTTTGAACATTGTTCACAAATCATATGATATGCTTTATATACATAAACTGTATTGTTGGATCAATACTGAGTAAAAAGTGACTATCTCAATTTCAGGACATATAAAAGAGAAAGAAGTAGAAACTCATGTTTCAAATGCTGAGAGGCAACAACTGTTCATGATTTTCACCTCCACTAATTATATTTATTTTTATAATCTATATGTTTATATTTTCCTATAAATATACAGAGACATATAGCTATATATACAGAGATACATATGTACAGGTTGATTTTTACATGTTTATAAGTAAATGTGATGTTGTTCCAAATAAAACTTCTAAGAACTGAATGGAAAAGAAAATTGTAAAGTTCAGATAAGTCCCACTGAAATTTGTACTCAGATCCCTGTTTTCAGAGTCCAGAGTGCTAACCCTGACACCATCCACCCTCCCGTACCAGGGTGAGCTTTACATTTTGACAGAAGAGATTTGCCTCAGGGGGCAACTTATCTTTCATTGAAAAATATTATCTCACATAAAAACCACTGTTCAACAGAGTTATAACGTTATTTGAGTCTTTTGGGCAACATCCTTCCCCAACATAGTTCAATATGCAAAAGTTTACCAGAATAGGAAAGCAATCCAATTCAGTTTCTCTTTGACAGTAGAATATTAAAAACTTTGACATTTCCACATTCCTGCAGCAGTTTATGCTCCTTTCACATGGGAGGTTCCATGGTGTAATGGTTAGCACTTTGGACTTTGAATCCAATGATCCGAGTTCAAATCTCATTGGGAACATTTTATGACTCTTGACCAAATCATTTTCTTTCAAGTGTATTCATTAATATCACATATCTAATACCGGTAGGGTGAACAATTAATTTATTGATTATACTCTAAAAGTTTATTAGATGTGAGCAAATAATAGAAATTTTACAATACCTGGAAACTAAATGGCTCAAAATAATGAGAGATTTTACAAACTCACTCTGGTTTCTCAAACTCATCACAGGGGCCTGATGCAAGACATTACTTTTTAAAATCTTACTGTTATTGTTAAGGGGAACAAGGAACTTTTTCATTGCAAAGCATTCATTAAAACAAAACTTGTGGAGTCAAACTTTGTATTACGGGGACCGAAGATGTGCAGTTTGAATAATAATCTTGAAATTCAGACGTACAAAGATTTTACACACTGATTTTCAACAGTAAATCCACAACCAAAAAAGTTGAATCTTTTGAAAGACATGTCAAAGGTGTGAATCTGAAATTCACTTTTAAAGACATTCACAATGAAATGCACTGTGTAAGTCCAGCATGTTGTCAGCTAAGAAATCAGCAAAACTGAACTATCTCATTACTGGCCATATAGATGAGAAAGGAAAATAAACTCATGTTTACAATGTGGATGTGAAAGAACAGTTTCTAGGTTCAGCTTCAATATTTATGTTAATGAATAATTGATATGTTCATATTGTCTAACAGCTATCTAGACGGATAAAGCTATGTATGCATCTATACATACTTGTGCGTTCATACGCATCAGTATAAAACATTGATATTATGTTTTTTCTAGACCAAATTCTTAAAAATGAGTTAAACAGTGAATCTCATAATTGTAGTAGGTCCCACTGAGATTTGAACTCGGATCGCTGGATTCAGAGTCCAGAGTGCTAACCATTACACCATGGAACCCTCTCACACAAGAGTGACTTTTCCATTGAGACAAAAGAGAGCGCATCAGTGATGGCCTTCTCTTATATTGATAAAAAGATATCTCATTTGAATGGTCATAGTGGATAGAGCTTTAATGTGATTTGATTCTTTTCAGCTATATTCTCTATAAAAGTGTTAAATATTCAAATGTTTATCTGAATATAAAAGTTATATCACAATGTTCATCTTTGCCTGTAGCATAATAAAACAGTCTACATTTCCAGACTACTGAAGCAATGTCTCTGTCTCCTGCATGGGTGGCTCCATAGAGCAATGGTTGGCAATTTGGACTTTGCATCCAATGATCCGATTTGAAACCTTGGAGGGACTTTTTTTATTACTCTTGAGCTTTTCCATTTCTTCATCTTTGTTCATTGATAGCTCAAATCCAACACCAGTAGGTTGAAAGAGTCAATTATTGAATGCTTTCAAAATGTCCATCAGCTTGAACAAGTTACATCAATACAAACTTTAAAATACTTTGACATCAAATTTCTTCACAAAGTAGTTAGCCATTATAAAATCATATTCTGATTTTCTCAAACGCATTTCAGATGGGTGATTCACAGCATCACTTTTTTAAGCTTTCCCGCTATTGATAAGGCGAATATAGCACATTTTGAATGAGAAGTTTTCTTCAATCAAACATAGAGGAACCCAAATGATGATCTCATTCAGCTAGTAAAAATGTTGTTTTATATTAGTATGGAAATCGTGAAAAGAAAATGTGTTTCATGCTGATTTACAACAGTTGATCTCCAATCGTAAAATATAAGCTTTTGGTCGGAGGCATCACAGGTACTGATCAAATTCTAATTTTTGAACATTGTTCACAAATCATATGATATGCTTTCTATACATAAACTGTATCGTTGGATCAATAATGAGTAAAAAGTGACTATCTCAATTTCAGGACATATAAAAGAGAAAGAAGTAGAAACTCATGTTTCAAATGCTGAGAGGCAACAACTGTTCATGATTTTCACCTCCACTAATTATATTTATTTTTATAATCGATATGTTTATATTTTCCTATAAATATACAGAGACATATAGCTATATATACAGAGATACATATGTACAGGTTGATTTTTACATGTTTATAAGTAAATGTGATGTTGTTCCAAATAAAACTTCTAAGAACTGAATGGAAAAGAAAATTGTAAAGTTCAGATAAGTCCCACTGAAATTTGTACTCAGATCCCTGTTTTCAGAGTCCAGAGTGCTAACCATGACACCATCCACCCTCCCCCCTCCCGTACCAGGGTGAGCTTTCCATTTTGACAGAAGAGATTTGCCTCAGGGGGCAACTTATCTTTCATTGAAAAATATTATCTCACATAAAAACCACTGTTCAACAGAGTTATAACGTTATTTGAGTCTTTTGGGCAACATCCTTCCCCAACATAGTTCAATATGCAAAAGTTTACCAGAATAGGAAAGCAATCCAATTCAGTTTCTCTTTGACAGTAGAATATTAAAAACTTTGACATTTCCACATTCCTGCAGCAGTTTATGCTCCTTTCACATGGGAGGTTCCATGGTGTAATGGTTAGCACTTTGGACTTTGAATCCAATGATCCGAGTTCAAATCTCGGTGGGAACATTTTATGACTCTTGACCAAATCATTTTCTTTCAAGTGTATTCATTAATATCACATATCTAATACCGGTAGGGTGAACAATTAATTTATTGAGTATACTCTAAAAGTTTATTAGATGTGAGCAAATAATAGAAATTTTACAATACCTGGAAACTAAATGGCTCAAAATAATGAGAGATTTTACAAACTCACTCTGGTTTCTCAAACTCATCACAGGGGCCTGATGCAAGACATTACTTTTTAAAATCTTACTGTTATTGTTAAGGGGAACAAGGAACTTTTTCATTGCAAAGCATTCATTAAAACAAAACTTGAGGAGTCAAACTTTGTATTACGGGGACCGAAGATGTGCAGTTTGAATAATAATCTTGAAATGCAGACGTACAAAGATTTTACACACTGATTTTCAACAGTAAATCCACAACCAAAAAAGTTGAATCTTTTGAAAGACATGTCAAAGGTGTGAATCTGAAATTCACTTTTAAAGACATTCACAATGAAATGCACTGTGTAAGTCCAGCATGTTGTCAGCTAAGAAATCAGCAAAACTGAACTATCTCATTACTGGCCATATAGATGAGAAAGGAAAATAAACTCATGTTTACAATGTGGATGTGAAAGAACAGTTTCTAGGTTCAGTTTCAATATTTATGTTAATGAATAATTGATATGTTCATATTGTCTAACAGCTATCTAGACGGATAAAGCTATGTATGCATCTATACATACTTATGCGTTCATACACATCAGTATAAAACATTGATATTATGTTTTTTCTAGACCAAATTCTAAAAAGTGAGTTAAACAGTGAATCTCATAATTGTAGTAGGTCCCACCGAGATATGAACTCGGATCGCTGGATTCAGAGTCCAGAGTGCTAACCATTACACCATGGAACCCTCTCACACAAGAGTGACTTTTCCATTGAGACAAAAGAGAGCGCATCAGTGATGGCCTTCTCTTATTTTGATAAAAAGATATCTCATTTGAATGGTCATAGTGGATAGAGCTTTAATGTGATTTGATTCTTTTCAGCTATATTCTCTATAAAAGTGTTAAATATTCAAATGTTTATCTGAATATAAAAGTTATATCACAATGTTCATCTTTGCCTGTAGCATAATAAAACAGTCTACATTTCCAGACTACTGAAGCAATGTCTCTGTCTCCTGCATGGGTGGCTCCATAGAGCAATGGTTGGCAATTTGGACTTTGCATCCAATGATCCGATTTGAAACCTTGGAGGGACTTTTTTTATTACTCTTGAGCTTTTCCATTTCTTCATCTTTGTTCATTGATAGCTCAAATCCAACACCAGTAAGTTGAAAGAGTCAATTATTGAATGCTTTCAAAATGTCCATCAGCTTGAACAAGTTACATCAATACAAACTTTAAAATACTTTGACATCAAATTTCTTCACAAAGTAGTTAGCCATTATAAAATCATATTCTGATTTTCTCAAACACATTTCAGATGGGTGATTCACAGCATCACTTTTTTAAGCTTTCCCGCTATTGATAAGGCGAAAATAGCACATTTTGAATGAGAAGTTTTCTTCAATCAAACATAGAGGAACCCAAATGATGATCTCATTCAGCTAGTAAAAATGTTGTTTTATATTAGTATGGAAATCGTGAAAAGAAAATTTTTTTCATGCTGATTTACAACAGTTGATCTCCAATCGTAAAATATCAGCTTTTGGTCGGAGGCATCACAGGTACTGATCAAATTCTAATTTTTGAACATTGTTCACAAATCATATGATATGCTTTATATACATAAACTGTATTGTTGGATCAATAATGAGTAAAAAGTGACTATCTCAATTTCAGGACATATAAAAGAGAAAGAAGTAGAAACTCATGTTTCAAATGCTGAGAGGCAACAACTGTTCATGATTTTCACCTCCACTAATTATATTTATTTTTATAATCTATATGTTTATATTTTCCTATAAATATACAGAGACATATAGCTATATATACAGAGATACATATGTACAGGTTGATTTTTACATGTTTATAAGTAAATGTGATGTTGTTCCAAATAAAACTTCTAAGAACTGAATGGAAAAGAAAATTGTAAAGTTCAGATAAGTCCCACTGAAATTTGTACTCAGATCCCTGTTTTCAGAGTCCAGAGTGCTAACCCTGACACCATCCACCCTCCCGTACCAGGGTGAGCTTTACATTTTGACAGAAGAGATTTGCCTCAGGGGGCAACTTATCTTTCATTGAAAAATATTATCTCACATAAAAACCACTGTTCAACAGAGTTATAACGTTATTTGAGTCTTTTGGGCAACATCCTTCCCCAACATAGTTCAATATGCAAAAGTTTACCAGAATAGGAAAGCAATCCAATTCAGTTTCTCTTTGACAGTAGAATATTAAAAACTTTGACATTTCCACATTCCTGCAGCAGTTTATGCTCCTTTCACATGGGAGGTTCCATGGTGTAATGGTTAGCACTTTGGACTTTGAATCCAATGATCCGAGTTCAAATCTCATTGGGAACATTTTATGACTCTTGACCAAATCATTTTCTTTCAAGTGTATTCATTAATATCACATATCTAATACCGGTAGGGTGAACAATTAATTTATTGATTATACTCTAAAAGTTTATTAGATGTGAGCAAATAATAGAAATTTTACAATACCTGGAAACTAAATGGCTCAAAATAATGAGAGATTTTACAAACTCACTCTGGTTTCTCAAACTCATCACAGGGGCCTGATGCAAGACATTACTTTTTAAAATCTTACTGTTATTGTTAAGGGGAACAAGGAACTTTTTCATTGCAAAGCATTCATTAAAACAAAACTTGTGGAGTCAAACTTTGTATTACGGGGACCGAAGATGTGCAGTTTGAATAATAATCTTGAAATTCAGACGTACAAAGATTTTACACACTGATTTTCAACAGTAAATCCACAACCAAAAAAGTTGAATCTTTTGAAAGACATGTCAAAGGTGTGAATCTGAAATTCACTTTTAAAGACATTCACAATGAAATGCACTGTGTAAGTCCAGCATGTTGTCAGCTAAGAAATCAGCAAAACTGAACTATCTCATTACTGGCCATATAGATGAGAAAGGAAAATAAACTCATGTTTACAATGTGGATGTGAAAGAACAGTTTCTAGGTTCAGCTTCAATATTTATGTTAATGAATAATTGATATGTTCATATTGTCTAACAGCTATCTAGACGGATAAAGCTATGTATGCATCTATACATACTTGTGCGTTCATACGCATCAGTATAAAACATTGATATTATGTTTTTTCTAGACCAAATTCTAAAAAATGAGTTAAACAGTGAATCTCATAATTGTAGTAGGTCCCGCTGAGATTTGAACTCGGATCGCTGGATTCAGAGTCCAGAGTGCTAACCATTACACCATGGAACCCTCTCACACAAGAGTGACTTTTCCATTGAGACAAAAGAGAGCGCATCAGTGATGGCCTTCTCTTATATTGATAAAAAGATATCTCATTTGAATGGTCATAGTGGATATAGCTTTAATGTGATTTGATTCTTTTCAGCTATATTCTCTATAAAAGTGTTAAATATTCAAATGTTTATCTGAATATAAAAGTTATATCACAATGTTCATCTTTGCCTGTAGCATAATAAAACAGTCTACATTTCCAGACTACTGAAGCAATGTCTCTGTCTCCTGCATGGGTGGCTCCATAGAGCAATGGTTGGCAATTTGGACTTTGCATCCAATGATCCGATTTGAAACCTTGGAGGGACTTTTTTTATTACTCTTGAGCTTTTCCATTTCTTCATCTTTGTTCATTGATAGCTCAAATCCAACACCAGTAGGTTGAAAGAGTCAATTATTGAATGCTTTCAAAATGTCCATCAGCTTGAACAAGTTACATCAATACAAACTTTAAAATACTTTGACATCAAATTTCTTCACAAAGTAGTTAGCCATTATAAAATCATATTCTGATTTTCTCAAACGCATTTCAGATGGGTGATTCACAGCATCACTTTTTTAAGCTTTCCCGCTATTGATAAGGCGAATATAGCACATTTTGAATGAGAAGTTTTCTTCAATCAAACATAGAGGAACCCAAATGATGATCTCATTCAGCTAGTAAAAATGTTGTTTTATATTAGTATGGAAATCGTGAAAAGAAAATGTGTTTCATGCTGATTTACAACAGTTGATCTCCAATCGTAAAATATAAGCTTTTGGTCGGAGGCATCACAGGTACTGATCAAATTCTAATTTTTGAACATTGTTCACAAATCATATGATATGCTTTCTATACATAAACTGTATCGTTGGATCAATAATGAGTAAAAAGTGACTATCTCAATTTCAGGACATATAAAAGAGAAAGAAGTAGAAACTCATGTTTCAAATGCTGAGAGGCAACAACTGTTCATGATTTTCACCTCCACTAATTATATTTATTTTTATAATCGATATGTTTATATTTTCCTATAAATATACAGAGACATATAGCTATATATACAGAGATACATATGTACAGGTTGATTTTTACATGTTTATAAGTAAATGTGATGTTGTTCCAAATAAAACTTCTAAGAACTGAATGGAAAAGAAAATTGTAAAGTTCAGATAAGTCCCACTGAAATTTGTACTCAGATCCCTGTTTTCAGAGTCCAGAGTGCTAACCATGACACCATCCACCCTCCCGTACCAGGGTGAGCTTTACATTTTGACAGAAGAGATTTGCCTCAGGGGGCAACTTATCTTTCATTGAAAAATATTATCTCACATAAAAACCACTGTTCAACAGAGTTATAACGTTATTTGAGTCTTTTGGGCAACATCCTTCCCCAACATAGTTCAATATGCAAAAGTTTACCAGAATAGGAAAGCAATCCAATTCAGTTTCTCTTTGACAGTAGAATATTAAAAACTTTGACATTTCCACATTCCTGCAGCAGTTTATGCTCCTTTCACATGGGAGGTTCCATGGTGTAATGGTTAGCACTTTGGACTTTGAATCCAATGATCCGAGTTCAAATCTCGGTGGGAACATTTTATGACTCTTGACCAAATCATTTTCTTTCAAGTGTATTCATTAATATCACATATCTAATACCGGTAGGGTGAACAATTAATTTATTGAGTATACTCTAAAAGTTTATTAGATGTGAGCAAATAATAGAAATTTTACAATACCTGGAAACTAAATGGCTCAAAATAATGAGAGATTTTACAAACTCACTCTGGTTTCTCAAACTCATCACAGGGGCCTGATGCAAGACATTACTTTTTAAAATCTTACTGTTATTGTTAAGGGGAACAAGGAACTTTTTCATTGCAAAGCATTCATTAAAACAAAACTTGTGGAGTCAAACTTTGTATTACGGGGACCGAAGATGTGCAGTTTGAATAATAATCTTGAAATTCAGACGTACAAAGATTTTACACACTGATTTTCAACAGTAAATCCACAACCAAAAAAGTTGAATCTTTTGAAAGACATGTCAAAGGTGTGAATCTGAAATTCACTTTTAAAGACATTCACAATGAAATGCACTGTGTAAGTCCAGCATGTTGTCAGCTAAGAAATCAGCAAAACTGAACTATCTCATTACTGGCCATATAGATGAGAAAGGAAAATAAACTCATGTTTACAATGTGGATGTGAAAGAACAGTTTCTAGGTTCAGCTTCAATATTTATGTTAATGAATAATTGATATGTTCATATTGTCTAACAGCTATCTAGACGGATAAAGCTATGTATGCATCTATACATACTTGTGCGTTCATACGCATCAGTATAAAACATTGATATTATGTTTTTTCTAGACCAAATTCTAAAAAATGAGTTAAACAGTGAATCTCATAATTGTAGTAGGTCCCGCTGAGATTTGAACTCGGATCGCTGGATTCAGAGTCCAGAGTGCTAACCATTACACCATGGAACCCTCTCACACAAGAGTGACTTTTCCATTGAGACAAAAGAGAGCGCATCAGTGATGGCCTTCTCTTATATTGATAAAAAGATATCTCATTTGAATGGTCATAGTGGATAGAGCTTTAATGTGATTTGATTCTTTTCAGCTATATTCTCTATAAAAGTGTTAAATATTCAAATGTTTATCTGAATATAAAGTTATATCACAATGTTCATCTTTGCCTGTAGCATAATAAAACAGTCTACATTTCCAGACTACTGAAGCAATGTCTCTGTCTCCTGCATGGGTGGCTCCATAGAGCAATGGTTGGCAATTTGGACTTTGCATCCAATGATCCGATTTGAAACCTTGGAGGGACTTTTTTTATTACTCTTGAGCTTTTCCATTTCTTCATCTTTGTTCATTGATAGCTCAAATCCAACACCAGTAGGTTGAAAGAGTCAATTATTGAATGCTTTCAAAATGTCCATCAGCTTGAACAAGTTACATCAATACAAACTTTAAAATACTTTGACATCAAATTTCTTCACAAAGTAGTTAGCCATTATAAAATCATATTCTGATTTTCTCAAACGCATTTCAGATGGGTGATTCACAGCATCACTTTTTTAAGCTTTCCCGCTATTGATAAGGCGAATATAGCACATTTTGAATGAGAAGTTTTCTTCAATCAAACATAGAGGAACCCAAATGATGATCTCATTCAGCTAGTAAAAATGTTGTTTTATATTAGTATGGAAATCGTGAAAAGAAAATGTGTTTCATGCTGATTTACAACAGTTGATCTCCAATCGTAAAATATAAGCTTTTGGTCGGAGGCATCACAGGTACTGATCAAATTATAATTTTTGAACATTGTTCACAAATCATATGATATGCTTTCTATACATAAACTGTATCGTTGGATCAATAATGAGTAAAAAGTGACTATCTCAATTTCAGGACATATAAAAGAGAAAGAAGTAGAAACTCATGTTTCAAATGCTGAGAGGCAACAACTGTTCATGATTTTCACCTCCACTAATTATATTTATTTTTATAATCGATATGTTTATATTTTCCTATAAATATACAGAGACATATAGCTATATATACAGAGATACATATGTACAGGTTGATTTTTACATGTTTATAAGTAAATGTGATGTTGTTCCAAATAAAACTTCTAAGAACTGAATGGAAAAGAAAATTGTAAAGTTCAGATAAGTCCCACTGAAATTTGTACTCAGATCCCTGTTTTCAGAGTCCAGAGTGCTAACCATGACACCATCCACCCTCCCGTACCAGGGTGAGCTTTACATTTTGACAGAAGAGATTTGCCTCAGGGGGCAACTTATCTTTCATTGAAAAATATTATCTCACATAAAAACCACTGTTCAACAGAGTTATAACGTTATTTGAGTCTTTTGGGCAACATCCTTCCCCAACATAGTTCAATATGCAAAAGTTTACCAGAATAGGAAAGCAATCCAATTCAGTTTCTCTTTGACTGTAGAATATTAAAAACTTTGACATTTCCACATTCCTGCAGCAGTTTATGCTCCTTTCACATGGGAGGTTCCATGGTGTAATGGTTAGCACTTTGGACTTTGAATCCAATGATCCGAGTTCAAATCTCGGTGGGAACATTTTATGACTCTTGACCAAATCATTTTCTTTCAAGTGTATTCATTAATATCACATATCTAATACCGGTAGGGTGAACAATTAATTTATTGAGTATACTCTAAAAGTTTATTAGATGTGAGCAAATAATAGAAATTTTACAATACCTGGAAACTAAATGGCTCAAAATAATGAGAGATTTTACAAACTCACTCTGGTTTCTCAAACTCATCACAGGGGCCTGATGCAAGACATTACTTTTTAAAATCTTACTGTTATTGTTAAGGGGAACAAGGAACTTTTTCATTGCAAAGCATTCATTAAAACAAAACTTGTGGAGTCAAACTTTGTATTACGGGGACCGAAGATGTGCAGTTTGAATAATAATCTTGAAATTCAGACGTACAAAGATTTTACACACTGATTTTCAACAGTAAATCCACAACCAAAAAAGTTGAATCTTTTGAAAGACATGTCAAAGGTGTGAATCTGAAATTCACTTTTAAAGACATTCACAATGAAATGCACTGTGTAAGTCCAGCATGTTGTCAGCTAAGAAATCAGCAAAACTGAACTATCTCATTACTGGCCATATAGATGAGAAAGGAAAATAAACTCATGTTTACAATGTGGATGTGAAAGAACAGTTTCTAGGTTCAGCTTCAATATTTATGTTAATGAATAATTGATATGTTCATATTGTCTAACAGCTATCTAGACGGATAAAGCTATGTATGCATCTATACATACTTGTGCGTTCATACGCATCAGTATAAAACATTGATATTATGTTTTTTCTAGACCAAATTCTAAAAAATGAGTTAAACAGTGAATCTCATAATTGTAGTAGGTCCCGCTGAGATTTGAACTCGGATCGCTGGATTCAGAGTCCAGAGTGCTAACCATTACACCATGGAACCCTCTCACACAAGAGTGACTTTTCCATTGAGACAAAAGAGAGCGCATCAGTGATGGCCTTCTCTTATATTGATAAAAAGATATCTCATTTGAATGGTCATAGTGGATAGAGCTTTAATGTGATTTGATTCTTTTCAGCTATATTCTCTATAAAAGTGTTAAATATTCAAATGTTTATCTGAATATAAAAGTTATATCACAATGTTCATCTTTGCCTGTAGCATAATAAAACAGTCTACATTTCCAGACTACTGAAGCAATGTCTCTGTCTCCTGCATGGGTGGCTCCATAGAGCAATGGTTGGCAATTTGGACTTTGCATCCAATGATCCGATTTGAAACCTTGGAGGGACTTTTTTTATTACTCTTGAGCTTTTCCATTTCTTCATCTTTGTTCATTGATAGCTCAAATCCAACACCAGTAGGTTGAAAGAGTCAATTATTGAATGCTTTCAAAATGTCCATCAGCTTGAACAAGTTACATCAATACAAACTTTAAAATACTTTGACATCAAATTTCTTCACAAAGTAGTTAGCCATTATAAAATCATATTCTGATTTTCTCAAACGCATTTCAGATGGGTGATTCACAGCATCACTTTTTTAAGCTTTCCCGCTATTGATAAGGCGAATATAGCACATTTTGAATGAGAAGTTTTCTTCAATCAAACATAGAGGAACCCAAATGATGATCTCATTCAGCTAGTAAAAATGTTGTTTTATATTAGTATGGAAATCGTGAAAAGAAAATGTTTTTCATGCTGATTTACAACAGTTGATCTCCAATCATAAAATATAAGCTTTTGGTCGGAGGCATCACAGGTACTGATCAAATTCTAATTTTTGAACATTGTTCACAAATCATATGATATGCTTTATATACATAAACTGTATTGTTGGATCAATACTGAGTAAAAAGTGACTATCTCAATTTCAGGACATATAAAAGAGAAAGAAGTAGAAACTCATGTTTCAAATGCTGAGAGGCAACAACTGTTCATGATTTTCACCTCCACTAATTATATTTATTTTTATAATCGATATGTTTATATTTTCCTATAAATATACAGAGACATATAGCTATATATACAGAGATACATATGTACAGGTTGATTTTTACATGTTTATAAGTAAATGTGATGTTGTTCCAAATAAAACTTCTAAGAACTGAATGGAAAAGAAAATTGTAAAGTTCAGATAAGTCCCACTGAAATTTGTACTCAGATCCCTGTTTTCAGAGTCCAGAGTGCTAACCCTGACACCATCCACCCTCCCGTACCAGGGTGAGCTTTACATTTTGACAGAAGAGATTTGCCTCAGGGGGCAACTTATCTTTCATTGAAAAATATTATCTCACATAAAAACCACTGTTCAACAGAGTTATAACGTTATTTGAGTCTTTTGGGCAACATCCTTCCCCAACATAGTTCAATATGCAAAAGTTTACCAGAATAGGAAAGCAATCCAATTCAGTTTCTCTTTGACAGTAGAATATTAAAAACTTTGACATTTCCACATTCCTGCAGCAGTTTATGCTCCTTTCACATGGGAGGTTCCATGGTGTAATGGTTAGCACTTTGGACTTTGAATCCAATGATCCGAGTTCAAATCTCATTGGGAACATTTTATGACTCTTGACCAAATCATTTTCTTTCAAGTGTATTCATTAATATCACATATCTAATACCGGTAGGGTGAACAATTAATTTATTGATTATACTCTAAAAGTTTATTAGATGTGAGCAAATAATAGAAATTTTACAATACCTGGAAACTAAATGGCTCAAAATAATGAGAGATTTTACAAACTCACTCTGGTTTCTCAAACTCATCACAGGGGCCTGATGCAAGACATTACTTTTTAAAATCTTACTGTTATTGTTAAGGGGAACAAGGAACTTTTTCATTGCAAAGCATTCATTAAAACAAAACTTGTGGAGTCAAACTTTGTATTACGGGGACCGAAGATGTGCAGTTTGAATAATAATCTTGAAATTCAGACGTACAAAGATTTTACACACTGATTTTCAACAGTAAATCCACAACCAAAAAAGTTGAATCTTTTGAAAGACATGTCAAAGGTGTGAATCTGAAATTCACTTTTAAAGACATTCACAATGAAATGCACTGTGTAAGTCCAGCATGTTGTCAGCTAAGAAATCAGCAAAACTGAACTATCTCATTACTGGCCATATAGATGAGAAAGGAAAATAAACTCATGTTTACAATGTGGATGTGAAAGAACAGTTTCTAGGTTCAGCTTCAATATTTATGTTAATGAATAATTGATATGTTCATATTGTCTAACAGCTATCTAGACGGATAAAGCTATGTATGCATCTATACATACTTGTGCGTTCATACGCATCAGTATAAAACATTGATATTATGTTTTTTCTAGACCAAATTCTAAAAAATGAGTTAAACAGTGAATCTCATAATTGTAGTAGGTCCCGCTGAGATTTGAACTCGGATCGCTGGATTCAGAGTCCAGAGTGCTAACCATTACACCATGGAACCCTCTCACACAAGAGTGACTTTTCCATTGAGACAAAAGAGAGTGCATCAGTGATGGCCTTCTCTTATATTGATAAAAAGATATCTCATTTGAATGGTCATAGTGGATAGAGCTTTAATGTGATTTGATTCTTTTCAGCTATATTCTCTATAAAAGTGTTAAATATTCAAATGTTTATCTGAATATAAAAGTTATATCACAATGTTCATCTTTGCCTGTAGCATAATAAAACAGTCTACATTTCCAGACTACTGAAGCAATGTCTCTGTCTCCTGCATGGGTGGCTCCATAGAGCAATGGTTGGCAATTTGGACTTTGCATCCAATGATCCGATTTGAAACCTTGGAGGGACTTTTTTTATTACTCTTGAGCTTTTCCATTTCTTCATCTTTGTTCATTGATAGCTCAAATCCAACACCAGTAGGTTGAAAGAGTCAATTATTGAATGCTTTCAAAATGTCCATCAGCTTGAACAAGTTACATCAATACAAACTTTAAAATACTTTGACATCAAATTTCTTCACAAAGTAGTTAGCCATTATAAAATCATATTCTGATTTTCTCAAACGCATTTCAGATGGGTGATTCACAGCATCACTTTTTTAAGCTTTCCCGCTATTGATAAGGCGAATATAGCACATTTTGAATGAGAAGTTTTCTTCAATCAAACATAGAGGAACCCAAATGATGATCTCATTCAGCTAGTAAAAATGTTGTTTTATATTAGTATGGAAATCGTGAAAAGAAAATGTGTTTCATGCTGATTTACAACAGTTGATCTCCAATCGTAAAATATAAGCTTTTGGTCGGAGGCATCACAGGTACTGATCAAATTCTAATTTTTGAACATTGTTCACAAATCATATGATATGCTTTCTATACATAAACTGTATCGTTGGATCAATAATGAGTAAAAAGTGACTATCTCAATTTCAGGACATATAAAAGAGAAAGAAGTAGAAACTCATGTTTCAAATGCTGAGAGGCAACAACTGTTCATGATTTTCACCTCCACTAATTATATTTATTTTTATAATCGATATGTTTATATTTTCCTATAAATATACAGAGACATATAGCTATATAT
Organism: Triturus cristatus; assembly: GCF_964204655.1. Taxonomy (NCBI): domain Eukaryota; kingdom Metazoa; phylum Chordata; class Amphibia; order Caudata; family Salamandridae; genus Triturus; species Triturus cristatus. The sequence goes on from NC_140588.1 coordinate 551,719,315, forward strand.
ACAGAGATACATATGTACAGGTTGATTTTTACATGTTTATAAGTAAATGTGATGTTGTTCCAAATAAAACTTCTAAGAACTGAATGGAAAAGAAAATTGTAAAGTTCAGATAAGTCCCACTGAAATTTGTACTCAGATCCCTGTTTTCAGAGTCCAGAGTGCTAACCATGACACCATCCACCCTCCCGTACCAGGGTGAGCTTTACATTTTGACAGAAGAGATTTGCCTCAGGGGGCAACTTATCTTTCATTGAAAAATATTATCTCACATAAAAACCACTGTTCAACAGAGTTATAACGTTATTTGAGTCTTTTGGGCAACATCCTTCCCCAACATAGTTCAATATGCAAAAGTTTACCAGAATAGGAAAGCAATCCAATTCAGTTTCTCTTTGACTGTAGAATATTAAAAACTTTGACATTTCCACATTCCTGCAGCAGTTTATGCTCCTTTCACATGGGAGGTTCCATGGTGTAATGGTTAGCACTTTGGACTTTGAATCCAATGATCCGAGTTCAAATCTCGGTGGGAACATTTTATGACTCTTGACCAAATCATTTTCTTTCAAGTGTATTCATTAATATCACATATCTAATACCGGTAGGGTGAACAATTAATTTATTGAGTATACTCTAAAAGTTTATTAGATGTGAGCAAATAATAGAAATTTTACAATACCTGGAAACTAAATGGCTCAAAATAATGAGAGATTTTACAAACTCACTCTGGTTTCTCAAACTCATCACAGGGGCCTGATGCAAGACATTACTTTTTAAAATCTTACTGTTATTGTTAAGGGGAACAAGGAACTTTTTCATTGCAAAGCATTCATTAAAACAAAACTTGTGGAGTCAAACTTTGTATTACGGGGACCGAAGATGTGCAGTTTGAATAATAATCTTGAAATTCAGACGTACAAAGATTTTACACACTGATTTTCAACAGTAAATCCACAACCAAAAAAGTTGAATCTTTTGAAAGACATGTCAAAGGTGTGAATCTGAAATTCACTTTTAAAGACATTCACAATGAAATGCACTGTGTAAGTCCAGCATGTTGTCAGCTAAGAAATCAGCAAAACTGAACTATCTCATTACTGGCCATATAGATGAGAAAGGAAAATAAACTCATGTTTACAATGTGGATGTGAAAGAACAGTTTCTAGGTTCAGCTTCAATATTTATGTTAATGAATAATTGATATGTTCATATTGTCTAACAGCTATCTAGACGGATAAAGCTATGTATGCATCTATACATACTTGTGCGTTCATACGCATCAGTATAAAACATTGATATTATGTTTTTTCTAGACCAAATTCTAAAAAATGAGTTAAACAGTGAATCTCATAATTGTAGTAGGTCCCGCTGAGATTTGAACTCGGATCGCTGGATTCAGAGTCCAGAGTGCTAACCATTACACCATGGAACCCTCTCACACAAGAGTGACTTTTCCATTGAGACAAAAGAGAGCGCATCAGTGATGGCCTTCTCTTATATTGATAAAAAGATATCTCATTTGAATGGTCATAGTGGATAGAGCTTTAATGTGATTTGATTCTTTTCAGCTATATTCTCTATAAAAGTGTTAAATATTCAAATGTTTATCTGAATATAAAAGTTATATCACAATGTTCATCTTTGCCTGTAGCATAATAAAACAGTCTACATTTCCAGACTACTGAAGCAATGTCTCTGTCTCCTGCATGGGTGGCTCCATAGAGCAATGGTTGGCAATTTGGACTTTGCATCCAATGATCCGATTTGAAACCTTGGAGGGACTTTTTTTATTACTCTTGAGCTTTTCCATTTCTTCATCTTTGTTCATTGATAGCTCAAATCCAACACCAGTAGGTTGAAAGAGTCAATTATTGAATGCTTTCAAAATGTCCATCAGCTTGAACAAGTTACATCAATACAAACTTTAAAATACTTTGACATCAAATTTCTTCACAAAGTAGTTAGCCATTATAAAATCATATTCTGATTTTCTCAAACGCATTTCAGATGGGTGATTCACAGCATCACTTTTTTAAGCTTTCCCGCTATTGATAAGGCGAATATAGCACATTTTGAATGAGAAGTTTTCTTCAATCAAACATAGAGGAACCCAAATGATGATCTCATTCAGCTAGTAAAAATGTTGTTTTATATTAGTATGGAAATCGTGAAAAGAAAATGTGTTTCATGCTGATTTACAACAGTTGATCTCCAATCGTAAAATATAAGCTTTTGGTCGGAGGCATCACAGGTACTGATCAAATTCTAATTTTTGAACATTGTTCACAAATCATATGATATGCTTTCTATACATAAACTGTATCGTTGGATCAATAATGAGTAAAAAGTGACTATCTCAATTTCAGGACATATAAAAGAGAAAGAAGTAGAAACTCATGTTTCAAATGCTGAGAGGCAACAACTGTTCATGATTTTCACCTCCACTAATTATATTTATTTTTATAATCGATATGTTTATATTTTCCTATAAATATACAGAGACATATAGCTATATATACAGAGATACATATGTACAGGTTGATTTTTACATGTTTATAAGTAAATGTGATGTTGTTCCAAATAAAACTTCTAAGAACTGAATGGAAAAGAAAATTGTAAAGTTCAGATAAGTCCCACTGAAATTTGTACTCAGATCCCTGTTTTCAGAGTCCAGAGTGCTAACCCTGACACCATCCACCCTCCCGTACCAGGGTGAGCTTTACATTTTGACAGAAGAGATTTGCCTCAGGGGGCAACTTATCTTTCATTGAAAAATATTATCTCACATAAAAACCACTGTTCAACAGAGTTATAACGTTATTTGAGTCTTTTGGGCAACATCCTTCCCCAACATAGTTCAATATGCAAAAGTTTACCAGAATAGGAAAGCAATCCAATTCAGTTTCTCTTTGACAGTAGAATATTAAAAACTTTGACATTTCCACATTCCTGCAGCAGTTTATGCTCCTTTCACATGGGAGGTTCCATGGTGTAATGGTTAGCACTTTGGACTTTGAATCCAATGATCCGAGTTCAAATCTCATTGGGAACATTTTATGACTCTTGACCAAATCATTTTCTTTCAAGTGTATTCATTAATATCACATATCAAATACCGGTAGGGTGAACAATTAATTTATTGATTATACTCTAAAAGTTTATTAGATGTGAGCAAATAATAGAAATTTTACAATACCTGGAAACTAAATGGCTCAAAATAATGAGAGATTTTACAAACTCACTCTGGTTTCTCAAACTCATCACAGGGGCCTGATGCAAGACATTACTTTTTAAAATCTTACTGTTATTGTTAAGGGGAACAAGGAACTTTTTCATTGCAAAGCATTCATTAAAACAAAACTTGTGGAGTCAAACTTTGTATTACGGGGACCGAAGATGTGCAGTTTGAATAATAATCTTGAAATTCAGACGTACAAAGATTTTACACACTGATTTTCAACAGTAAATCCACAACCAAAAAAGTTGAATCTTTTGAAAGACATGTCAAAGGTGTGAATCTGAAATTCACTTTTAAAGACATTCACAATGAAATGCACTGTGTAAGTCCAGCATGTTGTCAGCTAAGAAATCAGCAAAACTGAACTATCTCATTACTGGCCATATAGATGAGAAAGGAAAATAAACTCATGTTTACAATGTGGATGTGAAAGAACAGTTTCTAGGTTCAGCTTCAATATTTATGTTAATGAATAATTGATATGTTCATATTGTCTAACAGCTATCTAGACGGATAAAGCTATGTATGCATCTATACATACTTGTGCGTTCATACGCATCAGTATAAAACATTGATATTATGTTTTTTCTAGACCAAATTCTAAAAAATGAGTTAAACAGTGAATCTCATAATTGTAGTAGGTCCCGCTGAGATTTGAACTCGGATCGCTGGATTCAGAGTCCAGAGTGCTAACCATTACACCATGGAACCCTCTCACACAAGAGTGACTTTTCCATTGAGACAAAAGAGAGTGCATCAGTGATGGCCTTCTCTTATATTGATAAAAATATATCTCATTTGAATGGTCATAGTGGATAGAGCTTTAATGTGATTTGATTCTTTTCAGCTATATTCTCTATAAAAGTGTTAAATATTCAAATGTTTATCTGAATATAAAAGTTATATCACAATGTTCATCTTTGCCTGTAGCATAATAAAACAGTCTACATTTCCAGACTACTGAAGCAATGTCTCTGTCTCCTGCATGGGTGGCTCCATAGAGCAATGGTTGGCAATTTGGACTTTGCATCCAATGATCCGATTTGAAACCTTGGAGGGACTTTTTTTATTACTCTTGAGCTTTTCCATTTCTTCATCTTTGTTCATTGATAGCTCAAATCCAACACCAGTAGGTTGAAAGAGTCAATTATTGAATGCTTTCAAAATGTCCATCAGCTTGAACAAGTTACATCAATACAAACTTTAAAATACTTTGACATCAAATTTCTTCACAAAGTAGTTAGCCATTATAAAATCATATTCTGATTTTCTCAAACGCATTTCAGATGGGTGATTCACAGCATCACTTTTTTAAGCTTTCCCGCTATTGATAAGGCGAATATAGCACATTTTGAATGAGAAGTTTTCTTCAATCAAACATAGAGGAACCCAAATGATGATCTCATTCAGCTAGTAAAAATGTTGTTTTATATTAGTATGGAAATCGTGAAAAGAAAATGTGTTTCATGCTGATTTACAACAGTTGATCTCCAATCGTAAAATATAAGCTTTTGGTCGGAGGCATCACAGGTACTGATCAAATTCTAATTTTTGAACATTGTTCACAAATCATATGATATGCTTTCTATACATAAACTGTATCGTTGGATCAATAATGAGTAAAAAGTGACTATCTCAATTTCAGGACATATAAAAGAGAAAGAAGTAGAAACTCATGTTTCAAATGCTGAGAGGCAACAACTGTTCATGATTTTCACCTCCACTAATTATATTTATTTTTATAATCGATATGTTTATATTTTCCTATAAATATACAGAGACATATAGCTATATATACAGAGATACATATGTACAGGTTGATTTTTACATGTTTATAAGTAAATGTGATGTTGTTCCAAATAAAACTTCTAAGAACTGAATGGAAAAGAAAATTGTAAAGTTCAGATAAGTACCACTGAAATTTGTACTCAGATCCCTGTTTTCAGAGTCCAGAGTGCTAACCATGACACCATCCACCCTCCCGTACCAGGGTGAGCTTTACATTTTGACAGAAGAGATTTGCCTCAGGGGGCAACTTATCTTTCATTGAAAAATATTATCTCACATAAAAACCACTGTTCAACAGAGTTATAACGTTATTTGAGTCTTTTGGGCAACATCCTTCCCCAACATAGTTCAATATGCAAAAGTTTACCAGAATAGGAAAGCAAACCAATTCAGTTTCTCTTTGACTGTAGAATATTAAAAACTTTGACATTTCCACATTCCTGCAGCAGTTTATGCTCCTTTCACATGGGAGGTTCCATGGTGTAATGGTTAGCACTTTGGACTTTGAATCCAATGATCCGAGTTCAAATCTCGGTGGGAACATTTTATGACTCTTGACCAAATCATTTTCTTTCAAGTGTATTCATTAATATCACATATCTAATACCGGTAGGGTGAACAATTAATTTATTGAGTATACTCTAAAAGTTTATTAGATGTGAGCAAATAATAGAAATTTTACAATACCTGGAAACTAAATGGCTCAAAATAATGAGAGATTTTACAAACTCACTCTGGTTTCTCAAACTCATCACAGGGGCCTGATGCAAGACATTACTTTTTAAAATCTTACTGTTATTGTTAAGGGGAACAAGGAACTTTTTCATTGCAAAGTATTCATTAAAACAAAACTTGAGGAGTCAAACTTTGTATTACTGGGACCGAAGATGTGCAGTTTGAATAATAATCTTGAAATGCAGACGTACAAAGATTTTACACACTGATTTTCAACAGTAAATCCACAACCAAAAAAGTTGAATCTTTTGAAAGACATGTCAAAGGTGTGAATCTGAAATTCACTTTTAAAGACATTCACAATGAAATGCACTGTGTAAGTCCAGCATGTTGTCAGCTAAGAAATCAGCAAAACTGAACTATCTCATTACTGGCCATATAGATGAGAAAGGAAAATAAACTCATGTTTACAATGTGGATGTGAAAGAACAGTTTCTAGGTTCAGTTTCAATATTTATGTTAATGAATAATTGATATGTTCATATTGTCTAACAGCTATCTAGACGGATAAAGCTATGTATGCATCTATACATACTTATGCGTTCATACGCATCAGTATAAAACATTGATATTATGTTTTTTCTAGACCAAATTCTAAAAAGTGAGTTAAACAGTGAATCTCATAATTGTAGTAGGTCCCACCGAGATATGAACTCGGATCGCTGGATTCAGAGTCCAGAGTGCTAACCGTTACACCATGGAACCCTCTCACACAAGAGTGACTTTTCCATTGAGACAAAAGAGAGCGCATCAGTGATGGCCTTCTCTTATATTGATAAAAAGATATCTCATTTGAATGGTCATAGTGGATAGAGCTTTAATGTGATTTGATTCTTTTCAGCTATATTCTCTATAAAAGTGTTAAATATTCAAATGTTTATCTGAATATAAAAGTTATATCACAATGTTCATCTTTGCCTGTAGCATAATAAAACAGTCTACATTTCCAGACTACTGAAGCAATGTCTCTGTCTCCTGCATGGGTGGCTCCATAGAGCAATGGTTGGCAATTTGGACTTTGCATCCAATGATCCGATTTGAAACCTTGGAGGGACTTTTTTTATTACTCTTGAGCTTTTCCATTTCTTCATCTTTGTTCATTGATAGCTCAAATCCAACACCAGTAGGTTGAAAGAGTCAATTATTGAATGCTTTCAAAATGTCCATCAGCTTGAACAAGTTACATCAATACAAACTTTAAAATACTTTGACATCAAATTTCTTCACAAAGTAGTTAGCCATTATAAAATCATATTCTGATTTTCTCAAACACATTTCAGATGGGTGATTCACAGCATCACTTTTTTAAGCTTTCCCGCTATTGATAAGGCGAAAATAGCACATTTTGAATGAGAAGTTTTCTTCAATCAAACATAGAGGAACCCAAATGATGATCTCATTCAGCTAGTAAAAATGTTGTTTTATATTAGTATGGAAATCGTGAAAAGAAAATTTTTTTCATGCTGATTTACAACAGTTGATCTCCAATCGTAAAATATCAGCTTTTGGTCGGAGGCATCACAGGTACTGATCAAATTCTAATTTTTGAACATTGTTCACAAATCATATGATATGCTTTATATACATAAACTGTATTGTTGGATCAATAATGAGTAAAAAGTGACTATCTCAATTTCAGGACATATAAAAGAGAAAGAAGTAGAAACTCATGTTTCAAATGCTGAGAGGCAACAACTGTTCATGATTTTCACCTCCACTAATTATATTTATTTTTATAATCTATATGTTTATATTTTCCTATAAATATACAGAGACATATAGCTATATATACAGAGATATATATGTACAGGTTGATTTTTACATGTTTATAAGTAAATGTGATGTTGTTCCAAATAAAACTTCTAAGAACTGAATGGAAAAGAAAATTGTAAAGTTCAGATAAGTCCCACTGAAATTTGTACTCAGATCCCTGTTTTCAGAGTCCAGAGTGCTAACCCTGACACCATCCACCCTCCCGTACCAGGGTGAGCTTTACATTTTGACAGAAGAGATTTGCCTCAGGGGGCAACTTATCTTTCATTGAAAAATATTATCTCACATAAAAACCACTGTTCAACAGAGTTATAACGTTATTTGAGTCTTTTGGGCAACATCCTTCCCCAACATAGTTCAATATGCAAAAGTTTACCAGAATAGGAAAGCAATCCAATTCAGTTTCTCTTTGACAGTAGAATATTAAAAACTTTGACATTTCCACATTCCTGCAGCAGTTTATGCTCCTTTCACATGGGAGGTTCCATGGTGTAATGGTTAGCACTTTGGACGTTGAATCCAATGATCCGAGTTCAAATCTCATTGGGAACATTTTATGACTCTTGACCAAATCATTTTCTTTCAAGTGTATTCATTAATATCACATATCTAATACCGGTAGGGTGAACAATTAATTTATTGATTATACTCTAAAAGTTTATTAGATGTGAGCAAATAATAGAAATTTTACAATACCTGGAAACTAAATGGCTCAAAATAATGAGAGATTTTACAAACTCACTCTGGTTTCTCAAACTCATCACAGGGGCCTGATGCAAGACATTACTTTTTAAAATCTTACTGTTATTGTTAAGGGGAACAAGGAACTTTTTCATTGCAAAGCATTCATTAAAACAAAACTTGAGGAGTCAAACTTTGTATTACGGGGACCGAAGATGTGCAGTTTGAATAATAATCTTGAAATTCAGACGTACAAAGATTTTACACACTGATTTTCAACAGTAAATCCACAACCAAAAAAGTTGAATCTTTTGAAAGACATGTCAAAGGTGTGAATCTGAAATTCACTTTTAAAGACATTCACAATGAAATGCACTGTGTAAGTCCAGCATGTTGTCAGCTAAGAAATCAGCAAAACTGAACTATCTCATTACTGGCCATATAGATGAGAAAGGAAAATAAACTCATGTTTACAATGTGGATGTGAAAGAACAGTTTCTAGGTTCAGCTTCAATATTTATGTTAATGAATAATTGATATGTTCATATTGTCTAACAGCTATCTAGACGGATAAAGCTATGTATGCATCTATACATACTTGTGCGTTCATACGCATCAGTATAAAACATTGATATTATGTTTTTTCTAGACCAAATTCTAAAAAATGAGTTAAACAGTGAATCTCATAATTGTAGTAGGTCCCACCGAGATTTGAACTCGGATCGCTGGATTCAGAGTCCAGAGTGCTAACCATTACACCATGGAACCCTCTCACAAAAGAGTGACTTTTCCATTGAGACAAAAGAGAGCGCATCAGTGATGGCCTTCTCTTATATTGATAAAAAGATATCTCATTTGAATGGTCATAGTGGATAGAGCTTTAATGTGATTTGATTCTTTTCAGCTATATTCTCTATAAAAGTGTTAAATATTCAAATGTTTATCTGAATATAAAAGTTATATCACAATGTTCATCTTTGCCTGTAGCATAATAAAACAGTCTACATTTCCAGACTACTGAAGCAATGTCTCTGTCTCCTGCATGGTTGGCTCCATAGAGCAATGGTTGGCAATTTGGACTTTGCATCCAATGATCCGATTTGAAACCTTGGAGGGACTTTTTTTATTACTCTTGAGCTTTTCCATTTCTTCATCTTTGTTCATTGATAGCTCAAATCCAACACCAGTAGGTTGAAAGAGTCAATTATTGAATGCTTTCAAAATGTCCATCAGCTTGAACAAGTTACATCAATACAAACTTTAAAATACTTTGACATCAAATTTCTTCACAAAGTAGTTAGCCATTATAAAATCATATTCTGATTTTCTCAAACGCATTTCAGATGGGTGATTCACAGCATCACTTTTTTAAGCTTTCCCGCTATTGATAAGGCGAATATAGCACATTTTGAATGAGAAGTTTTCTTCAATCAAACATAGAGGAACCCAAATGATGATCTCATTCAGCTAGTAAAAATGTTGTTTTATATTAGTATGGAAATCGTGAAAAGAAAATGTGTTTCATGCTGATTTACAACAGTTGATCTCCAATCGTAAAATATAAGCTTTTGGTCGGAGGCATCACAGGTACTGATCAAATTCTAATTTTTGAACATTGTTCACAAATCATATGATATGCTTTATATACATAAACTGTATTGTTGGATCAATAATGAGTAAAAAGTGACTATCTCAATTTCAGGACATATAAAAGAGAAAGAAGTAGAAACTCATGTTTCAAATGCTGAGAGGCAACAACTGTTCATGATTTTCACCTCCACTAATTATATTTATTTTTATAATAGATATGTTTATATTTTCCTATAAATATACAGAGACATATAGCTATATATACAGAGATACATATGTACAGGTTGATTTTTACATGTTTATAAGTAAATGTGATGTTGTTCCAAATAAAACTTCTAAGAACTGAATGGAAAAGAAAATTGTAAAGTTCAGATAAGTCCCACTGAAATTTGTACTCAGATCCCTGTTTTCAGAGTCCAGAGTGCTAACCATGACACCATCCACCCTCCCGTACCAGGGTGAGCTTTCCATTTTGACAGAAGAGATTTGCCTCAGGGGGCAACTTATCTTTCATTGAAAAATATTATCTCACATAAAAACCACTGTTCAACAGAGTTATAACGTTATTTGAGTCTTTTGGGCAACATCCTTCCCCAACATAGTTCAATATGCAAAAGTTTACCAGAATAGGAAAGCAATCCAATTCAGTTTCTCTTTGACAGTAGAATATTAAAAACTTTGACATTTCCACATTCCTGCAGCAGTTTATGCTCCTTTCACATGGGAGGTTCCATGGTGTAATGGTTAGCACTTTGGACTTTGAATCCAATGATCCGAGTTCAAATCTCGGTGGGAACATTTTATGACTCTTGACCAAATCATTTTCTTTCAAGTGTATTCATTAATATCACATATCTAATACCGGTAGGGTGAACAATTAATTTATTGAGTATACTCTAAAAGTTTATTAGATGTGAGCAAATAATAGAAATTTTACAATACCTGGAAACTAAATGGCTCAAAATAATGAGAGATTTTACAAACTCACTCTGGTTTCTCAAACTCATCACAGGGGCCTGATGCAAGACATTACTTTTTAAAATCTTACTGTTATTGTTAAGGGGAACAAGGAACTTTTTCATTGCAAAGCATTCATTAAAACAAAACTTGAGGAGTCAAACTTTGTATTACGGGGACCGAAGATGTGCAGTTTGAATAATAATCTTGAAATTCAGACGTACAAAGATTTTACACACTGATTTTCAACAGTAAATCCACAACCAAAAAAGTTGAATCTTTTGAAAGACATGTCAAAGGTGTGAATCTGAAATTCACTTTTAAAGACATTCACAATGAAATGCACTGTGTAAGTCCAGCATGTTGTCAGCTAAGAAATCAGCAAAACTGAACTATCTCATTACTGGCCATATAGATGAGAAAGGAAAATAAACTCATGTTTACAATGTGGATGTGAAAGAACAGTTTCTAGGTTCAGCTTCAATATTTATGTTAATGAATAATTGATATGTTCATATTGTCTAACAGCTATCTAGACAGATAAAGCTATGTATGCATCTATACATACTTATGCGTTCATACGCATCAGTATAAAACATTAATATTATGTTTTTTCTAGACCAAATTCTAAAAATTGAGTTAAACAGTGAATCTCATAATTGTAGTAGGTCCCACCGAGATTTGAACTCGGATCGCTGGATTCAGAGTCCAGAGTGCTAACCATTACACCATGGAACCCTCTCACACAAGAGTGACTTTTCCATTGAGACAAAAGAGAGCGCATCAGTGATGGCCTGCTCTTATATTGATAAAAAGATATCTCATTTGAATGGTCATAGTGGATAGAGCTTTAATGTGATTTGATTCTTTTCAGCTATATTCTCTATAAAAGTGTTAAATATTCAAATGTTTATCTGAATATAAAAGTTATATCACAATGTTCATCTTTGCCTGTAGCATAATAAAACAGTCTACATTTCCAGACTACTGAAGCAATGTCTCTGTCTCCTGCATGGGTGGCTCCATAGAGCAATGGTTGGCAATTTGGACTTTGCATCCAATGATCCGATTTGAAACCTTGGAGGGACTTTTTTTATTACTCTTGAGCTTTTCCATTTCTTCATCTTTGTTCATTGATAGCTCAAATCCAACACCAGTAGGTTGAAAGAGTCAATTATTGAATGCTTTCAAAATGTCCATCAGCTTGAACAAGTTACATCAATACAAACTTTAAAATACTTTGACATCAAATTTCTTCACAAAGTAGTTAGCCATTATAAAATCATATTCTGATTTTCTCAAACGCATTTCAGATGGGTGATTCACAGCATCACTTTTTTAAGCTTTCCCGCTATTGATAAGGCGAATATAGCACATTTTGAATGAGAAGTTTTCTTCAATCAAACATAGAGGAACCCAAATGATGATCTCATTCAGCTAGTAAAAATGTTGTTTTATATTAGTATGGAAATCGTGAAAAGAAAATGTGTTTCATGCTGATTTACAACAGTTGATCTCCAATCGTAAAATATAAGCTTTTGGTCGGAGGCATCACAGGTACTGATCAAATTCTAATTTTTGAACATTGTTCACAAATCATATGATATGCTTTCTATACATAAACTGTATCGTTGGATCAATAATGAGTAAAAAGTGACTATCTCAATTTCAGGACATATAAAAGAGAAAGAAGTAGAAACTCATGTTTCAAATGCTGAGAGGCAACAACTGTTCATGATTTTCACCTCCACTAATTATATTTATTTTTATAATCGATATGTTTATATTTTCCTATAAATATACAGAGACATATAGCTATATATACAGAGATACATATGTACAGGTTGATTTTTACATGTTTATAAGTAAATGTGATGTTGTTCCAAATAAAACTTCTAAGAACTGAATGGAAAAGAAAATTGTAAAGTTCAGATAAGTCCCACTGAAATTTGTACTCAGATCCCTGTTTTCAGAGTCCAGAGTGCTAACCATGACACCATCCACCCTCCCGTACCAGGGTGAGCTTTACATTTTGACAGAAGAGATTTGCCTCAGGGGGCAACTTATCTTTCATTGAAAAATATTATCTCACATAAAAACCACTGTTCAACAGAGTTATAACGTTATTTGTGTCTTTTGGGCAACATCCTTCCCCAACATAGTTCAATATGCAAAAGTTTACCAGAATAGGAAAGCAATCCAATTCAGTTTCTCTTTGACAGTAGAATATTAAAAACTTTGACATTTCCACATTCCTGCAGCAGTTTATGCTCCTTTCACATGGGAGGTTCCATGGTGTAATGGTTAGCACTTTGGACTTTGAATCCAATGATCCGAGTTCAAATCTCGGTGGGAACATTTTATGACTCTTGACCAAATCATTTTCTTTCAAGTGTATTCATTAATATCACATATCTAATACCGGTAGGGTGAACAATTAATTTATTGATTATACTCTAAAAGTTTATTAGATGTGAGCAAATAATAGAAATTTTACCATACCTGGAAACTAAATGGCTCAAAATAATGAGAGATTTTACAAACTCACTCTGGTTTCTCAAACTCATCACAGCGGCCTGATGCAAGACATTACTTTTTAAAATCTTACTGTTATTGTTAAGGCGAACAAGGAACTTTTTCATTGCAAAGCATTCATTAAAACAAAACTTGAGGAGTCAAACTTTGTATTACGGGGACCGAAGATGTGCAGTTTGAATAATAATCTTGAAATTCAGACGTACAAAGATTTTACACACTGATTTTCAACAGTAAATCCACAACCAAAAAAGTTGAATCTTTTGAAAGACATGTCAAAGGTGTGAATCTGAAATTCACTTTTAAAGACATTCACAATGAAATGCACTGTGTAAGTCCAGCATGTTGTCAGCTAAGAAATCAGCAAAAATGAACTATCTCATTACTGGCCATATAGATGAGAAAGGAAAATAAACTCATTTTTACAATATGGATGTGAAAGAACAGTTTCTAGGTTCAGCTTCAATATTTATGTTAATGAATAATTGATATGTTCATATTGTCTAACAGCTATCTAGACGGATAAAGCTATGTATGCATCTATACATACTTATGCGTTCATACGCATCAGTATAAAACATTGATATTATGTTTTTTCTAGACCAAATTCTAAAAAATGAGTTAAACAGTGAATCTCATAATTGTAGTAGGTCCCACCGAGATTTGAACACGGATCGCTGGATTCAGAGTCCAGAGTGCTAACCATTACACCATGGAACCCTCTCACACAAGAGTGACTTTTCCATTGAGACAAAAGAGAGCGCATCAGTGATGGCCTTCTCTTATATTGATAAAAAGATATCTTATTTGAATGGTCATAGTGGATAGAGCTTTAATGTGATTTGATTCTTTTCAGCTATATTCTCTATAAAAGTGTTAAATATTCAAATGTTTATCTGAATATAAAAGTTATATCACACTGTTCATCTTTGCCTGTAGCATAATAAAACAGTCTACATTTACAGACTACTGAAGCAATGTCTCTGTCTCCTGCATGGGTGGCTCCATAGAGCAATGGTTGGCAATTTGGACTTTGCATCCAATGATCCGATTTGAAACCTTGGAGGGACTTTTTTTATTACTCTTGAGCTTTTCCATTTCTTCATCTTTGTTCATTGATAGCTCAAATCCAACACCAGTAGGTTGAAAGAGTCAATTATTGAATGCTTTCAAAATGTCCATCAGCTTGAACAAGTTACATCAATACAAACTTTAAAATACTTTGACATCAAATTTCTTCACAAAGTAGTTAGCCATTATAAAATCATATTCTGATTTTCTCAAACGCATTTCAGATGGGTGATTCACAGCATCACTTTTTTAAGCTTTCCCGCTATTGATAAGGCGAATATAGCACATTTTGAATGAGAAGTTTTCTTCAATCAAACATAGAGGAACCCAAATGATGATCTCATTCAGCTAGTAAAAATGTTGTTTTATATTAGTATGGAAATCGTGAAAAGAAAATGTGTTTCATGCTGATTTACAACAGTTGATCTCCAATCGTAAAATATAAGCTTTTGGTCGGAGGCATCACAGGTACTGATCAAATTCTAATTTTTGAACATTGTTCACAAATCATATGATATGCTTTCTATACATAAACTGTATCGTTGGATCAATAATGAGTAAAAAGTGACTATCTCAATTTCAGGACATATAAAAGAGAAAGAAGTAGAAACTCATGTTTCAAATGCTGAGAGGCAACAACTGTTCATGATTTTCACCTCCACTAATTATATTTATTTTTATAATCGATATGTTTATATTTTCCTATAAATATACAGAGACATATAGCTATATATACAGAGATACATATGTACAGGTTGATTTTTACATGTTTATAAGTAAATGTGATGTTGTTCCAAATAAAACTTCTAAGAACTGAATGGAAAAGAAAATTGTAAAGTTCAGATAAGTCCCACTGAAATTTGTACTCAGATCCCTGTTTTCAGAGTCCAGAGTGCTAACCATGACACCATCCACCCTCCCGTACCAGGGTGAGCTTTACATTTTGACAGAAGAGATTTGCCTCAGGGGGCAACTTATCTTTCATTGAAAAATATTATCTCACATAAAAACCACTGTTCAACAGAGTTATAACGTTATTTGTGTCTTTTGGGCAACATCCTTCCCCAACATAGTTCAATATGCAAAAGTTTACCAGAATAGGAAAGCAATCCAATTCAGTTTCTCTTTGACAGTAGAATATTAAAAACTTTGACATTTCCACATTCCTGCAGCAGTTTATGCTCCTTTCACATGGGAGGTTCCATGGTGTAATGGTTAGCACTTTGGACTTTGAATCCAATGATCCGAGTTCAAATCTCGGTGGGAACATTTTATGACTCTTGACCAAATCATTTTCTTTCAAGTGTATTCATTAATATCACATATCTAATACCGGTAGGGTGAACAATTAATTTATTGATTATACTCTAAAAGTTTATTAGATGTGAGCAAATAATAGAAATTTTACCATACCTGGAAACTAAATGGCTCAAAATAATGAGAGATTTTACAAACTCACTCTGGTTTCTCAAACTCATCACAGCGGCCTGATGCAAGACATTACTTTTTAAAATCTTACTGTTATTGTTAAGGCGAACAAGGAACTTTTTCATTGCAAAGCATTCATTAAAACAAAACTTGAGGAGTCAAACTTTGTATTACGGGGACCGAAGATGTGCAGTTTGAATAATAATCTTGAAATTCAGACGTACAAAGATTTTACACACTGATTTTCAACAGTAAATCCACAACCAAAAAAGTTGAATCTTTTGAAAGACATGTCAAAGGTGTGAATCTGAAATTCACTTTTAAAGACATTCACAATGAAATGCACTGTGTAAGTCCAGCATGTTGTCAGCTAAGAAATCAGCAAAAATGAACTATCTCATTACTGGCCATATAGATGAGAAAGGAAAATAAACTCATTTTTACAATGTGGATGTGAAAGAACAGTTTCTAGGTTCAGCTTCAATATTTATGTTAATGAATAATTGATATGTTCATATTGTCTAACAGCTATCTAGACGGATAAAGCTATGTATGCATCTATACATACTTATGCGTTCATACGCATCAGTATAAAACATTGATATTATGTTTTTTCTAGACCAAATTCTAAAAAATGAGTTAAACAGTGAATCTCATAATTGTAGTAGGTCCCACCGAGATTTGAACACGGATCGCTGGATTCAGAGTCCAGAGTGCTAACCATTACACCATGGAACCCTCTCACACAAGAGTGACTTTTCCATTGAGACAAAAGAGAGCGCATCAGTGATGGCCTTCTCTTATATTGATAAAAAGATATCTTATTTGAATGGTCATAGTGGATAGAGCTTTAATGTGATTTGATTCTTTTCAGCTATATTCTCTATAAAAGTGTTAAATATTCAAATGTTTATCTGAATATAAAAGTTATATCACACTGTTCATCTTTGCCTGTAGCATAATAAAACAGTCTACATTTACAGACTACTGAAGCAATGTCTCTGTCTCCTGCATGGGTGGCTCCATAGAGCAATGGTTGGCAATTTGGACTTTGCATCCAATGATCCGATTTGAAACCTTGGAGGGACTTTTTTTATTACTCTTGAGCTTTTCCATTTCTTCATCTTTGTTCATTGATAGCTCAAATCCAACACCAGTAGGTTGAAATAGTCAATTATTGAATGCTTTCAAAATGTCCATCAGCTTGAACAAGTTACATCAATACAAACTTTAAAATACTTTGACATCAAATTTCTTCACAAAGTAGTTAGCCATTATAAAATCATATTCTGATTTTCTCAAACGCATTTCAGATGGGTGATTCACAGCATCACTTTTTTAAGCTTTCCCGCTATTGATAAGGCGAAAATAGCACATTTTGAATGAGAAGTTTTCTTCAATCAAACATAGAGGAACCCAAATGATGATCTCATTCAGCTAGTAAAAATGTTGTTTTATATTAGTATGGAAATCGTGAAAAGAAAATGTTTTTCATGCTGATTTACAACAGTTGATCTCCAATCGTAAAATATAAGCTTTTGGTCGGAGGCATCACAGGTACTGATCAAATTCTAATTTTTGAACATTGTTCACAAATCATATGATATGCTTTATATACATAAACTGTATTGTTGGATCAATACTGAGTAAAAAGTGACTATCTCAATTTCAGGACATATAAAAGAGAAAGAAGTAGAAACTCATGTTTCAAATGCTGAGAGGCAACAACTGTTCATGATTTTCACCTCCACTAATTATATTTATTTTTATAATCTATATGTTTATATTTTCCTATAAATATACAGAGACATATAGCTATATATACAGAGATACATATGTACAGGTTGATTTTTACATGTTTATAAGTAAATGTGATGTTGTTCCAAATAAAACTTCTAAGAACTGAATGGAAAAGAAAATTGTAAAGTTCAGATAAGTCCCACTGAAATTTGTACTCAGATCCCTGTTTTCAGAGTCCAGAGTGCTAACCATGACACCATCCACCCTCCCGTACCAGGGTGAGCTTTCCATTTTGACAGAAGAGATTTGCCTCATGGGGCAACTTATCTTTCATTGAAAAATATTATCTCACATAAAAACCACTGTTCAACAGAGTTATAACGTTATTTGAGTCTTTTGGGCAACATCCTTCCCCAACATAGTTCAATATGCAAAAGTTTACCAGAATAGGAAAGCAATCCAATACAGTTTCTCTTTGACAGTAGAATATTAAAAACTTTGACATTTCCACATTCCTGCAGCAGTTTATGCTCCTTTCACATGGGAGGTTCCATGGTGTAATGGTTAGCACTTTGGACTTTGAATCCAATGATCCGAGTTCAAATCTCGGTGGGACCATTTTATGACTCTTGACCAAATCATTTTCTTTCAAGTGTATTCATTAATATCACATATCTAATACCGGTAGGGTGAACAATTCATTTATTGATTATACTCTAAAAGTTTATTAGATGTGAGCAAATAATAGAAATTTTACCATACCTGGAAACTAAATGGCTCAAAATAATGAGAGATTTTACAAACTCACTCTGGTTTCTCAAACTCATCACAGGGGCCTGATGCAAGACATTACTTTTTAAAATCTTACTGTTATTGTTAAGGCGAACAAGGAACTTTTTCATTGCAAAGCATTCATTAAAACAAAACTGGAGGAGTCAAACTTTGTATTACGGGGACCGAAGATGTGCAGTTTGAATAATAATCTTGAAATTCAGACGTACAAAGATTTTACACACTGATTTTCAACAGTAAATCCACAACCAAAAAAGTTGAATCTTTTGAAAGACATGTCAAAGGTGTGAATCTGAAATTCACTTTTAAAGACATTCACAATGAAATGCACTGTGTAAGTCCAGCATGTTGTCAGCTAAGAAATCAGCAAAAATGAACTATCTCATTACTGGCCATATAGATGAGAAAGGAAAATAAACTCATGTTTACAATGTGGATGTGAAAGAACAGTTTCTAGGTTCAGCTTCAATATTTATGTTAATGAATAATTGATATGTTCATATTGTCTAACAGCTATCTAGACGGATAAAGCTATGTATGCATCTATACATACTTATGCGTTCATACGCATCAGTATAAAACATTGATATTATGTTTTTTCTAGACCAAATTCTAAAAAATGAGTTAAACAGTGAATCTCATAATTGTAGTAGGTCCCACCGAGATTTGAACTCGGATCGCTGGATTCAGAGTCCAGAGTGCTAACCATTACACCATGGAACCTTCTCACACAAGAGTGACTTTTCCATTGAGACAAAAGAGAGCGCATCAGTGATGGCCTTCTCTTATATTGATAAAAAGATATCTCATTTGAATGGTCATAGTGGATAGAGCTTTAATGTGATTTGATTCTTTTCAGCTATATTCTCTATAAAAGTGTTAAATATTCAAATGTTTATCTGAATATAAAAGTTATATCACAATGTTCATCTTTGCCTGTAGCATAATAAAACAGTCTACATTTCCAGACTACTGAAGCAATGTCTCTGTCTCCTGCATGGGTGGCTCCATAGAGCAATGGTTGGCAATTTGGACTTTGCAGCCAATGATCCGATTTGAAACCTTGGAGGGACTTTTTTTATTTCTCTTGAGCTTTTCCATTTCTTCATCTTTGTTCATTGATAGCTCAAATCCAACACCAGTAGGTTGAAATAGTCAATTATTGAATGCTTTCAAAATGTCCATCAGCTTGAACAAGTTACATCAATACAAACTTTAAAATACTTTGACATCAAATTTCTTCACAAAGTAGTTAGCCATTATAAAATCATATTCTGATTTTCTCAAACGCATTTCAGATGGGTGATTCACAGCATCACTTTTTTAAGCTTTCCCGCTATTGATAAGGCGAAAATAGCACATTTTGAATGAGAAGTTTTCTTCAATCAAACATAGAGGAACCCAAATGATGATCTCATTCAGCTAGTAAAAATGTTGTTTTATATTAGTATGGAAATCGTGAAAAGAAAATGTTTTTCATGCTGATTTACAACAGTTGATCTCCAATCGTAAAATATAAGCTTTTGGTCGGAGGCATCACAGGTACTGATCAAATTCTAATTTTTGAACATTGTTCACAAATCATATGATATGCTTTATATACATAAACTGTATTGTTGGATCAATACTGAGTA
This sequence comes from Triturus cristatus, assembly GCF_964204655.1. Taxonomy (NCBI): domain Eukaryota; kingdom Metazoa; phylum Chordata; class Amphibia; order Caudata; family Salamandridae; genus Triturus; species Triturus cristatus. The sequence goes on from NC_140588.1 coordinate 551,739,277, forward strand.
AAAAGTGACTATCTCAATTTCAGGACATATAAAAGAGAAAGAAGTAGAAACTCATGTTTCAAATGCTGAGAGGCAACAACTGTTCATGATTTTCACCTCCACTAATTATATTTATTTTTATAATCTATATGTTTATATTTTCCTATAAATATACAGAGACATATAGCTATATATACAGAGATACATATGTACAGGTTGATTTTTACATGTTTATAAGTAAATGTGATGTTGTTCCAAATAAAACTTCTAAGAACTGAATGGAAAAGAAAATTGTAAAGTTCAGATAAGTCCCACTGAAATTTGTACTCAGATCCCTGTTTTCAGAGTCCAGAGTGCTAACCATGACACCATCCACCCTCCCGTACCAGGGTGAGCTTTCCATTTTGACAGAAGAGATTTGCCTCAGGGGGCAACTTATCTTTCATTGAAAAATATTATCTCACATAAAAACCACTGTTCAACAGAGTTATAACGTTATTTGAGTCTTTTGGGCAACATCCTTCCCCAACATAGTTCAATATGCAAAAGTTTACCAGAATAGGAAAGCAATCCAATACAGTTTCTCTTTGACAGTAGAATATTAAAAACTTTGACATTTCCACATTCCTGCAGCAGTTTATGCTCCTTTCACATGGGAGGTTCCATGGTGTAATGGTTAGCACTTTGGACTTTGAATCCAATGATCCGAGTTCAAATCTCGGTGGGACCATTTTATGACTCTTGACCAAATCATTTTCTTTCAAGTGTATTCATTAATATCACATATCTAATACCGGTAGGGTGAACAATTAATTTATTGATTATACTCTAAAAGTTTATTAGATGTGAGCAAATAATAGAAATTTTACCATACCTGGAAACTAAATGGCTCAAAATAATGAGAGATTTTACAAACTCACTCTGGTTTCTCAAACTCATCACAGGGGCCTGATGCAAGACATTACTTTTAAAATCTTACTGTTATTGTTAAGGCGAACAAGGAACTTTTTCATTGCAAAGCATTCATTAAAACAAAACTGGAGGAGTCAAACTTTGTATTACGGGGACCGAAGATGTGCAGTTTGAATAATAATCTTGAAATTCAGACGTACAAAGATTTTGCACACTGATTTTCAACAGTAAATCCACAACCAAAAAAGTTGAATCTTTTGAAAGACATGTCAAAGGTGTGAATCTGAAATTCACTTTTAAAGACATTCACAATGAAATGCACTGTGTAAGTCCAGCATGTTGTCAGCTAAGAAATCAGCAAAAATGAACTATCTCATTACTGGCCATATAGATGAGAAAGGAAAATAAACTCATGTTTACAATGTGGATGTGAAAGAACAGTTTCTAGGTTAGGCTTCAATATTTATGTTAATGAATAATTGATATGTTCATATTGTCTAACAGCTATCTAGACGGATAAAGCTATGTATGCATCTATACATACTTATGCGTTCATACGCATCAGTATAAAACATTGATATTATGTTTTTTCTAGACCAAATTCTAAAAAATGAGTTAAACAGTGAATCTCATAATTGTAGTAGGTCCCACCGAGATTTGAACTCGGATCGCTGGATTCAGAGTCCAGAGTGCTAACCATTACACCATGGAACCCTCTCACACAAGAGTGACTTTTCCATTGAGACAAAAGAGAGCGCATCAGTGATGGCCTTCTCTTATATTGATAAAAAGATATCTCATTTGAATGGTCATAGTGGATAGAGCTTTAATGTGATTTGATTCTTTTCAGCTATATTCTCTATAAAAGTGTTAAATATTCAAATGTTTATCTGAATATAAAAGTTATATCACAATGTTCATCTTTGCCTGTAGCATAATAAAACAGTCTACATTTCCAGACTACTGAAGCAATGTCTCTGTCTCCTGCATGGGTGGCTCCATAGAGCAATGGTTGGCAATTTGGACTTTGCAGCCAATGATCCGATTTGAAACCTTGGAGGGACTTTTTTTATTTCTCTTGAGCTTTTCCATTTCTTCATCTTTGTTCATTGATAGCTCAAATCCAACACCAGTAGGTTGAAATAGTCAATTATTGAATGCTTTCAAAATGTCCATCAGCTTGAACAAGTTACATCAATACAAACTTTAAAATACTTTGACATCAAATTTCTTCACAAAGTAGTTAGCCATTATAAAATCATATTCTGATTTTCTCAAACGCATTTCAGATGGGTGATTCACAGCATCACTTTTTTAAGCTTTCCCGCTATTGATAAGGCGAAAATAGCACATTTTGAATGAGAAGTTTTCTTCAATCAAACATAGAGGAACCCAAATGATGATCTCATTCAGCTAGTAAAAATGTTGTTTTATATTAGTATGGAAATCGTGAAAAGAAAATGTTTTTCATGCTGATTTACAACAGTTGATCTCCAATCGTAAAATATAAGCTTTTGGTCGGAGGCATCACAGGTACTGATCAAATTCTAATTTTTGAACATTGTTCACAAATCATATGATATGCTTTATATACATAAACTGTATTGTTGGATCAATACTGAGTAAAAAGTGACTATCTCAATTTCAGGACATATAAAAGAGAAAGAAGTAGAAACTCATGTTTCAAATGCTGAGAGGCAACAACTGTTCATGATTTTCACCTCCACTAATTATATTTATTTTTATAATCTATATGTTTATATTTTCCTATAAATATACAGAGACATATAGCTATATATACAGAGATACATATGTACAGGTTGATTTTTACATGTTTATAAGTAAATGTGATGTTGTTCCAAATAAAACTTCTAAGAACTGAATGGAAAAGAAAATTGTAAAGTTCAGATAAGTCCCACTGAAATTTGTACTCAGATCCCTGTTTTCAGAGTCCAGAGTGCTAACCATGACACCATCCACCCTCCCGTACCAGGGTGAGCTTTCCATTTTGACAGAAGAGATTTGCCTCAGGGGGCAACTTATCTTTCATTGAAAAATATTATCTCACATAAAAACCACTGTTCAACAGAGTTATAACGTTATTTGAGTCTTTTGGGCAACATCCTTCCCCAACATAGTTCAATATGCAAAAGTTTACCAGAATAGGAAAGCAATCCAATACAGTTTCTCTTTGACAGTAGAATATTAAAAACTTTGACATTTCCACATTCCTGCAGCAGTTTATGCTCCTTTCACATGGGAGGTTCCATGGTGTAATGGTTAGCACTTTGGACTTTGAATCCAATGATCCGAGTTCAAATCTCGGTGGGACCGTTTTATGACTCTTGACCAAATCATTTTCTTTCAAGTGTATTCATTAATATCACATATCTAATGCCGGTAGGGTGAACAATTAATTTATTGATTATACTCTAAAAGTTTATTAGATGTGAGCAAATAATAGAAATTTTACAATACCTGGAAACTAAAAGGCTCAAAATAATGAGAGATTTTACAAACTCACTCTGGTTTCTCAAACTCATCACAGGGGCCTGATGCAAGACATTACTTTTTAAAATCTTACTGTTATTGTTAAGGCGAACAAGGAACTTTTTCATTGCAAAGCATTCATTAAAACAAAACTTGAGGAGTCAAACTTTGTATTACGGGGACCGAAGATGTGCAGTTTGAATAATAATCTTGAAATTCAGACGTACAAAGATTTTACACACTGATTTTCAACAGTAAATCCACAACCAAAAAAGTTGAATCTTTTGAAAGACATGTCAAAGGTGTGAATCTGAAATTCACTTTTAAAGACATTCACAATGAAATGCACTGTGTAAGTCCAGCATGTTGTCAGCTAAGAAATCAGCAAAAATGAACTATCTCATTACTGGCCATATAGATGAGAAAGGAATTAAACTCATGTTTACAATGTGGATGTGAAAGAACAGTTTCTAGGTTCAGCTTCAATATTTATGTTAATGAATAATTGATATGTTCATATTGTCTAACAGCTATCTAGACGGATAAAGCTATGTATGCATCTATACATACTTATGCGTTCATACGCATCAGTATAAAACATTGATATTATGTTTTTTCTAGACCAAATTCTAAAAAATGAGTTAAACAGTGAATCTCATAATTGTAGTAGGTCCCACCGAGATTTGAACACGGATCGCTGGATTCAGAGTCCAGAGTGCTAACCATTACACCATGGAACCCTCTCACACAAGAGTGACTTTTCCATTGAGACAAAAGAGAGCGCATCAGTGATGGCCTTCTCTTATATTGATAAAAAGATATCTTATTTGAATGGTCATAGTGGATAGAGCTTTAATGTGATTTGATTCTTTTCAGCTATATTCTCTATAAAAGTGTTAAATATTCAAATGTTTATCTGAATATAAAAGTTATATCACACTGTTCATCTTTGCCTGTAGCATAATAAAACAGTCTACATTTACAGACTACTGAAGCAATGTCTCTGTCTCCTGCATGGGTGGCTCCATAGAGCAATGGTTGGCAATTTGGACTTTGCATCCAATGATCCGATTTGAAACCTTGGAGGGACTTTTTTTATTACTCTTGAGCTTTTCCATTTCTTCATCTTTGTTCATTGATAGCTCAAATCCAACACCAGTAGGTTGAAATAGTCAATTATTGAATGCTTTCAAAATGTCCATCAGCTTGAACAAGTTACATCAATACAAACTTTAAAATACTTTGACATCAAATTTCTTCACAAAGTAGTTAGCCATTATAAAATCATATTCTGATTTTCTCAAACGCATTTCAGATGGGTGATTCACAGCATCACTTTTTTAAGCTTTCCCGCTATTGATAAGGCGAAAATAGCACATTTTGAATGAGAAGTTTTCTTCAATCAAACATAGAGGAACCCAAATGATGATCTCATTCAGCTAGTAAAAATGTTGTTTTATATTAGTATGGAAATCGTGAAAAGAAAATGTTTTTCATGCTGATTTACAACAGTTGATCTCCAATCGTAAAATATAAGCTTTTGGTCGGAGGCATCACAGGTACTGATCAAATTCTAATTTTTGAACATTGTTCACAAATCATATGATATGCTTTATATACATAAACTGTATTGTTGGATCAATACTGAGTAAAAAGTGACTATCTCAATTTCAGGACATATAAAAGAGAAAGAAGTAGAAACTCATGTTTCAAATGCTGAGAGGCAACAACTGTTCATGATTTTCACCTCCACTAATTATATTTATTTTTATAATCTATATGTTTATATTTTCCTATAAATATACAGAGACATATAGCTATATATACAGAGATACATATGTACAGGTTGATTTTTACATGTTTATAAGTAAATGTGATGTTGTTCCAAATAAAACTTCTAAGAACTGAATGGAAAAGAAAATTGTAAAGTTCAGATAAGTCCCACTGAAATTTGTACTCAGATCCCTGTTTTCAGAGTCCAGAGTGCTAACCATGACACCATCCACCCTCCCGTACCAGGGTGAGCTTTCCATTTTGACAGAAGAGATTTGCCTCAGGGGGCAACTTATCTTTCATTGAAAAATATTATCTCACATAAAAACCACTGTTCAACAGAGTTATAACGTTATTTGAGTCTTTTGGGCAACATCCTTCCCCAACATAGTTCAATATGCAAAAGTTTACCAGAATAGGAAAGCAATCCAATACAGTTTCTCTTTGACAGTAGAATATTAAAAACTTTGACATTTCCACATTCCTGCAGCAGTTTATGCTCCTTTCACATGGGAGGTTCCATGGTGTAATGGTTAGCACTTTGGACTTTGAATCCAATGATCCGAGTTCAAATCTCGGTGGGACCATTTTATGACTCTTGACCAAATCATTTTCTTTCAAGTGTATTCATTAATATCACATATCTAATACCGGTAGGGTGAACAATTAATTTATTGATTATACTCTAAAAGTTTATTAGATGTGAGCAAATAATAGAAATTTTACCATACCTGGAAACTAAATGGCTCAAAATAATGAGAGATTTTACAAACTCACTCTGGTTTCTCAAACTCATCACAGGGGCCTGATGCAAGACATTACTTTTAAAATCTTACTGTTATTGTTAAGGCGAACAAGGAACTTTTTCATTGCAAAGCATTCATTAAAACAAAACTTGAGGAGTCAAACTTTGTATTACGGGGACCGAAGATGTGCAGTTTGAATAATAATCTTGAAATTCAGACGTACAAAGATTTTACACACTGATTTTCAACAGTAAATCCACAACCAAAAAAGTTGAATCTTTTGAAAGACATGTCAAAGGTGTGAATCTGAAATTCACTTTTAAAGACATTCACAATGAAATGCACTGTGTAAGTCCAGCATGTTGTCAGCTAAGAAATCAGCAAAAATGAACTATCTCATTACTGGCCATATAGATGAGAAAGGAAAATAAACTCATTTTTACAATGTGGATGTGAAAGAACAGTTTCTAGGTTCAGCTTCAATATTTATGTTAATGAATAATTGATATGTTCATATTGTCTAACAGCTATCTAGACGGATAAAGCTATGTATGCATCTATACATACTTATGCGTTCATACGCATCAGTATAAAACATTGATATTATGTTTTTTCTAGACCAAATTCTAAAAAATGAGTTAAACAGTGAATCTCATAATTGTAGTAGGTCCCACCGAGATTTGAACACGGATCGCTGGATTCAGAGTCCAGAGTGCTAACCATTACACCATGGAACCCTCTCACACAAGAGTGACTTTTCCATTGAGACAAAAGAGAGCGCATCAGTGATGGCCTTCTCTTATATTGATAAAAAGATATCTTATTTGAATGGTCATAGTGGATAGAGCTTTAATGTGATTTGATTCTTTTCAGCTATATTCTCTATAAAAGTGTTAAATATTCAAATGTTTATCTGAATATAAAAGTTATATCACACTGTTCATCTTTGCCTGTAGCATAATAAAACAGTCTACATTTACAGACTACTGAAGCAATGTCTCTGTCTCCTGCATGGGTGGCTCCATAGAGCAATGGTTGGCAATTTGGACTTTGCATCCAATGATCCGATTTGAAACCTTGGAGGGACTTTTTTTATTACTCTTGAGCTTTTCCATTTCTTCATCTTTGTTCATTGATAGCTCAAATCCAACACCAGTAGGTTGAAATAGTCAATTATTGAATGCTTTCAAAATGTCCATCAGCTTGAACAAGTTACATCAATACAAACTTTAAAATACTTTGACATCAAATTTCTTCACAAAGTAGTTAGCCATTATAAAATCATATTCTGATTTTCTCAAACGCATTTCAGATGGGTGATTCACAGCATCACTTTTTTAAGCTTTCCCGCTATTGATAAGGCGAAAATAGCACATTTTGAATGAGAAGTTTTCTTCAATCAAACATAGAGGAACCCAAATGATGATCTCATTCAGCTAGTAAAAATGTTGTTTTATATTAGTATGGAAATCGTGAAAAGAAAATGTTTTTCATGCTGATTTACAACAGTTGATCTCCAATCGTAAAATATAAGCTTTTGGTCGGAGGCATCACAGGTACTGATCAAATTCTAATTTTTGAACATTGTTCACAAATCATATGATATGCTTTATATACATAAACTGTATTGTTGGATCAATACTGAGTAAAAAGTGACTATCTCAATTTCAGGACATATAAAAGAGAAAGAAGTAGAAACTCATGTTTCAAATGCTGAGAGGCAACAACTGTTCATGATTTTCACCTCCACTAATTATATTTATTTTTATAATCTATATGTTTATATTTTCCTATAAATATACAGAGACATATAGCTATATATACAGAGATACATATGTACAGGTTGATTTTTACATGTTTATAAGTAAATGTGATGTTGTTCCAAATAAAACTTCTAAGAACTGAATGGAAAAGAAAATTGTAAAGTTCAGATAAGTCCCACTGAAATTTGTACTCAGATCCCTGTTTTCAGAGTCCAGAGTGCTAACCATGACACCATCCACCCTCCCGTACCAGGGTGAGCTTTCCATTTTGACAGAAGAGATTTGCCTCATGGGGCAACTTATCTTTCATTGAAAAATATTATCTCACATAAAAACCACTGTTCAACAGAGTTATAACGTTATTTGAGTCTTTTGGGCAACATCCTTCCCCAACATAGTTCAATATGCAAAAGTTTACCAGAATAGGAAAGCAATCCAATACAGTTTCTCTTTGACAGTAGAATATTAAAAACTTTGACATTTCCACATTCCTGCAGCAGTTTATGCTCCTTTCACATGGGAGGTTCCATGGTGTAATGGTTAGCACTTTGGACTTTGAATCCAATGATCCGAGTTCAAATCTCGGTGGGACCATTTTATGACTCTTGACCAAATCATTTTCTTTCAAGTGTATTCATTAATATCACATATCTAATACCGGTAGGGTGAACAATTAATTTATTGATTATACTCTAAAAGTTTATTAGATGTGAGCAAATAATAGAAATTTTACCATACCTGGAAACTAAATGGCTCAAAATAATGAGAGATTTTACAAACTCACTCTGGTTTCTCAAACTCATCACAGGGGCCTGATGCAAGACATTACTTTTTAAAATCTTACTGTTATTGTTAAGGCGAACAAGGAACTTTTTCATTGCAAAGCATTCATTAAAACAAAACTGGAGGAGTCAAACTTTGTATTACGGGGACCGAAGATGTGCAGTTTGAATAATAATCTTGAAATTCAGACGTACAAAGATTTTACACACTGATTTTCAACAGTAAATCCACAACCAAAAAAGTTGAATCTTTTGAAAGACATGTCAAAGGTGTGAATCTGAAATTCACTTTTAAAGACATTCACAATGAAATGCACTGTGTAAGTCCAGCATGTTGTCAGCTAAGAAATCAGCAAAAATGAACTATCTCATTACTGGCCATATAGATGAGAAAGGAAAATAAACTCATGTTTACAATGTGGATGTGAAAGAACAGTTTCTAGGTTCAGCTTCAATATTTATGTTAATGAATAATTGATATGTTCATATTGTCTAACAGCTATCTAGACGGATAAAGCTATGTATGCATCTATACATACTTATGCGTTCATACGCATCAGTATAAAACATTGATATTATGTTTTTTCTAGACCAAATTCTAAAAAATGAGTTAAACAGTGAATCTCATAATTGTAGTAGGTCCCACCGAGATTTGAACTCGGATCGCTGGATTCAGAGTCCAGAGTGCTAACCATTACACCATGGAACCCTCTCACACAAGAGTGACTTTTCCATTGAGACAAAAGAGAGCGCATCAGTGATGGCCTTCTCTTATATTGATAAAAAGATATCTCATTTGAATGGTCATAGTGGATAGAGCTTTAATGTGATTTGATTCTTTTCAGCTATATTCTCTATAAAAGTGTTAAATATTCAAATGTTTATCTGAATATAAAAGTTATATCACAATGTTCATCTTTGCCTGTAGCATAATAAAACAGTCTACATTTCCAGACTACTGAAGCAATGTCTCTGTCTCCTGCATGGGTGGCTCCATAGAGCAATGGTTGGCAATTTGGACTTTGCATCCAATGATCCGATTTGAAACCTTGGAGGGACTTTTTTTATTTCTCTTGAGCTTTTCCATTTCTTCATCTTTGTTCATTGATAGCTCAAATCCAACACCAGTAGGTTGAAATAGTCAATTATTGAATGCTTTCAAAATGTCCATCAGCTTGAACAAGTTACATCAATACAAACTTTAAAATACTTTGACATCAAATTTCTTCACAAAGTAGTTAGCCATTATAAAATCATATTCTGATTTTCTCAAACGCATTTCAGATGGGTGATTCACAGCATCACTTTTTTAAGCTTTCCCGCTATTGATAAGGCGAAAATAGCACATTTTGAATGAGAAGTTTTCTTCAATCAAACATAGAGGAACCCAAATGATGATCTCATTCAGCTAGTAAAAATGTTGTTTTATATTAGTATGGAAATCGTGAAAAGAAAATGTTTTTCATGCTGATTTACAACAGTTGATCTCCAATCGTAAAATATAAGCTTTTGGTCGGAGGCATCACAGGTACTGATCAAATTCTAATTTTTGAACATTGTTCACAAATCATATGATATGCTTTATATACATAAACTGTATTGTTGGATCAATACTGAGTAAAAAGTGACTATCTCAATTTCAGGACATATAAAAGAGAAAGAAGTAGAAACTCATGTTTCAAATGCTGAGAGGCAACAACTGTTCATGATTTTCACCTCCACTAATTATATTTATTTTTATAATCTATATGTTTATATTTTCCTATAAATATACAGAGACATATAGCTATATATACAGAGATACATATGTACAGGTTGATTTTTACATGTTTATAAGTAAATGTGATGTTGTTCCAAATAAAACTTCTAAGAACTGAATGGAAAAGAAAATTGTAAAGTTCAGATAAGTCCCACTGAAATTTGTACTCAGATCCCTGTTTTCAGAGTCCAGAGTGCTAACCATGACACCATCCACCCTCCCGTACCAGGGTGAGCTTTCCATTTTGACAGAAGAGATTTGCCTCAGGGGGCAACTTATCTTTCATTGAAAAATATTATCTCACATAAAAACCACTGTTCAACAGAGTTATAACGTTATTTGAGTCTTTTGGGCAACATCCTTCCCCAACATAGTTCAATATGCAAAAGTTTACCAGAATAGGAAAGCAATCCAATACAGTTTCTCTTTGACAGTAGAATATTAAAAACTTTGACATTTCCACATTCCTGCAGCAGTTTATGCTCCTTTCACATGGGAGGTTCCATGGTGTAATGGTTAGCACTTTGGACTTTGAATCCAATGATCCGAGTTCAAATCTCGGTGGGACCATTTTATGACTCTTGACCAAATCATTTTCTTTCAAGTGTATTCATTAATATCACATATCTAATACCGGTAGGGTGAACAATTAATTTATTGATTATACTCTAAAAGTTTATTAGATGTGAGCAAATAATAGAAATTTTACCATACCTGGAAACTAAATGGCTCAAAATAATGAGAGATTTTACAAACTCACTCTGGTTTCTCAAACTCATCACAGGGGCCTGATGCAAGACATTACTTTTAAAATCTTACTGTTATTGTTAAGGCGAACAAGGAACTTTTTCATTGCAAAGCATTCATTAAAACAAAACTGGAGGAGTCAAACTTTGTATTACGGGGACCGAAGATGTGCAGTTTGAATAATAATCTTGAAATTCAGACGTACAAAGATTTTGCACACTGATTTTCAACAGTAAATCCACAACCAAAAAAGTTGAATCTTTTGAAAGACATGTCAAAGGTGTGAATCTGAAATTCACTTTTAAAGACATTCACAATGAAATGCACTGTGTAAGTCCAGCATGTTGTCAGCTAAGAAATCAGCAAAAATGAACTATCTCATTACTGGCCATATAGATGAGAAAGGAAAATAAACTCATGTTTACAATGTGGATGTGAAAGAACAGTTTCTAGGTTAGGCTTCAATATTTATGTTAATGAATAATTGATATGTTCATATTGTCTAACAGCTATCTAGACGGATAAAGCTATGTATGCATCTATACATACTTATGCGTTCATACGCATCAGTATAAAACATTGATATTATGTTTTTTCTAGACCAAATTCTAAAAAATGAGTTAAACAGTGAATCTCATAATTGTAGTAGGTCCCACCGAGATTTGAACTCGGATCGCTGGATTCAGAGTCCAGAGTGCTAACCATTACACCATGGAACCCTCTCACACAAGAGTGACTTTTCCATTGAGACAAAAGAGAGCGCATCAGTGATGGCCTTCTCTTATATTGATAAAAAGATATCTCATTTGAATGGTCATAGTGGATAGAGCTTTAATGTGATTTGATTCTTTTCAGCTATATTCTCTATAAAAGTGTTAAATATTCAAATGTTTATCTGAATATAAAAGTTATATCACAATGTTCATCTTTGCCTGTAGCATAATAAAACAGTCTACATTTCCAGACTACTGAAGCAATGTCTCTGTCTCCTGCATGGGTGGCTCCATAGAGCAATGGTTGGCAATTTGGACTTTGCAGCCAATGATCCGATTTGAAACCTTGGAGGGACTTTTTTTATTTCTCTTGAGCTTTTCCATTTCTTCATCTTTGTTCATTGATAGCTCAAATCCAACACCAGTAGGTTGAAATAGTCAATTATTGAATGCTTTCAAAATGTCCATCAGCTTGAACAAGTTACATCAATACAAACTTTAAAATACTTTGACATCAAATTTCTTCACAAAGTAGTTAGCCATTATAAAATCATATTCTGATTTTCTCAAACGCATTTCAGATGGGTGATTCACAGCATCACTTTTTTAAGCTTTCCCGCTATTGATAAGGCGAAAATAGCACATTTTGAATGAGAAGTTTTCTTCAATCAAACATAGAGGAACCCAAATGATGATCTCATTCAGCTAGTAAAAATGTTGTTTTATATTAGTATGGAAATCGTGAAAAGAAAATGTTTTTCATGCTGATTTACAACAGTTGATCTCCAATCGTAAAATATAAGCTTTTGGTCGGAGGCATCACAGGTACTGATCAAATTCTAATTTTTGAACATTGTTCACAAATCATATGATATGCTTTATATACATAAACTGTATTGTTGGATCAATACTGAGTAAAAAGTGACTATCTCAATTTCAGGACATATAAAAGAGAAAGAAGTAGAAACTCATGTTTCAAATGCTGAGAGGCAACAACTGTTCATGATTTTCACCTCCACTAATTATATTTATTTTTATAATCTATATGTTTATATTTTCCTATAAATATACAGAGACATATAGCTATATATACAGAGATACATATGTACAGGTTGATTTTTACATGTTTATAAGTAAATGTGATGTTGTTCCAAATAAAACTTCTAAGAACTGAATGGAAAAGAAAATTGTAAAGTTCAGATAAGTCCCACTGAAATTTGTACTCAGATCCCTGTTTTCAGAGTCCAGAGTGCTAACCATGACACCATCCACCCTCCCGTACCAGGGTGAGCTTTCCATTTTGACAGAAGAGATTTGCCTCAGGGGGCAACTTATCTTTCATTGAAAAATATTATCTCACATAAAAACCACTGTTCAACAGAGTTATAACGTTATTTGAGTCTTTTGGGCAACATCCTTCCCCAACATAGTTCAATATGCAAAAGTTTACCAGAATAGGAAAGCAATCCAATACAGTTTCTCTTTGACAGTAGAATATTAAAAACTTTGACATTTCCACATTCCTGCAGCAGTTTATGCTCCTTTCACATGGGAGGTTCCATGGTGTAATGGTTAGCACTTTGGACTTTGAATCCAATGATCCGAGTTCAAATCTCGGTGGGACCGTTTTATGACTCTTGACCAAATCATTTTCTTTCAAGTGTATTCATTAATATCACATATCTAATGCCGGTAGGGTGAACAATTAATTTATTGATTATACTCTAAAAGTTTATTAGATGTGAGCAAATAATAGAAATTTTACAATACCTGGAAACTAAAAGGCTCAAAATAATGAGAGATTTTACAAACTCACTCTGGTTTCTCAAACTCATCACAGGGGCCTGATGCAAGACATTACTTTTTAAAATCTTACTGTTATTGTTAAGGCGAACAAGGAACTTTTTCATTGCAAAGCATTCATTAAAACAAAACTTGAGGAGTCAAACTTTGTATTACGGGGACCGAAGATGTGCAGTTTGAATAATAATCTTGAAATTCAGACGTACAAAGATTTTACACACTGATTTTCAACAGTAAATCCACAACCAAAAAAGTTGAATCTTTTGAAAGACATGTCAAAGGTGTGAATCTGAAATTCACTTTTAAAGACATTCACAATGAAATGCACTGTGTAAGTCCAGCATGTTGTCAGCTAAGAAATCAGCAAAAATGAACTATCTCATTACTGGCCATATAGATGAGAAAGGAATTAAACTCATGTTTACAATGTGGATGTGAAAGAACAGTTTCTAGGTTCAGCTTCAATATTTATGTTAATGAATAATTGATATGTTCATATTGTCTAACAGCTATCTAGACGGATAAAGCTATGTATGCATCTATACATACTTATGCGTTCATACGCATCAGTATAAAACATTGATATTATGTTTTTTCTAGACCAAATTCTAAAAAATGAGTTAAACAGTGAATCTCATAATTGTAGTAGGTCCCACCGAGATTTGAACACGGATCGCTGGATTCAGAGTCCAGAGTGCTAACCATTACACCATGGAACCCTCTCACACAAGAGTGACTTTTCCATTGAGACAAAAGAGAGCGCATCAGTGATGGCCTTCTCTTATATTGATAAAAAGATATCTTATTTGAATGGTCATAGTGGATAGAGCTTTAATGTGATTTGATTCTTTTCAGCTATATTCTCTATAAAAGTGTTAAATATTCAAATGTTTATCTGAATATAAAAGTTATATCACACTGTTCATCTTTGCCTGTAGCATAATAAAACAGTCTACATTTACAGACTACTGAAGCAATGTCTCTGTCTCCTGCATGGGTGGCTCCATAGAGCAATGGTTGGCAATTTGGACTTTGCATCCAATGATCCGATTTGAAACCTTGGAGGGACTTTTTTTATTACTCTTGAGCTTTTCCATTTCTTCATCTTTGTTCATTGATAGCTCAAATCCAACACCAGTAGGTTGAAATAGTCAATTATTGAATGCTTTCAAAATGTCCATCAGCTTGAACAAGTTACATCAATACAAACTTTAAAATACTTTGACATCAAATTTCTTCACAAAGTAGTTAGCCATTATAAAATCATATTCTGATTTTCTCAAACGCATTTCAGATGGGTGATTCACAGCATCACTTTTTTAAGCTTTCCCGCTATTGATAAGGCGAAAATAGCACATTTTGAATGAGAAGTTTTCTTCAATCAAACATAGAGGAACCCAAATGATGATCTCATTCAGCTAGTAAAAATGTTGTTTTATATTAGTATGGAAATCGTGAAAAGAAAATGTTTTTCATGCTGATTTACAACAGTTGATCTCCAATCGTAAAATATAAGCTTTTGGTCGGAGGCATCACAGGTACTGATCAAATTCTAATTTTTGAACATTGTTCACAAATCATATGATATGCTTTATATACATAAACTGTATTGTTGGATCAATACTGAGTAAAAAGTGACTATCTCAATTTCAGGACATATAAAAGAGAAAGAAGTAGAAACTCATGTTTCAAATGCTGAGAGGCAACAACTGTTCATGATTTTCACCTCCACTAATTATATTTATTTTTATAATCTATATGTTTATATTTTCCTATAAATATACAGAGACATATAGCTATATATACAGAGATACATATGTACAGGTTGATTTTTACATGTTTATAAGTAAATGTGATGTTGTTCCAAATAAAACTTCTAAGAACTGAATGGAAAAGAAAATTGTAAAGTTCAGATAAGTCCCACTGAAATTTGTACTCAGATCCCTGTTTTCAGAGTCCAGAGTGCTAACCATGACACCATCCACCCTCCCGTACCAGGGTGAGCTTTCCATTTTGACAGAAGAGATTTGCCTCATGGGGCAACTTATCTTTCATTGAAAAATATTATCTCACATAAAAACCACTGTTCAACAGAGTTATAACGTTATTTGAGTCTTTTGGGCAACATCCTTCCCCAACATAGTTCAATATGCAAAAGTTTACCAGAATAGGAAAGCAATCCAATACAGTTTCTCTTTGACAGTAGAATATTAAAAACTTTGACATTTCCACATTCCTGCAGCAGTTTATGCTCCTTTCACATGGGAGGTTCCATGGTGTAATGGTTAGCACTTTGGACTTTGAATCCAATGATCCGAGTTCAAATCTCGGTGGGACCATTTTATGACTCTTGACCAAATCATTTTCTTTCAAGTGTATTCATTAATATCACATATCTAATACCGGTAGGGTGAACAATTAATTTATTGATTATACTCTAAAAGTTTATTAGATGTGAGCAAATAATAGAAATTTTACCATACCTGGAAACTAAATGGCTCAAAATAATGAGAGATTTTACAAACTCACTCTGGTTTCTCAAACTCATCACAGGGGCCTGATGCAAGACATTACTTTTTAAAATCTTACTGTTATTGTTAAGGCGAACAAGGAACTTTTTCATTGCAAAGCATTCATTAAAACAAAACTGGAGGAGTCAAACTTTGTATTACGGGGACCGAAGATGTGCAGTTTGAATAATAATCTTGAAATTCAGACGTACAAAGATTTTACACACTGATTTTCAACAGTAAATCCACAACCAAAAAAGTTGAATCTTTTGAAAGACATGTCAAAGGTGTGAATCTGAAATTCACTTTTAAAGACATTCACAATGAAATGCACTGTGTAAGTCCAGCATGTTGTCAGCTAAGAAATCAGCAAAAATGAACTATCTCATTACTGGCCATATAGATGAGAAAGGAAAATAAACTCATGTTTACAATGTGGATGTGAAAGAACAGTTTCTAGGTTCAGCTTCAATATTTATGTTAATGAATAATTGATATGTTCATATTGTCTAACAGCTATCTAGACGGATAAAGCTATGTATGCATCTATACATACTTATGCGTTCATACGCATCAGTATAAAACATTGATATTATGTTTTTTCTAGACCAAATTCTAAAAAATGAGTTAAACAGTGAATCTCATAATTGTAGTAGGTCCCACCGAGATTTGAACTCGGATCGCTGGATTCAGAGTCCAGAGTGCTAACCATTACACCATGGAACCCTCTCACACAAGAGTGACTTTTCCATTGAGACAAAAGAGAGCGCATCAGTGATGGCCTTCTCTTATATTGATAAAAAGATATCTCATTTGAATGGTCATAGTGGATAGAGCTTTAATGTGATTTGATTCTTTTCAGCTATATTCTCTATAAAAGTGTTAAATATTCAAATGTTTATCTGAATATAAAAGTTATATCACAATGTTCATCTTTGCCTGTAGCATAATAAAACAGTCTACATTTCCAGACTACTGAAGCAATGTCTCTGTCTCCTGCATGGGTGGCTCCATAGAGCAATGGTTGGCAATTTGGACTTTGCAGCCAATGATCCGATTTGAAACCTTGGAGGGACTTTTTTTATTTCTCTTGAGCTTTTCCATTTCTTCATCTTTGTTCATTGATAGCTCAAATCCAACACCAGTAGGTTGAAATAGTCAATTATTGAATGCTTTCAAAATGTCCATCAGCTTGAACAAGTTACATCAATACAAACTTTAAAATACTTTGACATCAAATTTCTTCACAAAGTAGTTAGCCATTATAAAATCATATTCTGATTTTCTCAAACGCATTTCAGATGGGTGATTCACAGCATCACTTTTTTAAGCTTTCCCGCTATTGATAAGGCGAAAATAGCACATTTTGAATGAGAAGTTTTCTTCAATCAAACATAGAGGAACCCAAATGATGATCTCATTCAGCTAGTAAAAATGTTGTTTTATATTAGTATGGAAATCGTGAAAAGAAAATGTTTTTCATGCTGATTTACAACAGTTGATCTCCAATCGTAAAATATAAGCTTTTGGTCGGAGGCATCACAGGTACTGATCAAATTCTAATTTTTGAACATTGTTCACAAATCATATGATATGCTTTATATACATAAACTGTATTGTTGGATCAATACTGAGTAAAAAGTGACTATCTCAATTTCAGGACATATAAAAGAGAAAGAAGTAGAAACTCATGTTTCAAATGCTGAGAGGCAACAACTGTTCATGATTTTCACCTCCACTAATTATATTTATTTTTATAATCTATATGTTTATATTTTCCTATAAATATACAGAGACATATAGCTATATATACAGAGATACATATGTACAGGTTGATTTTTACATGTTTATAAGTAAATGTGATGTTGTTCCAAATAAAACTTCTAAGAACTGAATGGAAAAGAAAATTGTAAAGTTCAGATAAGTCCCACTGAAATTTGTACTCAGATCCCTGTTTTCAGAGTCCAGAGTGCTAACCATGACACCATCCACCCTCCCGTACCAGGGTGAGCTTTCCATTTTGACAGAAGAGATTTGCCTCAGGGGGCAACTTATCTTTCATTGAAAAATATTATCTCACATAAAAACCACTGTTCAACAGAGTTATAACGTTATTTGAGTCTTTTGGGCAACATCCTTCCCCAACATAGTTCAATATGCAAAAGTTTACCAGAATAGGAAAGCAATCCAATACAGTTTCTCTTTGACAGTAGAATATTAAAAACTTTGACATTTCCACATTCCTGCAGCAGTTTATGCTCCTTTCACATGGGAGGTTCCATGGTGTAATGGTTAGCACTTTGGACTTTGAATCCAATGATCCGAGTTCAAATCTCGGTGGGACCATTTTATGACTCTTGACCAAATCATTTTCTTTCAAGTGTATTCATTAATATCACATATCTAATACCGGTAGGGTGAACAATTAATTTATTGATTATACTCTAAAAGTTTATTAGATGTGAGCAAATAATAGAAATTTTACCATACCTGGAAACTAAATGGCTCAAAATAATGAGAGATTTTACAAACTCACTCTGGTTTCTCAAACTCATCACAGGGGCCTGATGCAAGACATTACTTTTAAAATCTTACTGTTATTGTTAAGGCGAAGAAGGAACTTTTTCATTGCAAAGCATTCATTAAAACAAAACTGGAGGAGTCAAACTTTGTATTACGGGGACCGAAGATGTGCAGTTTGAATAATAATCTTGAAATTCAGACGTACAAAGATTTTGCACACTGATTTTCAACAGTAAATCCACAACCAAAAAAGTTGAATCTTTTGAAAGACATGTCAAAGGTGTGAATCTGAAATTCACTTTTAAAGACATTCACAATGAAATGCACTGTGTAAGTCCAGCATGTTGTCAGCTAAGAAATCAGCAAAAATGAACTATCTCATTACTGGCCATATAGATGAGAAAGGAAAATAAACTCATGTTTACAATGTGGATGTGAAAGAACAGTTTCTAGGTTAGGCTTCAATATTTATGTTAATGAATAATTGATATGTTCATATTGTCTAACAGCTATCTAGACGGATAAAGCTATGTATGCATCTATACATACTTATGCGTTCATACGCATCAGTATAAAACATTGATATTATGTTTTTTCTAGACCAAATTCTAAAAAATGAGTTAAACAGTGAAACTCATAATTGTAGTAGGTCCCACCGAGATTTGAACTCGGATCGCTGGATTCAGAGTCCAGAGTGCTAACCATTACACCATGGAACCCTCTCACACAAGAGTGACTTTTCCATTGAGACAAAAGAGAGCGCATCAGTGATGGCCTTCTCTTATATTGATAAAAAGATATCTCATTTGAATGGTCATAGTGGATAGAGCTTTAATGTGATTTGATTCTTTTCAGCTATATTCTCTATAAAAGTGTTAAATATTCAAATGTTTATCTGAATATAAAAGTTATATCACAATGTTCATCTTTGCCTGTAGCATAATAAAACAGTCTACATTTCCAGACTACTGAAGCAATGTCTCTGTCTCCTGCATGGGTGGCTCCATAGAGCAATGGTTGGCAATTTGGACTTTGCAGCCAATGATCCGATTTGAAACCTTGGAGGGACTTTTTTTATTTCTCTTGAGCTTTTCCATTTCTTCATCTTTGTTCATTGATAGCTCAAATCCAACACCAGTAGGTTGAAATAGTCAATTATTGAATGCTTTCAAAATGTCCATCAGCTTGAACAAGTTACATCAATACAAACTTTAAAATACTTTGACATCAAATTTCTTCACAAAGTAGTTAGCCATTATAAAATCATATTCTGATTTTCTCAAACGCATTTCAGATGGGTGATTCACAGCATCACTTTTTTAAGCTTTCCCGCTATTGATAAGGCGAAAATAGCACATTTTGAATGAGAAGTTTTCTTCAATCAAACATAGAGGAACCCAAATGATGATCTCATTCAGCTAGTAAAAATGTTGTTTTATATTAGTATGGAAATCGTGAAAAGAAAATGTTTTTCATGCTGATTTACAACAGTTGATCTCCAATCGTAAAATATAAGCTTTTGGTCGGAGGCATCACAGGTACTGATCAAATTCTAATTTTTGAACATTGTTCACAAATCATATGATATGCTTTATATACATAAACTGTATTGTTGGATCAATACTGAGTAAAAAGTGACTATCTCAATTTCAGGACATATAAAAGAGAAAGAAGTAGAAACTCATGTTTCAAATGCTGAGAGGCAACAACTGTTCATGATTTTCACCTCCACTAATTATATTTATTTTTATAATCTATATGTTTATATTTTCCTATAAATATACAGAGACATATAGCTATATATACAGAGATACATATGTACAGGTTGATTTTTACATGTTTATAAGTAAATGTGATGTTGTTCCAAATAAAACTTCTAAGAACTGAATGGAAAAGAAAATTGTAAAGTTCAGATAAGTCCCACTGAAATTTGTACTCAGATCCCTGTTTTCAGAGTCCAGAGTGCTAACCATGACACCATCCACCCTCCCGTACCAGGGTGAGCTTTCCATTTTGACAGAAGAGATTTGCCTCAGGGGGCAACTTATCTTTCATTGAAAAATATTATCTCACATAAAAACCACTGTTCAACAGAGTTATAACGTTATTTGAGTCTTTTGGGCAACATCCTTCCCCAACATAGTTCAATATGCAAAAGTTTACCAGAATAGGAAAGCAATCCAATACAGTTTCTCTTTGACAGTAGAATATTAAAAACTTTGACATTTCCACATTCCTGCAGCAGTTTATGCTCCTTTCACATGGGAGGTTCCATGGTGTAATGGTTAGCACTTTGGACTTTGAATCCAATGATCCGAGTTCAAATCTCGGTGGGACCGTTTTATGACTCTTGACCAAATCATTTTCTTTCAAGTGTATTCATTAATATCACATATCTAATGCCGGTAGGGTGAACAATTAATTTATTGATTATACTCTAAAAGTTTATTAGATGTGAGCAAATAATAGAAATTTTACAATACCTGGAAACTAAAAGGCTCAAAATAATGAGAGATTTTACAAACTCACTCTGGTTTCTCAAACTCATCACAGGGGCCTGATGCAAGACATTACTTTTTAAAATCTTACTGTTATTGTTAAGGCGAACAAGGAACTTTTTCATTGCAAAGCATTCATTAAAACAAAACTTGAGGAGTCAAACTTTGTATTACGGGGACCGAAGATGTGCAGTTTGAATAATAATCTTGAAATTCAGACGTACAAAGATTTTACACACTGATTTTCAACAGTAAATCCACAACCAAAAAAGTTGAATCTTTTGAAAGACATGTCAAAGGTGTGAATCTGAAATTCACTTTTAAAGACATTCACAATGAAATGCACTGTGTAAGTCCAGCATGTTGTCAGCTAAGAAATCAGCAAAAATGAACTATCTCATTACTGGCCATATAGATGAGAAAGGAATTAAACTCATGTTTACAATGTGGATGTGAAAGAACAGTTTCTAGGTTCAGCTTCAATATTTATGTTAATGAATAATTGATATGTTCATATTGTCTAACAGCTATCTAGACGGATAAAGCTATGTATGCATCTATACATACTTATGCGTTCATACGCATCAGTATAAAACATTGATATTATGTTTTTTCTAGACCAAATTCTAAAAAATGAGTTAAACAGTGAATCTCATAATTGTAGTAGGTCCCACCGAGATTTGAACTCGGATCGCTGGATTCAGAGTCCAGAGTGCTAACCATTACACCATGGAACCCTCTCACACAAGAGTGACTTTTCCATTGAGACAAAAGAGAGCGCATCAGTGATGGCCTTCTCTTATATTGATAAAAAGATATCTCATTTGAATGGTCATAGTGGATAGAGCTTTAATGTGATTTGATTCTTTTCAGCTATATTCTCTATAAAAGTGTTAAATATTCAAATGTTTATCTGAATATAAAAGTTATATCACAATGTTCATCTTTGCCTGTAGCATAATAAAACAGTCTACATTTCCAGACTACTGAAGCAATGTCTCTGTCTCCTGCATGGGTGGCTCCATAGAGCAATGGTTGGCAATTTGGACTTTGCAGCCAATGATCCGATTTGAAACCTTGGAGGGACTTTTTTTATTTCTCTTGAGCTTTTCCATTTCTTCATCTTTGTTCATTGATAGCTCAAATCCAACACCAGTAGGTTGAAATAGTCAATTATTGAATGCTTTCAAAATGTCCATCAGCTTGAACAAGTTACATCAATACAAACTTTAAAATACTTTGACATCAAATTTCTTCACAAAGTAGTTAGCCATTATAAAATCATATTCTGATTTTCTCAAACGCATTTCAGATGGGTGATTCACAGCATCACTTTTTTAAGCTTTCCCGCTATTGATAAGGCGAAAATAGCACATTTTGAATGAGAAGTTTTCTTCAATCAAACATAGAGGAACCCAAATGATGATCTCATTCAGCTAGTAAAAATGTTGTTTTATATTAGTATGGAAATCGTGAAAAGAAAATGTTTTTCATGCTGATTTACAACAGTTGATCTCCAATCGTAAAATATAAGCTTTTGGTCGGAGGCATCACAGGTACTGATCAAATTCTAATTTTTGAACATTGTTCACAAATCATATGATATGCTTTATATACATAAACTGTATTGTTGGATCAATACTGAGTAAAAAGTGACTATCTCAATTTCAGGACATATAAAAGAGAAAGAAGTAGAAACTCATGTTTCAAATGCTGAGAGGCAACAACTGTTCATGATTTTCACCTCCACTAATTATATTTATTTTTATAATCTATATGTTTATATTTTCCTATAAATATACAGAGACATATAGCTATATATACAGAGATACATATGTACAGGTTGATTTTTACATGTTTATAAGTAAATGTGATGTTGTTCCAAATAAAACTTCTAAGAACTGAATGGAAAAGAAAATTGTAAAGTTCAGATAAGTCCCACTGAAATTTGTACTCAGATCCCTGTTTTCAGAGTCCAGAGTGCTAACCATGACACCATCCACCCTCCCGTACCAGGGTGAGCTTTCCATTTTGACAGAAGAGATTTGCCTCAGGGGGCAACTTATCTTTCATTGAAAAATATTATCTCACATAAAAACCACTGTTCAACAGAGTTATAACGTTATTTGAGTCTTTTGGGCAACATCCTTCCCCAACATAGTTCAATATGCAAAAGTTTACCAGAATAGGAAAGCAATCCAATACAGTTTCTCTTTGACAGTAGAATATTAAAAACTTTGACATTTCCACATTCCTGCAGCAGTTTATGCTCCTTTCACATGGGAGGTTCCATGGTGTAATGGTTAGCACTTTGGACTTTGAATCCAATGATCCGAGTTCAAATCTCGGTGGGACCGTTTTATGACTCTTGACCAAATCATTTTCTTTCAAGTGTATTCATTAATATCACATATCTAATGCCGGTAGGGTGAACAATTAATTTATTGATTATACTCTAAAAGTTTATTAGATGTGAGCAAATAATAGAAATTTTACAATACCTGGAAACTAAAAGGCTCAAAATAATGAGAGATTTTACAAACTCACTCTGGTTTCTCAAACTCATCACAGGGGCCTGATGCAAGACATTACTTTTTAAAATCTTACTGTTATTGTTAAGGCGAACAAGGAACTTTTTCATTGCAAAGCATTCATTAAAACAAAACTTGAGGAGTCAAACTTTGTATTACGGGGACCGAAGATGTGCAGTTTGAATAATAATCTTGAAATTCAGACGTACAAAGATTTTACACACTGATTTTCAACAGTAAATCCACAACCAAAAAAGTTGAATCTTTTGAAAGACATGTCAAAGGTGTGAATCTGAAATTCACTTTTAAAGACATTCACAATGAAATGCACTGTGTAAGTCCAGCATGTTGTCAGCTAAGAAATCAGCAAAAATGAACTATCTCATTACTGGCCATATAGATGAGAAAGGAATTAAACTCATGTTTACAATGTGGATGTGAAAGAACAGTTTCTAGGTTCAGCTTCAATATTTATGTTAATGAATAATTGATATGTTCATATTGTCTAACAGCTATCTAGACGGATAAAGCTATGTATGCATCTATACATACTTATGCGTTCATACGCATCAGTATAAAACATTGATATTATGTTTTTTCTAGACCAAATTCTAAAAAATGAGTTAAACAGTGAATCTCATAATTGTAGTAGGTCCCACCGAGATTTGAACTCGGATCGCTGGATTCAGAGTCCAGAGTGCTAACCATTACACCATGGAACCCTCTCACACAAGAGTGACTTTTCCATTGAGACAAAAGAGAGCGCATCAGTGATGGCCTTCTCTTATATTGATAAAAAGATATCTCATTTGAATGGTCATAGTGGATAGAGCTTTAATGTGATTTGATTCTTTTCAGCTATATTCTCTATAAAAGTGTTAAATATTCAAATGTTTATCTGAATATAAAAGTTATATCACACTGTTCATCTTTGCCTGTAGCATAATAAAACAGTCTACATTTCCAGACTACTGAAGCAATGTCTCTGTCTCCTGCATGGGTGGCTCCATAGAGCAATGGTTGGCAATTTGGACTTTGCATCCAATGATCCGATTTGAAACCTTGGAGGGACTTTTTTTATTACTCTTGAGCTTTTCCATTTCTTCATCTTTGTTCATTGATAGCTCAAATCCAACACCAGTAGGTTGAAATAGTCAATTATTGAATGCTTTCAAAATGTCCATCAGCTTGAACAAGTTGCATCAATACAAACTTTAAAATACTTTGACATCAAATTTCTTCACAAAGTAGTTAGCCATTATAAAATCATATTCTGATTTTCTCAAACGCATTTCAGATGGGTGATTCACAGCATCACTTTTTTAAGCTTTCCCGCTATTGATAAGGCGAAAATAGCACATTTTGAATGAGAAGTTTTCTTCAATCAAACATAGAGGAACCCAAATGATGATCTCATTCAGCTAGTAAAAATGTTGTTTTATATTAGTATGGAAATCGTGAAAAGAAAATGTTTTTCATGCTGATTTACAACAGTTGATCTCCAATCGTAAAATATAAGCTTTTGGTCGGAGGCATCACAGGTACTGATCAAATTCTAATTTTTGAACATTGTTCACAAATCATATGATATGCTTTATATACATAAACTGTATTGTTGGATCAATACTGAGTAAAAAGTGACTATCTCAATTTCAGGACATATAAAAGAGAAAGAAGTAGAAACTCATGTTTCAAATGCTGAGAGGCAACAACTGTTCATGATTTTCACCTCCACTAATTATATTTATTTTTATAATCTATATGTTTATATTTTCCTATAAATATACAGAGACATATAGCTATATATACAGAGATACATATGTACAGGTTGATTTTTACATGTTTATAAGTAAATGTGATGTTGTTCCAAATAAAACTTCTAAGAACTGAATGGAAAAGAAAATTGTAAAGTTCAGATAAGTCCCACTGAAATTTGTACTCAGATCCCTGTTTTCAGAGTCCAGAGTGCTAACCATGACACCATCCACCCTCCCGTACCAGGGTGAGCTTTCCATTTTGACAGAAGAGATTTGCCTCAGGGGGCAACTTATCTTTCATTGAAAAATATTATCTCACATAAAAACCACTGTTCAACAGAGTTATAACGTTATTTGAGTCTTTTGGGCAACATCCTTCCCCAACATAGTTCAATATGCAAAAGTTTACCAGAATAGGAAAGCAATCCAATACAGTTTCTCTTTGACAGTAGAATATTAAAAACTTTGACATTTCCACATTCCTGCAGCAGTTTATGCTCCTTTCACATGGGAGGTTCCATGGTGTAATGGTTAGCACTTTGGACTTTGAATCCAATGATCCGAGTTCAAATCTCGGTGGGACCATTTTATGACTCTTGACCAAATCATTTTCTTTCAAGTGTATTCATTAATATCACATATCTAATACCGGTAGGGTGAACAATTAATTTATTGATTATACTCTAAAAGTTTATTAGATGTGAGCAAATAATAGAAATTTTACCATACCTGGAAACTAAATGGCTCAAAATAATGAGAGATTTTACAAACTCACTCTGGTTTCTCAAACTCATCACAGGGGCCTGATGCAAGACATTACTTTTAAAATCTTACTGTTATTGTTAAGGCGAACAAGGAACTTTTTCATTGCAAAGCATTCATTAAAACAAAACTGGAGGAGTCAAACTTTGTATTACGGGGACCGAAGATGTGCAGTTTGAATAATAATCTTGAAATTCAGACGTACAAAGATTTTGCACACTGATTTTCAACAGTAAATCCACAACCAAAAAAGTTGAATCTTTTGAAAGACATGTCAAAGGTGTGAATCTGAAATTCACTTTTAAAGACATTCACAATGAAATGCACTGTGTAAGTCCAGCATGTTGTCAGCTAAGAAATCAGCAAAAATGAACTATCTCATTACTGGCCATATAGATGAGAAAGGAAAATAAACTCATGTTTACAATGTGGATGTGAAAGAACAGTTTCTAGGTTAGGCTTCAATATTTATGTTAATGAATAATTGATATGTTCATATTGTCTAACAGCTATCTAGACGGATAAAGCTATGTATGCATCTATACATACTTATGCGTTCATACGCATCAGTATAAAACATTGATATTATGTTTTTTCTAGACCAAATTCTAAAAAATGAGTTAAACAGTGAATCTCATAATTGTAGTAGGTCCCACCGAGATTTGAACTCGGATCGCTGGATTCAGAGTCCAGAGTGCTAACCATTACACCATGGAACCCTCTCACACAAGAGTGACTTTTCCATTGAGACAAAAGAGAGCGCATCAGTGATGGCCTTCTCTTATATTGATAAAAAGATATCTCATTTGAATGGTCATAGTGGATAGAGCTTTAATGTGATTTGATTCTTTTCAGCTATATTCTCTATAAAAGTGTTAAATATTCAAATGTTTATCTGAATATAAAAGTTATATCACAATGTTCATCTTTGCCTGTAGCATAATAAAACAGTCTACATTTCCAGACTACTGAAGCAATGTCTCTGTCTCCTGCATGGGTGGCTCCATAGAGCAATGGTTGGCAATTTGGACTTTGCAGCCAATGATCCGATTTGAAACCTTGGAGGGACTTTTTTTATTTCTCTTGAGCTTTTCCATTTCTTCATCTTTGTTCATTGATAGCTCAAATCCAACACCAGTAGGTTGAAATAGTCAATTATTGAATGCTTTCAAAATGTCCATCAGCTTGAACAAGTTACATCAATACAAACTTTAAAATACTTTGACATCAAATTTCTTCACAAAGTAGTTAGCCATTATAAAATCATATTCTGATTTTCTCAAACGCATTTCAGATGGGTGATTCACAGCATCACTTTTTTAAGCTTTCCCGCTATTGATAAGGCGAAAATAGCACATTTTGAATGAGAAGTTTTCTTCAATCAAACATAGAGGAACCCAAATGATGATCTCATTCAGCTAGTAAAAATGTTGTTTTATATTAGTATGGAAATCGTGAAAAGAAAATGTTTTTCATGCTGATTTACAACAGTTGATCTCCAATCGTAAAATATAAGCTTTTGGTCGGAGGCATCACAGGTACTGATCAAATTCTAATTTTTGAACATTGTTCACAAATCATATGATATGCTTTATATACATAAACTGTATTGTTGGATCAATACTGAGTAAAAAGTGACTATCTCAATTTCAGGACATATAAAAGAGAAAGAAGTAGAAACTCATGTTTCAAATGCTGAGAGGCAACAACTGTTCATGATTTTCACCTCCACTAATTATATTTATTTTTATAATCTATATGTTTATATTTTCCTATAAATATACAGAGACATATAGCTATATATACAGAGATACATATGTACAGGTTGATTTTTACATGTTTATAAGTAAATGTGATGTTGTTCCAAATAAAACTTCTAAGAACTGAATGGAAAAGAAAATTGTAAAGTTCAGATAAGTCCCACTGAAATTTGTACTCAGATCCCTGTTTTCAGAGTCCAGAGTGCTAACCATGACACCATCCACCCTCCCGTACCAGGGTGAGCTTTCCATTTTGACAGAAGAGATTTGCCTCAGGGGGCAACTTATCTTTCATTGAAAAATATTATCTCACATAAAAACCACTGTTCAACAGAGTTATAACGTTATTTGAGTCTTTTGGGCAACATCCTTCCCCAACATAGTTCAATATGCAAAAGTTTACCAGAATAGGAAAGCAATCCAATACAGTTTCTCTTTGACAGTAGAATATTAAAAACTTTGACATTTCCACATTCCTGCAGCAGTTTATGCTCCTTTCACATGGGAGGTTCCATGGTGTAATGGTTAGCACTTTGGACTTTGAATCCAATGATCCGAGTTCAAATCTCGGTGGGACCGTTTTATGACTCTTGACCAAATCATTTTCTTTCAAGTGTATTCATTAATATCACATATCTAATGCCGGTAGGGTGAACAATTAATTTATTGATTATACTCTAAAAGTTTATTAGATGTGAGCAAATAATAGAAATTTTACAATACCTGGAAACTAAAAGGCTCAAAATAATGAGAGATTTTACAAACTCACTCTGGTTTCTCAAACTCATCACAGGGGCCTGATGCAAGACATTACTTTTTAAAATCTTACTGTTATTGTTAAGGCGAACAAGGAACTTTTTCATTGCAAAGCATTCATTAAAACAAAACTTGAGGAGTCAAACTTTGTATTACGGGGACCGAAGATGTGCAGTTTGAATAATAATCTTGAAATTCAGACGTACAAAGATTTTACACACTGATTTTCAACAGTAAATCCACAACCAAAAAAGTTGAATCTTTTGAAAGACATGTCAAAGGTGTGAATCTGAAATTCACTTTTAAAGACATTCACAATGAAATGCACTGTGTAAGTCCAGCATGTTGTCAGCTAAGAAATCAGCAAAAATGAACTATCTCATTACTGGCCATATAGATGAGAAAGGAATTAAACTCATGTTTACAATGTGGATGTGAAAGAACAGTTTCTAGGTTCAGCTTCAATATTTATGTTAATGAATAATTGATATGTTCATATTGTCTAACAGCTATCTAGACGGATAAAGCTATGTATGCATCTATACATACTTATGCGTTCATACGCATCAGTATAAAACATTGATATTATGTTTTTTCTAGACCAAATTCTAAAAAATGAGTTAAACAGTGAATCTCATAATTGTAGTAGGTCCCACCGAGATTTGAACTCGGATCGCTGGATTCAGAGTCCAGAGTGCTAACCATTACACCATGGAACCCTCTCACACAAGAGTGACTTTTCCATTGAGACAAAAGAGAGCGCATCAGTGATGGCCTTCTCTTATATTGATAAAAAGATATCTCATTTGAATGGTCATAGTGGATAGAGCTTTAATGTGATTTGATTCTTTTCAGCTATATTCTCTATAAAAGTGTTAAATATTCAAATGTTTATCTGAATATAAAAGTTATATCACACTGTTCATCTTTGCCTGTAGCATAATAAAACAGTCTACATTTCCAGACTACTGAAGCAATGTCTCTGTCTCCTGCATGGGTGGCTCCATAGAGCAATGGTTGGCAATTTGGACTTTGCATCCAATGATCCGATTTGAAACCTTGGAGGGACTTTTTTTATTACTCTTGAGCTTTTCCATTTCTTCATCTTTGTTCATTGATAGCTCAAATCCAACACCAGTAGGTTGAAATAGTCAATTATTGAATGCTTTCAAAATGTCCATCAGCTTGAACAAGTTGCATCAATACAAACTTTAAAATACTTTGACATCAAATTTCTTCACAAAGTAGTTAGCCATTATAAAATCATATTCTGATTTTCTCAAACGCATTTCAGATGGGTGATTCACAGCATCACTTTTTTAAGCTTTCCCGCTATTGATAAGGCGAAAATAGCACATTTTGAATGAGAAGTTTTCTTCAATCAAACATAGAGGAACCCAAATGATGATCTCATTCAGCTAGTAAAAATGTTGTTTTATATTAGTATGGAAATCGTGAAAAGAAAATGTTTTTCATGCTGATTTACAACAGTTGATCTCCAATCGTAAAATATAAGCTTTTGGTCGGAGGCATCACAGGTACTGATCAAATTCTAATTTTTGAACATTGTTCACAAATCATATGATATGCTTTATATACATAAACTGTATTGTTGGATCAATACTGAGTAAAAAGTGACTATCTCAATTTCAGGACATATAAAAGAGAAAGAAGTAGAAACTCATGTTTCAAATGCTGAGAGGCAACAACTGTTCATGATTTTCACCTCCACTAATTATATTTATTTTTATAATCTATATGTTTATGTTTTCCTATAAATATACAGAGACGTATAGCTATATATACAGAGATACATATGTACAGGTTGATTTTTACATGTTTATAAGTAAATGTGATGTTGTTCCAAATAAAACTTCTAAGAACTGAATGGAAAAGAAAATTGTAAAGTTCAGATAAGTCCCACTGAAATTTGTACTCAGATCCCTGTTTTCAGAGTCCAGAGTGCTAACCATGACACCATCCACCCTCCCGTACCAGGGTGAGCTTTCCATTTTGACAGAAGAGATTTGCCTCAGGGGGCAACTTATCTTTCATTGAAAAATATTATCTCACATAAAAACCACTGTTCAACAGAGTTATAACGTTATTTGAGTCTTTTGGGCAACATCCTTCCCCAACATAGTTCAATATGCAAAAGTTTACCAGAATAGGAAAGCAATCCAATACAGTTTCTCTTTGACAGTAGAATATTAAAAACTTTGACATTTCCACATTCCTGCAGCAGTTTATGCTCCTTTCACATGGGAGGTTCCATGGTGTAATGGTTAGCACTTTGGACTTTGAATCCAATGATCCGAGTTCAAATCTCGGTGGGACCATTTTATGACTCTTGACCAAATCATTTTCTTTCAAGTGTATTCATTAATATCACATATCTAATACCGGTAGGGTGAACAATTAATTTATTGATTATACTCTAAAAGTTTATTAGATGTGAGCAAATAATAGAAATTTTACCATACCTGGAAACTAAATGGCTCAAAATAATGAGAGATTTTACAAACTCACTCTGGTTTCTCAAACTCATCACAGGGGCCTGATGCAAGACATTACTTTTTAAAATCTTACTGTTATTGTTAAGGCGAACAAGGAACTTTTTCATTGCAAAGCATTCATTAAAACAAAACTTGAGGAGTCAAACTTTGTATTACGGGGACCGAAGATGTGCAGTTTGAATAATAATCTTGAAATTCAGACGTACAAAGATTTTACACACTGATTTTCAACAGTAAATCCACAACCAAAAAAGTTGAATCTTTTGAAAGACATGTCAAAGGTGTGAATCTGAAATTCACTTTTAAAGACATTCACAATGAAATGCACTGTGTAAGTCCAGCATGTTGTCAGCTAAGAAATCAGCAAAAATGAACTATCTCATTACTGGCCATATAGATGAGAAAGGAAAATAAACTCATTTTTACAATGTGGATGTGAAAGAACAGTTTCTAGGTTCAGCTTCAATATTTATGTTAATGAATAATTGATATGTTCATATTGTCTAACAGCTATCTAGACGGATAAAGCTATGTATGCATCTATACATACTTATGCGTTCATACGCATCAGTATAAAACATTGATATTATGTTTTTTCTAGACCAAATTCTAAAAAATGAGTTAAACAGTGAATCTCATAATTGTAGTAGGTCCCACCGAGATTTGAACACGGATCGCTGGATTCAGAGTCCAGAGTGCTAACCATTACACCATGGAACCCTCTCACACAAGAGTGACTTTTCCATTGAGACAAAAGAGAGCGCATCAGTGATGGCCTTCTCTTATATTGATAAAAAGATATCTTATTTGAATGGTCATAGTGGATAGAGCTTTAATGTGATTTGATTCTTTTCAGCTATATTCTCTATAAAAGTGTTAAATATTCAAATGTTTATCTGAATATAAAAGTTATATCACACTGTTCATCTTTGCCTGTAGCATAATAAAACAGTCTACATTTACAGACTACTGAAGCAATGTCTCTGTCTCCTGCATGGGTGGCTCCATAGAGCAATGGTTGGCAATTTGGACTTTGCATCCAATGATCCGATTTGAAACCTTGGAGGGACTTTTTTTATTACTCTTGAGCTTTTCCATTTCTTCATCTTTGTTCATTGATAGCTCAAATCCAACACCAGTAGGTTGAAATAGTCAATTATTGAATGCTTTCAAAATGTCCATCAGCTTGAACAAGTTACATCAATACAAACTTTAAAATACTTTGACATCAAATTTCTTCACAAAGTAGTTAGCCATTATAAAATCATATTCTGATTTTCTCAAACGCATTTCAGATGGGTGATTCACAGCATCACTTTTTTAAGCTTTCCCGCTATTGATAAGGCGAAAATAGCACATTTTGAATGAGAAGTTTTCTTCAATCAAACATAGAGGAACCCAAATGATGATCTCATTCAGCTAGTAAAAATGTTGTTTTATATTAGTATGGAAATCGTGAAAAGAAAATGTTTTTCATGCTGATTTACAACAGTTGATCTCCAATCGTAAAATATAAGCTTTTGGTCGGAGGCATCACAGGTACTGATCAAATTCTAATTTTTGAACATTGTTCACAAATCATATGATATGCTTTATATACATAAACTGTATTGTTGGATCAATACTGAGTAAAAAGTGACTATCTCAATTTCAGGACATATAAAAGAGAAAGAAGTAGAAACTCATGTTTCAAATGCTGAGAGGCAACAACTGTTCATGATTTTCACCTCCACTAATTATATTTATTTTTATAATCTATATGTTTATATTTTCCTATAAATATACAGAGACATATAGCTATATATACAGAGATACATATGTACAGGTTGATTTTTACATGTTTATAAGTAAATGTGATGTTGTTCCAAATAAAACTTCTAAGAACTGAATGGAAAAGAAAATTGTAAAGTTCAGATAAGTCCCACTGAAATTTGTACTCAGATCCCTGTTTTCAGAGTCCAGAGTGCTAACCATGACACCATCCACCCTCCCGTACCAGGGTGAGCTTTCCATTTTGACAGAAGAGATTTGCCTCAGGGGGCAACTTATCTTTCATTGAAAAATATTATCTCACATAAAAACCACTGTTCAACAGAGTTATAACGTTATTTGAGTCTTTTGGGCAACATCCTTCCCCAACATAGTTCAATATGCAAAAGTTTACCAGAATAGGAAAGCAATCCAATACAGTTTCTCTTTGACAGTAGAATATTAAAAACTTTGACATTTCCACATTCCTGCAGCAGTTTATGCTCCTTTCACATGGGAGGTTCCATGGTGTAATGGTTAGCACTTTGGACTTTGAATCCAATGATCCGAGTTCAAATCTCGGTGGGACCATTTTATGACTCTTGACCAAATCATTTTCTTTCAAGTGTATTCATTAATATCACATATCTAATACCGGTAGGGTGAACAATTAATTTATTGATTATACTCTAAAAGTTTATTAGATGTGAGCAAATAATAGAAATTTTACCATACCTGGAAACTAAATGGCTCAAAATAATGAGAGATTTTACAAACTCACTCTGGTTTCTCAAACTCATCACAGGGGCCTGATGCAAGACATTACTTTTTAAAATCTTACTGTTATTGTTAAGGCGAACAAGGAACTTTTTCATTGCAAAGCATTCATTAAAACAAAACTGGAGGAGTCAAACTTTGTATTACGGGGACCGAAGATGTGCAGTTTGAATAATAATCTTGAAATTCAGACGTACAAAGATTTTACACACTGATTTTCAACAGTAAATCCACAACCAAAAAAGTTGAATCTTTTGAAAGACATGTCAAAGGTGTGAATCTGAAATTCACTTTTAAAGACATTCACAATGAAATGCACTGTGTAAGTCCAGCATGTTGTCAGCTAAGAAATCAGCAAAAATGAACTATCTCATTACTGGCCATATAGATGAGAAAGGAAAATAAACTCATTTTTACAATGTGGATGTGAAAGAACAGTTTCTAGGTTCAGCTTCAATATTTATGTTAATGAATAATTGATATGTTCATATTGTCTAACAGCTATCTAGACGGATAAAGCTATGTATGCATCTATACATACTTATGCGTTCATACGCATCAGTATAAAACATTGATATTATGTTTTTTCTAGACCAAATTCTAAAAAATGAGTTAAACAGTGAATCTCATAATTGTAGTAGGTCCCACCGAGATTTGAACTCGGATCGCTGGATTCAGAGTCCAGAGTGCTAACCATTACACCATGGAACCCTCTCACACAAGAGTGACTTTTCCATTGAGACAAAAGAGAGCGCATCAGTGATGGCCTTCTCTTATATTGATAAAAAGATATCTCATTTGAATGGTCATAGTGGATAGAGCTTTAATGTGATTTGATTCTTTTCAGCTATATTCTCTATAAAAGTGTTAAATATTCAAATGTTTATCTGAATATAAAAGTTATATCACACTGTTCATCTTTGCCTGTAGCATAATAAAACAGTCTACATTTCCAGACTACTGAAGCAATGTCTCTGTCTCCTGCATGGGTGGCTCCATATAGCAATGGTTGGCAATTTGGACTTTGCATCCAATGATCCGATTTGAAACCTTGGAGGGACTTTTTTTATTACTCTTGAGCTTTTTCATTTCTTCATCTTTGTTCATTGATAGCTCAAATCCAACACCAGTAGGTTGAAATAGTCAATTATTGAATGCTTTCAAAATGTCCATCAGCTTGAACAAGTTACATCAATACAAACTTTAAAATACTTTGACATCAAATTTCTTCACAAAGTAGTTAGCCATTATAAAATCATATTCTGATTTTCTCAAACGCATTTCAGATGGGTGATTCACAGCATCACTTTTTTAAGCTTTCCCGCTATTGATAAGGCGAAAATAGCACATTTTGAATGAGAAGTTTTCTTCAATCAAACATAGAGGAACCCAAATGATGATCTCATTCAGCTAGTAAAAATGTTGTTTTATATTAGTATGGAAATCGTGAAAAGAAAATGTTTTTCATGCTGATTTACAACAGTTGATCTCCAATCGTAAAATATAAGCTTTTGGTCGGAGGCATCACAGGTACTGATCAAATTCTAATTTTTGAACATTGTTCACAAATCATATATGCTTTATATACATAAACTGTATTGTTGGATCAATACTGAGTAAAAAGTGACTATCTCAATTTCAGGACATATAAAAGAGAAAGAAGTAGAAACTCATGTTTCAAATGCTGAGAGGCAACAACTGTTCATGATTTTCACCTCCACTAATTATATTTATTTTTATAATCTATATGTTTATATTTTCCTATAAATATACAGAGACATATAGCTATATAAACAGAGATACATATGTACAGGTTGATTTTTACATGTTTATAAGTAAATGTGATGTTGTTCCAAATAAAACTTCTAAGAACTGAATGGAAAAGAAAATTGTAAAGTTCAGATAAGTCCCACTGAAATTTGTACTCAGATCCCTGTTTTCAGAGTCCAGAGTGCTAACCATGACACCATCCACCCTCCCGTACCAGGGTGAGCTTTCCATTTTGACAGAAGAGATTTGCCTCAGTGGGCAACTTATCTTTCATTGAAAAATATTATCTCACATAAAAACCTCTGTTCAACAGAGTTATAACGTTATTTGAGTCTTTTGGGCAACATCCTTCCCCAACATAGTTCAATATGCAAAAGTTTACCAGAATAGGAAAGCAATCCAATACAGTTTCTCTTTGACAGTAGAATATTAAAAACTTTGACATTTCCACATTCCTGCAGCAGTTTATGCTCCTTTCACATGGGAGGTTCCATGGTGTAATGGTAAGCACTTTGGACTTTGAATCCAATGATCCGAGTTCAAATCTCGGTGGGACCATTTTATGACTCTTGACCAAATCATTTTCTTTCAAGTGTATTCATTAATATCACATATCTAATACCGGTAGGGTGAACAATTAATTTATTGATTATACTCTAAAAGTTTATTAGATGTGAGCAAATAATAGAAATTTTACCATACCTGGAAACTAAATGGCTCAAAATAATGAGAGATTTTACAAACTCACTCTGGTTTCTCAAACTCATCACAGGGGCCTGATGCAAGACATTACTTTTTAAAATCTTACTGTTATTGTTAAGGCGAACAAGGAACTTTTTCATTGCAAAGCATTCATTAAAACAAAACTTGAGGAGTCAAACTTTGTATTACGGGGACCGAAGATGTGCAGTTTGAATAATAATCTTGAAATTCAGACGTACAAAGATTTTACACACTGATTTTCAACAGTAAATCCACAACCAAAAAAGTTGAATCTTTTGAAAGACATGTCAAAGGTGTGAATCTGAAATTCACTTTTAAAGACATTCACAATGAAATGCACTGTGTAAGTCCAGCATGTTGTCAGCTAAGAAATCAGCAAAAATGAACTATCTCATTACTGGCCATATAGATGAGAAAGGAAAATAAACTCATTTTTACAATGTGGATGTGAAAGAACAGTTTCTAGGTTCAGCTTCAATATTTATGTTAATGAATAATTGATATGTTCATATTGTCTAACAGCTATCTAGACGGATAAAGCTATGTATGCATCTATACATACTTATGCGTTCATACGCATCAGTATAAAACATTGATATTATGTTTTTTCTAGACCAAATTCTAAAAAATGAGTTAAACAGTGAATCTCATAATTGTAGTAGGTCCCACCGAGATTTGAACTCGGATCGCTGGATTCAGAGTCCAGAGTGCTAACCATTACACCATGGAACCCTCTCACACAAGAGTGACTTTTCCATTGAGACAAAAGAGAGCGCATCAGTGATGGCCTTCTCTTATATTGATAAAAAGATATCTCATTTGAATGGTCATAGTGGATAGAGCTTTAATGTGATTTGATTCTTTTCAGCTATATTCTCTATAAAAGTGTTAAATATTCAAATGTTTATCTGAATATAAAAGTTATATCACACTGTTCATCTTTGCCTGTAGCATAATAAAACAGTCTACATTTCCAGACTACTGAAGCAATGTCTCTGTCTCCTGCATGGGTGGCTCCATATAGCAATGGTTGGCAATTTGGACTTTGCATCCAATGATCCGATTTGAAACCTTGGAGGGACTTTTTTTATTACTCTTGAGCTTTTTCATTTCTTCATCTTTGTTCATTGATAGCTCAAATCCAACACCAGTAGGTTGAAATAGTCAATTATTGAATGCTTTCAAAATGTCCATCAGCTTGAACAAGTTACATCAATACAAACTTTAAAATACTTTGACATCAAATTTCTTCACAAAGTAGTTAGCCATTATAAAATCATATTCTGATTTTCTCAAACGCATTTCAGATGGGTGATTCACAGCATCACTTTTTTAAGCTTTCCCGCTATTGATAAGGCGAAAATAGCACATTTTGAATGAGAAGTTTTCTTCAATCAAACATAGAGGAACCCAAATGATGATCTCATTCAGCTAGTAAAAATGTTGTTTTATATTAGTATGGAAATCGTGAAAAGAAAATGTTTTTCATGCTGATTTACAACAGTTGATCTCCAATCGTAAAATATAAGCTTTTGGTCGGAGGCATCACAGGTACTGATCAAATTCTAATTTTTGAACATTGTTCACAAATCATATGATATGCTTTATATACATAAACTGTATTGTTGGATCAATACTGAGTAAAAAGTGACTATCTCAATTTCAGGACATATAAAAGAGAAAGAAGTAGAAACTCATGTTTCAAATGCTGAGAGGCAACAACTGTTCATGATTTTCACCTCCACTAATTATATTTATTTTTATAATCTATATGTTTATATTTTCCTATAAATATACAGAGACATATAGCTATATAAACAGAGATACATATGTACAGGTTGATTTTTACATGTTTATAAGTAAATGTGATGTTGTTCCAAATAAAACTTCTAAGAACTGAATGGAAAAGAAAATTGTAAAGTTCAGATAAGTCCCACTGAAATTTGTACTCAGATCCCTGTTTTCAGAGTCCAGAGTGCTAACCATGACACCATCCACCCTCCCGTACCAGGGTGAGCTTTCCATTTTGACAGAAGAGATTTGCCTCAGTGGGCAACTTATCTTTCATTGAAAAATATTATCTCACATAAAAACCTCTGTTCAACAGAGTTATAACGTTATTTGAGTCTTTTGGGCAACATCCTTCCCCAACATAGTTCAATATGCAAAAGTTTACCAGAATAGGAAAGCAATCCAATACAGTTTCTCTTTGACAGTAGAATATTAAAAACTTTGACATTTCCACATTCCTGCAGCAGTTTATGCTCCTTTCACATGGGAGGTTCCATGGTGTAATGGTAAGCACTTTGGACTTTGAATCCAATGATCCGAGTTCAAATCTCGGTGGGACCATTTTATGACTCTTGACCAAATCATTTTCTTTCAAGTGTATTCATTAATATCACATATCTAATACCGGTAGGGTGAACAATTAATTTATTGATTATACTCTAAAAGTTTATTAGATGTGAGCAAATAATAGAAATTTTACCATACCTGGAAACTAAATGGCTCAAAATAATGAGAGATTTTACAAACTCACTCTGGTTTCTCAAACTCATCACAGGGGCCTGATGCAAGACATTACTTTTTAAAATCTTACTGTTATTGTTAAGGCGAACAAGGAACTTTTTCATTGCAAAGCATTCATTAAAACAAAACTTGAGGAGTCAAACTTTGTATTACGGGGACCGAAGATGTGCAGTTTGAATAATAATCTTGAAATTCAGACGTACAAAGATTTTACACACTGATTTTCAACAGTAAATCCACAACCAAAAAAGTTGAATCTTTTGAAAGACATGTCAAAGGTGTGAATCTGAAATTCACTTTTAA
This sequence comes from Triturus cristatus, assembly GCF_964204655.1. Lineage (NCBI taxonomy): Eukaryota > Metazoa > Chordata > Amphibia > Caudata > Salamandridae > Triturus > Triturus cristatus. The sequence continues at coordinate 551,778,211 of NC_140588.1, forward strand.
AGACATTCACAATGAAATGCACTGTGTAAGTCCAGCATGTTGTCAGCTAAGAAATCAGCAAAAATGAACTATCTCATTACTGGCCATATAGATGAGAAAGGAAAATAAACTCATTTTTACAATGTGGATGTGAAAGAACAGTTTCTAGGTTCAGCTTCAATATTTATGTTAATGAATAATTGATATGTTCATATTGTCTAACAGCTATCTAGACGGATAAAGCTATGTATGCATCTATACATACTTATGCGTTCATACGCATCAGTATAAAACATTGATATTATGTTTTTTCTAGACCAAATTCTAAAAAATGAGTTAAACAGTAAATCTCATAATTGTAGTAGGTCCCACCGAGATTTGAACTCGGATCGCTGGATTCAGAGTCCAGAGTGCTAACCATTACACCATGGAACCCTCTCACACAAGAGAGACTTTTCCATTGAGACAAAAGAGAGCGCATCAGTGATGGCCTTCTCTTATATTGATAAAAAGATATCTCATTTGAATGGTCATAGTGGATAGAGCTTTAATGTGATTTGATTCTTTTCAGCTATATTCTCTATAAAAGTGTTAAATATTCAAATGTTTATCTAAATATAAAAGTTATATCACACTGTTCATCTTTGCCTGTAGCATAATAAAACAGTCTACATTTCCAGACTACTGAAGCAATGTCTCTGTCTCCTGCATGGGTGGCTCCATATAGCAATGGTTGGCAATTTGGACTTTGCATCCAATGATCCGATTTGAAACCTTGGAGGGACTTTTTTTATTACTCTTGAGCTTTTTCATTTCTTCATCTTTGTTCATTGATAGCTCAAATCCAACACCAGTAGGTTGAAATAGTCAATTATTGAATGCTTTCAAAATGTCCATCAGCTTGAACAAGTTACATCAATACAAACTTTAAAATACTTTGACATCAAATTTCTTCACAAAGTAGTTAGCCATTATAAAATCATATTCTGATTTTCTCAAACGCATTTCAGATGGGTGATTCACAGCATCACTTTTTTAAGCTTTCCCGCTATTGATAAGGCGAAAATAGCACATTTTGAATGAGAAGTTTTCTTCAATCAAACATAGAGGAACCCAAATGATGATCTCATTCAGCTAGTAAAAATGTTGTTTTATATTAGTATGGAAATCGTGAAAAGAAAATGTTTTTCATGCTGATTTACAACAGTTGATCTCCAATCGTAAAATATAAGCTTTTGGTCGGAGGCATCACAGGTACTGATCAAATTCTAATTTTTGAACATTGTTCACAAATCATATGATATGCTTTATATACATAAACTGTATTGTTGGATCAATACTGAGTAAAAAGTGACTATCTCAATTTCAGGACATATAAAAGAGAAAGAAGTAGAAACTCATGTTTCAAATGCTGAGAGGCAACAACTGTTCATGATTTTCACCTCCACTAATTATATTTATTTTTATAATCTATATGTTTATATTTTCCTATAAATATACAGAGACATATAGCTATATATACAGAGATACATATGTACAGGTTGATTTTTACATGTTTATAAGTAAATGTGATGTTGTTCCAAATAAAACTTCTAAGAACTGAATGGAAAAGAAAATTGTAAAGTTCAGATAAGTCCCACTGAAATTTGTACTCAGATCCCTGTTTTCAGAGTCCAGAGTGCTAACCATGACACCATCCACCCTCCCGTACCAGGGTGAGCTTTCCATTTTGACAGAAGAGATTTGCCTCAGGGGGCAACTTATCTTTCATTGAAAAATATTATCTCACATAAAAACCACTGTTCAACAGAGTTATAACGTTATTTGAGTCTTTTGGGCAACATCCTTCCCCAACATAGTTCAATATGCAAAAGTTTACCAGAATAGGAAAGCAATCCAATACAGTTTCTCTTTGACAGTAGAATATTAAAAACTTTGACATTTCCACATTCCTGCAGCAGTTTATGCTCCTTTCACATGGGAGGTTCCATGGTGTAATGGTTAGCACTTTGGACTTTGAATCCAATGATCCGAGTTCAAATCTCGGTGGGACCATTTTATGACTCTTGACCAAATCATTTTCTTTCAAGTGTATTCATTAATATCACATATCTAATACCGGTAGGGTGAACAATTAATTTATTGATTATACTCTAAAAGTTTATTAGATGTGAGCAAATAATAGAAATTTTACCATACCTGGAAACTAAATGGCTCAAAATAATGAGAGATTTTACAAACTCACTCTGGTTTCTCAAACTCATCACAGGGGCCTGATGCAAGACATTACTTTTTAAAATCTTACTGTTATTGTTAAGGCGAACAAGGAACTTTTTCATTGCAAAGCATTCATTAAAACAAAACTGGAGGAGTCAAACTTTGTATTACGGGGACCGAAGATGTGCAGTTTGAATAATAATCTTGAAATTCAGACGTACAAAGATTTTACACACTGATTTTCAACAGTAAATCCACAACCAAAAAAGTTGAATCTTTTGAAAGACATGTCAAAGGTGTGAATCTGAAATTCACTTTTAAAGACATTCACAATGAAATGCACTGTGTAAGTCCAGCATGTTGTCAGCTAAGAAATCAGCAAAAATGAACTATCTCATTACTGGCCATATAGATGAGAAAGGAAAATAAACTCATTTTTACAATGTGGATGTGAAAGAACAGTTTCTAGGTTCAGCTTCAATATTTATGTTAATGAATAATTGATATGTTCATATTGTCTAACAGCTATCTAGACGGATAAAGCTATGTATGCATCTATACATACTTATGCGTTCATACGCATCAGTATAAAACATTGATATTATGTTTTTTCTAGACCAAATTCTAAAAAATGAGTTAAACAGTGAATCTCATAATTGTAGTAGGTCCCACCGAGATTTGAACTCGGATCGCTGGATTCAGAGTCCAGAGTGCTAACCATTACACCATGGAACCCTCTCACACAAGAGTGACTTTTCCATTGAGACAAAAGAGAGCGCATCAGTGATGGCCTTCTCTTATATTGATAAAAAGATATCTCATTTGAATGGTCATAGTGGATAGAGCTTTAATGTGATTTGATTCTTTTCAGCTATATTCTCTATAAAAGTGTTAAATATTCAAATGTTTATCTGAATATAAAAGTTATATCACACTGTTCATCTTTGCCTGTAGCATAATAAAACAGTCTACATTTCCAGACTACTGAAGCAATGTCTCTGTCTCCTGCATGGGTGGCTCCATATAGCAATGGTTGGCAATTTGGACTTTGCATCCAATGATCCGATTTGAAACCTTGGAGGGACTTTTTTTATTACTCTTGAGCTTTTTCATTTCTTCATCTTTGTTCATTGATAGCTCAAATCCAACACCAGTAGGTTGAAATAGTCAATTATTGAATGCTTTCAAAATGTCCATCAGCTTGAACAAGTTACATCAATACAAACTTTAAAATACTTTGACATCAAATTTCTTCACAAAGTAGTTAGCCATTATAAAATCATATTCTGATTTTCTCAAACGCATTTCAGATGGGTGATTCACAGCATCACTTTTTTAAGCTTTCCCGCTATTGATAAGGCGAAAATAGCACATTTTGAATGAGAAGTTTTCTTCAATCAAACATAGAGGAACCCAAATGATGATCTCATTCAGCTAGTAAAAATGTTGTTTTATATTAGTATGGAAATCGTGAAAAGAAAATGTTTTTCATGCTGATTTACAACAGTTGATCTCCAATCGTAAAATTTAAGCTTTTGGTCGGAGGCATCACAGGTACTGATCAAATTCTAATTTTTGAACATTGTTCACAAATCATATGATATGCTTTATATACATAAACTGTATTGTTGGATCAATACTGAGTAAAAAGTGACTATCTCAATTTCAGGACATATAAAAGAGAAAGAAGTAGAAACTCATGTTTCAAATGCTGAGAGGCAACAACTGTTCATGATTTTCACCTCCACTAATTATATTTATTTTTATAATCTATATGTTTATATTTTCCTATAAATATACAGAGACATATAGCTATATAAACAGAGATACATATGTACAGGTTGATTTTTACATGTTTATAAGTAAATGTGATGTTGTTCCAAATAAAACTTCTAAGAACTGAATGGAAAAGAAAATTGTAAAGTTCAGATAAGTCCCACTGAAATTTGTACTCAGATCCCTGTTTTCAGAGTCCAGAGTGCTAACCATGACACCATCCACCCTCCCGTACCAGGGTGAGCTTTCCATTTTGACAGAAGAGATTTGCCTCAGGGGGCAACTTATCTTTCATTGAAAAATATTATCTCACATAAAAACCACTGTTCAACAGAGTTATAACGTTATTTGAGTCTTTTGGGCAACATCCTTCCCCAACATAGTTCAATATGCAAAAGTTTACCAGAATAGGAAAGCAATCCAATACAGTTTCTCTTTGACAGTAGAATATTAAAAACTTTGACATTTCCACATTCCTGCAGCAGTTTATGCTCCTTTCACATGGGAGGTTCCATGGTGTAATGGTAAGCACTTTGGACTTTGAATCCAATGATCCGAGTTCAAATCTCGGTGGGACCATTTTATGACTCTTGACCAAATCATTTTCTTTCAAGTGTATTCATTAATATCACATATCTAATACCGGTAGGGTGAACAATTAATTTATTGATTATACTCTAAAAGTTTATTAGATGTGAGCAAATAATAGAAATTTTACCATACCTGGAAACTAAATGGCTCAAAATAATGAGAGATTTTACAAACTCACTCTGGTTTCTCAAACTCATCACAGGGGCCTGATGCAAGACATTACTTTTTAAAATCTTACTGTTATTGTTAAGGCGAACAAGGAACTTTTTCATTGCAAAGCATTCATTAAAACAAAACTTGAGGAGTCAAACTTTGTATTACGGGGACCGAAGATGTGCAGTTTGAATAATAATCTTGAAATTCAGACGTACAAAGATTTTACACACTGATTTTCAACAGTAAATCCACAACCAAAAAAGTTGAATCTTTTGAAAGACATGTCAAAGGTGTGAATCTGAAATTCACTTTTAAAGACATTCACAATGAAATGCACTGTGTAAGTCCAGCATGTTGTCAGCTAAGAAATCAGCAAAAATGAACTATCTCATTACTGGCCATATAGATGAGAAAGGAAAATAAACTCATTTTTACAATGTGGATGTGAAAGAACAGTTTCTAGGTTCAGCTTCAATATTTATGTTAATGAATAATTGATATGTTCATATTGTCTAACAGCTATCTAGACGGATAAAGCTATGTATGCATCTATACATACTTATGCGTTCATACGCATCAGTATAAAACATTGATATTATGTTTTTTCTAGACCAAATTCTAAAAAATGAGTTAAACAGTAAATCTCATAATTGTAGTAGGTCCCACCGAGATTTGAACTCGGATCGCTGGATTCAGAGTCCAGAGTGCTAACCATTACACCATGGAACCCTCTCACACAAGAGTGACTTTTCCATTGAGACAAAAGAGAGCGCATCAGTGATGGCCTTCTCTTATATTGATAAAAAGATATCTCATTTGAATGGTCATAGTGGATAGAGCTTTAATGTGATTTGATTCTTTTCAGCTATATTCTCTATAAAAGTGTTAAATATTCAAATGTTTATCTGAATATAAAAGTTATATCACACTGTTCATCTTTGCCTGTAGCATAATAAAACAGTCTACATTTCCAGACTACTGAAGCAATGTCTCTGTCTCCTGCATGGGTGGCTCCATATAGCAATGGTTGGCAATTTGGACTTTGCATCCAATGATCCGATTTGAAACCTTGGAGGGACTTTTTTTATTACTCTTGAGCTTTTTCATTTCTTCATCTTTGTTCATTGATAGCTCAAATCCAACACCAGTAGGTTGAAATAGTCAATTATTGAATGCTTTCAAAATGTCCATCAGCTTGAACAAGTTACATCAATACAAACTTTAAAATACTTTGACATCAAATTTCTTCACAAAGTAGTTAGCCATTATAAAATCATATTCTGATTTTCTCAAACGCATTTCAGATGGGTGATTCACAGCATCACTTTTTTAAGCTTTCCCGCTATTGATAAGGCGAAAATAGCACATTTTGAATGAGAAGTTTTCTTCAATCAAACATAGAGGAACCCAAATGATGATCTCATTCAGCTAGTAAAAATGTTGTTTTATATTAGTATGGAAATCGTGAAAAGAAAATGTTTTTCATGCTGATTTACAACAGTTGATCTCCAATCGTAAAATATAAGCTTTTGGTCGGAGGCATCACAGGTACTGATCAAATTCTAATTTTTGAACATTGTTCACAAATCATATGATATGCTTTATATACATAAACTGTATTGTTGGATCAATACTGAGTAAAAAGTGACTATCTCAATTTCAGGACATATAAAAGAGAAAGAAGTAGAAACTCATGTTTCAAATGCTGAGAGGCAACAACTGTTCATGATTTTCACCTCCACTAATTATATTTATTTTTATAATCTATATGTTTATATTTTCCTATAAATATACAGAGACATATAGCTATATATACAGAGATACATATGTACAGGTTGATTTTTACATGTTTATAAGTAAATGTGATGTTGTTCCAAATAAAACTTCTAAGAACTGAATGGAAAAGAAAATTGTAAAGTTCAGATAAGTCCCACTGAAATTTGTACTCAGATCCCTGTTTTCAGAGTCCAGAGTGCTAACCATGACACCATCCACCCTCCCGTACCAGGGTGAGCTTTCCATTTTGACAGAAGAGATTTGCCTCAGGGGGCAACTTATCTTTCATTGAAAAATATTATCTCACATAAAAACCACTGTTCAACAGAGTTATAACGTTATTTGAGTCTTTTGGGCAACATCCTTCCCCAACATAGTTCAATATGCAAAAGTTTACCAGAATAGGAAAGCAATCCAATACAGTTTCTCTTTGACAGTAGAATATTAAAAACTTTGACATTTCCACATTCCTGCAGCAGTTTATGCTCCTTTCACATGGGAGGTTCCATGGTGTAATGGTAAGCACTTTGGACTTTGAATCCAATGATCCGAGTTCAAATCTCGGTGGGACCATTTTATGACTCTTGACCAAATCATTTTCTTTCAAGTGTATTCATTAATATCACATATCTAATACCGGTAGGGTGAACAATTAATTTATTGATTATACTCTAAAAGTTTATTAGATGTGAGCAAATAATAGAAATTTTACCATACCTGGAAACTAAATGGCTCAAAATAATGAGAGATTTTACAAACTCACTCTGGTTTCTCAAACTCATCACAGGGGCCTGATGCAAGACATTACTTTTTAAAATCTTACTGTTATTGTTAAGGCGAACAAGGAACTTTTTCATTGCAAAGCATTCATTAAAACAAAACTTGAGGAGTCAAACTTTGTATTACGGGGACCGAAGATGTGCAGTTTGAATAATAATCTTGAAATTCAGACGTACAAAGATTTTACACACTGATTTTCAACAGTAAATCCACAACCAAAAAAGTTGAATCTTTTGAAAGACATGTCAAAGGTGTGAATCTGAAATTCACTTTTAAAGACATTCACAATGAAATGCACTGTGTAAGTCGAGCATGTTGTCAGCTAAGAAATCAGCAAAAATGAACTATCTCATTACTGGCCATATAGATGAGAAAGGAAAATAAACTCATTTTTACAATGTGGATGTGAAAGAACAGTTTCTAGGTTCAGCTTCAATATTTATGTTAATGAATAATTGATATGTTCATATTGTCTAACAGCTATCTAGACGGATAAAGCTATGTATGCATCTATACATACTTATGCGTTCATACGCATCAGTATAAAACATTGATATTATGTTTTTTCTAGACCAAATTCTAAAAAATGAGTTAAACAGTGAATCTCATAATTGTAGTAGGTCCCACCGAGATTTGAACTCGGATCGCTGGATTCAGAGTCCAGAGTGCTAACCATTACACCATGGAACCCTCTCACACAAGAGTGACTTTTCCATTGAGACAAAAGAGAGCGCATCAGTGATGGCCTTCTCTTATATTGATAAAAAGATATCTTATTTGAATGGTCATAGTGGATAGAGCTTTAATGTGATTTGATTCTTTTCAGCTATATTCTCTATAAAAGTGTTAAATATTCAAATGTTTATCTGAATATAAAAGTTATATCACACTGTTCATCTTTGCCTGTAGCATAATAAAACAGTCTACATTTCCAGACTACTGAAGCAATGTCTCTGTCTCCTGCATGGGTGGCTCCATAGAGCAATGGTTGGCAATTTGGACTTTGCATCCAATGATCCGATTTGAAACCTTGGAGGGACTTTTTTTATTACTCTTGAGCTTTTCCATTTCTTCATCTTTGTTCATTGATAGCTCAAATCCAACACCAGTAGGTTGAAATAGTCAATTATTGAATGCTTTCAAAATGTCCATCAGCTTGAACAAGTTACATCAATACAAACTTTAAAATACTTTGACATCAAATTTCTTCACAAAGTAGTTAGCCATTATAAAATCATATTCTGATTTTCTCAAACGCATTTCAGATGGGTGATTCACAGCATCACTTTTTTAAGCTTTCCCGCTATTGATAAGGCGAAAATAGCACATTTTGAATGAGAAGTTTTCTTCAATCAAACATAGAGGAACCCAAATGATGATCTCATTCAGCTAGTAAAAATGTTGTTTTATATTAGTATGGAAATCGTGAAAAGAAAATGTTTTTCATGCTGATTTACAACAGTTGATCTCCAATCGTAAAATATAAGCTTTTGGTCGGAGGCATCACAGGTACTGATCAAATTCTAATTTTTGAACATTGTTCACAAATCATATGATATGCTTTATATACATAAACTGTATTGTTGGATCAATACTGAGTAAAAAGTGACTATCTCAATTTCAGGACATATAAAAGAGAAAGAAGTAGAAACTCATGTTTCAAATGCTGAGAGGCAACAACTGTTCATGATTTTCACCTCCACTAATTATATTTATTTTTATAATCTATATGTTTATATTTTCCTATAAATATACAGAGACATATAGCTATATATACAGAGATACATATGTACAGGTTGATTTTTACATGTTTATAAGTAAATGTGATGTTGTTCCAAATAAAACTTCTAAGAACTGAATGGAAAAGAAAATTGTAAAGTTCAGATAAGTCCCACTGAAATTTGTACTCAGATCCCTGTTTTCAGAGTCCAGAGTGCTAACCATGACACCATCCACCCTCCCGTACCAGGGTGAGCTTTCCATTTTGACAGAAGAGATTTGCCTCAGGGGGCAACTTATCTTTCATTGAAAAATATTATCTCACATAAAAACCACTGTTCAACAGAGTTATAACGTTATTTGAGTCTTTTGGGCAACATCCTTCCCCAACATAGTTCAATATGCAAAAGTTTACCAGAATAGGAAAGCAATCCAATACAGTTTCTCTTTGACAGTAGAATATTAAAAACTTTGACATTTCCACATTCCTGCAGCAGTTTATGCTCCTTTCACATGGGAGGTTCCATGGTGTAATGGTAAGCACTTTGGACTTTGAATCCAATGATCCGAGTTCAAATCTCGGTGGGACCATTTTATGACTCTTGACCAAATCATTTTCTTTCAAGTGTATTCATTAATATCACATATCTAATACCGGTAGGGTGAACAATTAATTTATTGATTATACTCTAAAAGTTTATTAGATGTGAGCAAATAATAGAAATTTTACCATACCTGGAAACTAAATGGCTCAAAATAATGAGAGATTTTACAAACTCACTCTGGTTTCTCAAACTCATCACAGGGGCCTGATGCAAGACATTACTTTTTAAAATCTTACTGTTGTTGTTAAGGCGAACAAGGAACTTTTTCATTGCAAAGCATTCATTAAAACAAAACTTGAGGAGTCAAACTTTGTATTACGGGGACCGAAGATGTGCAGTTTGAATAATAATCTTGAAATTCAGACGTACAAAGATTTTACACACTGATTTTCAACAGTAAATCCACAACCAAAAAAGTTGAATCTTTTGAAAGACATGTCAAAGGTGTGAATCTGAAATTCACTTTTAAAGACATTCACAATGAAATGCACTGTGTAAGTCGAGCATGTTGTCAGCTAAGAAATCAGCAAAAATGAACTATCTCATTACTGGCCATATAGATGAGAAAGGAAAATAAACTCATTTTTACAATGTGGATGTGAAAGAACAGTTTCTAGGTTCAGCTTCAATATTTATGTTAATGAATAATTGATATGTTCATATTGTCTAACAGCTATCTAGACGGATAAAGCTATGTATGCATCTATACATACTTATGCGTTCATACGCATCAGTATAAAACATTGATATTATGTTTTTTCTAGACCAAATTCTAAAAAATGAGTTAAACAGTGAATCTCATAATTGTAGTAGGTCCCACCGAGATTTGAACTCGGATCGCTGGATTCAGAGTCCAGAGTGCTAACCATTACACCATGGAACCCTCTCACACAAGAGTGACTTTTCCATTGAGACAAAAGAGAGCGCATCAGTGATGGCCTTCTCTTATATTGATAAAAAGATATCTTATTTGAATGGTCATAGTGGATAGAGCTTTAATGTGATTTGATTCTTTTCAGCTATATTCTCTATAAAAGTGTTAAATATTCAAATGTTTATCTGAATATAAAAGTTATATCACACTGTTCATCTTTGCCTGTAGCATAATAAAACAGTCTACATTTCCAGACTACTGAAGCAATGTCTCTGTCTCCTGCATGGGTGGCTCCATAGAGCAATGGTTGGCAATTTGGACTTTGCATCCAATGATCCGATTTGAAACCTTGGAGGGACTTTTTTTATTACTCTTGAGCTTTTCCATTTCTTCATCTTTGTTCATTGATAGCTCAAATCCAACACCAGTAGGTTGAAATAGTCAATTATTGAATGCTTTCAAAATGTCCATCAGCTTGAACAAGTTACATCAATACAAACTTTAAAATACTTTGACATCAAATTTCTTCACAAAGTAGTTAGCCATTATAAAATCATATTCTGATTTTCTCAAACGCATTTCAGATGGGTGATTCACAGCATCACTTTTTTAAGCTTTCCCGCTATTGATAAGGCGAAAATAGCACATTTTGAATGAGAAGTTTTCTTCAATCAAACATAGAGGAACCCAAATGATGATCTCATTCAGCTAGTAAAAATGTTGTTTTATATTAGTATGGAAATCGTGAAAAGAAAATGTTTTTCATGCTGATTTACAACAGTTGATCTCCAATCGTAAAATATAAGCTTTTGGTCGGAGGCATCACAGGTACTGATCAAATTCTAATTTTTGAACATTGTTCACAAATCATATGATATGCTTTATATACATAAACTGTATTGTTGGATCAATACTGAGTAAAAAGTGACTATCTCAATTTCAGGACATATAAAAGAGAAAGAAGTAGAAACTCATGTTTCAAATGCTGAGAGGCAACAACTGTTCATGATTTTCACCTCCACTAATTATATTTATTTTTATAATCTATATGTTTATATTTTCCTATAAATATACAGAGACATATAGCTATATATACAGAGATACATATGTACAGGTTGATTTTTACATGTTTATAAGTAAATGTGATGTTGTTCCAAATAAAACTTCTAAGAACTGAATGGAAAAGAAAATTGTAAAGTTCAGATAAGTCCCACTGAAATTTGTACTCAGATCCCTGTTTTCAGAGTCCAGAGTGCTAACCATGACACCATCCACCCTCCCGTACCAGGGTGAGCTTTCCATTTTGACAGAAGAGATTTGCCTCAGGGGGCAACTTATCTTTCATTGAAAAATATTATCTCACATAAAAACCACTGTTCAACAGAGTTATAACGTTATTTGAGTCTTTTGGGCAACATCCTTCCCCAACATAGTTCAATATGCAAAAGTTTACCAGAATAGGAAAGCAATCCAATACAGTTTCTCTTTGACAGTAGAATATTAAAAACTTTGACATTTCCACATTCCTGCAGCAGTTTATGCTCCTTTCACATGGGAGGTTCCATGGTGTAATGGTTAGCACTTTGGACTTTGAATCCAATGATCCGAGTTCAAATCTCGGTGGGACCATTTTATGACTCTTGACCAAATCATTTTCTTTCAAGTGTATTCATTAATATCACATATCTAATACCGGTAGGGTGAACAATTAATTTATTCATTATACTCTAAAAGTTTATTAGATGTGAGCAAATAATAGAAATGTTACCATACCTGGAAACTAAATGGCTCAAAATAATGAGAGATTTTACAAACTCACTCTGGTTTCTCAAACTCATCACAGGGGCCTGATGCAAGACATTACTTTTTAAAATCTTACTGTTATTGTTAAGGCGAACAAGGAACTTTTTCATTGCAAAGCATTCATTAAAACAAAACTGGAGGAGTCAAACTTTGTATTACGGGGACCGAAGATGTGCAGTTTGAATAATAATCTTGAAATTCAGACGTACAAAGATTTTACACACTGATTTTCAACAGTAAATCCACAACCAAAAAAGTTGAATCTTTTGAAAGACATGTCAAAGGTGTGAATCTGAAATTCACTTTTAAAGACATTCACAATGAAATGCACTGTGTAAGTCCAGCATGTTGTCAGCTAAGAAATCAGCAAAAATGAACTATCTCATTACTGGCCATATAGATGAGAAAGGAAAATAAACTCATGTTTACAATGTGGATGTGAAAGAACAGTTTCTAGGTTCAGCTTCAATATTTATGTTAATGAATAATTGATATGTTCATATTGTCTAACAGCTATCTAGACGGATAAAGCTATGTATGCATCTATACATACTTATGCGTTCATACGCATCAGTATAAAACATTGATATTATGTTTTTTCTAGACCAAATTCTAAAAAATGAGTTAAACAGTGAATCTCATAATTGTAGTAGGTCCCACCGAGATTTGAACTCGGATCGCTGGATTCAGAGTCCAGAGTGCTAACCATTACACCATGGAACCCTCTCACACAAGAGTGACTTTTCCATTGAGACAAAAGAGAGCGCATCAGTGATGGCCTTCTCTTATATTGATAAAAAGATATCTCATTTGAATGGTCATAGTGGATAGAGCTTTAATGTGATTTGATTCTTTTCAGCTATATTCTCTATAAAAGTGTTAAATATTCAAATGTTTATCTGAATATAAAAGTTATATCACAATGTTCATCTTTGCCTGTAGCATAATAAAACAGTCTACATTTCCAGACTACTGAAGCAATGTCTCTGTCTCCTGCATGGGTGGCTCCATAGAGCAATGGTTGGCAATTTGGACTTTGCAGCCAATGATCCGATTTGAAACCTTGGAGGGACTTTTTTTATTTCTCTTGAGCTTTTCCATTTCTTCATCTTTGTTCATTGATAGCTCAAATCCAACACCAGTAGGTTGAAATAGTCAATTATTGAATGCTTTCAAAATGTCCATCAGCTTGAACAAGTTACATCAATACAAACTTTAAAATACTTTGACATCAAATTTCTTCACAAAGTAGTTATCCATTATAAAATCATATTCTGATTTTCTCAAACGCATTTCAGATGGGTGATTCACAGCATCACTTTTTTAAGCTTTCCCGCTATTGATAAGGTGAAAATAGCACATTTTGAATGAGAAGTTTTCTTCAATCAAACATAGAGGAACCCAAATGATGATCTCATTCAGCTAGTAAAAATGTTGTTTTATATTAGTATGGAAATCGTGAAAAGAAAATGTTTTTCATGCTGATTTACAACAGTTGATCTCCAATCGTAAAATATAAGCTTTTGGTCGGAGGCATCACAGGTACTGATCAAATTCTAATTTTTGAACATTGTTCACAAATCATATGATATGCTTTATATACATAAACTGTATTGTTGGATCAATACTGAGTAAAAAGTGACTATCTCAATTTCAGGACATATAAGAGAGAAAGAAGTAGAAACTCATGTTTCAAATGCTGAGAGGCAACAACTGTTCATGATTTTCACCTCCACTAATTATATTTATTTTTATAATCTATATGTTTATATGTTCCTATAAATATACAGAGACATATAGCTATATATACAGAGATACATATGTACAGGTTGATTTTTACATGTTTATAAGTAAATGTGATGTTGTTCCAAATAAAACTTCTAAGAACTGAATGGAAAAGAAAATTGTAAAGTTCAGATAAGTCCCACTGAAATTTGTACTCAGATCCCTGTTTTCAGAGTCCAGAGTGCTAACCATGACACCATCCACCCTCCCGTACCAGGGTGAGATTTCCATTTTGACAGAAGAGATTTGCCTCAGGGGGCAACTTATCTTTCATTGAAAAATATTATCTCACATAAAAACCACTGTTCAACAGAGTTATAACGTTATTTGAGTCTTTTGGGCAACATCCTTCCCCAACATAGTTCAATATGCAAAAGTTTACCAGAATAGGAAAGCAATCCAATACAGTTTCTCTTTGACAGTAGAATATTAAAAACTTTGACATTTCCACATTCCTGCAGCAGTTTATGCTCCTTTCACATGGGAGGTTCCATGGTGTAATGGTTAGCACTTTGGACTTTGAATCCAATGATCCGAGTTCAAATCTCGGTGGGACCATTTTATGACTCTTGACCAAATCATTTTCTTTCAAGTGTATTCATTAATATCACATATCTAATACCGGTAGGGTGAACAATTAATTTATTGATTATACTCTAAAAGTTTATTAGATATGAGCAAATAATAGAAATTTTACCATACCTGGAAACTAAATGGCTCAAAATAATGAGAGATTTTACAAACTCACTCTGGTTTCTCAAACTCATCACAGGGGCCTGATGCAAGACATTACTTTTTAAAATCTTACTGTTATTGTTAAGGCGAACAAGGAACTTTTTCATTGCAAAGCATTCATTAAAACAAAACTTGAGGAGTCAAACTTTGTATTACGGGGACCGAAGATGTGCAGTTTGAATAATAATCTTGAAATTCAGACGTACAAAGATTTTACACACTGATTTTCAACAGTAAATCCACAACCAAAAAAGTTGAATCTTTTGAAAGACATGTCAAAGGTGTGAATCTGAAATTCACTTTTAAAGACATTCACAATGAAATGCACTGTGTAAGTCCAGCATGTTGTCAGCTAAGAAATCAGCAAAAATGAACTATCTCATTACTGGCCATATAGATGAGAAAGGAAAATAAACTCATTTTTACAATGTGGATGTGAAAGAACAGTTTCTAGGTTCAGCTTCAATATTTATGTTAATGAATAATTGATATGTTCATATTGTCTAACAGCTATCTAGACGGATAAAGCTATGTATGCATCTATACATACTTATGCGTTCATACGCATCAGTATAAAACATTGATATTATGTTTTTTCTAGACCAAATTCTAAAAAATGAGTTAAACAGTGAATCTCATAATTGTAGTAGGTCCCACCGAGATTTGAACTCGGATCGCTGGATTCAGAGTCCAGAGTGCTAACCATTACACCATGGAACCCTCTCACACAAGAGTGACTTTTCCATTGAGACAAAAGAGAGCGCATCAGTGATGGCCTTCTCTTATATTGATAAAAAGATATCTCATTTGAATGGTCATAGTGGATAGAGCTTTAATGTGATTTGATTCTTTTCAGCTATATTCTCTATAAAAGTGTTAAATATTCAAATGTTTATCTGAATATAAAAGTTATATCACAATGTTCATCTTTGCCTGTAGCATAATAAAACAGTCTACATTTCCAGACTACTGAAGCAATGTCTCTGTCTCCTGCATGGGTGGCTCCATAGAGCAATGGTTGGCAATTTGGACTTTGCAGCCAATGATCCGATTTGAAACCTTGGAGGGACTTTTTTTATTTCTCTTGAGCTTTTCCATTTCTTCATCTTTGTTCATTGATAGCTCAAATCCAACACCAGTAGGTTGAAATAGTCAATTATTGAATGCTTTCAAAATGTCCATCAGCTTGAACAAGTTACATCAATACAAACTTTAAAATACTTTGACATCAAATTTCTTCACAAAGTAGTTATCCATTATAAAATCATATTCTGATTTTCTCAAACGCATTTCAGATGGGTGATTCACAGCATCACTTTTTTAAGCTTTCCCGCTATTGATAAGGCGAAAATAGCACATTTTGAATGAGAAGTTTTCTTCAATCAAACATAGAGGAACCCAAATGATGATCTCATTCAGCTAGTAAAAATGTTGTTTTATATTAGTATGGAAATCGTGAAAAGAAAATGTTTTTCATGCTGATTTACAACAGTTGATCTCCAATCGTAAAATATAAGCTTTTGGTCGGAGGCATCACAGGTACTGATCAAATTCTAATTTTTGAACATTGTTCACAAATCATATGATATGCTTTATATACATAAACTGTATTGTTGGATCAATACTGAGTAAAAAGTGACTATCTCAATTTCAGGACATATAAGAGAGAAAGAAGTAGAAACTCATGTTTCAAATGCTGAGAGGCAACAACTGTTCATGATTTTCACCTCCACTAATTATATTTATTTTTATAATCTATATGTTTATATTTTCCTATAAATATACAGAGACATATAGCTATATATACAGAGATACATATGTACAGGTTGATTTTTACATGTTTATAAGTAAATGTGATGTTGTTCCAAATAAAATTCTAAGAACTGAATGGAAAAGAAAATTGTAAAGTTCAGATAAGTCCCACTGAAATTTGTACTCAGATCCCTGTTTTCAGAGTCCAGAGTGCTAACCATGACACCATCCACCCTCCCGTACCAGGGTGAGCTTTCCATTTTGACAGAAGAGATTTGCCTCAGGGGGCAACTTATCTTTCATTGAAAAATATTATCTCACATAAAAACCACTGTTCAACAGAGTTATAACGTTATTTGAGTCTTTTGGGCAACATCCTTCCCCAACATAGTTCAATATGCAAAAGTTTACCAGAATAGGAAAGCAATCCAATACAGTTTCTCTTTGACAGTAGAATATTAAAAACTTTGACATTTCCACATTCCTGCAGCAGTTTATGCTCCTTTCACATGGGAGGTTCCATGGTGTAATGGTTAGCACTTTGGACTTTGAATCCAATGATCCAAGTTCAAATCTCGGTGGGACCATTTTATGACTCTTGACCAAATCATTTTCTTTCAAGTGTATTCATTAATATCACATATCTAATACCGGTAGGGTGAACAATTAATTTATTGATTATACTCTAAAAGTTTATTAGATGTGAGCAAATAATAGAAATTTTACAATACCTGGAAACTAAATGGCTAAAAATAATGAGAGATTTTACAAACTCACTCTGGTTTCTCAAACTCATCACAGGGGCCTGATGCAAGACATTACTTTTTAAAATCTTACTGTTATTGTTAAGGCGAACAAGGAACTTTTTCATTGCAAAGCATTCATTAAAACAAAACTTGAGGAGTCAAACTTTGTATTACGGGGACCGAAGATGTGCAGTCTGAATAATAATCTTGAAATTCAGACGTACAAAGATTTTACACACTGATTTTCAACAGTAAATCCACAACCAAAAAAGTTGAATCTTTTGAAAGACATGTCAAAGGTGTGAATCTGAAATTCACTTTTAAAGACATTCACAATGAAATGCACTGTGTAAGTCCAGCATGTTGTCAGCTAAGAAATCAGCAAAAATGAACTATCTCATTACTGGCCATATAGATGAGAAAGGAAAATAAACTCATGTTTACAATGTGGATGTGAAAGAATAGTTTCTAGGTTCAGCTTCAATATTTATGTTAATGAATAATTGATATGTTCATATTGTCTAACAGCTATCTAGACGGATAAAGCTATGTATGCATCTATACATACTTATGCGTTCATACGCATCAGTATAAAACATTGATATTATGTTTTTTCTAGACCAAATTCTAAAAAATGAGTTAAACAGTGAATCTCATAATTGTAGTAGGTCCCACCGAGATTTGAACTCGGATCGCTGGATTCAGAGTCCAGAGTGCTAACCATTACACCATGGAACCCTCTCACACAAGAGTGACTTTTCCATTGAGACAAAAGAGAGCGCATCAGTGATGGCCTTCTCTTACATTGATAAAAAGATATCTCATTTGAATGGTCATAGTGGATAGAGCTTTAATGTGATTTGATTCTTTTCAGCTATATTCTCTATAAAAGTGTTAAATATTCAAATGTTTATCTGAATATAAAAGTTATATCACACTGTTCATCTTTGCCTGTAGCATAATAAAACAGTCTACATTTCCAGACTACTGAAGCAATGTCTCTGTCTCCTGCATGGGTGGCTCCATAGAGCAATGGTTGGCAATTTGGACTTTGCATCCAATGATCCGATTTGAAACCTTGGAGGGACTTTTTTTATTACTCTTGAGCTTTTCCATTTCTTCATCTTTGTTCATTGATAGCTCAAATCCAACACCAGTAGGTTGAAATAGTCAATTATTGAATGCTTTCAAAATGTCCATCAGCTTGAACAAGTTACATCAATACAAACTTTAAAATACTTTGACATCAAATTTCTTCACAAAGTAGTTATCCATTATAAAATCATATTCTGATTTTCTCAAACGCATTTCAGATGGGTGATTCACAGCATCACTTTTTTAAGCTTTCCCGCTATTGATAAGGCGAAAATAGCACATTTTGAATGAGAAGTTTTCTTCAATCAAACATAGAGGAACCCAAATGATGATCTCATTCAGCTAGTAAAAATGTTGTTTTATATTAGTATGGAAATCGTGAAAAGAAAATGTTTTTCATGCTGATTTACAACAGTTGATCTCCAATCGTAAAATATAAGCTTTTGGTCGGAGGCATCACAGGTACTGATCAAATTCTAATTTTTGAACATTGTTCACAAATCATATGATATGCTTTATATACATAAACTGTATTGTTGGATCAATACTGAGTAAAAAGTGACTATCTCAATTTCAGGACATATAAGAGAGAAAGAAGTAGAAACTCATGTTTCAAATGCTGAGAGGCAACAACTGTTCATGATTTTCACCTCCACTAATTATATTTATTTTTATAATCTATATGTTTATATTTTCCTATAAATATACAGAGACATATAGCTATATATACAGAGATACATATGTACAGGTTGATTTTTACTTGTTTATAAGTAAATGTGATGTTGTTCCAAATAAAACTTCTAAGAACTGAATGGAAAAGAAAATTGTAAAGTTCAGATAAGTCCCACTGAAATTTGTACTCAGATCCCTGTTTTCAGAGTCCAGAGTGCTAACCATGACACCATCCACCCTCCCGTACCAGGGTGAGCTTTCCATTTTGACAGAAGAGATTTGCCTCAGGGGGCAACTTATCTTTCATTGAAAAATATTATCTCACATAAAAACCACTGTTCAACAGAGTTATAACGTTATTTGAGTCTTTTGGGCAACATCCTTCCCCAACATAGTTCAATATGCAAAAGTTTACCAGAATAGGAAAGCAATCCAATACAGTTTCTCTTTGACAGTAGAATATTAAAAACTTTGACATTTCCACATTCCTGCAGCAGTTTATGCTCCTTTCACATGGGAGGTTCCATGGTGTAATGGTTAGCACTTTGGACTTTGAATCCAATGATCCAAGTTCAAATCTCGGTGGGACCATTTTATGACTCTTGACCAAATCATTTTCTTTCAAGTGTATTCATTAATATCACATATCTAATACCGGTAGGGTGAACAATTAATTTATTGATTATACTCTAAAAGTTTATTAGATGTGAGCAAATAATAGAAATTTTACAATACCTGGAAACTAAATGGCTAAAAATAATGAGAGATTTTACAAACTCACTCTGGTTTCTCAAACTCATCACAGGGGCCTGATGCAAGACATTACTTTTTAAAATCTTACTGTTATTGTTAAGGCGAACAAGGAACTTTTTCATTGCAAAGCATTCATTAAAACAAAACTTGAGGAGTCAAACTTTGTATTACGGGGACCGAAGATGTGCAGTCTGAATAATAATCTTGAAATTCAGACGTACAAAGATTTTACACACTGATTTTCAACAGTAAATCCACAACCAAAAAAGTTGAATCTTTTGAAAGACATGTCAAAGGTGTGAATCTGAAATTCACTTTTAAAGACATTCACAATGAAATGCACTGTGTAAGTCCAGCATGTTGTCAGCTAAGAAATCAGCAAAAATGAACTATCTCATTACTGGCCATATAGATGAGAAAGGAAAATAAACTCATGTTTACAATGTGGATGTGAAAGAATAGTTTCTAGGTTCAGCTTCAATATTTATGTTAATGAATAATTGATATGTTCATATTGTCTAACAGCTATCTAGACGGATAAAGCTATGTATGCATCTATACATACTTATGCGTTCATACGCATCAGTATAAAACATTGATATTATGTTTTTTCTAGACCAAATTCTAAAAAATGAGTTAAACAGTGAATCTCATAATTGTAGTAGGTCCCACCGAGATTTGAACTCGGATCGCTGGATTCAGAGTCCAGAGTGCTAACCATTACACCATGGAACCCTCTCACACAAGAGTGACTTTTCCATTGAGACAAAAGAGAGCGCATCAGTGATGGCCTTCTCTTATATTGATAAAAAGATATCTCATTTGAATGGTCATAGTGGATAGAGCTTTAATGTGATTTGATTCTTTTCAGCTATATTCTCTATAAAAGTGTTAAATATTCAAATGTTTATCTGAATATAAAAGTTATATCACACTGTTCATCTTTGCCTGTAGCATAATAAAACAGTCTACATTTCCAGACTACTGAAGCAATGTCTCTGTCTCCTGCATGGGTGGCTCCATAGAGCAATGGTTGGCAATTTGGACTTTGCATCCAATGATCCGATTTGAAACCTTGGAGGGACTTTTTTTATTACTCTTGAGCTTTTCCATTTCTTCATCTTTGTTCATTGATAGCTCAAATCCAACACCAGTAGGTTGAAATAGTCAATTATTGAATGCTTTCAAAATGTCCGTCAGCTTGAACAAGTTACATCAATACAAACTTTAAAATACTTTGACATCAAATTTCTTCACAAAGTAGTTAGCCATTATAAAATCATATTCTGATTTTCTCAAACGCATTTCAGATGGGTGATTCACATCATCACTTTTTTAAGCTTTCCCGCTATTGATAAGGCGAAAATAGCACATTTTGAATGAGAAGTTTTCTTCAATCAAACATAGAGGAACCCAAATGATGATCTCATTCAGCTAGTAAAAATGTTGTTTTATATTAGTATGGAAATCGTGAAAAGAAAATGTTTTTCATGCTGATTTACAACAGTTGATCTCCAATCGTAAAATATAAGATTTTGGTCGGAGGCATCACAGGTACTGATCAAATTCTAATTTTTGAACATTGTTCACAAATCATATGATATGCTTTATATACATAAACTGTATTGTTGGATCAATACTGAGTAAAAAGTGACTATCTCAATTTCAGGACATATAAAAGAGAAAGAAGTAGAAACTCATGTTTCAAATGCTGAGAGGCAACAACTGTTCATGATTTTCACCTCCACTAATTATATTTATTTTTATAATCTATATGTTTATATTTTCCTATAAATATACAGAGACATATAGCTATATATACAGAGATACATATGTACAGGTTGATTTTTACATGTTTATAAGTAAATGTGATGTTGTTCCAAATAAAACTTCTAAGAACTGAATGGAAAAGAAAATTGTAAAGTTCAGATAAGTCCCACTGAAATTTGTACTCAGATCCCTGTTTTCAGAGTCCAGAGTGCTAACCATGACACCATCCACCCTCCCGTACCAGGGTGAGCTTTCCATTTTGACAGAAGAGATTTGCCTCAGGGGGCAACTTATCTTTCATTGAAAAATATTATCTCACATAAAAACCACTGTTCAACAGAGTTATAACGTTATTTGAGTCTTTTGGGCAACATCCTTCCCCAACATAGTTCAATATGCAAAAGTTTACCAGAATAGGAAAGCAATCCAATACAGTTTCTCTTTGACAGTAGAATATTAAAAACTTTGACATTTCCACATTCCTGCAGCAGTTTATGCTCCTTTCACATGGGAGGTTCCATGGTGTAATGGTTAGCACTTTGGACTTTGAATCCAATGATCCAAGTTCAAATCTCGGTGGGACCATTTTATGACTCTTGACCAAATCATTTTCTTTCAAGTGTATTCATTAATATCACATATCTAATACCGGTAGGGTGAACAATTAATTTATTGATTATACTCTAAAAGTTTATTAGATGTGAGCAAATAATAGAAATTTTACAATACCTGGAAACTAAATGGCTAAAAATAATGAGAGATTTTACAAACTCACTCTGGTTTCTCAAACTCATCACAGGGGCCTGATGCAAGACATTACTTTTTAAAATCTTACTGTTATTGTTAAGGCGAACAAGGAACTTTTTCATTGCAAAGCATTCATTAAAACAAAACTTGAGGAGTCAAACTTTGTATTACGGGGACCGAAGATGTGCAGTCTGAATAATAATCTTGAAATTCAGACGTACAAAGATTTTACACACTGATTTTCAACAGTAAATCCACAACCAAAAAAGTTGAATCTTTTGAAAGACATGTCAAAGGTGTGAATCTGAAATTCACTTTTAAAGACATTCACAATGAAATGCACTGTGTAAGTCCAGCATGTTGTCAGCTAAGAAATCAGCAAAAATGAACTATCTCATTACTGGCCATATAGATGAGAAAGGAAAATAAACTCATGTTTACAATGTGGATGTGAAAGAATAGTTTCTAGGTTCAGCTTCAATATTTATGTTAATGAATAATTGATATGTTCATATTGTCTAACAGCTATCTAGATGGATAAAGCTATGTATGCATCTATACATACTTATGCGTTCATACGCATCAGTATAAAACATTGATATTATGTTTTTTCTAGACCAAATTCTAAAAAATGAGTTAAACAGTGAACCTCATAATTGTAGTAGGTCCCACCGAGATTTGAACTCGGATCGCTGGATTCAGAGTCCAGAGTGCTAACCATTACACCATGGAACCCTCTCACACAAGAGTGACTTTTCCATTGAGACAAAACAGAGCGCATCAGTGATGGCCTTCTCTTACATTGATAAAAAGATATCTCATTTGAATGGTCATAGTGGATAGAGCTTTAATGTGATTTGATTCTTTTCAGCTATATTCTCTATAAAAGTGTTAAATATTCAAATGTTTATCTGAATATAAAAGTTATATCACACTGTTCATCTTTGCCTGTAGCATAATAAAACAGTCTACATTTCCAGACTACTGAAGCAATGTCTCTGTCTCCTGCATGGGTGGCTCCATAGAGCAATGGTTGGCAATTTGGACTTTGCATCCAATGATCCGATTTGAAACCTTGGAGGGACTTTTTTTATTACTCTTGAGCTTTTCCATTTCTTCATCTTTGTTCATTGATAGCTCAAATCCAACACCAGTAGGTTGAAATAGTCAATTATTGAATGCTTTCAAAATGTCCATCAGCTTGAACAAGTTACATCAATACAAACTTTAAAATACTTTGACATCAAATTTCTTCACAAAGTAGTTAGCCATTATAAAATCATATTCTGATTTTCTCAAACGCATTTCAGATGGGTGATTCACAGCATCACTTTTTTAAGCTTTCCCGCTATTGATAAGGCGAAAATAGCACATTGTGAATGAGAAGTTTTCTTCAATCAAACATAGAGGAACCCAAATGATGATCTCATTCAGCTAGTAAAAATGTTGTTTTATATTAGTATGGAAATCGTGAAAAGAAAATGTTTTTCATGCTGATTTACAACAGTTGATCTCCAATCGTAAAATATAAGATTTTGGTCGGAGGCATCACAGGTACTGATCAAATTCTAATTTTTGAACATTGTTCACAAATCATATGATATGCTTTATATACATAAACTGTATTGTTGGATCAATACTGAGTAAAAAGTGACTATCTCAATTTCAGGACATATAAAAGAGAAAGAAGTAGAAACTCATGTTTCAAATGCTGAGAGGCAACAACTGTTCATGATTTTCACCTCCACTAATTATATTTATTTTTATAATCTATATGTTTATATTTTCCTATAAATATACAGAGACATATAGCTATATATACAGAGATACATATGTACAGGTTGATTTTTACATGTTTATAAGTAAATGTGATGTTGTTCCAAATAAAACTTCTAAGAACTGAATGGAAAAGAAAATTGTAAAGTTCAGATAAGTCCCACTGAAATTTGTACTCAGATCCCTGTTTTCAGAGTCCAGAGTGCTAACCATGACACCATCCACCCTCCCGTACCAGGGTGAGCTTTCCATTTTGACAGAAGAGATTTGCCTCAGGGGGCAACTTATCTTTCATTGAAAAATATTATCTCACATAAAAACCACTGTTCAACAGAGTTATAACGTTATTTGAGTCTTTTGGGCAACATCCTTCCCCAACATAGTTCAATATGCAAAAGTTTACCAGAATAGGAAAGCAATCCAATACAGTTTCTCTTTGACAGTAGAATATTAAAAACTTTGACATTTCCACATTCCTGCAGCAGTTTATGCTCCTTTCACATGGGAGGTTCCATGGTGTAATGGTTAGCACTTTGGACTTTGAATCCAATGATCCGAGTTCAAATCTCGGTGGGACCATTTTATGACTCTTGACCAAATCATTTTCTTTCAAGTGTATTCATTAATATCACATATCTAATACCGGTAGGGTGAACAATTAATTTATTGATTATACTCTAAAAGTTTATTAGATGTGAGCAAATAATAGAAATTTTACAATACCTGGAAACTAAATGGCTCAAAATAATGAGAGATTTTACAAACTCACTCTGGTTTCTCAAACTCATCACAGGGGCCTGATGCAAGACATTACTTTTTAAAATCTTACTGTTATTGTTAAGGCGAACAAGGAACTTTTTCATTGCAAAGCATTCATTAAAACAAAACTTGAGGAGTCAAACTTTGTATTACGGGGACCGAAGATGTGCAGTTTGAATAATAATATTGAAATTCAGACGTACAAAGATTTTACACACTGATTTTCAACAGTAAATCCACAACCAAAAAAGTTGAATCTTTTGAAAGACATGTCAAAGGTGTGAATCTGAAATTCACTTTTAAAGACATTCACAATGAAATGCACTGTGTAAGTCCAGCATGTTGTCAGCTAAGAAATCAGCAAAAATGAACTATCTCATTACTGGCCATATAGATGAGAAAGGAAAATAAACTCATGTTTACAATGTGGATGTGAAAGAACAGTTTCTAGGTTCAGCTTCAATATTTATGTTAATGAATAATTGATATGTTCATATTGTCTAACAGCTATCTAGACGGATAAAGCTATGTATGCATCTATACATACTTATGCGTTCATACGCATCAGTATAAAACATTGATATTATGTTTTTTCTAGACCAAATTCTAAAAAATGAGTTAAACAGTGAATCTCATAATTGTAGTAGGTCCCACCGAGATTTGAACTCGGATTGCTGGATTCAGAGTCCAGAGTGCTAACCATTACACCATGGAACCCTCTCACACAAGAGTGACGTTTCCATTGAGACAAAAGAGAGCGCATCAGTGATGGCCTTCTCTTATATTGATAAAAAGATATCTCATTTGAATGGTCATAGTGGATAGAGCTTTAATGTGATTTGATTCTTTTCAGCTATATTCTCTATAAAAGTGTTAAATATTCAAATGTTTATCTGAATATAAAAGTTATATCACACTGTTCATCTTTGCCTGTAGCATAATAAAACAGTCTACATTTCCAGACTACTGAAGCAATGTCTCTGTCTCCTGCATGGGTGGCTCCATAGAGCAATGGTTGGCAATTTGGACTTTGCATCCAATGATCCGATTTGAAACCTTGGAGGGACTTTTTTTATTACTCTTGAGCTTTTCCATTTCTTCATCTTTGTTCATTGATAGCTCAAATCCAACACCAGTAGGTTGAAATAGTCAATTAGTGAATGCTTTCAAAATGTCCATCAGCTTGAACAAGTTACATCAATACAAACTTTAAAATACTTTGACATCAAATTTCTTCACAAAGTAGTTAGCCATTATAAAATCATATTCTGATTTTCTCAAACGCATTTCAGATGGGTGATTCACATCATCACTTTTTTAAGCTTTCCCGCTATTGATAAGGCGAAAATAGCACATTTTGAATGAGAAGTTTTCTTCAATCAAACATAGAGGAACCCAAATGATGATCTCATTCAGCTAGTAAAAATGTTGTTTTATATTAGTATGGAAATCGTGAAAAGAAAATGTTTTTCATGCTGATTTACAACAGTTGATCTCCAATCGTAAAATATAAGCTTTTGGTCGGAGGCATCACAGGTACTGATCAAATTCTAATTTTTGAACATTGTTCAAAAATCATATGATATGCTTTATATACATAAACTGTATTGTTGGATCAATACTGAGTAAAAAGTGACTATCTCAATTTCAGGACATATAAAAGAGAAAGAAGTAGAAACTCATGTTTCAAATGCTGAGAGGCAACAACTGTTCATGATTTTCACCTCCACTAATTATATTTATTTTTATAATCTATATGTTTATATTTTCCTATAAATATACAGAGACATATAGCTATATATACAGAGATACATATGTACAGGTTGATTTTTACATGTTTATAAGTAAATGTGATGTTGTTCCAAATAAAACTTCTAAGAACTGAATGGAAAAGAAAATTGTAAAGTTCAGATAAGTCCCACTGAAATTTGTACTCAGATCCCTGTTTTCAGAGTCCAGAGTGCTAACCATGACACCATCCACCCTCCCGTACCAGGGTGAGCTTTCCATTTTGACAGAAGAGATTTGCCTCAGGGGGCAACTTATCTTTCATTGAAAAATATTATCTCACATAAAAACCACTGTTCAACAGAGTTATAACGTTATTTGAGTCTTTTGGGCAACATCCTTCCCCAACATAGTTCAATATGCAAAAGTTTACCAGAATAGGAAAGCAATCCAATACAGTTTCTCTTTGACAGTAGAATATTAAAAACTTTGACATTTCCACATTCCTGCAGCAGTTTATGCTCCTTTCACATGGGAGGTTCCATGGTGTAATGGTTAGCACTTTGGACTTTGAATCCAATGATCCGAGTTCAGATCTCGGTGGGACCATTTTATGACTCTTGACCAAATCATTTTCTTTCAAGTGTATTCATTAATATCACATATCTAATACCGGTAGGGTGAACAATTAATTTATTGATTATACTCTAAAAGTTTATTAGATGTGAGCAAATAATAGAAATTTTACAATACCTGGAAACTAAATGGCTCAAAATAATGAGAGATTTTACAAACTCACTCTGGTTTCTCAAACTCATCACAGGGGCCTGATGCAAGACATTACTTTTTAAAATCTTACTGTTATTGTTAAGGCGAACAAGGAACTTTTTCATTGCAAAGCATTCATTAAAACAAAACTTGAGGAGTCAAACTTTGTATTACGGGGACCGAAGATGTGCAGTTTGAATAATAATCTTGAAATTCAGACGTACAAAGATTTTACACACTGATTTTCAACAGTAAATCCACAACCAAAAAAGTTGAATATTTTGAAAGACATGTCAAAGGTGTGAATCTGAAATTCACTTTTAAAGACATTCACAATGAAATGCACTGTGTAAGTCCAGCATGTTGTCAGCTAAGAAATCAGCAAAAATGAACTATCTCATTACTGGCCATATAGATGAGAAAGGAAAATAAACTCATGTTTACAATGTGGATGTGAAAGAACAGTTTCTAGGTTCAGCTTCAATATTTATGTTAATGAATAATTGATATGTTCATATTGTCTAACAGCTATCTAGACGGATAAAGCTATGTATGCATCTATACATACTTATGCGTTCATACGCATCAGTATAAAACATTGATATTATGTTTTTTCTAGACCAAATTCTAAAAAATGAGTTAAACAGTGAATCTCATAATTGTAGTAGGTCCCACCGAGATTTGAACTCGGATTGCTGGATTCAGAGTCCAGAGTGCTAACCATTACACCATGGAACCCTCTCACACAAGAGTGACTTTTCCATTGAGACAAAAGAGAGCGCATCAGTGATGGCCTTCTCTTATATTGATAAAAAGATATCTCATTTGAATGGTCATAGTGGATAGAGCTTTAATGTGATTTGATTCTTTTCAGCTATATTCTCTATAAAAGTGTTAAATATTCAAATGTTTATCTGAATATAAAAGTTATATCACACTGTTCATCTTTGCCTGTAGCATAATAAAACAGTCTACATTTCCAGACTACTGAAGCAATGTCTCTGTCTCCTGCATGGGTGGCTCCATAGAGCAATGGTTGGCAATTTGGACTTTGCATCCAATGATCCGATTTGAAACCTTGGAGGGACTTTTTTTATTACTCTTGAGCTTTTCCATTTCTTCATCTTTGTTCATTGATAGCTCAAATCCAACACCAGTAGGTTGAAATAGTCAATTATTGAATGCTTTCAAAATGTCCATCAGCTTGAACAAGTTACATCAATACAAACTTTAAAATACTTTGACATCAAATTTCTTCACAAAGTAGTTAGCCATTATAAAATCATATTCTGATTTTCTCAAACGCATTTCAGATGGGTGATTCACAGCATCACTTTTTTAAGCTTTCCCGCTATTGATAAGGCGAAAATAGCACATTTTGAATGAGAAGTTTTCTTCAATCAAACATAGAGGAACCCAAATGATGATCTCATTCAGCTAGTAAAAATGTTGTTTTATATTAGTATGGAAATCGTGAAAAGAAAATGTTTTTCATGCTGATTTACAACAGTTGATCTCCAATCGTAAAATATAAGCTTTTGGTCGGAGGCATCACAGGTACTGATCAAATTCTAATTTTTGAACATTGTTCACAAATCATATGATATGCTTTATATACATAAACTGTATTGTTGGATCAATACTGAGTAAAAAGTGACTATCTCAATTTCAGGACATATAAAAGAGAAAGAAGTAGAAACTCATGTTTCAAATGCTGAGAGGCAACAACTGTTCATGATTTTCACCTCCACTAATTATATTTATTTTTATAATCTATATGTTTATATTTTCCTATAAATATACAGAGACATATAGCTATATATACAGAGATACATATGTACAGGTTGATTTTTACATGTTTATAAGTAAATGTGATGTTGTTCCAAATAAAACTTCTAAGAACTGAATGGAAAAGAAAATTGTAAAGTTCAGATAAGTCCCACTGAAATTTGTACTCAGATCCCTGTTTTCAGAGTCCAGAGTGCTAACCATGACACCATCCACCCTCCCGTACCAGGGTGAGCTTTCCATTTTGACAGAAGAGATTTGCCTCAGGGGGCAACTTATCTTTCATTGAAAAATATTATCTCACATAAAAACCACTGTTCAACAGAGTTATAACGTTATTTGAGTCTTTTGGGCAACATCCTTCCCCAACATAGTTCAATATGCAAAAGTTTACCAGAATAGGAAAGCAATCCAATACAGTTTCTCTTTGACAGTAGAATATTAAAAACTTTGACATTTCCACATTCCTGCAGCAGTTTATGCTCCTTTCACATGGGAGGTTCCATGGTGTAATGGTTAGCACTTTGGACTTTGAATCCAATGATCCGAGTTCAAATCTCGGTGGGACCATTTTATGACTCTTGACCAAATCATTTTCTTTCAAGTGTATTCATTAATATCACATATCTAATACCGGTAGGGTGAACAATTAATTTATTGATTATACTCTAAAAGTTTATTAGATGTGAGCAAATAATAGAAATTTTACAATACCTGGAAACTAAATGGCTCAAAATAATGAGAGATTTTACAAACTCACTCTGGTTTCTCAAACTCATCACAGGGGCCTGATGCAAGACATTACTTTTTAAAATCTTACTGTTATTGTTAAGGCGAACAAGGAACTTTTTCATTGCAAAGCATTCATTAAAACAAAACTTGAGGAGTCAAACTTTGTATTACGGGGACCGAAGATGTGCAGTTTGAATAATAATCTTGAAATTCAGACGTACAAAGATTTTACACACTGATTTTCAACAGTAAATCCACAACCAAAAAAGTTGAATCTTTTGAAAGACATGTCAAAGGTGTGAATCTGAAATTCACTTTTAAAGACATTCACAATGAAATGCACTGTGTAAGTCCAGCATGTTGTCAGCTAAGAAATCAGCAAAAATGAACTATCTCATTACTGGCCATATAGATGAGAAAGGAAAATAAACTCATGTTTACAATGTGGATGTGAAAGAACAGTTTCTAGGTTCAGCTTCAATATTTATGTTAATGAATAATTGATATGTTCATATTGTCTAACAGCTATCTAGACGGATAAAGCTATGTATGCATCTATACATACTTATGCGTTCATACGCATCAGTATAAAACATTGATATTATGTTTTTTCTAGACCAAATTCTAAAAAATGAGTTAAACAGTGAATCTCATAATTGTAGTAGGTCCCACCGAGATTTGAACTCGGATTGCTGGATTCAGAGTCCAGAGTGCTAACCATTACACCATGGAACCCTCTCACACAAGAGTGACGTTTCCATTGAGACAAAAGAGAGCGCATCAGTGATGGCCTTCTCTTATATTGATAAAAAGATATCTCATTTGAATGGTCATAGTGGATAGAGCTTTAATGTGATTTGATTCTTTTCAGCTATATTCTCTATAAAAGTGTTAAATATTCAAATGTTTATCTGAATATAAAAGTTATATCACACTGTTCATCTTTGCCTGTAGCATAATAAAACAGTCTACATTTCCAGACTACTGAAGCAATGTCTCTGTCTCCTGCATGGGTGGCTCCATAGAGCAATGGTTGGCAATTTGGACTTTGCATCCAATGATCCGATTTGAAACCTTGGAGGGACTTTTTTTATTACTCTTGAGCTTTTCCATTTCTTCATCTTTGTTCATTGATAGCTCAAATCCAACACCAGTAGGTTGAAATAGTCAATTAGTGAATGCTTTCAAAATGTCCATCAGCTTGAACAAGTTACATCAATACAAACTTTAAAATACTTTGACATCAAATTTCTTCACAAAGTAGTTAGCCATTATAAAATCATATTCTGATTTTCTCAAACGCATTTCAGATGGGTGATTCACATCATCACTTTTTTAAGCTTTCCCGCTATTGATAAGGCGAAAATAGCACATTTTGAATGAGAAGTTTTCTTCAATCAAACATAGAGGAACCCAAATGATGATCTCATTCAGCTAGTAAAAATGTTGTTTTATATTAGTATGGAAATCGTGAAAAGAAAATGTTTTTCATGCTGATTTACAACAGTTGATCTCCAATCGTAAAATATAAGCTTTTGGTCGGAGGCATCACAGGTACTGATCAAATTCTAATTTTTGAACATTGTTCAAAAATCATATGATATGCTTTATATACATAAACTGTATTGTTGGATCAATACTGAGTAAAAAGTGACTATCTCAATTTCAGGACATATAAAAGAGAAAGAAGTAGAAACTCATGTTTCAAATGCTGAGAGGCAACAACTGTTCATGATTTTCACCTCCACTAATTATATTTATTTTTATAATCTATATGTTTATATTTTCCTATAAATATACAGAGACATATAGCTATATATACAGAGATACATATGTACAGGTTGATTTTTACATGTTTATAAGTAAATGTGATGTTGTTCCAAATAAAACTTCTAAGAACTGAATGGAAAAGAAAATTGTAAAGTTCAGATAAGTCCCACTGAAATTTGTACTCAGATCCCTGTTTTCAGAGTCCAGAGTGCTAACCATGACACCATCCACCCTCCCGTACCAGGGTGAGCTTTCCATTTTGACAGAAGAGATTTGCCTCAGGGGGCAACTTATCTTTCATTGAAAAATATTATCTCACATAAAAACCACTGTTCAACAGAGTTATAACGTTATTTGAGTCTTTTGGGCAACATCCTTCCCCAACATAGTTCAATATGCAAAAGTTTACCAGAATAGGAAAGCAATCCAATACAGTTTCTCTTTGACAGTAGAATATTAAAAACTTTGACATTTCCACATTCCTGCAGCAGTTTATGCTCCTTTCACATGGGAGGTTCCATGGTGTAATGGTTAGCACTTTGGTCTTTGAATCCAATGATCCAAGTTCAAATCTCGGTGGGACCATTTTATGACTCTTGACCAAATCATTTTCTTTCAAGTGTATTCATTAATATCACATATCTAATACCGGTAGGGTGAACAATTAATTTATTGATTATACTCTAAAAGTTTATTAGATGTGAGCAAATAATAGAAATTTTACAATACCTGGAAACTAAATGGCTAAAAATAATGAGAGATTTTACAAACTCACTCTGGTTTCTCAAACTCATCACAGGGGCCTGATGCAAGACATTACTTTTTAAAATCTTACTGTTATTGTTAAGGCGAACAAGGAACTTTTTCATTGCAAAGCATTCATTAAAACAAAACTTGAGGAGTCAAACTTTGTATTACGGGGACCGAAGATGTGCAGTCTGAATAATAATCTTGAAATTCAGACGTACAAAGATTTTACACACTGATTTTCAACAGTAAATCCACAACCAAAAAAGTTGAATCTTTTGAAAGACATGTCAAAGGTGTGAATCTGAAATTCACTTTTAAAGACATTCACAATGAAATGCACTGTGTAAGTCCAGCATGTTGTCAGCTAAGAAATCAGCAAAAATGAACTATCTCATTACTGGCCATATAGATGAGAAAGGAAAATAAACTCATGTTTACAATGTGGATGTGAAAGAATAGTTTCTAGGTTCAGCTTCAATATTTATGTTAATGAATAATTGATATGTTCATATTGTCTAACAGCTATCTAGATGGATAAAGCTATGTATGCATCTATACATACTTATGCGTTCATACGCATCAGTATAAAACATTGATATTATGTTTTTTCTAGACCAAATTCTAAAAAATGAGTTAAACAGTGAACCTCATAATTGTAGTAGGTCCCACCGAGATTTGAACTCGGATCGCTGGATTCAGAGTCCAGAGTGCTAACCATTACACCATGGAACCCTCTCACACAAGAGTGACTTTTCCATTGAGACAAAACAGAGCGCATCAGTGATGGCCTTCTCTTACATTGATAAAAAGATATCTCATTTGAATGGTCATAGTGGATAGAGCTTTAATGTGATTTGATTCTTTTCAGCTATATTCTCTATAAAAGTGTTAAATATTCAAATGTTTATCTGAATATAAAAGTTATATCACACTGTTCATCTTTGCCTGTAGCATAATAAAACAGTCTACATTTCCAGACTACTGAAGCAATGTCTCTGTCTCCTGCATGGGTGGCTCCATAGAGCAATGGTTGGCAATTTGGACTTTGCATCCAATGATCCGATTTGAAACCTTGGAGGGACTTTTTTTATTACTCTTGAGCTTTTCCATTTCTTCATCTTTGTTCATTGATAGCTCAAATCCAACACCAGTAGGTTGAAATAGTCAATTATTGAATGCTTTCAAAATGTCCATCAGCTTGAACAAGTTACATCAATACAAACTTTAAAATACTTTGACATCAAATTTCTTCACAAAGTAGTTAGCCATTATAAAATCATATTCTGATTTTCTCAAACGCATTTCAGATGGGTGATTCACAGCATCACTTTTTTAAGCTTTCCCGCTATTGATAAGGCGAAAATAGCACATTGTGAATGAGAAGTTTTCTTCAATCAAACATAGAGGAACCCAAATGATGATCTCATTCAGCTAGTAAAAATGTTGTTTTATATTAGTATGGAAATCGTGAAAAGAAAATGTTTTTCATGCTGATTTACAACAGTTGATCTCCAATCGTAAAA
The DNA here is from genome assembly GCF_964204655.1 of Triturus cristatus. Lineage (NCBI taxonomy): Eukaryota > Metazoa > Chordata > Amphibia > Caudata > Salamandridae > Triturus > Triturus cristatus. The sequence goes on from NC_140588.1 coordinate 551,812,136, forward strand.
TATAAGATTTTGGTCGGAGGCATCACAGGTACTGATCAAATTCTAATTTTTGAACATTGTTCACAAATCATATGATATGCTTTATATACATAAACTGTATTGTTGGATCAATACTGAGTAAAAAGTGACTATCTCAATTTCAGGACATATAAAAGAGAAAGAAGTAGAAACTCATGTTTCAAATGCTGAGAGGCAACAACTGTTCATGATTTTCACCTCCACTAATTATATTTATTTTTATAATCTATATGTTTATATTTTCCTATAAATATACAGAGACATATAGCTATATATACAGAGATACATATGTACAGGTTGATTTTTACATGTTTATAAGTAAATGTGATGTTGTTCCAAATAAAACTTCTAAGAACTGAATGGAAAAGAAAATTGTAAAGTTCAGATAAGTCCCACTGAAATTTGTACTCAGATCCCTGTTTTCAGAGTCCAGAGTGCTAACCATGACACCATCCACCCTCCCGTACCAGGGTGAGCTTTCCATTTTGACAGAAGAGATTTGCCTCAGGGGGCAACTTATCTTTCATTGAAAAATATTATCTCACATAAAAACCACTGTTCAACAGAGTTATAACGTTATTTGAGTCTTTTGGGCAACATCCTTCCCCAACATAGTTCAATATGCAAAAGTTTACCAGAATAGGAAAGCAATCCAATACAGTTTCTCTTTGACAGTAGAATATTAAAAACTTTGACATTTCCACATTCCTGCAGCAGTTTATGCTCCTTTCACATGGGAGGTTCCATGGTGTAATGGTTAGCACTTTGGACTTTGAATCCAATGATCCGAGTTCAAATCTCGGTGGGACCATTTTATGACTCTTGACCAAATCATTTTCTTTCAAGTGTATTCATTAATATCACATATCTAATACCGGTAGGGTGAACAATTAATTTATTGATTATACTCTAAAAGTTTATTAGATGTGAGCAAATAATAGAAATTTTACAATACCTGGAAACTAAATGGCTCAAAATAATGAGAGATTTTACAAACTCACTCTGGTTTCTCAAACTCATCACAGGGGCCTGATGCAAGACATTACTTTTTAAAATCTTACTGTTATTGTTAAGGCGAACAAGGAACTTTTTCATTGCAAAGCATTCATTAAAACAAAACTTGAGGAGTCAAACTTTGTATTACGGGGACCGAAGATGTGCAGTTTGAATAATAATCTTGAAATTCAGACGTACAAAGATTTTACACACTGATTTTCAACAGTAAATCCACAACCAAAAAAGTTGAATCTTTTGAAAGACATGTCAAAGGTGTGAATCTGAAATTCACTTTTAAAGACATTCACAATGAAATGCACTGTGTAAGTCCAGCATGTTGTCAGCTAAGAAATCAGCAAAAATGAACTATCTCATTACTGGCCATATAGATGAGAAAGGAAAATAAACTCATGTTTACAATGTGGATGTGAAAGAACAGTTTCTAGGTTCAGCTTCAATATTTATGTTAATGAATAATTGATATGTTCATATTGTCTAACAGCTATCTAGACGGATAAAGCTATGTATGCATCTATACATACTTATGCGTTCATACGCATCAGTATAAAACATTGATATTATGTTTTTTCTAGACCAAATTCTAAAAAATGAGTTAAACAGTGAATCTCATAATTGTAGTAGGTCCCACCGAGATTTGAACTCGGATTGCTGGATTCAGAGTCCAGAGTGCTAACCATTACACCATGGAACCCTCTCACACAAGAGTGACGTTTCCATTGAGACAAAAGAGAGCGCATCAGTGATGGCCTTCTCTTATATTGATAAAAAGATATCTCATTTGAATGGTCATAGTGGATAGAGCTTTAATGTGATTTGATTCTTTTCAGCTATATTCTCTATAAAAGTGTTAAATATTCAAATGTTTATCTGAATATAAAAGTTATATCACACTGTTCATCTTTGCCTGTAGCATAATAAAACAGTCTACATTTCCAGACTACTGAAGCAATGTCTCTGTCTCCTGCATGGGTGGCTCCATAGAGCAATGGTTGGCAATTTGGACTTTGCATCCAATGATCCGATTTGAAACCTTGGAGGGACTTTTTTTATTACTCTTGAGCTTTTCCATTTCTTCATCTTTGTTCATTGATAGCTCAAATCCAACACCAGTAGGTTGAAATAGTCAATTAGTGAATGCTTTCAAAATGTCCATCAGCTTGAACAAGTTACATCAATACAAACTTTAAAATACTTTGACATCAAATTTCTTCACAAAGTAGTTAGCCATTATAAAATCATATTCTGATTTTCTCAAACGCATTTCAGATGGGTGATTCACATCATCACTTTTTTAAGCTTTCCCGCTATTGATAAGGCGAAAATAGCACATTTTGAATGAGAAGTTTTCTTCAATCAAACATAGAGGAACCCAAATGATGATCTCATTCAGCTAGTAAAAATGTTGTTTTATATTAGTATGGAAATCGTGAAAAGAAAATGTTTTTCATGCTGATTTACAACAGTTGATCTCCAATCGTAAAATATAAGCTTTTGGTCGGAGGCATCACAGGTACTGATCAAATTCTAATTTTTGAACATTGTTCAAAAATCATATGATATGCTTTATATACATAAACTGTATTGTTGGATCAATACTGAGTAAAAAGTGACTATCTCAATTTCAGGACATATAAAAGAGAAAGAAGTAGAAACTCATGTTTCAAATGCTGAGAGGCAACAACTGTTCATGATTTTCACCTCCACTAATTATATTTATTTTTATAATCTATATGTTTATATTTTCCTATAAATATACAGAGACATATAGCTATATATACAGAGATACATATGTACAGGTTGATTTTTACATGTTTATAAGTAAATGTGATGTTGTTCCAAATAAAACTTCTAAGAACTGAATGGAAAAGAAAATTGTAAAGTTCAGATAAGTCCCACTGAAATTTGTACTCAGATCCCTGTTTTCAGAGTCCAGAGTGCTAACCATGACACCATCCACCCTCCCGTACCAGGGTGAGCTTTCCATTTTGACAGAAGAGATTTGCCTCAGGGGGCAACTTATCTTTCATTGAAAAATATTATCTCACATAAAAACCACTGTTCAACAGAGTTATAACGTTATTTGAGTCTTTTGGGCAACATCCTTCCCCAACATAGTTCAATATGCAAAAGTTTACCAGAATAGGAAAGCAATCCAATACAGTTTCTCTTTGACAGTAGAATATTAAAAACTTTGACATTTCCACATTCCTTCAGCAGTTTATGCTCCTTTCACATGGGAGGTTCCATGGTGTAATGGTTAGCACTTTGGACTTTGAATCCAATGATCCGAGTTCAGATCTCGGTGGGACCATTTTATGACTCTTGACCAAATCATTTTCTTTCAAGTGTATTCATTAATATCACATATCTAATACCGGTAGGGTGAACAATTAATTTATTGATTATACTCTAAAAGTTTATTAGATGTGAGCAAATAATAGAAATTTTACAATACCTGGAAACTAAATGGCTCAAAATAATGAGAGATTTTACAAACTCACTCTGGTTTCTCAAACTCATCACAGGGGCCTGATGCAAGACATTACTTTTTAAAATCTTACTGTTATTGTTAAGGCGAACAAGGAACTTTTTCATTGCAAAGCATTCATTAAAACAAAACTTGAGGAGTCAAACTTTGTATTACGGGGACCGAAGATGTGCAGTTTGAATAATAATCTTGAAATTCAGACGTACAAAGATTTTACACACTGATTTTCAACAGTAAATCCACAACCAAAAAAGTTGAATATTTTGAAAGACATGTCAAAGGTGTGAATCTGAAATTCACTTTTAAAGACATTCACAATGAAATGCACTGTGTAAGTCCAGCATGTTGTCAGCTAAGAAATCAGCAAAAATGAACTATCTCATTACTGGCCATATAGATGAGAAAGGAAAATAAACTCATGTTTACAATGTGGATGTGAAAGAACAGTTTCTAGGTTCAGCTTCAATATTTATGTTAATGAATAATTGATATGTTCATATTGTCTAACAGCTATCTAGACGGATAAAGCTATGTATGCATCTATACATACTTATGCGTTCATACGCATCAGTATAAAACATTGATATTATGTTTTTTCTAGACCAAATTCTAAAAAATGAGTTAAACAGTGAATCTCATAATTGTAGTAGGTCCCACCGAGATTTGAACTCGGATTGCTGGATTCAGAGTCCAGAGTGCTAACCATTACACCATGGAACCCTCTCACACAAGAGTGACTTTTCCATTGAGACAAAAGAGAGCGCATCAGTGATGGCCTTCTCTTATATTGATAAAAAGATATCTCATTTGAATGGTCATAGTGGATAGAGCTTTAATGTGATTTGATTCTTTTCAGCTATATTCTCTATAAAAGTGTTAAATATTCAAATGTTTATCTGAATATAAAAGTTATATCACACTGTTCATCTTTGCCTGTAGCATAATAAAACAGTCTACATTTCCAGACTACTGAAGCAATGTCTCTGTCTCCTGCATGGGTGGCTCCATAGAGCAATGGTTGGCAATTTGGACTTTGCATCCAATGATCCGATTTGAAACCTTGGAGGGACTTTTTTTATTACTCTTGAGCTTTTCCATTTCTTCATCTTTGTTCATTGATAGCTCAAATCCAACACCAGTAGGTTGAAATAGTCAATTATTGAATGCTTTCAAAATGTCCATCAGCTTGAACAAGTTACATCAATACAAACTTTAAAATACTTTGACATCAAATTTCTTCACAAAGTAGTTAGCCATTATAAAATCATATTCTGATTTTCTCAAACGCATTTCAGATGGGTGATTCACAGCATCACTTTTTTAAGCTTTCCCGCTATTGATAAGGCGAAAATAGCACATTTTGAATGAGAAGTTTTCTTCAATCAAACATAGAGGAACCCAAATGATGATCTCATTCAGCTAGTAAAAATGTTGTTTTATATTAGTATGGAAATCGTGAAAAGAAAATGTTTTTCATGCTGATTTACAACAGTTGATCTCCAATCGTAAAATATAAGCTTTTGGTCGGAGGCATCACAGGTACTGATCAAATTCTAATTTTTGAACATTGTTCACAAATCATATGATATGCTTTATATACATAAACTGTATTGTTGGATCAATACTGAGTAAAAAGTGACTATCTCAATTTCAGGACATATAAAAGAGAAAGAAGTAGAAACTCATGTTTCAAATGCTGAGAGGCAACAACTGTTCATGATTTTCACCTCCACTAATTATATTTATTTTTATAATCTATATGTTTATATTTTCCTATAAATATACAGAGACATATAGCTATATATACAGAGATACATATGTACAGGTTGATTTTTACATGTTTATAAGTAAATGTGATGTTGTTCCAAATAAAACTTCTAAGAACTGAATGGAAAAGAAAATTGTAAAGTTCAGATAAGTCCCACTGAAATTTGTACTCAGATCCCTGTTTTCAGAGTCCAGAGTGCTAACCATGACACCATCCACCCTCCCGTACCAGGGTGAGCTTTCCATTTTGACAGAAGAGATTTGCCTCAGGGGGCAACTTATCTTTCATTGAAAAATATTATCTCACATAAAAACCACTGTTCAACAGAGTTATAACGTTATTTGAGTCTTTTGGGCAACATCCTTCCCCAACATAGTTCAATATGCAAAAGTTTACCAGAATAGGAAAGCAATCCAATACAGTTTCTCTTTGACAGTAGAATATTAAAAACTTTGACATTTCCACATTCCTGCAGCAGTTTATGCTCCTTTCACATGGGAGGTTCCATGGTGTAATGGTTAGCACTTTGGACTTTGAATCCAATGATCCGAGTTCAAATCTCGGTGGGACCATTTTATGACTCTTGACCAAATCATTTTCTTTCAAGTGTATTCATTAATATCACATATCTAATACCGGTAGGGTGAACAATTAATTTATTGATTATACTCTAAAAGTTTATTAGATGTGAGCAAATAATAGAAATTTTACAATACCTGGAAACTAAATGGCTCAAAATAATGAGAGATTTTACAAACTCACTCTGGTTTCTCAAACTCATCACAGGGGCCTGATGCAAGACATTACTTTTTAAAATCTTACTGTTATTGTTAAGGCGAACAAGGAACTTTTTCATTGCAAAGCATTCATTAAAACAAAACTTGAGGAGTCAAACTTTGTATTACGGGGACCGAAGATGTGCAGTTTGAATAATAATCTTGAAATTCAGACGTACAAAGATTTTACACACTGATTTTCAACAGTAAATCCACAACCAAAAAAGTTGAATCTTTTGAAAGACATGTCAAAGGTGTGAATCTGAAATTCACTTTTAAAGACATTCACAATGAAATGCACTGTGTAAGTCCAGCATGTTGTCAGCTAAGAAATCAGCAAAAATGAACTATCTCATTACTGGCCATATAGATGAGAAAGGAAAATAAACTCATGTTTACAATGTGGATGTGAAAGAACAGTTTCTAGGTTCAGCTTCAATATTTATGTTAATGAATAATTGATATGTTCATATTGTCTAACAGCTATCTAGACGGATAAAGCTATGTATGCATCTATACATACTTATGCGTTCATACGCATCAGTATAAAACATTGATATTATGTTTTTTCTAGACCAAATTCTAAAAAATGAGTTAAACAGTGAATCTCATAATTGTAGTAGGTCCCACCGAGATTTGAACTCGGATTGCTGGATTCAGAGTCCAGAGTGCTAACCATTACACCATGGAACCCTCTCACACAAGAGTGACGTTTCCATTGAGACAAAAGAGAGCGCATCAGTGATGGCCTTCTCTTATATTGATAAAAAGATATCTCATTTGAATGGTCATAGTGGATAGAGCTTTAATGTGATTTGATTCTTTTCAGCTATATTCTCTATAAAAGTGTTAAATATTCAAATGTTTATCTGAATATAAAAGTTATATCACACTGTTCATCTTTGCCTGTAGCATAATAAAACAGTCTACATTTCCAGACTACTGAAGCAATGTCTCTGTCTCCTGCATGGGTGGCTCCATAGAGCAATGGTTGGCAATTTGGACTTTGCATCCAATGATCCGATTTGAAACCTTGGAGGGACTTTTTTTATTACTCTTGAGCTTTTCCATTTCTTCATCTTTGTTCATTGATAGCTCAAATCCAACACCAGTAGGTTGAAATAGTCAATTATTGAATGCTTTCAAAATGTCCATCAGCTTGAACAAGTTACATCAATACAAACTTTAAAATACTTTGACATCAAATTTCTTCACAAAGTAGTTAGCCATTATAAAATCATATTCTGATTTTCTCAAACGCATTTCAGATGGGTGATTCACATCATCACTTTTTTAAGCTTTCCCGCTATTGATAAGGCGAAAATAGCACATTTTGAATGAGAAGTTTTCTTCAATCAAACATAGAGGAACCCAAATGATGATCTCATTCAGCTAGTAAAAATGTTGTTTTATATTAGTATGGAAATCGTGAAAAGAAAATGTTTTTCATGCTGATTTACAACAGTTGATCTCCAATCGTAAAATATAAGATTTTGGTCGGAGGCATCACAGGTACTGATCAAATTCTAATTTTTGAACATTGTTCACAAATCATATGATATGCTTTATATACATAAACTGTATTGTTGGATCAATACTGAGTAAAAAGTGACTATCTCAATTTCAGGACATATAAAAGAGAAAGAAGTAGAAACTCATGTTTCAAATGCTGAGAGGCAACAACTGTTCATGATTTTCACCTCCACTAATTATATTTATTTTTATAATCTATATGTTTATATTTTCCTATAAATATACAGAGACATATAGCTATATATACAGAGATACATATGTACAGGTTGATTTTTACATGTTTATAAGTAAATGTGATGTTGTTCCAAATAAAACTTCTAAGAACTGAATGGAAAAGAAAATTGTAAAGTTCAGATAAGTCCCACTGAAATTTGTACTCAGATCCCTGTTTTCAGAGTCCAGAGTGCTAACCATGACACCATCCACCCTCCCGTACCAGGGTGAGCTTTCCATTTTGACAGAAGAGATTTGCCTCAGGGGGCAACTTATCTTTCATTGAAAAATATTATCTCACATAAAAACCACTGTTCAACAGAGTTATAACGTTATTTGAGTCTTTTGGGCAACATCCTTCCCCAACATAGTTCAATATGCAAAAGTTTACCAGAATAGGAAAGCAATCCAATACAGTTTCTCTTTGACAGTAGAATATTAAAAACTTTGACATTTCCACATTCCTGCAGCAGTTTATGCTCCTTTCACATGGGAGGTTCCATGGTGTAATGGTTAGCACTTTGGACTTTGAATCCAATGATCCAAGTTCAAATCTCGGTGGGACCATTTTATGACTCTTGACCAAATCATTTTCTTTCAAGTGTATTCATTAATATCACATATCTAATACCGGTAGGGTGAACAATTAATTTATTGATTATACTCTAAAAGTTTATTAGATGTGAGCAAATAATAGAAATTTTACAATACCTGGAAACTAAATGGCTAAAAATAATGAGAGATTTTACAAACTCACTCTGGTTTCTCAAACTCATCACAGGGGCCTGATGCAAGACATTACTTTTTAAAATCTTACTGTTATTGTTAAGGCGAACAAGGAACTTTTTCATTGCAAAGCATTCATTAAAACAAAACTTGAGGAGTCAAACTTTGTATTACGGGGACCGAAGATGTGCAGTCTGAATAATAATCTTGAAATTCAGACGTACAAAGATTTTACACACTGATTTTCAACAGTAAATCCACAACCAAAAAAGTTGAATCTTTTGAAAGACATGTCAAAGGTGTGAATCTGAAATTCACTTTTAAAGACATTCACAATGAAATGCACTGTGTAAGTCCAGCATGTTGTCAGCTAAGAAATCAGCAAAAATGAACTATCTCATTACTGGCCATATAGATGAGAAAGGAAAATAAACTCATGTTTACAATGTGGATGTGAAAGAATAGTTTCTAGGTTCAGCTTCAATATTTATGTTAATGAATAATTGATATGTTCATATTGTCTAACAGCTATCTAGATGGATAAAGCTATGTATGCATCTATACATACTTATGCGTTCATACGCATCAGTATAAAACATTGATATTATGTTTTTTCTAGACCAAATTCTAAAAAATGAGTTAAACAGTGAACCTCATAATTGTAGTAGGTCCCACCGAGATTTGAACTCGGATCGCTGGATTCAGAGTCCAGAGTGCTAACCATTACACCATGGAACCCTCTCACACAAGAGTGACTTTTCCATTGAGACAAAACAGAGCGCATCAGTGATGGCCTTCTCTTACATTGATAAAAAGATATCTCATTTGAATGGTCATAGTGGATAGAGCTTTAATGTGATTTGATTCTTTTCAGCTATATTCTCTATAAAAGTGTTAAATATTCAAATGTTTATCTGAATATAAAAGTTATATCACACTGTTCATCTTTGCCTGTAGCATAATAAAACAGTCTACATTTCCAGACTACTGAAGCAATGTCTCTGTCTCCTGCATGGGTGGCTCCATAGAGCAATGGTTGGCAATTTGGACTTTGCATCCAATGATCCGATTTGAAACCTTGGAGGGACTTTTTTTATTACTCTTGAGCTTTTCCATTTCTTCATCTTTGTTCATTGATAGCTCAAATCCAACACCAGTAGGTTGAAATAGTCAATTATTGAATGCTTTCAAAATGTCCATCAGCTTGAACAAGTTACATCAATACAAACTTTAAAATACTTTGACATCAAATTTCTTCACAAAGTAGTTAGCCATTATAAAATCATATTCTGATTTTCTCAAACGCATTTCAGATGGGTGATTCACAGCATCACTTTTTTAAGCTTTCCCGCTATTGATAAGGCGAAAATAGCACATTTTGAATGAGAAGTTTTCTTCAATCAAACATAGAGGAACCCAAATGATGATCTCATTCAGCTAGTAAAAATGTTGTTTTATATTAGTATGGAAATCGTGAAAAGAAAATGTTTTTCATGCTGATTTACAACAGTTGATCTCCAATCGTAAAATATAAGCTTTTGGTCGGAGGCATCACAGGTACTGATCAAATTCTAATTTTTGAACATTGTTCACAAATCATATGATATGCTTTATATACATAAACTGTATTGTTGGATCAATACTGAGTAAAACGTGACTATCTCAATTTCAGGACATATAAAAGAGAAAGAAGTAGAAACTCATGTTTCAAATGCTGAGAGGCAACAACTGTTCATGATTTTCACCTCCACTAATTATATTTATTTTTATAATCTATATGTTTATATTTTCCTATAAATATACAGAGACATATAGCTATATATACAGAGATGCATATGTACAGGTTGATTTTTACATGTTTATAAGTAAATGTGATGTTGTTCCAAATAAAACTTCTAAGAACTGAATGGAAAAGAAAATTGTAAAGTTCAGATAAGTCCCACTGAAATTTGTACTCAGATCCCTGTTTTCAGAGTCCAGAGTGCTAACCATGACACCATCCACCCTCCAGTACCAGGGTGAGCTTTCCATTTTGACAGAAGAGATTTGCCTCAGGGGGCAACTTATCTTTCATTGAAAAATATTATCTCACATAAAAACCACTGTTCAACAGAGTTATAACGTTATTTGAGTCTTTTGGGCAACATCCTTCCCCAACATAGTTCAATATGCAAAAGTTTACCAGAATAGGAAAGCAATCCAATACAGTTTCTCTTTGACAGTAGAATATTAAGAACTTTGACATTTCCACATTCCTGCAGCAGTTTATGCTCCTTTCACATGGGAGGTTCCATGGTGTAATGGTTAGCACTTTGGACTTTGAATCCAATGATCCGAGTTCAAATCTCGGTGGGACCATTTTATGACTCTTGACCAAATCATTTTCTTTCAAGTGTATTCATTAATATCACATATCTAATACCGGTAGGGTGAACAATTAATTTATTGATTATACTCTAAAAGTTTATTAGATGTGAGCAAATAATAGAAATTTTACAATACCTGGAAACTAAATGGCTCAAAATAATGAGAGATTTTACAAACTCACTCTGGTTTCTCAAACTCATCACAGGGGCCTGATGCAAGACATTACTTTTTAAAATCTTACTGTTATTGTTAAGGCGAACAAGGAACTTTTTCATTGCAAAGCATTCATTAAAACAAAACTTGAGGAGTCAAACTTTGTATTACGGGGACCGAAGATGTGCAGTTTGAATAATAATCTTGAAATTCAGACGTACAAAGATTTTACACACTGATTTTCAACAGTAAATCCACAACCAAAAAAGTTGAATCTTTTGAAAGACATGTCAAAGGTGTGAATCTGAAATTCACTTTTAAAGACATTCACAATGAAATGCACTGTGTAAGTCCAGCATGTTGTCAGCTAAGAAATCAGCAAAAATGAACTATCTCATTACTGGCCATATAGATGAGAAAGGAAAATAAACTCATGTTTACAATGTGGATGTGAAAGAACAGTTTCTAGGTTCAGCTTCAATATTTATGTTAATGAATAATTGATATGTTCATATTGTCTAACAGCTATCTAGACGGATAAAGCTATGTATGCATCTATACATACTTATGCGTTCATACGCATCAGTATAAAACATTGATATTATGTTTTTTCTAGACCAAATTCTAAAAAATGAGTTAAACAGTGAATCTCATAATTGTAGTAGGTCCCACCGAGATTTGAACTCGGATTGCTGGATTCAGAGTCCAGAGTGCTAACCATTACACCATGGAACCCTCTCACACAAGAGTGACTTTTCCATTGAGACAAAAGAGAGCGCATCAGTGATGGCCTTCTCTTATATTGATAAAAAGATATCTCATTTGAATGGTCATAGTGGATAGAGCTTTAATGTGATTTGATTCTTTTCAGCTATATTCTCTATAAAAGTGTTAAATATTCAAATGTTTATCTGAATATAAAAGTTATATCACACTGTTCATCTTTGCCTGTAGCATAATAAAACAGTCTACATTTCCAGACTACTGAAGCAATGTCTCTGTCTCCTGCATGGGTGGCTCCATAGAGCAATGGTTGGCAATTTGGACTTTGCATCCAATGATCCGATTTGAAACCTTGGAGGGACTTTTTTTATTACTCTTGAGCTTTTCCATTTCTTCATCTTTGTTCATTGATAGCTCAAATCCAACACCAGTAGGTTGAAATAGTCAATTATTGAATGCTTTCAAAATGTCCATCAGCTTGAACAAGTTACATCAATACAAACTTTAAAATACTTTGACATCAAATTTCTTCACAAAGTAGTTAGCCATTATAAAATCATATTCTGATTTTCTCAAACGCATTTCAGATGGGTGATTCACATCATCACTTTTTTAAGCTTTCCCGCTATTGATAAGGCGAAAATAGCACATTTTGAATGAGAAGTTTTCTTCAATCAAACATAGAGGAACCCAAATGATGATCTCATTCAGCTAGTAAAAATGTTGTTTTATATTAGTATGGAAATCGTGAAAAGAAAATGTTTTTCATGCTGATTTACAACAGTTGATCTCCAATCGTAAAATATAAGCTTTTGGTCGGAGGCATCACAGGTACTGATCAAATTCTAATTTTTGAACATTGTTCACAAATCATATGATATGCTTTATATACATAAACTGTATTGTTGGATCAATACTGAGTAAAAAGTGACTATCTCAATTTCAGGACATATAAAAGAGAAAGAAGTAGAAACTCATGTTTCAAATGCTGAGAGGCAACAACTGTTCATGATTTTCACCTCCACTAATTATATTTATTTTTATAATCTATATGTTTATATTTTCCTATAAATATACAGAGACATATAGCTATATATACAGAGATACATATGTACAGGTTGATTTTTACATGTTTATAAGTAAATGTGATGTTGTTCCAAATAAAACTTCTAAGAACTGAATGGAAAAGAAAATTGTAAAGTTCAGATAAGTCCCACTGAAATTTGTACTCAGATCCCTGTTTTCAGAGTCCAGAGTGCTAACCATGACACCATCCACCCTCCCGTACCAGGGTGAGCTTTCCATTTTGACAGAAGAGATTTGCCTCAGGGGGCAACTTATCTTTCATTGAAAAATATTATCTCACATAAAAACCACTGTTCAACAGAGTTATAACGTTATTTGAGTCTTTTGGGCAACATCCTTCCCCAACATAGTTCAATATGCAAAAGTTTACCAGAATAGGAAAGCAATCCAATACAGTTTCTCTTTGACAGTAGAATATTAAAAACTTTGACATTTCCACATTCCTGCAGCAGTTTATGCTCCTTTCACATGGGAGGTTCCATGGTGTAATGGTTAGCACTTTGGACTTTGAATCCAATGATCCGAGTTCAGATCTCGGTGGGACCATTTTATGACTCTTGACCAAATCATTTTCTTTCAAGTGTATTCATTAATATCACATATCTAATACCGGTAGGGTGAACAATTAATTTATTGATTATACTCTAAAAGTTTATTAGATGTGAGCAAATAATAGAAATTTTACAATACCTGGAAACTAAATGGCTCAAAATAATGAGAGATTTTACAAACTCACTCTGGTTTCTCAAACTCATCACAGGGGCCTGATGCAAGACATTACTTTTTAAAATCTTACTGTTATTGTTAAGGCGAACAAGGAACTTTTTCATCGCAAAGCATTCATTAAAACAAAACTTGAGGAGTCAAACTTTGTATTACGGGGACCGAAGATGTGCAGTTTGAATAATAATCTTGAAATTCAGACGTACAAAGATTTTACACACTGATTTTCAACAGTAAATCCACAACCAAAAAAGTTGAATCTTTTGAAAGACATGTCAAAGGTGTGAATCTGAAATTCACTTTTAAAGACATTCACAATGAAATGCACTGTGTAAGTCCAGCATGTTGTCAGCTAAGAAATCAGCAAAAATGAACTATCTCATTACTGGCCATATAGATGAGAAAGGAAAATAAACTCATGTTTACAATGTGGATGTGAAAGAACAGTTTCTAGGTTCAGCTTCAATATTTATGTTAATGAATAATTGATATGTTCATATTGTCTAACAGCTATCTAGACGGATAAAGCTATGTATGCATCTATACATACTTATGCGTTCATACGCATCAGTATAAAACATTGATATTATGTTTTTTCTAGACCAAATTCTAAAAAATGAGTTAAACAGTGAATCTCATAATTGTAGTAGGTCCCACCGAGATTTGAACTCGGATTGCTGGATTCAGAGTCCAGAGTGCTAACCATTACACCATGGAACCCTCTCACACAAGAGTGACTTTTCCATTGAGACAAAAGAGAGCGCATCAGTGATGGCCTTCTCTTATATTGATAAAAAGATATCTCATTTGAATGGTCATAGTGGATAGAGCTTTAATGTGATTTGATTCTTTTCAGCTATATTCTCTATAAAAGTGTTAAATATTCAAATGTTTATCTGAATATAAAAGTTATATCACACTGTTCATCTTTGCCTGTAGCATAATAAAACAGTCTACATTTCCAGACTACTGAAGCAATGTCTCTGTCTCCTGCATGGGTGGCTCCATAGAGCAATGGTTGGCAATTTGGACTTTGCATCCAATGATCCGATTTGAAACCTTGGAGGGACTTTTTTTATTACTCTTGAGCTTTTCCATTTCTTCATCTTTGTTCATTGATAGCTCAAATCCAACACCAGTAGGTTGAAATAGTCAATTATTGAATGCTTTCAAAATGTCCATCAGCTTGAACAAGTTACATCAATACAAACTTTAAAATACTTTGACATCAAATTTCTTCACAAAGTAGTTAGCCATTATAAAATCATATTCTGATTTTCTCAAACGCATTTCAGATGGGTGATTCACAGCATCACTTTTTTAAGCTTTCCCGCTATTGATAAGGCGAAAATAGCACATTTTGAATGAGAAGTTTTCTTCAATCAAACATAGAGGAACCCAAATGATGATCTCATTCAGCTAGTAAAAATGTTGTTTTATATTAGTATGGAAATCGTGAAAAGAAAATGTTTTTCATGCTGATTTACAACAGTTGATCTCCAATCGTAAAATATAAGCTTTTGGTCGGAGGCATCACAGGTACTGATCAAATTCTAATTTTTGAACATTGTTCAAAAATCATATGATATGCTTTATATACATAAACTGTATTGTTGGATCAATACTGAGTAAAAAGTGACTATCTCAATTTCAGGACATATAAAAGAGAAAGAAGTAGAAACTCATGTTTCAAATGCTGAGAGGCAACAACTGTTCATGATTTTCACCTCCACTAATTATATTTATTTTTATAATCTATATGTTTATATTTTCCTATAAATATACAGAGACATATAGCTATATATACAGAGATACATATGTACAGGTTGATTTTTACATGTTTATAAGTAAATGTGATGTTGTTCCAAATAAAACTTCTAAGAACTGAATGGAAAAGAAAATTGTAAAGTTCAGATAAGTCCCACTGAAATTTGTACTCAGATCCCTGTTTTCAGAGTCCAGAGTGCTAACCATGACACCATCCACCCTCCCGTACCAGGGTGAGCTTTCCATTTTGACAGAAGAGATTTGCCTCAGGGGGCAACTTATCTTTCATTGAAAAATATTATCTCACATAAAAACCACTGTTCAACAGAGTTATAACGTTATTTGAGTCTTTTGGGCAACATCCTTCCCCAACATAGTTCAATATGCAAAAGTTTACCAGAATAGGAAAGCAATCCAATACAGTTTCTCTTTGACAGTAGAATATTAAAAACTTTGACATTTCCACATTCCTGCAGCAGTTTATGCTCCTTTCACATGGGAGGTTCCATGGTGTAATGGTTAGCACTTTGGACTTTGAATCCAATGATCCGAGTTCAGATCTCGGTGGGACCATTTTATGACTCTTGACCAAATCATTTTCTTTCAAGTGTATTCATTAATATCACATATCTAATACCGGTAGGGTGAACAATTAATTTATTGATTATACTCTAAAAGTTTATTAGATGTGAGCAAATAATAGAAATTTTACAATACCTGGAAACTAAATGGCTCAAAATAATGAGAGATTTTACAAACTCACTCTGGTTTCTCAAACTCATCACAGGGGCCTGATGCAAGACATTACTTTTTAAAATCTTACTGTTATTGTTAAGGCGAACAAGGAACTTTTTCATTGCAAAGCATTCATTAAAACAAAACTTGAGGAGTCAAACTTTGTATTACGGGGACCGAAGATGTGCAGTTTGAATAATAATCTTGAAATTCAGACGTACAAAGATTTTACACACTGATTTTCAACAGTAAATCCACAACCAAAAAAGTTGAATATTTTGAAAGACATGTCAAAGGTGTGAATCTGAAATTCACTTTTAAAGACATTCACAATGAAATGCACTGTGTAAGTCCAGCATGTTGTCAGCTAAGAAATCAGCAAAAATGAACTATCTCATTACTGGCCATATAGATGAGAAAGGAAAATAAATTCATGTTTACAATGTGGATGTGAAAGAACAGTTTCTAGGTTCAGCTTCAATATTTATGTTAATGAATAATTGATATGTTCATATTGTCTAACAGCTATCTAGACGGATAAAGCTATGTATGCATCTATACATACTTATGCGTTCATACGCATCAGTATAAAACATTGATATTATGTTTTTTCTAGACCAAATTCTAAAAAATGAGTTAAACAGTGAATCTCATAATTGTAGTAGGTCCCACCGAGATTTGAACTCGGATTGCTGGATTCAGAGTCCAGAGTGCTAACCATTACACCATGGAACCCTCTCACACAAGAGTGACTTTTCCATTGAGACAAAAGAGAGCGCATCAGTGATGGCCTTCTCTTATATTGATAAAAAGATATCTCATTTGAATGGTCATAGTGGATAGAGCTTTAATGTGATTTGATTCTTTTCAGCTATATTCTCTATAAAAGTGTTAAATATTCAAATGTTTATCTGAATATAAAAGTTATATCACACTGTTCATCTTTGCCTGTAGCATAATAAAACAGTCTACATTTCCAGACTACTGAAGCAATGTCTCTGTCTCCTGCATGGGTGGCTCCATAGAGCAATGGTTGGCAATTTGGACTTTGCATCCAATGATCCGATTTGAAACCTTGGAGGGACTTTTTTTATTACTCTTGAGCTTTTCCATTTCTTCATCTTTGTTCATTGATAGCTCAAATCCAACACCAGTAGGTTGAAATAGTCAATTATTGAATGCTTTCAAAATGTCCATCAGCTTGAACAAGTTACATCAATACAAACTTTAAAATACTTTGACATCAAATTTCTTCACAAAGTAGTTAGCCATTATAAAATCATATTCTGATTTTCTCAAACGCATTTCAGATGGGTGATTCACATCATCACTTTTTTAAGCTTTCCCGCTATTGATAAGGCGAAAATAGCACATTTTGAATGAGAAGTTTTCTTCAATCAAACATAGAGGAACCCAAATGATGATCTCATTCAGCTAGTAAAAATGTTGTTTTATATTAGTATGGAAATCGTGAAAAGAAAATGTTTTTCATGCTGATTTACAACAGTTGATCTCCAATCGTAAAATATAAGCTTTTGGTCGGAGGCATCACAGGTACTGATCAAATTCTAATTTTTGAACATTGTTCACAAATCATATGATATGCTTTATATACATAAACTGTATTGTTGGATCAATACTGAGTAAAAAGTGACTATCTCAATTTCAGGACATATAAAAGAGAAAGAAGTAGAAACTCATGTTTCAAATGCTGAGAGGCAACAACTGTTCATGATTTTCACCTCCACTAATTATATTTATTTTTATAATCTATATGTTTATATTTTCCTATAAATATACAGAGACATATAGCTATATATACAGAGATACATATGTACAGGTTGATTTTTACATGTTTATAAGTAAATGTGATGTTGTTCCAAATAAAACTTCTAAGAACTGAATGGAAAAGAAAATTGTAAAGTTCAGATAAGTCCCACTGAAATTTGTACTCAGATCCCTGTTTTCAGAGTCCAGAGTGCTAACCATGACACCATCCACCCTCCCGTACCAGGGTGAGCTTTCCATTTTGACAGAAGAGATTTGCCTCAGGGGGCAACTTATCTTTCATTGAAAAATATTATCTCACATAAAAACCACTGTTCAACAGAGTTATAACGTTATTTGAGTCTTTTGGGCAACATCCTTCCCCAACATAGTTCAATATGCAAAAGTTTACCAGAATAGGAAAGCAATCCAATACAGTTTCTCTTTGACAGTAGAATATTAAAAACTTTGACATTTCCACATTCCTGCAGCAGTTTATGCTCCTTTCACATGGGAGGTTCCATGGTGTAATGGTTAGCACTTTGGACTTTGAATCCAATGATCCGAGTTCAGATCTCGGTGGGACCATTTTATGACTCTTGACCAAATCATTTTCTTTCAAGTGTATTCATTAATATCACATATCTAATACCGGTAGGGTGAACAATTAATTTATTGATTATACTCTAAAAGTTTATTAGATGTGAGCAAATAATAGAAATTTTACAATACCTGGAAACTAAATGGCTCAAAATAATGAGAGATTTTACAAACTCACTCTGGTTTCTCAAACTCATCACAGGGGCCTGATGCAAGACATTACTTTTTAAAATCTTACTGTTATTGTTAAGGCGAACAAGGAACTTTTTCATCGCAAAGCATTCATTAAAACAAAACTTGAGGAGTCAAACTTTGTATTACGGGGACCGAAGATGTGCAGTTTGAATAATAATCTTGAAATTCAGACGTACAAAGATTTTACACACTGATTTTCAACAGTAAATCCACAACCAAAAAAGTTGAATCTTTTGAAAGACATGTCAAAGGTGTGAATCTGAAATTCACTTTTAAAGACATTCACAATGAAATGCACTGTGTAAGTCCAGCATGTTGTCAGCTAAGAAATCAGCAAAAATGAACTATCTCATTACTGGCCATATAGATGAGAAAGGAAAATAAACTCATGTTTACAATGTGGATGTGAAAGAACAGTTTCTAGGTTCAGCTTCAATATTTATGTTAATGAATAATTGATATGTTCATATTGTCTAACAGCTATCTAGACGGATAAAGCTATGTATGCATCTATACATACTTATGCGTTCATACGCATCAGTATAAAACATTGATATTATGTTTTTTCTAGACCAAATTCTAAAAAATGAGTTAAACAGTGAATCTCATAATTGTAGTAGGTCCCACCGAGATTTGAACTCGGATTGCTGGATTCAGAGTCCAGAGTGCTAACCATTACACCATGGAACCCTCTCACACAAGAGTGACTTTTCCATTGAGACAAAAGAGAGCGCATCAGTGATGGCCTTCTCTTATATTGATAAAAAGATATCTCATTTGAATGGTCATAGTGGATAGAGCTTTAATGTGATTTGATTCTTTTCAGCTATATTCTCTATAAAAGTGTTAAATATTCAAATGTTTATCTGAATATAAAAGTTATATCACACTGTTCATCTTTGCCTGTAGCATAATAAAACAGTCTACATTTCCAGACTACTGAAGCAATGTCTCTGTCTCCTGCATGGGTGGCTCCATAGAGCAATGGTTGGCAATTTGGACTTTGCATCCAATGATCCGATTTGAAACCTTGGAGGGACTTTTTTTATTACTCTTGAGCTTTTCCATTTCTTCATCTTTGTTCATTGATAGCTCAAATCCAACACCAGTAGGTTGAAATAGTCAATTATTGAATGCTTTCAAAATGTCCATCAGCTTGAACAAGTTACATCAATACAAACTTTAAAATACTTTGACATCAAATTTCTTCACAAAGTAGTTAGCCATTATAAAATCATATTCTGATTTTCTCAAACGCATTTCAGATGGGTGATTCACATCATCACTTTTTTAAGCTTTCCCGCTATTGATAAGGCGAAAATAGCACATTTTGAATGAGAAGTTTTCTTCAATCAAACATAGAGGAACCCAAATGATGATCTCATTCAGCTAGTAAAAATGTTGTTTTATATTAGTATGGAAATCGTGAAAAGAAAATGTTTTTCATGCTGATTTACAACAGTTGATCTCCAATCGTAAAATATAAGCTTTTGGTCGGAGGCATCACAGGTACTGATCAAATTCTAATTTTTGAACATTGTTCAAAAATCATATGATATGCTTTATATACATAAACTGTATTGTTGGATCAATACTGAGTAAAAAGTGACTATCTCAATTTCAGGACATATAAAAGAGAAAGAAGTAGAAACTCATGTTTCAAATGCTGAGAGGCAACAACTGTTCATGATTTTCACCTCCACTAATTATATTTATTTTTATAATCTATATGTTTATATTTTCCTATAAATATACAGAGACATATAGCTATATATACAGAGATACATATGTACAGGTTGATTTTTACATGTTTATAAGTAAATGTGATGTTGTTCCAAATAAAACTTCTAAGAACTGAATGGAAAAGAAAATTGTAAAGTTCAGATAAGTCCCACTGAAATTTGTACTCAGATCCCTGTTTTCAGAGTCCAGAGTGCTAACCATGACACCATCCACCCTCCCGTACCAGGGTGAGCTTTCCATTTTGACAGAAGAGATTTGCCTCAGGGGGCAACTTATCTTTCATTGAAAAATATTATCTCACATAAAAACCACTGTTCAACAGAGTTATAACGTTATTTGAGTCTTTTGGGCAACATCCTTCCCCAACATAGTTCAATATGCAAAAGTTTACCAGAATAGGAAAGCAATCCAATACAGTTTCTCTTTGACAGTAGAATATTAAAAACTTTGACATTTCCACATTCCTGCAGCAGTTTATGCTCCTTTCACATGGGAGGTTCCATGGTGTAATGGTTAGCACTTTGGACTTTGAATCCAATGATCCGAGTTCAGATCTCGGTGGGACCATTTTATGACTCTTGACCAAATCATTTTCTTTCAAGTGTATTCATTAATATCACATATCTAATACCGGTAGGGTGAACAATTAATTTATTGATTATACTCTAAAAGTTTATTAGATGTGAGCAAATAATAGAAATTTTACAATACCTGGAAACTAAATGGCTCAAAATAATGAGAGATTTTACAAACTCACTCTGGTTTCTCAAACTCATCACAGGGGCCTGATGCAAGACATTACTTTTTAAAATCTTACTGTTATTGTTAAGGCGAACAAGGAACTTTTTCATTGCAAAGCATTCATTAAAACAAAACTTGAGGAGTCAAACTTTGTATTACGGGGACCGAAGATGTGCAGTTTGAATAATAATCTTGAAATTCAGACGTACAAAGATTTTACACACTGATTTTCAACAGTAAATCCACAACCAAAAAAGTTGAATATTTTGAAAGACATGTCAAAGGTGTGAATCTGAAATTCACTTTTAAAGACATTCACAATGAAATGCACTGTGTAAGTCCAGCATGTTGTCAGCTAAGAAATCAGCAAAAATGAACTATCTCATTACTGGCCATATAGATGAGAAAGGAAAATAAACTCATGTTTACAATGTGGATGTGAAAGAACAGTTTCTAGGTTCAGCTTCAATATTTATGTTAATGAATAATTGATATGTTCATATTGTCTAACAGCTATCTAGACGGATAAAGCTATGTATGCATCTATACATACTTATGCGTTCATACGCATCAGTATAAAACATTGATATTATGTTTTTTCTAGACCAAATTCTAAAAAATGAGTTAAACAGTGAATCTCATAATTGTAGTAGGTCCCACCGAGATTTGAACTCGGATTGCTGGATTCAGAGTCCAGAGTGCTAACCATTACACCATGGAACCCTCTCACACAAGAGTGACTTTTCCATTGAGACAAAAGAGAGCGCATCAGTGATGGCCTTCTCTTATATTGATAAAAAGATATCTCATTTGAATGGTCATAGTGGATAGAGCTTTAATGTGATTTGATTCTTTTCAGCTATATTCTCTATAAAAGTGTTAAATATTCAAATGTTTATCTGAATATAAAAGTTATATCACACTGTTCATCTTTGCCTGTAGCATAATAAAACAGTCTACATTTCCAGACTACTGAAGCAATGTCTCTGTCTCCTGCATGGGTGGCTCCATAGAGCAATGGTTGGCAATTTGGACTTTGCATCCAATGATCCAATTTGAAACCTTGGAGGGACTTTTTTTATTACTCTTGAGCTTTTCCATTTCTTCATCTTTGTTCATTGATAGCTCAAATCCAACACCAGTAGGTTGAAATAGTCAATTATTGAATGCTTTCAAAATGTCCATCAGCTTGAACAAGTTACATCAATACAAACTTTAAAATACTTTGACATCAAATTTCTTCACAAAGTAGTTAGCCATTATAAAATCATATTCTGATTTTCTCAAACGCATTTCAGATGGGTGATTCACAGCATCACTTTTTTAAGCTTTCCCGCTATTGATAAGGCGAAAATAGCACATTTTGAATGAGAAGTTTTCTTCAATCAAACATAGAGGAACCCAAATGATGATCTCATTCAGCTAGTAAAAATGTTGTTTTATATTAGTATGGAAATCGTGAAAAGAAAATGTTTTTCATGCTGATTTACAACAGTTGATCTCCAATCGTAAAATATAAGCTTTTGGTCGGAGGCATCACAGGTACTGATCAAATTCTAATTTTTGAACATTGTTCACAAATCATATGATATGCTTTATATACATAAACTGTATTGTTGGATCAATACTGAGTAAAAAGTGACTATCTCAATTTCAGGACATATAAAAGAGAAAGAAGTAGAAACTCATGTTTCAAATGCTGAGAGGCAACAACTGTTCATGATTTTCACCTCCACTAATTATATTTATTTTTATAATCTATATGTTTATATTTTCCTATAAATATACAGAGACATATAGCTATATATACAGAGATACATATGTACAGGTTGATTTTTACATGTTTATAAGTAAATGTGATGTTGTTCCAAATAAAACTTCTAAGAACTGAATGGAAAAGAAAATTGTAAAGTTCAGATAAGTCCCACTGAAATTTGTACTCAGATCCCTGTTTTCAGAGTCCAGAGTGCTAACCATGACACCATCCACCCTCCCGTACCAGGGTGAGCTTTCCATTTTGACAGAAGAGATTTGCCTCAGGGGGCAACTTATCTTTCATTGAAAAATATTATCTCACATAAAAACCACTGTTCAACAGAGTTATAACGTTATTTGAGTCTTTTGGGCAACATCCTTCCCCAACATAGTTCAATATGCAAAAGTTTACCAGAATAGGAAAGCAATCCAATACAGTTTCTCTTTGACAGTAGAATATTAAAAACTTTGACATTTCCACATTCCTGCAGCAGTTTATGCTCCTTTCACATGGGAGGTTCCATGGTGTAATGGTTAGCACTTTGGACTTTGAATCCAATGATCCGAGTTCAAATCTCGGTGGGACCATTTTATGACTCTTGACCAAATCATTTTCTTTCAAGTGTATTCATTAATATCACATATCTAATACCGGTAGGGTGAACAATTAATTTATTGATTATACTCTAAAAGTTTATTAGATGTGAGCAAATAATAGAAATTTTACAATACCTGGAAACTAAATGGCTCAAAATAATGAGAGATTTTACAAACTCACTCTGGTTTCTCAAACTCATCACAGGGGCCTGATGCAAGACATTACTTTTTAAAATCTTACTGTTATTGTTAAGGCGAACAAGGAACTTTTTCATTGCAAAGCATTCATTAAAACAAAACTTGAGGAGTCAAACTTTGTATTACGGGGACCGAAGTTGTGCAGTTTGAATAATAATCTTGAAATTCAGACGTACAAAGATTTTACACACTGATTTTCAACAGTAAATCCACAACCAAAAAAGTTGAATCTTTTGAAAGACATGTCAAAGGTGTGAATCTGAAATTCACTTTTAAAGACATTCACAATGAAATGCACTGTGTAAGTCCAGCATGTTGTCAGCTGAGAAATCAGCAAAAATGAACTATCTCATTACTGGCCATATAGATGAGAAAGGAAAATAAACTCATGTTTACAATGTGGATGTGAAAGAACAGTTTCTAGGTTCAGCTTCAATATTTATGTTAATGAATAATTGATATGTTCATATTGTCTAACAGCTATCTAGACGGATAAAGCTATGTATGCATCTATACATACTTATGCGTTCATACGCATCAGTATAAAACATTGATATTATGTTTTTTCTAGACCAAATTCTAAAAAATGAGTTAAACAGTGAATCTCATAATTGTAGTAGGTCCCACCGAGATTTGAACTCGGATCGCTGGATTCAGAGTCCAGAGTGCTAACCATTACACCATGGAACCCTCTCACACAAGAGTGACTTTTCCATTGAGACAAAAGAGAGCGCATCAGTGATGGCCTTCTCTTATATTGATAAAAAGATATCTCATTTGAATGGTCATAGTGGATAGAGCTTTAATGTGATTTGATTCTTTTCAGCTATATTCTCTATAAAAGTGTTAAATATTCAAATGTTTATCTGAATATAAAAGTTATATCACACTGTTCATCTTTGCCTGTAGCATAATAAAACAGTCTACATTTCCAGACTACTGAAGCAATGTCTCTGTCTCCTGCATGGGTGGCTCCATAGAGCAATGGTTGGCAATTTGGACTTTGCATCCAATGATCCGATTTGAAACCTTGGAGGGACTTTTTTTATTACTCTTGAGCTTTTCCATTTCTTCATCTTTGTTCATTGATAGCTCAAATCCAACACCAGTAGGTTGAAATAGTCAATTATTGAATGCTTTCAAAATGTCCATCAGCTTGAACAAGTTGCATCAATACAAACTTTAAAATACTTTGACATCAAATTTCTTCACAAAGTAGTTAGCCATTATAAAATCATATTCTGATTTTCTCAAACGCATTTCAGATGGGTGATTCACAGCATCACTTTTTTAAGCTTTCCCGCTATTGATAAGGCGAAAATAGCACATTTTGAATGAGAAGTTTTCTTCAATCAAACATAGAGGAACCCAAATGATGATCTCATTCAGCTAGTAAAAATGTTGTTTTATATTAGTATGGAAATCGTGAAAAGAAAATGTTTTTCATGCTGATTTACAACAGTTGATCTCCAATCGTAAAATATAAGCTTTTGGTCGGAGGCATCACAGGTACTGATCAAATTCTAATTTTTGAACATTGTTCACAAATCATATGATATGCTTTATATACATAAACTGTATTGTTGGATCAATACTGAGTAAAAAGTGACTATCTCAATTTCAGGACATATAAAAGAGAAAGAAGTAGAAACTCATGTTTCAAATGCTGAGAGGCAACAACTGTTCATGATTTTCACCTCCACTAATTATATTTATTTTTATAATCTATATGTTTATATTTTCCTATAAATATACAGAGACATATAGCTATATATACAGAGATACATATGTACAGGTTGATTTTTACATGTTTATAAGTAAATGTGATGTTGTTCCAAATAAAACTTCTAAGAACTGAATGGAAAAGAAAATTGTAAAGTTCAGATAAGTCCCACTGAAATTTGTACTCAGATCCCTGTTTTCAGAGTCCAGAGTGCTAACCATGACACCATCCACCCTCCCGTACCAGGGTGAGCTTTCCATTTTGACAGAAGAGATTTGCCTCAGGGGGCAACTTATCTTTCATTGAAAAATATTATCTCACATAAAAACCACTGTTCAACAGAGTTATAACGTTATTTGAGTCTTTTGGGCAACATCCTTCCCCAACATAGTTCAATATGCAAAAGTTTACCAGAATAGGAAAGCAATCCAATACAGTTTCTCTTTGACAGTAGAATATTAAAAACTTTGACATTTCCACATTCCTGCAGCAGTTTATGCTCCTTTCACATGGGAGGTTCCATGGTGTAATGGTTAGCACTTTGGACTTTGAATCCAATGATCCGAGTTCAGATCTCGGTGGGACCATTTTATGACTCTTGACCAAATCATTTTCTTTCAAGTGTATTCATTAATATCACATATCTAATACCGGTAGGGTGAACAATTAATTTATTGATTATACTCTAAAAGTTTATTAGATGTGAGCAAATAATAGAAATTTTACAATACCTGGAAACTAAATGGCTCAAAATAATGAGAGATTTTACAAACTCACTCTGGTTTCTCAAACTCATCACAGGGGCCTGATGCAAGACATTACTTTTTAAAATCTTACTGTTATTGTTAAGGCGAACAAGGAACTTTTTCATTGCAAAGCATTCATTAAAACAAAACTTGAGGAGTCAAACTTTGTATTACGGGGACCGAAGATGTGCAGTTTGAATAATAATCTTGAAATTCAGACGTACAAAGATTTTACACACTGATTTTCAACAGTAAATCCACAACCAAAAAAGTTGAATATTTTGAAAGACATGTCAAAGGTGTGAATCTGAAATTCACTTTTAAAGACATTCACAATGAAATGCACTGTGTAAGTCCAGCATGTTGTCAGCTAAGAAATCAGCAAAAATGAACTATCTCATTACTGGCCATATAGATGAGAAAGGAAAATAAACTCATGTTTACAATGTGGATGTGAAAGAACAGTTTCTAGGTTCAGCTTCAATATTTATGTTAATGAATAATTGATATGTTCATATTGTCTAACAGCTATCTAGACGGATAAAGCTATGTATGCATCTATACATACTTATGCGTTCATACGCATCAGTATAAAACATTGATATTATGTTTTTTCTAGACCAAATTCTAAAAAATGAGTTAAACAGTGAATCTCATAATTGTAGTAGGTCCCACCGAGATTTGAACTCGGATTGCTGGATTCAGAGTCCAGAGTGCTAACCATTACACCATGGAACCCTCTCACACAAGAGTGACTTTTCCATTGAGACAAAAGAGAGCGCATCAGTGATGGCCTTCTCTTATATTGATAAAAAGATATCTCATTTGAATGGTCATAGTGGATAGAGCTTTAATGTGATTTGATTCTTTTCAGCTATATTCTCTATAAAAGTGTTAAATATTCAAATGTTTATCTGAATATAAAAGTTATATCACACTGTTCATCTTTGCCTGTAGCATAATAAAACAGTCTACATTTCCAGACTACTGAAGCAATGTCTCTGTCTCCTGCATGGGTGGCTCCATAGAGCAATGGTTGGCAATTTGGACTTTGCATCCAATGATCCGATTTGAAACCTTGGAGGGACTTTTTTTATTACTCTTGAGCTTTTCCATTTCTTCATCTTTGTTCATTGATAGCTCAAATCCAACACCAGTAGGTTGAAATAGTCAATTATTGAATGCTTTCAAAATGTCCATCAGCTTGAACAAGTTACATCAATACAAACTTTAAAATACTTTGACATCAAATTTCTTCACAAAGTAGTTAGCCATTATAAAATCATATTCTGATTTTCTCAAACGCATTTCAGATGGGTGATTCACAGCATCACTTTTTTAAGCTTTCCCGCTATTGATAAGGCGAAAATAGCACATTTTGAATGAGAAGTTTTCTTCAATCAAACATAGAGGAACCCAAATGATGATCTCATTCAGCTAGTAAAAATGTTGTTTTATATTAGTATGGAAATCGTGAAAAGAAAATGTTTTTCATGCTGATTTACAACAGTTGATCTCCAATCGTAAAATATAAGCTTTTGGTCGGAGGCATCACAGGTACTGATCAAATTCTAATTTTTGAACATTGTTCACAAATCATATGATATGCTTTATATACATAAACTGTATTGTTGGATCAATACTGAGTAAAAAGTGACTATCTCAATTTCAGGACATATAAAAGAGAAAGAAGTAGAAACTCATGTTTCAAATGCTGAGAGGCAACAACTGTTCATGATTTTCACCTCCACTAATTATATTTATTTTTATAATCTATATGTTTATATTTTCCTATAAATATACAGAGACATATAGCTATATATACAGAGATACATATGTACAGGTTGATTTTTACATGTTTATAAGTAAATGTGATGTTGTTCCAAATAAAACTTCTAAGAACTGAATGGAAAAGAAAATTGTAAAGTTCAGATAAGTCCCACTGAAATTTGTACTCAGATCCCTGTTTTCAGAGTCCAGAGTGCTAACCATGACACCATCCACCCTCCCGTACCAGGGTGAGCTTTCCATTTTGACAGAAGAGATTTGCCTCAGGGGGCAACTTATCTTTCATTGAAAAATATTATCTCACATAAAAACCACTGTTCAACAGAGTTATAACGTTATTTGAGTCTTTTGGGCAACATCCTTCCCCAACATAGTTCAATATGCAAAAGTTTACCAGAATAGGAAAGCAATCCAATACAGTTTCTCTTTGACAGTAGAATATTAAAAACTTTGACATTTCCACATTCCTGCAGCAGTTTATGCTCCTTTCACATGGGAGGTTCCATGGTGTAATGGTTAGCACTTTGGACTTTGAATCCAATGATCCGAGTTCAAATCTCGGTGGGACCATTTTATGACTCTTGACCAAATCATTTTCTTTCAAGTGTATTCATTAATATCACATATCTAATACCGGTAGGGTGAACAATTAATTTATTGATTATACTCTAAAAGTTTATTAGATGTGAGCAAATAATAGAAATTTTACAATACCTGGAAACTAAATGGCTCAAAATAATGAGAGATTTTACAAACTCACTCTGGTTTCTCAAACTCATCACAGGGGCCTGATGCAAGACATTACTTTTTAAAATCTTACTGTTATTGTTAAGGCGAACAAGGAACTTTTTCATTGCAAAGCATTCATTAAAACAAAACTTGAGGAGTCAAACTTTGTATTACGGGGACCGAAGATGTGCAGTTTGAATAATAATCTTGAAATTCAGACGTACAAAGATTTTACACACTGATTTTCAACAGTAAATCCACAACCAAAAAAGTTGAATCTTTTGAAAGACATGTCAAAGGTGTGAATCTGAAATTCACTTTTAAAGACATTCACAATGAAATGCACTGTGTAAGTCCAGCATGTTGTCAGCTGAGAAATCAGCAAAAATGAACTATCTCATTACTGGCCATATAGATGAGAAAGGAAAATAAACTCATGTTTACAATGTGGATGTGAAAGAACAGTTTCTAGGTTCAGCTTCAATATTTATGTTAATGAATAATTGATATGTTCATATTGTCTAACAGCTATCTAGACGGATAAAGCTATGTATGCATCTATACATACTTATGCGTTCATACGCATCAGTATAAAACATTGATATTATGTTTTTTCTAGACCAAATTCTAAAAAATGAGTTAAACAGTGAATCTCATAATTGTAGTAGGTCCCACCGAGATTTGAACTCGGATCGCTGGATTCAGAGTCCAGAGTGCTA
This sequence comes from Triturus cristatus, assembly GCF_964204655.1. Classification (NCBI taxonomy): domain Eukaryota; kingdom Metazoa; phylum Chordata; class Amphibia; order Caudata; family Salamandridae; genus Triturus; species Triturus cristatus. The sequence goes on from NC_140588.1 coordinate 551,841,530, forward strand.
ACCATTACACCATGGAACCCTCTCACACAAGAGTGACTTTTCCATTGAGACAAAAGAGAGCGCATCAGTGATGGCCTTCTCTTATATTGATAAAAAGATATCTCATTTGAATGGTCATAGTGGATAGAGCTTTAATGTGATTTGATTCTTTTCAGCTATATTCTCTATAAAAGTGTTAAATATTCAAATGTTTATCTGAATATAAAAGTTATATCACACTGTTCATCTTTGCCTGTAGCATAATAAAACAGTCTACATTTCCAGACTACTGAAGCAATGTCTCTGTCTCCTGCATGGGTGGCTCCATAGAGCAATGGTTGGCAATTTGGACTTTGCATCCAATGATCCGATTTGAAACCTTGGAGGGACTTTTTTTATTACTCTTGAGCTTTTCCATTTCTTCATCTTTGTTCATTGATAGCTCAAATCCAACACCAGTAGGTTGAAATAGTCAATTATTGAATGCTTTCAAAATGTCCATCAGCTTGAACAAGTTGCATCAATACAAACTTTAAAATACTTTGACATCAAACTTCTTCACAAAGTAGTTAGCCATTATAAAATCATATTCTGATTTTCTCAAACGCATTTCAGATGGGTGATTCACAGCATCACTTTTTTAAGCTTTCCCGCTATTGATAAGGCGAAAATAGCACATTTTGAATGAGAAGTTTTCTTCAATCAAACATAGAGGAACCCAAATGATGATCTCATTCAGCTAGTAAAAATGTTGTTTTATATTAGTATGGAAATCGTGAAAAGAAAATGTTTTTCATGCTGATTTACAACAGTTGATCTCCAATCGTAAAATATAAGCTTTTGGTCGGAGGCATCACAGGTACTGATCAAATTCTAATTTTTGAACATTGTTCACAAATCATATGATATGCTTTATATACATAAACTGTATTGTTGGATCAATACTGAGTAAAAAGTGACTATCTCAATTTCAGGACATATAAAAGAGAAAGAAGTAGAAACTCATGTTTCAAATGCTGAGAGGCAACAACTGTTCATGATTTTCACCTCCACTAATTATATTTATTTTTATAATCTATATGTTTATATTTTCCTATAAATATACAGAGACATATAGCTATATATACAGAGATACATATGTACAGGTTGATTTTTACATGTTTATAAGTAAATGTGATGTTGTTCCAAATAAAACTTCTAAGAACTGAATGGAAAAGAAAATTGTAAAGTTCAGATAAGTCCCACTGAAATTTGTACTCAGATCCCTGTTTTCAGAGTCCAGAGTGCTAACCATGACACCATCCACCCTCCCGTACCAGGGTGAGCTTTCCATTTTGACAGAAGAGATTTGCCTCAGGGGGCAACTTATCTTTCATTGAAAAATATTATCTCACATAAAAACCACTGTTCAACAGAGTTATAACGTTATTTGAGTCTTTTGGGCAACATCCTTCCCCAACATAGTTCAATATGCAAAAGTTTACCAGAATAGGAAAGCAATCCAATACAGTTTCTCTTTGACAGTAGAATATTAAAAACTTTGACATTTCCACATTCCTGCAGCAGTTTATGCTCCTTTCACATGGGAGGTTCCATGGTGTAATGGTTAGCACTTTGGACTTTGAATCCAATGATCCGAGTTCAAATCTCGGTGGGACCATTTTATGACTCTTGACCAAATCATTTTCTTTCAAGTGTATTCATTAATATCACATATCTAATACCGGTAGGGTGAACAATTAATTTATTGATTATACTCTAAAAGTTTATTAGATGTGAGCAAATAATAGAAATTTTACCATACCTGGAAACTAAATGGCTCAAAATAATGAGAGATTTTACAAACTCACTCTGGTTTCTCAAACTCATCACAGGGGCCTGATGCAAGACATTACTTTTTAAAATCTTACTGTTATTGTTAAGGCGAACAAGGAACTTTTTCATTGCAAAGCATTCATTAAAACAAAACTTGAGGAGTCAAACTTTGTATTACGGGGACCGAAGATGTGCAGTTTGAATAATAATCTTGAAATTCAGACGTACAAATATTTTACACACTGATTTTCAACAATAAATCCACAACCAAAAAAGTTGAATCTTTTGAAAGACATGTCAAAGGTGTGAATCTGAAATTCACTTTTAAAGACATTCACAATGAAATGCACTGTGTAAGTCCAGCATGTTGTCAGCTAAGAAATCAGCAAAAATGAACTATCTCATTACTGGCCATATAGATGAGAAAGGAAAATAAACTCATTTTTACAATGTGGATGTGAAAGAACAGTTTCTAGGTTCAGCTTCAATATTTATGTTAATAAATAATTGATATGTTCATATTGTCTAACAGCTATCTAGACGGATAAAGCTATGTATGCATCTATACATACTTATGCGTTCATACGCATCAGTATAAAACATTGATATTATGTTTTTTCTAGACCAAATTCTAAAAAATGAGTTAAACAGTGAATCTCATAATTGTAGTAGGTCCCACCGAGATTTGAACTCGGATCGCTGGATTCAGAGTCCAGAGTGCTAACCATTACACCATGGAACCCTCTCACACAAGAGTGACTTTTCCATTGAGACAAAAGAGAGCGCATCAGTGATGGCCTTCTCTTATATTGATAAAAAGATATCTCATTTGAATGGTCATAGTGGATAGAGCTTTAATGTGATTTGATTCTTTTCAGCTATATTCTCTATAAAAGTGTTAAATATTCAAATGTTTATCTGAATATAAAAGTTATATCACAATGTTCATCTTTGCCTGTAGCATAATAAAACAGTCTACATTTCCAGACTACTGAAGCAATGTCTCTGTCTCCTGCATGGGTGGCTCCATAGAGCAATGGTTGGCAATTTGGACTTTGCAGCCAATGATCCGATTTGAAACCTTGGAGGGACTTTTTTTATTTCTCTTGAGCTTTTCCATTTCTTCATCTTTGTTCATTGATAGCTCAAATCCAACACCAGTAGGTTGAAATAGTCAATTATTGAATGCTTTCAAAATGTCCATCAGCTTGAACAAGTTACATCAATACAAACTTTAAAATACTTTGACATCAAATTTCTTCACAAAGTAGTTAGCCATTATAAAATCATATTCTGATTTTCTCAAACGCATTTCAGATGGGTGATTCACAGCATCACTTTTTTAAGCTTTCCCGCTATTGATAAGGCGAAAATAGCACATTTTGAATGAGAAGTTTTCTTCAATCAAACATAGAGGAACCCAAATGATGATCTCATTCAGCTAGTAAAAATGTTGTTTTATATTAGTATGGAAATCGTGAAAAGAAAATGTTTTTCATGCTGATTTACAACAGTTGATCTCCAATCGTAAAATATAAGCTTTTGGTCGGAGGCATCACAGGTACTGATCAAATTCTAATTTTTGAACATTGTTCACAAATCATATGATATGCTTTATATACATAAACTGTATTGTTGGATCAATACTGAGTAAAAAGTGACTATCTCAATTTCAGGACATATAAAAGAGAAAGAAGTAGAAACTCATGTTTCAAATGCTGAGAGGCAACAACTGTTCATGATTTTCACCTCCACTAATTATATTTATTTTTATAATCTGTATGTTTATATTTTCCTATAAATATACAGAGACATATAGCTATATATACAGAGATACATATGTACAGGTTGATTTTTACATGTTTATAAGTAAATGTGATGTTGTTCCAAATAAAACTTCTAAGAACTGAATGGAAAAGAAAATTGTAAAGTTCAGATAAGTCCCACTGAAATTTGTACTCAGATCCCTGTTTTCAGAGTCCAGAGTGCTAACCATGACACCATCCACCCTCCCGTACCAGGGTGAGCTTTCCATTTTGACAGAAGAGATTTGCCTCAGGGGGCAACTTATCTTTCATTGAAAAATATTATCTCACATAAAAACCACTGTTCAACAGAGTTATAACGTTATTTGAGTCTTTTGGGCAACATCCTTCCCCAACATAGTTCAATATGCAAAAGTTTACCAGAATAGGAAAGCAATCCAATACAGTTTCTCTTTGACAGTAGAATATTAAAAACTTTGACATTTCCACATTCCTGCAGCAGTTTATGCTCCTTTCACATGGGAGGTTCCATGGTGTAATGGTTAGCACTTTGGACTTTGAATCCAATGATCCGAGTTCAAATCTCGGTGGGACCATTTTATGACTCTTGACCAAATCATTTTCTTTCAAGTGTATTCATTAATATCACATATCTAATACCGGTAGGGTGAACAATTAATTTATTGATTATACTCTAAAAGTTTATTAGATGTGAGCAAATAATAGAAATTTTACAATACCTGGAAACTAAATGGCTCAAAATAATGAGAGATTTTACAAACTCACTCTGGTTTCTCAAACTCATCACAGGGGCCTGATGCAAGACATTACTTTTTAAAATCTTACTGTTATTGTTAAGGCGAACAAGGAACTTTTTCATTGCAAAGCATTCATTAAAACAAAACTTGAGGAGTCAAACTTTGTATTACGGGGACCGAAGATGTGCAGTTTGAATAATAATCTTGAAATTCAGACGTACAAAGATTTTACACACTGATTTTCAACAGTAAATCCACAACCAAAAAAGTTGAATCTTTTGAAAGACATGTCAAAGGTGTGAATCTGAAATTCACTTTTAAAGACATTCACAATGAAATGCACTGTGTAAGTCCAGCATGTTGTCAGCTAAGAAATCAGCAAAAATGAACTATCTCATTACTGGCCATATAGATGAGAAAGGAAAATAAACTCATGTTTACAATGTGGATGTGAAAGAACAGTTTCTAGGTTCAGCTTCAATATTTATGTTAATGAATAATTGATATGTTCATATTGTCTAACAGCTATCTAGACGGATAAAGCTATGTATGCATCTATACATACTGATGCGTTCATACGCATCAGTATAAAACATTGATATTATGTTTTTTCTAGACCAAATTCTAAAAAATGAGTTAAACAGTGAATCTCATAATTGTAGTAGGTCCCACCGAGATTTGAACTCGGATTGCTGGATTCAGAGTCCAGAGTGCTAACCATTACACCATGGAACCCTCTCACACAAGAGTGACTTTTCCATTGAGACAAAAGAGAGCGCATCAGTGATGGCCTTCTCTTATATTGATAAAAAGATATCTCATTTGAATGGTCATAGTGGATAGAGCTTTAATGTGATTTGATTCTTTTCAGCTATATTCTCTATAAAAGTGTTAAATATTCAAATGTTTATCTGAATATAAAAGTTATATCACACTGTTCATCTTTGCCTGTAGCATAATAAAACAGTCTACATTTCCAGACTACTGAAGCAATGTCTCTGTCTCCTGCATGGGTGGCTCCATAGAGCAATGGTTGGCAATTTGGACTTTGCATCCAATGATCCGATTTGAAACCTTGGAGGGACTTTTTTTATTACTCTTGAGCTTTTCCATTTCTTCATCTTTGTTCATTGATAGCTCAAATCCAACACCAGTAGGTTGAAATAGTCAATTATTGAATGCTTTCAAAATGTCCATCAGCTTGAACAAGTTACATCAATACAAACTTTAAAATACTTTGACATCAAATTTCTTCACAAAGTAGTTAGCCATTATAAAATCATATTCTGATTTTCTCAAACGCATTTCAGATGGGTGATTCACAGCATCACTTTTTTAAGCTTTCCCGCTATTGATAAGGCGAAAATAGCACATTTTGAATGAGAAGTTTTCTTCAATCAAACATAGAGGAACCCAAATGATGATCTCATTCAGCTAGTAAAAATGTTGTTTTATATTAGTATGGAAATCGTGAAAAGAAAATGTTTTTCATGCTGATTTACAACAGTTGATCTCCAATCGTAAAATATAAGCTTTTGGTCGGAGGCATCACAGGTACTGATCAAATTCTAATTTTTGAACATTGTTCACAAATCATATGATATGCTTTATATACATAAACTGTATTGTTGGATCAATACTGAGTAAAAAGTGACTATCTCAATTTCAGGACATATAAAAGAGAAAGAAGTAGAAACTCATGTTTCAAATGCTGAGAGGCAACAACTGTTCATGATTTTCACCTCCACTAATTATATTTATTTTTATAATCTATATGTTTATGTTTTCCTATAAATATACAGAGACATATAGCTATATATACAGAGATACATATGTACAGGTTGATTTTTACATGTTTATAAGTAAATGTGATGTTGTTCCAAATAAAACTTCTAAGAACTGAATGGAAAAGAAAATTGTAAAGTTCAGATAAGTCCCACTGAAATTTGTACTCAGATCCCTGTTTTCAGAGTCCAGAGTGCTAACCATGACACCATCCACCCTCCCGTACCAGGGTGAGCTTTCCATTTTGACAGAAGAGATTTGCCTCAGGGGGCAACTTATCTTTCATTGAAAAATATTATCTCACATAAAAACCACTGTTCAACAGAGTTATAACGTTATTTGAGTCTTTTGGGCAACATCCTTCCCCAACATAGTTCAATATGCAAAAGTTTACCAGAATAGGAAAGCAATCCAATACAGTTTCTCTTTGACAGTAGAATATTAAAAACTTTGACATTTCCACATTCCTGCAGCAGTTTATGCTCCTTTCACATGGGAGGTTCCATGGTGTAATGGTTAGCACTTTGGACTTTGAATCCAATGATCCGAGTTCAAATCTCGGTGGGACCATTTTATGACTCTTGACCAAATCATTTTCTTTCAAGTGTATTCATTAATATCACATATCTAATACCGGTAGGGTGAACAATTAATTTATTGATTATACTCTAAAAGTTTATTAGATGTGAGCAAATAATAGAAATTTTACAATACCTGGAAACTAAATGGCTCAAAATAATGAGAGATTTTACAAACTCACTCTGGTTTCTCAAACTCATCACAGGGGCCTGATGCAAGACATTACTTTTTAAAATCTTACTGTTATTGTTAAGGCGAACAAGGAACTTTTTCATTGCAAAGCATTCATTAAAACAAAACTTGAGGAGTCAAACTTTGTATTACGGGGACCGAAGATGTGCAGTCTGAATAATAATCTTGAAATTCAGACGTACAAAGATTTTACACACTGATTTTCAACAGTAAATCCACAACCAAAAAAGTTGAATATTTTGAAAGACATGTCAAAGGTGTGAATCTGAAATTCACTTTTAAAGACATTCACAATGAAATGCACTGTGTAAGTCCAGCATGTTGTCAGCTAAGAAATCAGCAAAAATGAACTATCTCATTACTGGCCATATAGATGAGAAAGGAAAATAAACTCATGTTTACAATGTGGATGTGAAAGAACAGTTTCTAGGTTCAGCTTCAATATTTATGTTAATGAATAATTGATATGTTCATATTGTCTAACAGCTATCTAGACGGATAAAGCTATGTATGCATCTATACATACTTATGCGTTCATATGCATCAGTATAAAACATTGATATTATGTTTTTTCTAGACCAAATTCTAAAAAATGAGTTAAACAGTGAATCTCATAATTGTAGTAGGTCCCACCGAGATTTGAACTCGGATCGCTGGATTCAGAGTCCAGAGTGCTAACCATTACACCATGGAACCCTCTCACACAAGAGTGACTTTTCCATTGAGACAAAAGAGAGCGCATCAGTGATGGCCTTCTCTTATATTGATAAAAAGATATCTCATTTGAATGGTCATAGTGGATAGAGCTTTAATGTGATTTGATTCTTTTCAGCTATATTCTCTATAAAAGTGTTAAATATTCAAATGTTTATCTGAATATAAAAGTTATATCACACTGTTCATCTTTGCCTGTAGCATAATAAAACAGTCTACATTTCCAGACTACTGAAGCAATGTCTCTGTCTCCTGCATGGGTGGCTCCATAGAGCAATGGTTGGCAATTTGGACTTTGCATCCAATGATCCGATTTGAAACCTTGGAGGGACTTTTTTTATTACTCTTGAGCTTTTCCATTTCTTCATCTTTGTTCATTGATAGCTCAAATCCAACACCAGTAGGTTGAAATAGTCAATTATTGAATGCTTTCAAAATGTCCATCAGCTTGAACAAGTTGCATCAATACAAACTTTAAAATACTTTGACATCAAATTTCTTCACAAAGTAGTTAGCCATTATAAAATCATATTCTGATTTTCTCAAACGCATTTCAGATGGGTGATTCACAGCATCACTTTTTTAAGCTTTCCCGCTATTGATAAGGCGAAAATAGCACATTTTGAATGAGAAGTTTTCTTCAATCAAACATAGAGGAACCCAAATGATGATCTCATTCAGCTAGTAAAAATGTTGTTTTATATTAGTATGGAAATCGTGAAAAGAAAATGTTTTTCATGCTGATTTACAACAGTTGATCTCCAATCGTAAAATATAAGCTTTTGGTCGGAGGCATCACAGGTACTGATCAAATTCTAATTTTTGAACATTGTTCACAAATCATATGATATGCTTTATATACATAAACTGTATTGTTGGATCAATACTGAGTAAAAAGTGACTATCTCAATTTCAGGACATATAAAAGAGAAAGAAGTAGAAACTCATGTTTCAAATGCTGAGAGGCAACAACTGTTCATGATTTTCACCTCCACTAATTATATTTATTTTTATAATCTATATGTTTATGTTTTCCTATAAATATACAGAGACGTATAGCTATATATACAGAGATACATATGTACAGGTTGATTTTTACATGTTTATAAGTAAATGTGATGTTGTTCCAAATAAAACTTCTAAGAACTGAATGGAAAAGAAAATTGTAAAGTTCAGATAAGTCCCACTGAAATTTGTACTCAGATCCCTGTTTTCAGAGTCCAGAGTGCTAACCATGACACCATCCACCCTCCCGTACCAGGGTGAGCTTTCCATTTTGACAGAAGAGATTTGCCTCAGGGGGCAACTTATCTTTCATTGAAAAATATTATCTCACATAAAAACCACTGTTCAACAGAGTTATAACGTTATTTGAGTCTTTTGGGCAACATCCTTCCCCAACATAGTTCAATATGCAAAAGTTTACCAGAATAGGAAAGCAATCCAATACAGTTTCTCTTTGACAGTAGAATATTAAAAACTTTGACATTTCCACATTCCTGCAGCAGTTTATGCTCCTTTCACATGGGAGGTTCCATGGTGTAATGGTTAGCACTTTGGACTTTGAATCCAATGATCCGAGTTCAAATCTCGGTGGGACCATTTTATGACTCTTGACCAAATCATTTTCTTTCAAGTGTATTCATTAATATCACATATCTAATACCGGTAGGGTGAACAATTAATTTATTGATTATACTCTAAAAGTTTATTAGATGTGAGCAAATAATAGAAATTTTACCATACCTGGAAACTAAATGGCTCAAAATAATGAGAGATTTTACAAACTCACTCTGGTTTCTCAAACTCATCACAGGGGCCTGATGCAAGACATTACTTTTTAAAATCTTACTGTTATTGTTAAGGCGAACAAGGAACTTTTTCATTGCAAAGCATTCATTAAAACAAAACTTGAGGAGTCAAACTTTGTATTACGGGGACCGAAGATGTGCAGTTTGAATAATAATCTTGAAATTCAGACGTACAAAGATTTTACACACTGATTTTCAACAGTAAATCCACAACCAAAAAAGTTGAATCTTTTGAAAGACATGTCAAAGGTGTGAATCTGAAATTCACTTTTAAAGACATTCACAATGAAATGCACTGTGTAAGTCCAGCATGTTGTCAGCTAAGAAATCAGCAAAAATGAACTATCTCATTACTGGCCATATAGATGAGAAAGGAAAATAAACTCATGTTTACAATGTGGATGTGAAAGAACAGTTTCTAGGTTCAGCTTCAATATTTATGTTAATGAATAATTGATATGTTCATATTGTCTAACAGCTATCTAGACGGATAAAGCTATGTATGCATCTATACATACTTATGCGTTCATATGCATCAGTATAAAACATTGATATTATGTTTTTTCTAGACCAAATTCTAAAAAATGAGTTAAACAGTGAATCTCATAATTGTAGTAGGTCCCACCGAGATTTGAACTCGGATCGCTGGATTCAGAGTCCAGAGTGCTAACCATTACACCATGGAACCCTCTCACACAAGAGTGACTTTTCCATTGAGACAAAAGAGAGCGCATCAGTGATGGCCTTCTCTTATATTGATAAAAAGATATCTCATTTGAATGGTCATAGTGGATAGAGCTTTAATGTGATTTGATTCTTTTCAGCTATATTCTCTATAAAAGTGTTAAATATTCAAATGTTTATCTGAATATAAAAGTTATATCACACTGTTCATCTTTGCCTGTAGCATAATAAAACAGTCTACATTTCCAGACTACTGAAGCAATGTCTCTGTCTCCTGCATGGGTGGCTCCATAGAGCAATGGTTGGCAATTTGGACTTTGCATCCAATGATCCGATTTGAAACCTTGGAGGGACTTTTTTTATTACTCTTGAGCTTTTCCATTTCTTCATCTTTGTTCATTGATAGCTCAAATCCAACACCAGTAGGTTGAAATAGTCAATTATTGAATGCTTTCAAAATGTCCATCAGCTTGAACAAGTTGCATCAATACAAACTTTAAAATACTTTGACATCAAATTTCTTCACAAAGTAGTTAGCCATTATAAAATCATATTCTGATTTTCTCAAACGCATTTCAGATGGGTGATTCACAGCATCACTTTTTTAAGCTTTCCCGCTATTGATAAGGCGAAAATAGCACATTTTGAATGAGAAGTTTTCTTCAATCAAACATAGAGGAACCCAAATGATGATCTCATTCAGCTAGTAAAAATGTTGTTTTATATTAGTATGGAAATCGTGAAAAGAAAATGTTTTTCATGCTGATTTACAACAGTTGATCTCCAATCGTAAAATATAAGCTTTTGGTCGGAGGCATCACAGGTACTGATCAAATTCTAATTTTTGAACATTGTTCACAAATCATATGATATGCTTTATATACATAAACTGTATTGTTGGATCAATACTGAGTAAAAAGTGACTATCTCAATTTCAGGACATATAAAAGAGAAAGAAGTAGAAACTCATGTTTCAAATGCTGAGAGGCAACAACTGTTCATGATTTTCACCTCCACTAATTATATTTATTTTTATAATCTATATGTTTATGTTTTCCTATAAATATACAGAGACGTATAGCTATATATACAGAGATACATATGTACAGGTTGATTTTTACATGTTTATAAGTAAATGTGATGTTGTTCCAAATAAAACTTCTAAGAACTGAATGGAAAAGAAAATTGTAAAGTTCAGATAAGTCCCACTGAAATTTGTACTCAGATCCCTGTTTTCAGAGTCCAGAGTGCTAACCATGACACCATCCACCCTCCCGTACCAGGGTGAGCTTTCCATTTTGACAGAAGAGATTTGCCTCAGGGGGCAACTTATCTTTCATTGAAAAATATTATCTCACATAAAAACCACTGTTCAACAGAGTTATAACGTTATTTGAGTCTTTTGGGCAACATCCTTCCCCAACATAGTTCAATATGCAAAAGTTTACCAGAATAGGAAAGCAATCCAATACAGTTTCTCTTTGACAGTAGAATATTAAAAACTTTGACATTTCCACATTCCTGCAGCAGTTTATGCTCCTTTCACATGGGAGGTTCCATGGTGTAATGGTTAGCACTTTGGACTTTGAATCCAATGATCCGAGTTCAAATCTCGGTGGGACCATTTTATGACTCTTGACCAAATCATTTTCTTTCAAGTGTATTCATTAATATCACATATCTAATACCGGTAGGGTGAACAATTAATTTATTGATTATACTCTAAAAGTTTATTAGATGTGAGCAAATAATAGAAATTTTACCATACCTGGAAACTAAATGGCTCAAAATAATGAGAGATTTTACAAACTCACTCTGGTTTCTCAAACTCATCACAGGGGCCTGATGCAAGACATTACTTTTTAAAATCTTACTGTTATTGTTAAGGCGAACAAGGAACTTTTTCATTGCAAAGCATTCATTAAAACAAAACTTGAGGAGTCAAACTTTGTATTACGGGGACCGAAGATGTGCAGTTTGAATAATAATCTTGAAATTCAGACGTACAAAGATTTTACACACTGATTTTCAACAGTAAATCCACAACCAAAAAAGTTGAATCTTTTGAAAGACATGTCAAAGGTGTGAATCTGAAATTCACTTTTAAAGACATTCACAATGAAATGCACTGTGTAAGTCCAGCATGTTGTCAGCTAAGAAATCAGCAAAAATGAACTATCTCATTACTGGCCATATAGATGAGAAAGGAAAAGAAACTCATTTTTACAATGTGGATGTGAAAGAACAGTTTCTAGGTTCAGCTTCAATATTTATGTTAATGAATAATTGATATGTTCATATTGTCTAACAGCTATCTAGACGGATAAAGCTATGTATGCATCTATACATACTTATGCGTTCATACGCATCAGTATAAAACATTGATATTATGTTTTTTCTAGACCAAATTCTAAAAAATGAGTTAAACAGTGAATCTCATAATTGTAGTAGGTCCCACCGAGATTTGAACTCGGATCGCTGGATTCAGAGTCCAGAGTGCTAACCATTACACCATGGAACCCTCTCACACAAGAGTGACTTTTCCATTGAGACAAAAGAGAGCGCATCAGTGATGGCCTTCTCTTATATTGATAAAAAGATATCTCATTTGAATGGTCATAGTGGATAGAGCTTTAATGTGATTTGATTCTTTTCAGCTATATTCTCTATAAAAGTGTTAAATATTCAAATGTTTATCTGAATATAAAAGTTATATCACAATGTTCATCTTTGCCTGTAGCATAATAAAACAGTCTACATTTCCAGACTACTGAAGCAATGTCTCTGTCTCCTGCATGGGTGGCTCCATAGAGCAATGGTTGGCAATTTGGACTTTGCAGCCAATGATCCGATTTGAAACCTTGGAGGGACTTTTTTTATTTCTCTTGAGCTTTTCCATTTCTTCATCTTTGTTCATTGATAGCTCAAATCCAACACCAGTAGGTTGAAATAGTCAATTATTGAATGCTTTCAAAATGTCCATCAGCTTGAACAAGTTACATCAATACAAACTTTAAAATACTTTGACATCAAATTTCTTCACAAAGTAGTTATCCATTATAAAATCATATTCTGATTTTCTCAAACGCATTTCAGATGGGTGATTCACAGCATCACTTTTTTAAGCTTTCCCGCTATTGATAAGGCGAAAATAGCACATTTTGAATGAGAAGTTATCTTCAATCAAACATAGAGGAACCCAAATGATGATCTCATTCAGCTAGTAAAAATGTTGTTTTATATTAGTATGGAAATCGTGAAAAGAAAATGTTTTTCATGCTGATTTACAACAGTTGATCTCCAATCGTAAAATATAAGCTTTTGGTCGGAGGCATCACAGGTACTGATCAAATTCTAATTTTTGAACATTGTTCACAAATCATATGATATGCTTTATATACATAAACTGTATTGTTGGATCAATACTGAGTAAAAAGTGACTATCTCAATTTCAGGACATATAAAAGAGAAAGAAGTAGAAACTCATGTTTCAAATGCTGAGAGGCAACAACTGTTCATGATTTTCACCTCCACTAATTATATTTATTTTTATAATCTATATGTTTATATTTTCCTATAAATATACAGAGACATATAGCTATATATACAGAGATACATATGTACAGGTTGATTTTTACATGTTTATAAGTAAATGTGATGTTGTTCCAAATAAAACTTCTAAGAACTGAATGGAAAAGAAAATTGTAAAGTTCAGATAAGTCCCACTGAAATTTGTACTCAGATCCCTGTTTTCAGAGTCCAGAGTGCTAACCATGACACCATCCACCCTCCCGTACCAGGGTGAGCTTTCCATTTTGACAGAAGAGATTTGCCTCAGGGGGCAACTTATCTTTCATTGAAAAATATTATCTCACATAAAAACCACTGTTCAACAGAGTTATAACGTTATTTGAGTCTTTTGGGCAACATCCTTCCCCAACATAGTTCAATATGCAAAAGTTTACCAGAATAGGAAAGCAATCCAATACAGTTTCTCTTTGACAGTAGAATATTAAAAACTTTGACATTTCCACATTCCTGCAGCAGTTTATGCTCCTTTCACATGGGAGGTTCCATGGTGTAATGGTTAGCACTTTGGACTTTGAATCCAATGATCCGAGTTCAAATCTCGGTGGGACCGTTTTATGACTCTTGACCAAATCATTTTCTTTCAAGTGTATTCATTAATATCACATATCTAATGCCGGTAGGGTGAACAATTAATTTATTGATTATACTCTAAAAGTTTATTAGATGTGAGCAAATAATAGAAATTTTACAATACCTGGAAACTAAAAGGCTCAAAATAATGAGAGATTTTACAAACTCACTCTGGTTTCTCAAACTCATCACAGGGGCCTGATGCAAGACATTACTTTTTAAAATCTTACTGTTATTGTTAAGGCGAACAAGGAACTTTTTCATTGCAAAGCATTCATTAAAACAAAACTTGAGGAGTCAAACTTTGTATTACGGGGACCGAAGATGTGCAGTTTGAATAATAATCTTGAAATTCAGACGTACAAAGATTTTACACACTGATTTTCAACAGTAAATCCACAACCAAAAAAGTTGAATATTTTGAAAGACATGTCAAAGGTGTGAATCTGAAATTCACTTTTAAAGACATTCACAATGAAATGCACTGTGTAAGTCCAGCATGTTGTCAGCTAAGAAATCAGCAAAAATGAACTATCTCATTACTGGCCATATAGATGAGAAAGGAAAATAAACTCATGTTTACAATGTGGATGTGAAAGAACAGTTTCTAGGTTCAGCTTCAATATTTATGTTAATGAATAATTGATATGTTCATATTGTCTAACAGCTATCTAGACGGATAAAGCTATGTATGCATCTATACATACTTATGCGTTCATACGCATCAGTATAAAACATTGATATTATGTTTTTTCTAGACCAAATTCTAAAAAATGAGTTAAACAGTGAATCTCATAATTGTAGTAGGTCCCACCGAGATTTGAACTCGGATCGCTGGATTCAGAGTCCAGAGTGCTAACCATTACACCATGGAACCCTCTCACACAAGAGTGACTTTTCCATTGAGACAAAAGAGAGCGCATCAGTGATGGCCTTCTCTTATATTGATAAAAAGATATCTCATTTGAATGGTCATAGTGGATAGAGCTTTAATGTGATTTGATTCTTTTCAGCTATATTCTCTATAAAAGTGTTAAATATTCAAATGTTTATCTGAATATAAAAGTTATATCACACTGTTCATCTTTGCCTGTAGCATAATAAAACAGTCTACATTTCCAGACTACTGAAGCAATGTCTCTGTCTCCTGCATGGGTGGCTCCATAGAGCAATGGTTGGCAATTTGGACTTTGCATCCAATGATCCGATTTGAAACCTTGGAGGGACTTTTTTTATTACTCTTGAGCTTTTCCATTTCTTCATCTTTGTTCATTGATAGCTCAAATCCAACACCAGTAGGTTGAAATAGTCAATTATTGAATGCTTTCAAAATGTCCATCAGCTTGAACAAGTTGCATCAATACAAACTTTAAAATACTTTGACATCAAATTTCTTCACAAAGTAGTTAGCCATTATAAAATCATATTCTGATTTTCTCAAACGCATTTCAGATGGGTGATTCACAGCATCACTTTTTTAAGCTTTCCCGCTATTGATAAGGCGAAAATAGCACATTTTGAATGAGAAGTTTTCTTCAATCAAACATAGAGGAACCCAAATGATGATCTCATTCAGCTAGTAAAAATGTTGTTTTATATTAGTATGGAAATCGTGAAAAGAAAATGTTTTTCATGCTGATTTACAACAGTTGATCTCCAATCGTAAAATATAAGCTTTTGGTCGGAGGCATCACAGGTACTGATCAAATTCTAATTTTTGAACATTGTTCACAAATCATATGATATGCTTTATATACATAAACTGTATTGTTGGATCAATACTGAGTAAAAAGTGACTATCTCAATTTCAGGACATATAAAAGAGAAAGAAGTAGAAACTCATGTTTCAAATGCTGAGAGGCAACAACTGTTCATGATTTTCACCTCCACTAATTATATTTATTTTTATAATCTATATGTTTATGTTTTCCTATAAATATACAGAGACGTATAGCTATATATACAGAGATACATATGTACAGGTTGATTTTTACATGTTTATAAGTAAATGTGATGTTGTTCCAAATAAAACTTCTAAGAACTGAATGGAAAAGAAAATTGTAAAGTTCAGATAAGTCCCACTGAAATTTGTACTCAGATCCCTGTTTTCAGAGTCCAGAGTGCTAACCATGACACCATCCACCCTCCCGTACCAGGGTGAGCTTTCCATTTTGACAGAAGAGATTTGCCTCAGGGGGCAACTTATCTTTCATTGAAAAATATTATCTCACATAAAAACCACTGTTCAACAGAGTTATAACGTTATTTGAGTCTTTTGGGCAACATCCTTCCCCAACATAGTTCAATATGCAAAAGTTTACCAGAATAGGAAAGCAATCCAATACAGTTTCTCTTTGACAGTAGAATATTAAAAACTTTGACATTTCCACATTCCTGCAGCAGTTTATGCTCCTTTCACATGGGAGGTTCCATGGTGTAATGGTTAGCACTTTGGACTTTGAATCCAATGATCCGAGTTCAAATCTCGGTGGGACCATTTTATGACTCTTGACCAAATCATTTTCTTTCAAGTGTATTCATTAATATCACATATCTAATACCGGTAGGGTGAACAATTAATTTATTGATTATACTCTAAAAGTTTATTAGATGTGAGCAAATAATAGAAATTTTACCATACCTGGAAACTAAATGGCTCAAAATAATGAGAGATTTTACAAACTCACTCTGGTTTCTCAAACTCATCACAGGGGCCTGATGCAAGACATTACTTTTTAAAATCTTACTGTTATTGTTAAGGCGAACAAGGAACTTTTTCATTGCAAAGCATTCATTAAAACAAAACTTGAGGAGTCAAACTTTGTATTACGGGGACCGAAGATGTGCAGTTTGAATAATAATCTTGAAATTCAGACGTACAAAGATTTTACACACTGATTTTCAACAGTAAATCCACAACCAAAAAAGTTGAATCTTTTGAAAGACATGTCAAAGGTGTGAATCTGAAATTCACTTTTAAAGACATTCACAATGAAATGCACTGTGTAAGTCCAGCATGTTGTCAGCTAAGAAATCAGCAAAAATGAACTATCTCATTACTGGCCATATAGATGAGAAAGGAAAATAAACTCATTTTTACAATGTGGATGTGAAAGAACAGTTTCTAGGTTCAGCTTCAATATTTATGTTAATGAATAATTGATATGTTCATATTGTCTAACAGCTATCTAGACGGATAAAGCTATGTATGCATCTATACATACTTATGCGTTCATACGCATCAGTATAAAACATTGATATTATGTTTTTTCTAGACCAAATTCTAAAAAATGAGTTAAACAGTGAATCTCATAATTGTAGTAGGTCCCACCGAGATTTGAACTCGGATCGCTGGATTCAGAGTCCAGAGTGCTAACCATTACACCATGGAACCCTCTCACACAAGAGTGACTTTTCCATTGAGACAAAAGAGAGCGCATCAGTGATGGCCTTCTCTTATATTGATAAAAAGATATCTCATTTGAATGGTCATAGTGGATAGAGCTTTAATGTGATTTGATTCTTTTCAGCTATATTCTCTATAAAAGTGTTAAATATTCAAATGTTTATCTGAATATAAAAGTTATATCACAATGTTCATCTTTGCCTGTAGCATAATAAAACAGTCTACATTTCCAGACTACTGAAGCAATGTCTCTGTCTCCTGCATGGGTGGCTCCATAGAGCAATGGTTGGCAATTTGGACTTTGCAGCCAATGATCCGATTTGAAACCTTGGAGGGACTTTTTTTATTTCTCTTGAGCTTTTCCATTTCTTCATCTTTGTTCATTGATAGCTCAAATCCAACACCAGTAGGTTGAAATAGTCAATTATTGAATGCTTTCAAAATGTCCATCAGCTTGAACAAGTTACATCAATACAAACTTTAAAATACTTTGACATCAAATTTCTTCACAAAGTAGTTATCCATTATAAAATCATATTCTGATTTTCTCAAACGCATTTCAGATGGGTGATTCACAGCATCACTTTTTTAAGCTTTCCCGCTATTGATAAGGCGAAAATAGCACATTTTGAATGAGAAGTTTTCTTCAATCAAACATAGAGGAACCCAAATGATGATCTCATTCAGCTAGTAAAAATGTTGTTTTATATTAGTATGGAAATCGTGAAAAGAAAATGTTTTTCATGCTGATTTACAACAGTTGATCTCCAATCGTAAAATATAAGCTTTTGGTCGGAGGCATCACAGGTACTGATCAAATTCTAATTTTTGAACATTGTTCACAAATCATATGATATGCTTTATATACATAAACTGTATTGTTGGATCAATACTGAGTAAAAAGTGACTATCTCAATTTCAGGACATATAAAAGAGAAAGAAGTAGAAACTCATGTTTCAAATGCTGAGAGGCAACAACTGTTCATGATTTTCACCTCCACTAATTATATTTATTTTTATAATCTATATGTTTATATTTTCCTATAAATATACAGAGACATATAGCTATATATACAGAGATACATATGTACAGGTTGATTTTTACATGTTTATAAGTAAATGTGATGTTGTTCCAAATAAAACTTCTAAGAACTGAATGGAAAAGAAAATTGTAAAGTTCAGATAAGTCCCACTGAAATTTGTACTCAGATCCCTGTTTTCAGAGTCCAGAGTGCTAACCATGACACCATCCACCCTCCCGTACCAGGGTGAGCTTTCCATTTTGACAGAAGAGATTTGCCTCAGGGGGCAACTTATCTTTCATTGAAAAATATTATCTCACATAAAAACCACTGTTCAACAGAGTTATAACGTTATTTGAGTCTTTTGGGCAACATCCTTCCCCAACATAGTTCAATATGCAAAAGTTTACCAGAATAGGAAAGCAATCCAATACAGTTTCTCTTTGACAGTAGAATATTAAAAACTTTGACATTTCCACATTCCTGCAGCAGTTTATGCTCCTTTCACATGGGAGGTTCCATGGTGTAATGGTTAGCACTTTGGACTTTGAATCCAATGATCCGAGTTCAAATCTCGGTGGGACCGTTTTATGACTCTTGACCAAATCATTTTCTTTCAAGTGTATTCATTAATATCACATATCTAATACCGGTAGGGTGAACAATTAATTTATTGATTATACTCTAAAAGTTTATTAGATGTGAGCAAATAATAGAAATTTTACAATACCTGGAAACTAAAAGGCTCAAAATAATGAGAGATTTTACAAACTCACTCTGGTTTCTCAAACTCATCACAGGGGCCTGATGCAAGACATTACTTTTTAAAATCTTACTGTTATTGTTAAGGCGAACAAGGAACTTTTTCATTGCAAAGCATTCATTAAAACAAAACTTGAGGAGTCAAACTTTGTATTACGGGGACCGAAGATGTGCAGTTTGAATAATAATCTTGAAATTCAGACGTACAAAGATTTTACACACTGATTTTCAACAGTAAATCCACAACCAAAAAAGTTGAATCTTTTGAAAGACATGTCAAAGGTGTGAATCTGAAATTCACTTTTAAAGACATTCACAATGAAATGCAATGTGTAAGTCCAGCATGTTGTCAGCTAAGAAATCAGCAAAAATGAACTATCTCATTACTGGCCATATAGATGAGAAAGGAAAATAAACTCATGTTTACAATGTGGATGTGAAAGAACAGTTTCTAGGTTCAGCTTCAATATTTATGTTAATGAATAATTGATATGTTCATATTGTCTAACAGCTATCTAGACGGATAAAGCTATGTATGCATCTATACATACTTATGCGTTCATACGCATCAGTATAAAACATTGATATTATGTTTTTTCTAGACCAAATTCTAAAAAATGAGTTAAACAGTGAATCTCATAATTGTAGTAGGTCCCACCGAGATTTGAACTCGGATCGCTGGATTCAGAGTCCAGAGTGCTAACCATTACACCATGGAACCCTCTCACACAAGAGTGACTTTTCCATTGAGACAAAAGAGAGCGCATCAGTGATGGCCTTCTCTTATATTGATAAAAAGATATCTCATTTGAATGGTCATAGTGGATAGAGCTTTAATGTGATTTGATTCTTTTCAGCTATATTCTCTATAAAAGTGTTAAATATTCAAATGTTTATCTGAATATAAAAGTTATATCACACTGTTCATCTTTGCCTGTAGCATAATAAAACAGTCTACATTTCCAGACTACTGAAGCAATGTCTCTGTCTCCTGCATGGGTGGCTCCATAGAGCAATGGTTGGCAATTTGGACTTTGCATCCAATGATCCGATTTGAAACCTTGGAGGGACTTTTTTTATTACTCTTGAGCTTTTCCATTTCTTCATCTTTGTTCATTGATAGCTCAAATCCAACACCAGTAGGTTGAAATAGTCAATTATTGAATGCTTTCAAAATGTCCATCAGCTTGAACAAGTTGCATCAATACAAACTTTAAAATACTTTGACATCAAATTTCTTCACAAAGTAGTTAGCCATTATAAAATCATATTCTGATTTTCTCAAACGCATTTCAGATGGGTGATTCACAGCATCACTTTTTTAAGCTTTCCCGCTATTGATAAGGCGAAAATAGCACATTTTGAATGAGAAGTTATCTTCAATCAAACATAGAGGAACCCAAATGATGATCTCATTCAGCTAGTAAAAATGTTGTTTTATATTAGTATGGAAATCGTGAAAAGAAAATGTTTTTCATGCTGATTTACAACAGTTGATCTCCAATCGTAAAATATAAGCTTTTGGTCGGAGGCATCACAGGTACTGATCAAATTCTAATTTTTGAACATTGTTCACAAATCATATGATATGCTTTATATACATAAACTGTATTGTTGGATCAATACTGAGTAAAAAGTGACTATCTCAATTTCAGGACATATAAAAGAGAAAGAAGTAGAAACTCATGTTTCAAATGCTGAGAGGCAACAACTGTTCATGATTTTCACCTCCACTAATTATATTTATTTTTATAATCTATATGTTTATGTTTTCCTATAAATATACAGAGACGTATAGCGATATATACAGAGATACATATGTACAGGTTGATTTTTACATGTTTATAAGTAAATGTGATGTTGTTCCAAATAAAACTTCTAAGAACTGAATGGAAAAGAAAATTGTAAAGTTCAGATAAGTCCCACTGAAATTTGTACTCAGATCCCTGTTTTCAGAGTCCAGAGTGCTAACCATGACACCATCCACCCTCCCGTACCAGGGTGAGCTTTCCATTTTGACAGAAGAGATTTGCCTCAGGGGGCAACTTATCTTTCATTGAAAAATATTATCTCACATAAAAACCACTGTTCAACAGAGTTATAACGTTATTTGAGTCTTTTGGGCAACATCCTTCCCCAACATAGTTCAATATGCAAAAGTTTACCAGAATAGGAAAGCAATCCAATACAGTTTCTCTTTGACAGTAGAATATTAAAAACTTTGACATTTCCACATTCCTGCAGCAGTTTATGCTCCTTTCACATGGGAGGTTCCATGGTGTAATGGTTAGCACTTTGGACTTTGAATCCAATGATCCGAGTTCAAATCTCGGTGGGACCATTTTATGACTCTTGACCAAATCATTTTCTTTCAAGTGTATTCATTAATATCACATATCTAATACCGGTAGGGTGAACAATTAATTTATTGATTATACTCTAAAAGTTTATTAGATGTGAGCAAATAATAGAAATTTTACCATACCTGGAAACTAAATGGCTCAAAATAATGAGAGATTTTACAAACTCACTCTGGTTTCTCAAACTCATCACAGGGGCCTGATGCAAGACATTACTTTTTAAAATCTTACTGTTATTGTTAAGGCGAACAAGAAACTTTTTCATTGCAAAGCATTCATTAAAACAAAACTTGAGGAGTCAAACTTTGTATTACGGGGACCGAAGATGTGCAGTTTGAATAATAATCTTGAAATTCAGACGTACAAAGATTTTACACACTGATTTTCAACAGTAAATCCACAACCAAAAAAGTTGAATCTTTTGAAAGACATGTCAAAGGTGTGAATCTGAAATTCACTTTTAAAGACATTCACAATGAAATGCACTGTGTAAGTCCAGCATGTTGTCAGCTAAGAAATCAGCAAAAATGAACTATCTCATTACTGGCCATATAGATGAGAAAGGAAAATAAACTCATTTTTACAATGTGGATGTGAAAGAACAGTTTCTAGGTTCAGCTTCAATATTTATGTTAATGAATAATTGATATGTTCATATTGTCTAACAGCTATCTAGACGGATAAAGCTATGTATGCATCTATACATACTTATGCGTTCATACGCATCAGTATAAAACATTGATATTATGTTTTTTCTAGACCAAATTCTAAAAAATGAGTTAAACAGTGAATCTCATAATTGTAGTAGGTCCCACCGAGATTTGAACTCGGATCGCTGGATTCAGAGTCCAGAGTGCTAACCATTACACCATGGAACCCTCTCACACAAGAGTGACTTTTCCATTGAGACAAAAGAGAGCGCATCAGTGATGGCCTTCTCTTATATTGATAAAAAGATATCTCATTTGAATGGTCATAGTGGATAGAGCTTTAATGTGATTTGATTCTTTTCAGCTATATTCTCTATAAAAGTGTTAAATATTCAAATGTTTATCTGAATATAAAAGTTATATCACAATGTTCATCTTTGCCTGTAGCATAATAAAACAGTCTACATTTCCAGACTACTGAAGCAATGTCTCTGTCTCCTGCATGGGTGGCTCCATAGAGCAATGGTTGGCAATTTGGACTTTGCAGCCAATGATCCGATTTGAAACCTTGGAGGGACTTTTTTTATTTCTCTTGAGCTTTTCCATTTCTTCATCTTTGTTCATTGATAGCTCAAATCCAACACCAGTAGGTTGAAATAGTCAATTATTGAATGCTTTCAAAATGTCCATCAGCTTGAACAAGTTACATCAATACAAACTTTAAAATACTTTGACATCAAATTTCTTCACAAAGTAGTTATCCATTATAAAATCATATTCTGATTTTCTCAAACGCATTTCAGATGGGTGATTCACAGCATCACTTTTTTAAGCTTTCCCGCTATTGATAAGGCGAAAATAGCACATTTTGAATGAGAAGTTTTCTTCAATCAAACATAGAGGAACCCAAATGATGATCTCATTCAGCTAGTAAAAATGTTGTTTTATATTAGTATGGAAATCATGAAAAGAAAATGTTTTTCATGCTGATTTACAACAGTTGATCTCCAATCGTAAAATATAAGCTTTTGGTCGGAGGCATCACAGGTACTGATGAAATTCTAATTTTTGAACATTGTTCACAAATCATATGATATGCTTTATATACATAAACTGTATTGTTGGATCAATACTGAGTAAAAAGTGACTATCTCAATTTCAGGACATATAAAAGAGAAAGAAGTAGAAACTCATGTTTCAAATGCTGAGAGGCAACAACTGTTCATGATTTTCACCTCCACTAATTATATTTATTTTTATAATCTATATGTTTATATTTTCCTATAAATATACAGAGACATATAGCTATATATACAGAGATACATATGTACAGGTTGATTTTTACATGTTTATAAGTAAATGTGATGTTGTTCCAAATAAAACTTCTAAGAACTGAATGGAAAAGGAAATTGTAAAGTTCAGATAAGTCCCACTGAAATTTGTACTCAGATCCCTGTTTTCAGAGTCCAGAGTGCTAACCATGACACCATCCACCTTCCCGTACCAGGGTGAGCTTTCCATTTTGACAGAAGAGATTTGCCTCAGGGGGCAACTTATCTTTCATTGAAAAATATTATCTCACATAAAAACCACTGTTCAACAGAGTTATAACGTTATTTGAGTCTTTTGGGCAACATCCTTCCCCAACATAGTTCAATATGCAAAAGTTTACCAGAATAGGAAAGCAATCCAATAAAGTTTCTCTTTGACAGTAGAATATTAAAAACTTTGACATTTCCACATTCCTGCAGCAGTTTATGCTCCTTTCACATGGGAGGTTCCATGGTGTAATGGTTAGCACTTTGGACTTTGAATCCAATGATCCAAGTTCAAATCTCGGTGGGACCATTTTATGACTCTTGACCAAATCATTTTCTTTCAAGTGTATTCATTAATATCACATATCTAATACCGGTAGGGTGAACAATTAATTTATTGATTATACTCTAAAAGTTTATTAGATGTGAGCAAATAATAGAAATTTTACAATACCTGGAAACTAAATGGCTCAAAATAATGAGAGATTTTACAAACTCACTCTGGTTTCTCAAACTCATCACAGGGGCCTGATGCAAGACATTACTTTTTAAAATCTTACTGTTATTGTTAAGGCGAACAAGGAACTTTTTCATTGCAAAGCATTCATTAAAACAAAACTTGAGGAGTCAAACTTTGTATTACGGGGACCGAAGATGTGCAGTCTGAATAATAATCTTGAAATTCAGACGTACAAAGATTTTACACACTGATTTTCAACAGTAAATCCACAACCAAAAAAGTTGAATCTTTTGAAAGACATGTCAAAGGTGTGAATCTGAAATTCACTTTTAAAGACATTCACAATGAAATGCACTGTGTAAGTCCAGCATGTTGTCAGCTAAGAAATCAGCAAAAATGAACTATCTCATTACTGGCCATATAGATGAGAAAGGAAAATAAACTCATGTTTACAATGTGGATGTGAAAGAATAGTTTCTAGGTTCAGCTTCAATATTTATGTTAATGAATAATTGATATGTTCATATTGTCTAACAGCTATCTAGACGGATAAAGCTATGTATGCATCTATACATACTTATGCGTTCATACGCATCAGTATAAAACATTGATATGTTTTTTCTAGACCAAATTCTAAAAAATGAGTTAAACAGTGAATCTCATAATTGTAGTAGGTCCCACCGAGATTTGAACTCGGATTGCTGGATTCAGAGTCCAGAGTGCTAACCATTACACCATGGAACCCTCTCACACAAGAGTGACTTTTCCATTGAGACAAAAGAGAGCGCATCAGTGATGGCCTTCTCTTATATTGATAAAAAGATATCTCATTTGAATGGTCATAGTGGATAGAGCTTTAATGTGATTTGATTCTTTTCAGCTATATTCTCTATAAAAGTGTTAAATATTCAAATGTGTATCTGAATATAAAAGTTATATCACACTGTTCATCTTTGCCTGTAGCATAATAAAACAGTCTACATTTCCAGACTACTGAAGCAATGTCTCTGTCTCCTGCATGGGTGGCTCCATAGAGCAATGGTTGGCAATTTGGACTTTGCATCCAATGATCCGATTTGAAACCTTGGAGGGACTTTTTTTATTACTCTTGAGCTTTTCCATTTCTTCATCTTTGTTCATTGATAGCTCAAATCCAACACCAGTAGGTTGAAATAGTCAATTATTGAATGCTTTCAAAATGTCCATCAGCTTGAACAAGTTACATCAATACAAACTTTAAAATACTTTGACATCAAATTTCTTCACAAAGTAGTTAGCCATTATAAAATCATATTCTGATTTTCTCAAACGCATTTCAGATGGGTGATTCACAGCATCACTTTTTTAAGCTTTCCCGCTATTGATAAGGCGAAAATAGCACATTTTGAATGAGAAGTTTTCTTCAATCAAACATAGAGGAACCCAAATGATGATCTCATTCAGCTAGTAAAAATGTTGTTTTATATTAGTATGGAAATCGTGAAAAGAAAATGTTTTTCATGCTGATTTACAACAGTTGATCTCCAATCGTAAAATATAAGCTTTTGGTCGGAGGCATCACAGGTACTGATCAAATTCTAATTTTTGAACATTGTTCACAAATCATATGATATGCTTTATATACATAAACTGTATTGTTGGATCAATACTGAGTAAAAAGTGACTATCTCAATTTCAGGACATATAAAAGAGAAAGAAGTAGAAACTCATGTTTCAAATGCTGAGAGGCAACAACTGTTCATGATTTTCACCTCCACTAATTATATTTATTTTTATAATCTATATGTTTATGTTTTCCTATAAATATACAGAGACGTATAGCTATATATACAGAGATACATATGTACAGGTTGATTTTTACATGTTTATAAGTAAATGTGATGTTGTTCCAAATAAAACTTCTAAGAACTGAATGGAAAAGAAAATTGTAAAGTTCAGATAAGTCCCACTGAAATTTGTACTCAGATCCCTGTTTTCAGAGTCCAGAGTGCTAACCATGACACCATCCACCCTCCCGTACCAGGGTGAGCTTTCCATTTTGACAGAAGAGATTTGCCTCAGGGGGCAACTTATCTTTCATTGAAAAATATTATCTCACATAAAAACCACTGTTCAACAGAGTTATAACGTTATTTGAGTCTTTTGGGCAACATCCTTCCCCAACATAGTTCAATATGCAAAAGTTTACCAGAATAGGAAAGCAATCCAATACAGTTTCTCTTTGACAGTAGAATATTAAAAACTTTGACATTTCCACATTCCTGCAGCAGTTTATGCTCCTTTCACATGGGAGGTTCCATGGTGTAATGGTTAGCACTTTGGACTTTGAATCCAATGATCCGAGTTCAAATCTCGGTGGGACCATTTTATGACTCTTGACCAAATCATTTTCTTTCAAGTGTATTCATTAATATCACATATCTAATACCGGTAGGGTGAACAATTAATTTATTGATTATACTCTAAAAGTTTATTAGATGTGAGCAAATAATAGAAATTTTACCATACCTGGAAACTAAATGGCTCAAAATAATGAGAGATTTTACAAACTCACTCTGGTTTCTCAAACTCATCACAGGGGCCTGATGCAAGACATTACTTTTTAAAATCTTACTGTTATTGTTAAGGCGAACAAGGAACTTTTTCATTGCAAAGCATTCATTAAAACAAAACTTGAGGAGTCAAACTTTGTATTACGGGGACCGAAGAAGTGCAGTTTGAATAATAATCTTGAAATTCAGACGTACAAAGATTTTACACACTGATTTTCAACAGTAAATCCACAACCAAAAAAGTTGAATCTTTTGAAAGACATGTCAAAGGTGTGAATCTGAAATTCACTTTTAAAGACATTCACAATGAAATGCACTGTGTAAGTCCAGCATGTTGTCAGCTAAGAAATCAGCAAAAATGAACTATCTCATTACTGGCCATATAGATGAGAAAGGAAAATAAACTCATTTTTACAATGTGGATGTGAAAGAACAGTTTCTAGGTTCAGCTTCAATATTTATGTTAATGAATAATTGATATGTTCATATTGTCTAACAGCTATCTAGACGGATAAAGCTATGTATGCATCTATACATACTTATGCGTTCATACGCATCAGTATAAAACATTGATATTATGTTTTTTCTAGACCAAATTCTAAAAAATGAGTTAAACAGTGAATCTCATAATTGTAGTAGGTCCCACCGAGATTTGAACTCGGATCGCTGGATTCAGAGTCCAGAGTGCTAACCATTACACCATGGAACCCTCTCACACAAGAGTGACTTTTCCATTGAGACAAAAGAGAGCGCATCAGTGATGGCCTTCTCTTATATTGATAAAAAGATATCTCATTTGAATGGTCATAGTGGATAGAGCTTTAATGTGATTTGATTCTTTTCAGCTATATTCTCTATAAAAGTGTTAAATATTCAAATGTTTATCTGAATATAAAAGTTATATCACAATGTTCATCTTTGCCTGTAGCATAATAAAACAGTCTACATTTCCAGACTACTGAAGCAATGTCTCTGTCTCCTGCATGGGTGGCTCCATAGAGCAATGGTTGGCAATTTGGACTTTGCAGCCAATGATCCGATTTGAAACCTTGGAGGGACTTTTTTTATTTCTCTTGAGCTTTTCCATTTCTTCATCTTTGTTCATTGATAGCTCAAATCCAACACCAGTAGGTTGAAATAGTCAATTATTGAATGCTTTCAAAATGTCCATCAGCTTGAACAAGTTACATCAATACAAACTTTAAAATACTTTGACATCAAATTTCTTCACAAAGTAGTTATCCATTATAAAATCATATTCTGATTTTCTCAAACGCATTTCAGATGGGTGATTCACAGCATCACTTTTTTAAGCTTTCCCGCTATTGATAAGGCGAAAATAGCACATTTTGAATGAGAAGTTTTCTTCAATCAAACATAGAGGAACCCAAATGATGATCTCATTCAGCTAGTAAAAATGTTGTTTTATATTAGTATGGAAATCGTGAAAAGAAAATGTTTTTCATGCTGATTTACAACAGTTGATCTCCAATCGTAAAATATAAGCTTTTGGTCGGAGGCATCACAGGT
The DNA here is from genome assembly GCF_964204655.1 of Triturus cristatus. NCBI lineage: Eukaryota > Metazoa > Chordata > Amphibia > Caudata > Salamandridae > Triturus > Triturus cristatus. The sequence continues at coordinate 551,870,054 of NC_140588.1, forward strand.
ACTGATCAAATTCTAATTTTTGAACATTGTTCACAAATCATATGATATGCTTTATATACATAAACTGTATTGTTGGATCAATACTGAGTAAAAAGTGACTATCTCAATTTCAGGACATATAAAAGAGAAAGAAGTAGAAACTCATGTTTCAAATGCTGAGAGGCAACAACTGTTCATGATTTTCACCTCCACTAATTATATTTATTTTTATAATCTATATGTTTATATTTTCCTATAAATATACAGAGACATATAGCTATATATACAGAGATACATATGTACAGGTTGATTTTTACATGTTTATAAGTAAATGTGATGTTGTTCCAAATAAAACTTCTAAGAACTGAATGGAAAAGAAAATTGTAAAGTTCAGATAAGTCCCACTGAAATTTGTACTCAGATCCCTGTTTTCAGAGTCCAGAGTGCTAACCATGACACCATCCACCCTCCCGTACCAGGGTGAGCTTTCCATTTTGACAGAAGAGATTTGCCTCAGGGGGCAACTTATCTTTCATTGAAAAATATTATCTCACATAAAAACCACTGTTCAACAGAGTTATAACGTTATTTGAGTCTTTTGGGCAACATCCTTCCCCAACATAGTTCAATATGCAAAAGTTTACCAGAATAGGAAAGCAATCCAATAAAGTTTCTCTTTGACAGTAGAATATTAAAAACTTTGACATTTCCACATTCCTGCAGCAGTTTATGCTCCTTTCACATGGGAGGTTCCATGGTGTAATGGTTAGCACTTTGGACTTTGAATCCAATGATCCAAGTTCAAATCTCGGTGGGACCATTTTATGACTCTTGACCAAATAATTTTCTTTCAAGTGTATTCATTAATATCACATATCTAATACCGGTAGGGTGAACAATTAATTTATTGATTATACTCTAAAAGTTTATTAGATGTGAGCAAATAATAGAAATTTTACAATACCTGGAAACTAAATGGCTCAAAATAATGAGAGATTTTACAAACTCACTCTGGTTTCTCAAACTCATCACAGGGGCCTGATGCAAGACATTACTTTTTAAAATCTTACTGTTATTGTTAAGGCGAACAAGGAACTTTTTCATTGCAAAGCATTCATTAAAACAAAACTTGAGGAGTCAAACTTTGTATTACGGGGACCGAAGATGTGCAGTCTGAATAATAATCTTGAAATTCAGACGTACAAAGATTTTACACACTGATTTTCAACAGTAAATCCACAACCAAAAAAGTTGAATCTTTTGAAAGACATGTCAAAGGTGTGAATCTGAAATTCACTTTTAAAGACATTCACAATGAAATGCACTGTGTAAGTCCAGCATGTTGTCAGCTAAGAAATCAGCAAAAATGAACTATCTCATTACTGGCCATATAGATGAGAAAGGAAAATAAACTCATGTTTACAATGTGGATGTGAAAGAACAGTTTCTAGGTTCAGCTTCAATATTTATGTTAATGAATAATTGATATGTTCATATTGTCTAACAGCTATCTAGACGGATAAAGCTATGTATGCATCTATACATACTTATGCGTTCATACGCATCAGTATAAAACATTGATATTATGTTTTTTCTAGACCAAATTCTAAAAAATGAGTTAAACAGTGAATCTCATAATTGTAGTAGGTCCCACCGAGATTTGAACTCGGATTGCTGGATTCAGAGTCCAGAGTGCTAACCATTACACCATGGAACCCTCTCACACAAGAGTGACTTTTCCATTGAGACAAAAGAGAGCGCATCAGTGATGGCCTTCTCTTATATTGATAAAAAGATATCTCATTTGAATGGTCATAGTGGATAGAGCTTTAATGTGATTTGATTCTTTTCAGCTATATTCTCTATAAAAGTGTTAAATATTCAAATGTTTATCTGAATATAAAAGTTATATCACACTGTTCATCTTTGCCTGTAGCATAATAAAACAGTCTACATTTCCAGACTACTGAAGCAATGTCTCTGTCGCCTGCATGGGTGGCTCCATAGAGCAATGGTTGGCAATTTGGACTTTGCATCCAATGATCCGATTTGAAACCTTGGAGGGACTTTTTTTATTACTCTTGAGCTTTTCCATTTCTTCATCTTTGTTCATTGATAGCTCAAATCCAACACCAGTAGGTTGAAATAGTCAATTATTGAATGCTTTCAAAATGTCCATCAGCTTGAACAAGTTACATCAATACAAACTTTAAAATACTTTGACATCAAATTTCTTCACAAAGTAGTTAGCCATTATAAAATCATATTCTGATTTTCTCAAACGCATTTCAGATGGGTGATTCACAGCATCACTTTTTTAAGCTTTCCCGCTATTGATAAGGCGAAAATAGCACATTTTGAATGAGAAGTTTTCTTCAATCAAACATAGAGGAACCCAAATGATGATCTCATTCAGCTAGTAAAAATGTTGTTTTATATTAGTATGGAAATCGTGAAAAGAAAATGTTTTTCATGCTGATTTACAACAGTTGATCTCCAATCGTAAAATATAAGCTTTTGGTCGGAGGCATCACAGGTACTGATCAAATTCTAATTTTTGAACATTGTTCACAAATCATATGATATGCTTTATATACATAAACTGTATTGTTGGATCAATACTGAGTAAAAAGTGACTATCTCAATTTCAGGACATATAAAAGAGAAAGAAGTAGAAACTCATGTTTCAAATGCTGAGAGGCAACAACTGTTCATGATTTTCACCTCCACTAATTATATTTATTTTTATAATCTATATGTTTATGTTTTCCTATAAATATACAGAGACGTATAGCTATATATACAGAGATACATATGTACAGGTTGATTTTTACATGTTTATAAGTAAATGTGATGTTGTTCTAAATAAAACTTCTAAGAACTGAATGGAAAAGAAAATTGTAAAGTTCAGATAAGTCCCACTGAAATTTGTACTCAGATCCCTGTTTTCAGAGTCCAGAGTGCTAACCATGACACCATCCACCCTCCCGTACCAGGGTGAGCTTTCCATTTTGACAGAAGAGATTTGCCTCAGGGGGCAACTTATCTTTCATTGAAAAATATTATCTCACATAAAAACCACTGTTCAACAGAGTTATAACGTTATTTGAGTCTTTTGGGCAACATCCTTCCCCAACATAGTTCAATATGCAAAAGTTTACCAGAATAGGAAAGCAATCCAATACAGTTTCTCTTTGACAGTAGAATATTAAAAACTTTGACATTTCCACATTCCTGCAGCAGTTTATGCTCCTTTCACATGGGAGGTTCCATGGTGTAATGGTTAGCACTTTGGACTTTGAATCCAATGATCCGAGTTCAAATCTCGGTGGGACCATTTTATGACTCTTGACCAAATCATTTTCTTTCAAGTGTATTCATTAATATCACATATCTAATACCGGTAGGGTGAACAATTAATTTATTGATTATACTCTAAAAGTTTATTAGATGTGAGCAAATAATAGAAATTTTACCATACCTGGAAACTAAATGGCTCAAAATAATGAGAGATTTTACAAACTCACTCTGGTTTCTCAAACTCATCACAGGGGCCTGATGCAAGACATTACTTTTTAAAATCTTACTGTTATTGTTAAGGCGAACAAGGAACTTTTTCATTGCAAAGCATTCATTAAAACAAAACTTGAGGAGTCAAACTTTGTATTACGGGGACCGAAGATGTGCAGTCTGAATAATAATCTTGAAATTCAGACGTACAAAGATTTTACACACTGATTTTCAACAGTAAATCCACAACCAAAAAAGTTGAATCTTTTGAAAGACATGTCAAAGGTGTGAATCTGAAATTCACTTTTAAAGACATTCACAATGAAATGCACTGTGTAAGTCCAGCATGTTGTCAGCTAAGAAATCAGCAAAAATGAACTATCTCATTACTGGCCATATAGATGAGAAAGGAAAATAAACTCATGTTTACAATGTGGATGTGAAAGAATAGTTTCTAGGTTCAGCTTCAATATTTATGTTAATGAATAATTGATATGTTCATATTGTCTAACAGCTATCTAGACGGATAAAGCTATGTATGCATCTATACATACTTATGCGTTCATACGCATCAGTATAAAACATTGATATGTTTTTTCTAGACCAAATTCTAAAAAATGAGTTAAACAGTGAATCTCATAATTGTAGTAGGTCCCACCGAGATTTGAACTCGGATTGCTGGATTCAGAGTCCAGAGTGCTAACCATTACACCATGGAACCCTCTCACACAAGAGTGACTTTTCCATTGAGACAAAAGAGAGCGCATCAGTGATGGCCTTCTCTTATATTGATAAAAAGATATCTCATTTGAATGGTCATAGTGGATAGAGCTTTAATGTGATTTGATTCTTTTCAGCTATATTCTCTATAAAAGTGTTAAATATTCAAATGTGTATCTGAATATAAAAGTTATATCACACTGTTCATCTTTGCCTGTAGCATAATAAAACAGTCTACATTTCCAGACTACTGAAGCAATGTCTCTGTCTCCTGCATGGGTGGCTCCATAGAGCAATGGTTGGCAATTTGGACTTTGCATCCAATGATCCGATTTGAAACCTTGGAGGGACTTTTTTTATTACTCTTGAGCTTTTCCATTTCTTCATCTTTGTTCATTGATAGCTCAAATCCAACACCAGTAGGTTGAAATAGTCAATTATTGAATGCTTTCAAAATGTCCATCAGCTTGAACAAGTTACATCAATACAAACTTTAAAATACTTTGACATCAAATTTCTTCACAAAGTAGTTAGCCATTATAAAATCATATTCTGATTTTCTCAAACGCATTTCAGATGGGTGATTCACAGCATCACTTTTTTAAGCTTTCCCGCTATTGATAAGGCGAAAATAGCACATTTTGAATGAGAAGTTTTCTTCAATCAAACATAGAGGAACCCAAATGATGATCTCATTCAGCTAGTAAAAATGTTGTTTTATATTAGTATGGAAATCGTGAAAAGAAAATGTTTTTCATGCTGATTTACAACAGTTGATCTCCAATCGTAAAATATAAGCTTTTGGTCGGAGGCATCACAGGTACTGATCAAATTCTAATTTTTGAACATTGTTCACAAATCATATGATATGCTTTATATACATAAACTGTATTGTTGGATCAATACTGAGTAAAAAGTGACTATCTCAATTTCAGGACATATAAAAGAGAAAGAAGTAGAAACTCATGTTTCAAATGCTGAGAGGCAACAACTGTTCATGATTTTCACCTCCACTAATTATATTTATTTTTATAATCTATATGTTTATGTTTTCCTATAAATATACAGAGACGTATAGCTATATATACAGAGATACATATGTACAGGTTGATTTTTACATGTTTATAAGTAAATGTGATGTTGTTCCAAATAAAACTTCTAAGAACTGAATGGAAAAGAAAATTGTAAAGTTCAGATAAGTCCCACTGAAATTTGTACTCAGATCCCTGTTTTCAGAGTCCAGAGTGCTAACCATGACACCATCCACCCTCCCGTACCAGGGTGAGCTTTCCATTTTGACAGAAGAGATTTGCCTCAGGGGGCAACTTATCTTTCATTGAAAAATATTATCTCACATAAAAACCACTGTTCAACAGAGTTATAACGTTATTTGAGTCTTTTGGGCAACATCCTTCCCCAACATAGTTCAATATGCAAAAGTTTACCAGAATAGGAAAGCAATCCAATACAGTTTCTCTTTGACAGTAGAATATTAAAAACTTTGACATTTCCACATTCCTGCAGCAGTTTATGCTCCTTTCACATGGGAGGTTCCATGGTGTAATGGTTAGCACTTTGGACTTTGAATCCAATGATCCGAGTTCAAATCTCGGTGGGACCATTTTATGACTCTTGACCAAATCATTTTCTTTCAAGTGTATTCATTAATATCACATATCTAATACCGGTAGGGTGAACAATTAATTTATTGATTATACTCTAAAAGTTTATTAGATGTGAGCAAATAATAGAAATTTTACCATACCTGGAAACTAAATGGCTCAAAATAATGAGAGATTTTACAAACTCACTCTGGTTTCTCAAACTCATCACAGGGGCCTGATGCAAGACATTACTTTTTAAAATCTTACTGTTATTGTTAAGGCGAACAAGGAACTTTTTCATTGCAAAGCATTCATTAAAACAAAACTTGAGGAGTCAAACTTTGTATTACGGGGACCGAAGAAGTGCAGTTTGAATAATAATCTTGAAATTCAGACGTACAAAGATTTTACACACTGATTTTCAACAGTAAATCCACAACCAAAAAAGTTGAATCTTTTGAAAGACATGTCAAAGGTGTGAATCTGAAATTCACTTTTAAAGACATTCACAATGAAATGCACTGTGTAAGTCCAGCATGTTGTCAGCTAAGAAATCAGCAAAAATGAACTATCTCATTACTGGCCATATAGATGAGAAAGGAAAATAAACTCATTTTTACAATGTGGATGTGAAAGAACAGTTTCTAGGTTCAGCTTCAATATTTATGTTAATGAATAATTGATATGTTCATATTGTCTAACAGCTATCTAGACGGATAAAGCTATGTATGCATCTATACATACTTATGCGTTCATACGCATCAGTATAAAACATTGATATTATGTTTTTTCTAGACCAAATTCTAAAAAATGAGTTAAACAGTGAATCTCATAATTGTAGTAGGTCCCACCGAGATTTGAACTCGGATCGCTGGATTCAGAGTCCAGAGTGCTAACCATTACACCATGGAACCCTCTCACACAAGAGTGACTTTTCCATTGAGACAAAAGAGAGCGCATCAGTGATGGCCTTCTCTTATATTGATAAAAAGATATCTCATTTGAATGGTCATAGTGGATAGAGCTTTAATGTGATTTGATTCTTTTCAGCTATATTCTCTATAAAAGTGTTAAATATTCAAATGTTTATCTGAATATAAAAGTTATATCACAATGTTCATCTTTGCCTGTAGCATAATAAAACAGTCTACATTTCCAGACTACTGAAGCAATGTCTCTGTCTCCTGCATGGGTGGCTCCATAGAGCAATGGTTGGCAATTTGGACTTTGCAGCCAATGATCCGATTTGAAACCTTGGAGGGACTTTTTTTATTTCTCTTGAGCTTTTCCATTTCTTCATCTTTGTTCATTGATAGCTCAAATCCAACACCAGTAGGTTGAAATAGTCAATTATTGAATGCTTTCAAAATGTCCATCAGCTTGAACAAGTTACATCAATACAAACTTTAAAATACTTTGACATCAAATTTCTTCACAAAGTAGTTATCCATTATAAAATCATATTCTGATTTTCTCAAACGCATTTCAGATGGGTGATTCACAGCATCACTTTTTTAAGCTTTCCCGCTATTGATAAGGCGAAAATAGCACATTTTGAATGAGAAGTTTTCTTCAATCAAACATAGAGGAACCCAAATGATGATCTCATTCAGCTAGTAAAAATGTTGTTTTATATTAGTATGGAAATCGTGAAAAGAAAATGTTTTTCATGCTGATTTACAACAGTTGATCTCCAATCGTAAAATATAAGCTTTTGGTCGGAGGCATCACAGGTACTGATCAAATTCTAATTTTTGAACATTGTTCACAAATCATATGATATGCTTTATATACATAAACTGTATTGTTGGATCAATACTGAGTAAAAAGTGACTATCTCAATTTCAGGACATATAAAAGAGAAAGAAGTAGAAACTCATGTTTCAAATGCTGAGAGGCAACAACTGTTCATGATTTTCACCTCCACTAATTATATTTATTTTTATAATCTATATGTTTATATTTTCCTATAAATATACAGAGACATATAGCTATATATACAGAGATACATATGTACAGGTTGATTTTTACATGTTTATAAGTAAATGTGATGTTGTTCCAAATAAAACTTCTAAGAACTGAATGGAAAAGAAAATTGTAAAGTTCAGATAAGTCCCACTGAAATTTGTACTCAGATCCCTGTTTTCAGAGTCCAGAGTGCTAACCATGACACCATCCACCCTCCCGTACCAGGGTGAGCTTTCCATTTTGACAGAAGAGATTTGCCTCAGGGGGCAACTTATCTTTCATTGAAAAATATTATCTCACATAAAAACCACTGTTCAACAGAGTTATAACGTTATTTGAGTCTTTTGGGCAACATCCTTCCCCAACATAGTTCAATATGCAAAAGTTTACCAGAATAGGAAAGCAATCCAATAAAGTTTCTCTTTGACAGTAGAATATTAAAAACTTTGACATTTCCACATTCCTGCAGCAGTTTATGCTCCTTTCACATGGGAGGTTCCATGGTGTAATGGTTAGCACTTTGGACTTTGAATCCAATGATCCAAGTTCAAATCTCGGTGGGACCATTTTATGACTCTTGACCAAATAATTTTCTTTCAAGTGTATTCATTAATATCACATATCTAATACCGGTAGGGTGAACAATTAATTTATTGATTATACTCTAAAAGTTTATTAGATGTGAGCAAATAATAGAAATTTTACAATACCTGGAAACTAAATGGCTCAAAATAATGAGAGATTTTACAAACTCACTCTGGTTTCTCAAACTCATCACAGGGGCCTGATGCAAGACATTACTTTTTAAAATCTTACTGTTATTGTTAAGGCGAACAAGGAACTTTTTCATTGCAAAGCATTCATTAAAACAAAACTTGAGGAGTCAAACTTTGTATTACGGGGACCGAAGATGTGCAGTCTGAATAATAATCTTGAAATTCAGACGTACAAAGATTTTACACACTGATTTTCAACAGTAAATCCACAACCAAAAAAGTTGAATCTTTTGAAAGACATGTCAAAGGTGTGAATCTGAAATTCACTTTTAAAGACATTCACAATGAAATGCACTGTGTAAGTCCAGCATGTTGTCAGCTAAGAAATCAGCAAAAATGAACTATCTCATTACTGGCCATATAGATGAGAAAGGAAAATAAACTCATGTTTACAATGTGGATGTGAAAGAACAGTTTCTAGGTTCAGCTTCAATATTTATGTTAATGAATAATTGATATGTTCATATTGTCTAACAGCTATCTAGACGGATAAAGCTATGTATGCATCTATACATACTTATGCGTTCATACGCATCAGTATAAAACATTGATATTATGTTTTTTCTAGACCAAATTCTAAAAAATGAGTTAAACAGTGAATCTCATAATTGTAGTAGGTCCCACCGAGATTTGAACTCGGATTGCTGGATTCAGAGTCCAGAGTGCTAACCATTACACCATGGAACCCTCTCACACAAGAGTGACTTTTCCATTGAGACAAAAGAGAGCGCATCAGTGATGGCCTTCTCTTATATTGATAAAAAGATATCTCATTTGAATGGTCATAGTGGATAGAGCTTTAATGTGATTTGATTCTTTTCAGCTATATTCTCTATAAAAGTGTTAAATATTCAAATGTTTATCTGAATATAAAAGTTATATCACACTGTTCATCTTTGCCTGTAGCATAATAAAACAGTCTACATTTCCAGACTACTGAAGCAATGTCTCTGTCTCCTGCATGGGTGGCTCCATAGAGCAATGGTTGGCAATTTGGACTTTGCATCCAATGATCCGATTTGAAACCTTGGAGGGACTTTTTTTATTACTCTTGAGCTTTTCCATTTCTTCATCTTTGTTCATTGATAGCTCAAATCCAACACCAGTAGGTTGAAATAGTCAATTATTGAATGCTTTCAAAATGTCCATCAGCTTGAACAAGTTACATCAATACAAACTTTAAAATACTTTGACATCAAATTTCTTCACAAAGTAGTTAGCCATTATAAAATCATATTCTGATTTTCTCAAACGCATTTCAGATGGGTGATTCACAGCATCACTTTTTTAAGCTTTCCCGCTATTGATAAGGCGAAAATAGCACATTTTGAATGAGAAGTTTTCTTCAATCAAACATAGAGGAACCCAAATGATGATCTCATTCAGCTAGTAAAAATGTTGTTTTATATTAGTATGGAAATCGTGAAAAGAAAATGTTTTTCATGCTGATTTACAACAGTTGATCTCCAATCGTAAAATATAAGCTTTTGGTCGGAGGCATCACAGGTACTGATCAAATTCTAATTTTTGAACATTGTTCACAAATCATATGATATGCTTTATATACATAAACTGTATTGTTGGATCAATACTGAGTAAAAAGTGACTATCTCAATTTCAGGACATATAAAAGAGAAAGAAGTAGAAACTCATGTTTCAAATGCTGAGAGGCAACAACTGTTCATGATTTTCACCTCCACTAATTATATTTATTTTTATAATCTATATGTTTATGTTTTCCTATAAATATACAGAGACGTATAGCTATATATACAGAGATACATATGTACAGGTTGATTTTTACATGTTTATAAGTAAATGTGATGTTGTTCTAAATAAAACTTCTAAGAACTGAATGGAAAAGAAAATTGTAAAGTTCAGATAAGTCCCACTGAAATTTGTACTCAGATCCCTGTTTTCAGAGTCCAGAGTGCTAACCATGACACCATCCACCCTCCCGTACCAGGGTGAGCTTTCCATTTTGACAGAAGAGATTTGCCTCAGGGGGCAACTTATCTTTCATTGAAAAATATTATCTCACATAAAAACCACTGTTCAACAGAGTTATAACGTTATTTGAGTCTTTTGGGCAACATCCTTCCCCAACATAGTTCAATATGCAAAAGTTTACCAGAATAGGAAAGCAATCCAATACAGTTTCTCTTTGACAGTAGAATATTAAAAACTTTGACATTTCCACATTCCTGCAGCAGTTTATGCTCCTTTCACATGGGAGGTTCCATGGTGTAATGGTTAGCACTTTGGACTTTGAATCCAATGATCCGAGTTCAAATCTCGGTGGGACCATTTTATGACTCTTGACCAAATCATTTTCTTTCAAGTGTATTCATTAATATCACATATCTAATACCGGTAGGGTGAACAATTAATTTATTGATTATACTCTAAAAGTTTATTAGATGTGAGCAAATAATAGAAATTTTACCATACCTGGAAACTAAATGGCTCAAAATAATGAGAGATTTTACAAACTCACTCTGGTTTCTCAAACTCATCACAGGGGCCTGATGCAAGACATTACTTTTTAAAATCTTACTGTTATTGTTAAGGCGAACAAGGAACTTTTTCATTGCAAAGCATTCATTAAAACAAAACTTGAGGAGTCAAACTTTGTATTACGGGGACCGAAGATGTGCAGTCTGAATAATAATCTTGAAATTCAGACGTACAAAGATTTTACACACTGATTTTCAACAGTAAATCCACAACCAAAAAAGTTGAATCTTTTGAAAGACATGTCAAAGGTGTGAATCTGAAATTCACTTTTAAAGACATTCACAATGAAATGCACTGTGTAAGTCCAGCATGTTGTCAGCTAAGAAATCAGCAAAAATGAACTATCTCATTACTGGCCATATAGATGAGAAAGGAAAATAAACTCATGTTTACAATGTGGATGTGAAAGAATAGTTTCTAGGTTCAGCTTCAATATTTATGTTAATGAATAATTGATATGTTCATATTGTCTAACAGCTATCTAGACGGATAAAGCTATGTATGCATCTATACATACTTATGCGTTCATACGCATCAGTATAAAACATTGATATTATGTTTTTTCTAGACCAAATTCTAAAAAATGAGTTTAACAGTGAATCTCATAATTGTAGTAGGTCCCACCGAGATTTGAACTCGGATCGTTGGATTCAGAGTCCAGAGTGCTAACCATTACACCATGGAACCCTCTCACACAAGAGTGACTTTTCCATTGAGACAAAAGAGAGCGCATCAGTGATGGCCTTCTCTTATATTGATAAAAAGATATCTCATTTGAATGGTCATAGTGGATAGAGCTTTAATGTGATTTGATTCTTTTCAGCTATATTCTCTATAAAAGTGTTAAATATTCAAATGTTTATCTGAATATAAAAGTTATATCACACTGTTCATCTTTGCCTGTAGCATAATAAAACAGTCTACATTTCCAGACTACTGAAGCAATGTCTCTGTCTCCTGCATGGGTGGCTCCATAGAGCAATGGTTGGCAATTTGGACTTTGCATCCAATGATCCGATTTGAAACCTTGGAGGGACTTTTTTTATTACTCTTGAGCTTTTCCATTTCTTCATCTTTGTTCATTGATAGCTCAAATCCAACACCAGTAGGTTGAAATAGTCAATTATTGAATGCTTTCAAAATGTCCATCAGCTTGAACAAGTTACATCAATACAAACTTTAAAATACTTTGACATCAAATTTCTTCACAAAGTAGTTAGCCATTATAAAATCATATTCTGATTTTCTCAAACGCATTTCAGATGGGTGATTCACAGCATCACTTTTTTAAGCTTTCCCGCTATTGATAAGGCGAAAATAGCACATTTTGAATGAGAAGTTTTCTTCAATCAAACATAGAGGAACCCAAATGATGATCTCATTCAGCTAGTAAAAATGTTGTTTTATATTAGTATGGAAATCGTGAAAAGAAAATGTTTTTCATGCTGATTTACAACAGTTGATCTCCAATCGTAAAATATAAGCTTTTGGTCGGAGGCATCACAGGTACTGATCAAATTCTAATTTTTGAACATTGTTCACAAATCATATGATATGCTTTATATACATAAACTGTATTGTTGGATCAATACTGAGTAAAAAGTGACTATCTCAATTTCAGGACATATAAAAGAGAAAGAAGTAGAAACTCATGTTTCAAATGCTGAGAGGCAACAACTGTTCATGATTTTCACCTCCACTAATTATATTTATTTTTATAATCTATATGTTTATGTTTTCCTATAAATATACAGAGACGTATAGCTATATATACAGAGATACATATGTACAGGTTGATTTTTACATGTTTATAAGTAAATGTGATGTTGTTCTAAATAAAACTTCTAAGAACTGAATGGAAAAGAAAATTGTAAAGTTCAGATAAGTCCCACTGAAATTTGTACTCAGATCCCTGTTTTCAGAGTCCAGAGTGCTAACCATGACACCATCCACCCTCCCGTACCAGGGTGAGCTTTCCATTTTGACAGAAGAGATTTGCCTCAGGGGGCAACTTATCTTTCATTGAAAAATATTATCTCACATAAAAACCACTGTTCAACAGAGTTATAACGTTATTTGAGTCTTTTGGGCAACATCCTTCCCCAACATAGTTCAATATGCAAAAGTTTACCAGAATAGGAAAGCAATCCAATACAGTTTCTCTTTGACAGTAGAATATTAAAAACTTTGACATTTCCACATTCCTGCAGCAGTTTATGCTCCTTTCACATGGGAGGTTCCATGGTGTAATGGTTAGCACTTTGGACTTTGAATCCAATGATCCGAGTTCAAATCTCGGTGGGACCATTTTATGACTCTTGACCAAATCATTTTCTTTCAAGTGTATTCATTAATATCACATATCTAATACCGGTAGGGTGAACAATTAATTTATTGATTATACTCTAAAAGTTTATTAGATGTGAGCAAATAATAGAAATTTTACCATACCTGGAAACTAAATGGCTCAAAATAATGAGAGATTTTACAAACTCACTCTGGTTTCTCAAACTCATCACAGGGGCCTGATGCAAGACATTACTTTTTAAAATCTTACTGTTATTGTTAAGGCGAACAAGGAACTTTTTCATTGCAAAGCATTCATTAAAACAAAACTTGAGGAGTCAAACTTTGTATTACGGGGACCGAAGATGTGCAGTCTGAATAATAATCTTGAAATTCAGACGTACAAAGATTTTACACACTGATTTTCAACAGTAAATCCACAACCAAAAAAGTTGAATCTTTTGAAAGACATGTCAAAGGTGTGAATCTGAAATTCACTTTTAAAGACATTCACAATGAAATGCACTGTGTAAGTCCAGCATGTTGTTAGCTAAGAAATCAGCAAAAATGAACTATCTCATTACTGGCCATATAGATGAGAAAGGAAAATAAACTCATGTTTACAATGTGGATGTGAAAGAATAGTTTCTAGGTTCAGCTTCAATATTTATGTTAATGAATAATTGATATGTTCATATTGTCTAACAGCTATCTAGACGGATAAAGCTATGTATGCATCTATACATACTTATGCGTTCATACGCATCAGTATAAAACATTGATATTATGTTTTTTCTAGACCAAATTCTAAAAAATGAGTTTAACAGTGAATCTCATAATTGTAGTAGGTCCCACCGAGATTTGAACTCGGATCGCTGGATTCAGAGTCCAGAGTGCTAACCATTACACCATGGAACCCTCTCACACAAGAGTGACTTTTCCATTGAGACAAAAGAGAGCGCATCAGTGATGGCCTTCTCTTATATTGATAAAAAGATATCTCATTTGAATGGTCATAGTGGATAGAGCTTTAATGTGATTTGATTCTTTTCAGCTATATTCTCTATAAAAGTGTTAAATATTCAAATGTTTATCTGAATATAAAAGTTATATCACACTGTTCATCTTTGCCTGTAGCATAATAAAACAGTCTACATTTCCAGACTACTGAAGCAATGTCTCTGTCTCCTGCATGGGTGGCTCCATAGAGCAATGGTTGGCAATTTGGACTTTGCATCCAATGATCCGATTTGAAACCTTGGAGGGACTTTTTTTATTACTCTTGAGCTTTTCCATTTCTTCATCTTTGTTCATTGATAGCTCAAATCCAACACCAGTAGGTTGAAATAGTCAATTATTGAATGCTTTCAAAATGTCCATCAGCTTGAACAAGTTACATCAATACAAACTTTAAAATACTTTGACATCAAATTTCTTCACAAAGTAGTTAGCCATTATAAAATCATATTCTGATTTTCTCAAACGCATTTCAGATGGGTGATTCACAGCATCACTTTTTTAAGCTTTCCCGCTATTGATAAGGCGAAAATAGCACATTTTGAATGAGAAGTTTTCTTCAATCAAACATAGAGGAACCCAAATGATGATCTCATTCAGCTAGTAAAAATGTTGTTTTATATTAGTATGGAAATCGTGAAAAGAAAATGTTTTTCATGCTGATTTACAACAGTTGATCTCCAATCGTAAAATATAAGCTTTTGGTCGGAGGCATCACAGGTACTGATCAAATTCTAATTTTTGAACATTGTTCACAAATCATATGATATGCTTTATATACATAAACTGTATTGTTGGATCAATACTGAGTAAAAAGTGACTATCTCAATTTCAGGACATATAAAAGAGAAAGAAGTAGAAACTCATGTTTCAAATGCTGAGAGGCAACAACTGTTCATGATTTTCACCTCCACTAATTATATTTATTTTTATAATCTATATGTTTATATTTTCCTATAAATATACAGAGACATATAGCTATATATACAGAGATACATATGTACAGGTTGATTTTTACATGTTTATAAGTAAATGTGATGTTGTTCCAAATAAAACTTCTAAGAACTGAATGGAAAAGAAAATTGTAAAGTTCAGATAAGTCCCACTGAAATTTGTACTCAGATCCCTGTTTTCAGAGTCCAGAGTGCTAACCATGACACCATCCACCCTCCCGTACCAGGGTGAGCTTTCCATTTTGACAGAAGAGATTAGCCTCAGGGGGCAACTTATCTTTCATTGAAAAATATTATCTCACATAAAAACCACTGTTCAACAGAGTTATAACGTTATTTGAGTCTTTTGGGCAACATCCTTCCCCAACATAGTTCAATATGCAAAAGTTTACCAGAATAGGAAAGCAATCCAATACAGTTTCTCTTTGACAGTAGAATATTAAAAACTTTGACATTTCCACATTCCTGCAGCAGTTTATGCTCCTTTCACATGGGAGGTTCCATGGTGTAATGGTTAGCACTTTGGACTTTGAATCCAATGATCTGAGTTCAAATCTCGGTGGGACCATTTTATGACTCTTGACCAAATCATTTTCTTTCAAGTGTATTCATTAATATCACATATCTAATACCGGTAGGGTGAACAATTAATTTATTGATTATACTCTAAAAGTTTATTAGATGTGAGCAAATAATAGAAATTTTACAATACCTGGAAACTAAATGGCTCAAAATAATGAGAGATTTTACAAACTCACTCTGGTTTCTCAAACTCATCACAGGGGCCTGATGCAAGACATTACTTTTTAAAATCTTACTGTTATTGTTAAGGCGAACAAGGAACTTTTTCATTGCAAAGCATTCATTAAAACAAAACTTGAGGAGTCAAACTTTGTATTACGGGGACCGAAGATGTGCAGTTTGAATAATAATCTTGAAATTCAGACGTACAAAGATTTTACACACTGATTTTCAACAGTAAATCCACAACCAAAAAAGTTGAATCTTTTGAAAGACATGTCAAAGGTGTGAATCTGAAATTCACTTTTAAAGACATTCACAATGAAATGCACTGTGTAAGTCCAGCATGTTGTCAGCTTAGAAATCAGCAAAAATGAACTATCTCATTACTGGCCATATAGATGAGAAAGGAAAATAAACTCATGTTTACAATGTGGATGTGAAAGAACAGTTTCTAGGTTCAGCTTCAATATTTATGTTAATGAATAATTGATATGTTCATATTGTCTAACAGCTATCTAGACGGATAAAGCTATGTATGCATCTATACATACTTATGCGTTCATACGCATCAGTATAAAACATTGATATTATGTTTTTTCTAGACCAAATTCTAAAAAATGAGTTTAACAGTGAATCTCATAATTGTAGTAGGTCCCACCGAGATTTGAACTCGGATCGCTGGATTCAGAGTCCAGAGTGCTAACCATTACACCATGGAACCCTCTCACACAAGAGTGACTTTTCCATTGAGACAAAAGAGAGCGCATCAGTGATGGCCTTCTCTTATATTGATAAAAAGATATCTCATTTGAATGGTCATAGTGGATAGAGCTTTAATGTGATTTGATTCTTTTCAGCTATATTCTCTATAAAAGTGTTAAATATTCAAATGTTTATCTGAATATAAAAGTTATATCACACTGTTCATCTTTGCCTGTAGCATAATAAAACAGTCTACATTTCCAGACTACTGAAGCAATGTCTCTGTCTCCTGCATGGGTGGCTCCATAGAGCAATGGTTGGCAATTTGGACTTTGCATCCAATGATCCGATTTGAAACCTTGGAGGGACTTTTTTTATTACTCTTGAGCTTTTCCATTTCTTCATCTTTGTTCATTGATAGCTCAAATCCAACACCAGTAGGTTGAAATAGTCAATTATTGAATGCTTTCAAAATGTCCATCAGCTTGAACAAGTTACATCAATACAAACTTTAAAATACTTTGACATCAAATTTCTTCACAAAGTAGTTAGCCATTATAAAATCATATTCTGATTTTCTCAAACGCATTTCAGATGGGTGATTCACAGCATCACTTTTTTAAGCTTTCCCGCTATTGATAAGGCGAAAATAGCACATTTTGAATGAGAAGTTTTCTTCAATCAAACATAGAGGAACCTAAATGATGATCTCATTCAGCTAGTAAAAATGTTGTTTTATATTAGTATGGAAATCGTGAAAAGAAAATGTTTTTCATGCTGATTTACAACAGTTGATCTCCAATCGTAAAATATAAGCTTTTGGTCGGAGGCATCACAGGTACTGATCAAATTCTAATTTTTGAACATTGTTCACAAATCATATGATATGCTTTATATACATAAACTGTATTGTTGGATCAATACTGAGTAAAAAGTGACTATCTCAATTTCAGGACATATAAAAGAGAAAGAAGTAGAAACTCATGTTTCAAATGCTGAGAGGCAACAACTGTTCATGATTTTCACCTCCACTAATTATATTTATTTTTATAATCTATATGTTTATATTTTCCTATAAATATACAGAGACATATAGCTATATATACAGAGATACATATGTACAGGTTGATTTTTACATGTTTATAAGTAAATGTGATGTTGTTCCAAATAAAACTTCTAAGAACTGAATGGAAAAGAAAATTGTAAAGTTCAGATAAGTCCCACTGAAATTTGTACTCAGATCCCTGTTTTCAGAGTCCAGAGTGCTAACCATGACACCATCCACCCTCCCGTACCAGGGTGAGCTTTCCATTTTGACAGAAGAGATTAGCCTCAGGGGGCAACTTATCTTTCATTGAAAAATATTATCTCACATAAAAACCACTGTTCAACAGAGTTATAACGTTATTTGAGTCTTTTGGGCAACATCCTTCCCCAACATAGTTCAATATGCAAAAGTTTACCAGAATAGGAAAGCAATCCAATACAGTTTCTCTTTGACAGTAGAATATTAAAAACTTTGACATTTCCACATTCCTGCAGCAGTTTATGCTCCTTTCACATGGGAGGTTCCATGGTGTAATGGTTAGCACTTTGGACTTTGAATCCAATGATCTGAGTTCAAATCTCGGTGGGACCATTTTATGACTCTTGACCAAATCATTTTCTTTCAAGTGTATTCATTAATATCACATATCTAATACCGGTAGGGTGAACAATTAATTTATTGATTATACTCTAAAAGTTTATTAGATGTGAGCAAATAATAGAAATTTTACAATACCTGGAAACTAAATGGCTCAAAATAATGAGAGATTTTACAAACTCACTCTGGTTTCTCAAACTCATCACAGGGGCCTGATGCAAGACATTACTTTTTAAAATCTTACTGTTATTGTTAAGGCGAACAAGGAACTTTTTCATTGCAAAGCATTCATTAAAACAAAACTTGAGGAGTCAAACTTTGTATTACGGGGACCGAAGATGTGCAGTTTGAATAATAATCTTGAAATTCAGACGTACAAAGATTTTACACACTGATTTTCAACAGTAAATCCACAACCAAAAAAGTTGAATCTTTTGAAAGACATGTCAAAGGTGTGAATCTGAAATTCACTTTTAAAGACATTCACAATGAAATGCACTGTGTAAGTCCAGCATGTTGTCAGCTTAGAAATCAGCAAAAATGAACTATCTCATTACTGGCCATATAGATGAGAAAGGAAAATAAACTCATGTTTACAATGTGGATGTGAAAGAACAGTTTCTAGGTTCAGCTTCAATATTTATGTTAATGAATAATTGATATGTTCATATTGTCTAACAGCTATCTAGACGGATAAAGCTATGTATGCATCTATACATACTTATGCGTTCATACGCATCAGTATAAAACATTGATATTATGTTTTTTCTAGACCAAATTCTAAAAAATGAGTTTAACAGTGAATCTCATAATTGTAGTAGGTCCCACCGAGATTTGAACTCGGATCGCTGGATTCAGAGTCCAGAGTGCTAACCATTACACCATGGAACCCTCTCACACAAGAGTGACTTTTCCATTGAGACAAAAGAGAGCGCATCAGTGATGGCCTTCTCTTATATTGATAAAAAGATATCTCATTTGAATGGTCATAGTGGATAGAGCTTTAATGTGATTTGATTCTTTTCAGCTATATTCTCTATAAAAGTGTTAAATATTCAAATGTTTATCTGAATATAAAAGTTATATCACACTGTTCATCTTTGCCTGTAGCATAATAAAACAGTCTACATTTCCAGACTACTGAAGCAATGTCTCTGTCTCCTGCATGGGTGGCTCCATAGAGCAATGGTTGGCAATTTGGACTTTGCATCCAATGATCCGATTTGAAACCTTGGAGGGACTTTTTTTATTACTCTTGAGCTTTTCCATTTCTTCATCTTTGTTCATTGATAGCTCAAATCCAACACCAGTAGGTTGAAATAGTCAATTATTGAATGCTTTCAAAATGTCCATCAGCTTGAACAAGTTACATCAATACAAACTTTAAAATACTTTGACATCAAATTTCTTCACAAAGTAGTTAGCCATTATAAAATCATATTCTGATTTTCTCAAACGCATTTCAGATGGGTGATTCACAGCATCACTTTTTTAAGCTTTCCCGCTATTGATAAGGCGAAAATAGCACATTTTGAATGAGAAGTTTTCTTCAATCAAACATAGAGGAACCTAAATGATGATCTCATTCAGCTAGTAAAAATGTTGTTTTATATTAGTATGGAAATCGTGAAAAGAAAATGTTTTTCATGCTGATTTACAACAGTTGATCTCCAATCGTAAAATATAAGCTTTTGGTCGGAGGCATCACAGGTACTGATCAAATTCTAATTTTTGAACATTGTTCACAAATCATATGATATGCTTTATATACATAAACTGTATTGTTGGATCAATACTGAGTAAAAAGTGACTATCTCAATTTCAGGACATATAAAAGAGAAAGAAGTAGAAACTCATGTTTCAAATGCTGAGAGGCAACAACTGTTCATGATTTTCACCTCCACTAATTATATTTATTTTTATAATCTATATGTTTATATTTTCCTATAAATATACAGAGACATATAGCTATATATACAGAGATACATATGTACAGGTTGATTTTTACATGTTTATAAGTAAATGTGATGTTGTTCCAAATAAAACTTCTAAGAACTGAATGGAAAAGAAAATTGTAAAGTTCAGATAAGTCCCACTGAAATTTGTACTCAGATCCCTGTTTTCAGAGTCCAGAGTGCTAACCATGACACCATCCACCCTCCCGTACCAGGGTGAGCTTTCCATTTTGACAGAAGAGATTAGCCTCAGGGGGCAACTTATCTTTCATTGAAAAATATTATCTCACATAAAAACCACTGTTCAACAGAGTTATAACGTTATTTGAGTCTTTTGGGCAACATCCTTCCCCAACATAGTTCAATATGCAAAAGTTTACCAGAATAGGAAAGCAATCCAATACAGTTTCTCTTTGACAGTAGAATATTAAAAACTTTGACATTTCCACATTCCTGCAGCAGTTTATGCTCCTTTCACATGGGAGGTTCCATGGTGTAATGGTTAGCACTTTGGACTTTGAATCCAATGATCCGAGTTCAAATCTCGGTGGGACCATTTTATGACTCTTGACCAAATCATTTTCTTTCAAGTGTATTCATTAATATCACATATCTAATACCGGTAGGGTGAACAATTAATTTATTGATTATACTCTAAAAGTTTATTAGATGTGAGCAAATAATAGAAATTTTACAATACCTGGAAACTAAATGGCTCAAAATAATGAGAGATTTTACAAACTCACTCTGGTTTCTCAAACTCATCACAGGGGCCTGATGCAAGACATTACTTTTTAAAATCTTACTGTTATTGTTAAGGCGAACAAGGAACTTTTTCATTGCAAAGCATTCATTAAAACAAAACTTGAGGAGTCAAACTTTGTATTACGGGGACCGAAGATGTGCAGTTTGAATAATAATCTTGAAATTCAGACGTACAAAGATTTTACACACTGATTTTCAACAGTAAATCCACAACCAAAAAAGTTGAATCTTTTGAAAGACATGTCAAAGGTGTGAATCTGAAATTCACTTTTAAAGACATTCACAATGAAATGCACTGTGTAAGTCCAGCATGTTGTCAGCTAAGAAATCAGCAAAAATGAACTATCTCATTACTGGCCATATAGATGAGAAAGGAAAATAAACTCATGTTTACAATGTGGATGTGAAAGAACAGTTTCTAGGTTCAGCTTCAATATTTATGTTAATGAATAATTGATATGTTCATATTGTCTAACAGCTATCTAGACGGATAAAGCTATGTATGCATCTATACATACTTATGCGTTCATACGCATCAGTATAAAACATTGATATTATGTTTTTTCTAGACCAAATTCTAAAAAATGAGTTAAACAGTGAATCTCATAATTGTAGTAGGTCCCACCGAGATTTGAACTCGGATTGCTGGATTCAGAGTCCAGAGTGCTAACCATTACACCATGGAACCCTCTCACACAAGAGTGACTTTTCCATTGAGACAAAAGAGAGCGCATCAGTGATGGCCTTCTCTTATATTGATAAAAAGATATCTCATTTGAATGGTCATAGTGGATAGAGCTTTAATGTGATTTGATTCTTTTCAGCTATATTCTCTATAAAAGTGTTAAATATTCAAATGTTTATCTGAATATAAAAGTTATATCACACTGTTCATCTTTGCCTGTAGCATAATAAAACAGTCTACATTTCCAGACTACTGAAGCAATGTCTCTGTCTCCTGCATGGGTGGCTCCATAGAGCAATGGTTGGCAATTTGGACTTTGCATCCAATGATCCGATTTGAAACCTTGGAGGGACTTTTTTTATTACTCTTGAGCTTTTCCATTTCTTCATCTTTGTTCATTGATAGCTCAAATCCAACACCAGTAGGTTGAAATAGTCAATTATTGAATGCTTTCAAAATGTCCATCAGCTTGAACAAGTTACATCAATACAAACTTTAAAATACTTTGACATCAAATTTCTTCACAAAGTAGTTAGCCATTATAAAATCATATTCTGATTTTCTCAAACGCATTTCAGATGGGTGATTCACAGCATCACTTTTTTAAGCTTTCCCGCTATTGATAAGGCGAAAATAGCACATTTTGAATGAGAAGTTTTCTTCAATCAAACATAGAGGAACCCAAATGATGATCTCATTCAGCTAGTAAAAATGTTGTTTTATATTAGTATGGAAATCGTGAAAAGAAAATGTTTTTCATGCTGATTTACAACAGTTGATCTCCAATCGTAAAATATAAGCTTTTGGTCGGAGGCATCACAGGTACTGATCAAATTCTAATTTTTGAACATTGTTCACAAATCATATGATATGCTTTATATACATAAACTGTATTGTTGGATCAATACTGAGTAAAAAGTGACTATCTCAATTTCAGGACATATAAAAGAGAAAGAAGTAGAAACTCATGTTTCAAATGCTGAGAGGCAACAACTGTTCATGATTTTCACCTCCACTAATTATATTTATTTTTATAATCTATATGTTTATGTTTTCCTATAAATATACAGAGACATATAGCTATATATACAGAGATACATATGTACAGGTTGATTTTTACATGTTTATAAGTAAATGTGATGTTGTTCCAAATAAAACTTCTAAGAACTGAATGGAAAAGAAAATTGTAAAGTTCAGATAAGTCCCACTGAAATTTGTACTCAGATCCCTGTTTTCAGAGTCCAGAGTGCTAACCATGACACCATCCACCCTCCCGTACCAGGGTGAGCTTTCCATTTTGACAGAAGAGATTTGCCTCAGGGGGCAACTTATCTTTCATTGAAAAATATTATCTCACATAAAAACCACTGTTCAACAGAGTTATAACGTTATTTGAGTCTTTTGGGCAACATCCTTCCCCAACATAGTTCAATATGCAAAAGTTTACCAGAATAGGAAAGCAATCCAATACAGTTTCTCTTTGACAGTAGAATATTAAAAACTTTGACATTTCCACATTCCTGCAGCAGTTTATGCTCCTTTCACATGGGAGGTTCCATGGTGTAATGGTTAGCACTTTGGACTTTGAATCCAATGATCCGAGTTCAAATCTCGGTGGGACCATTTTATGACTCTTGACCAAATCATTTTCTTTCAAGTGTATTCATTAATATCACATATCTAATACCGGTAGGGTGAACAATTAATTTATTGATTATACTCTAAAAGTTTATTAGATGTGAGCAAATAATAGAAATTTTACAATACCTGGAAACTAAATGGCTCAAAATAATGAGAGATTTTACAAACTCACTCTGGTTTCTCAAACTCATCACAGGGGCCTGATGCAAGACATTACTTTTTAAAATCTTACTGTTATTGTTAAGGCGAACAAGGAACTTTTTCATTGCAAAGCATTCATTAAAACAAAACTTGAGGAGTCAAACTTTGTATTACGGGGACCGAAGATGTGCAGTTTGAATAATAATCTTGAAATTCAGACGTACAAAGATTTTACACACTGATTTTCAACAGTAAATCCACAACCAAAAAAGTTGAATCTTTTGAAAGACATGTCAAAGGTGTGAATCTGAAATTCACTTTTAAAGACATTCACAATGAAATGCACTGTGTAAGTCCAGCATGTTGTCAGCTAAGAAATCAGCAAAAATGAACTATCTCATTACTGGCCATATAGATGAGAAAGGAAAATAAACTCATGTTTACAATGTGGATGTGAAAGAACAGTTTCTAGGTTCAGCTTCAATATTTATGTTAATGAATAATTGATATGTTCATATTGTCTAACAGCTATCTAGACGGATAAAGCTATGTATGCATCTATACATACTTATGCGTTCATACGCATCAGTATAAAACATTGATATTATGTTTTTTCTAGACCAAATTCTAAAACATGAGTTAAACAGTGAATCTCATAATTGTAGTAGGTCCCACCGAGATTTGAACTCGGATTGCTGGATTCAGAGTCCAGAGTGCTAACCATTACACCATGGAACCCTCTCACACAAGAGTGACTTTTCCATTGAGACAAAAGAGAGCGCATCAGTGATGGCCTTCTCTTATATTGATAAAAAGATATCTCATTTGAATGGTCATAGTGGATAGAGCTTTAATGTGATTTGATTCTTTTCAGCTATATTCTCTATAAAAGTGTTAAATATTCAAATGTTTATCTGAATATAAAAGTTATATCACACTGTTCATCTTTGCCTGTAGCATAATAAAACAGTCTACATTTCCAGACTACTGAAGCAATGTCTCTGTCTCCTGCATGGGTGGCTCCATAGAGCAATGGTTGGCAATTTGGACTTTGCATCCAATGATCCGATTTGAAACCTTGGAGGGACTTTTTTTATTACTCTTGAGCTTTTCCATTTCTTCATCTTTGTTCATTGATAGCTCAAATCCAACACCAGTAGGTTGAAATAGTCAATTATTGAATGCTTTCAAAATGTCCATCAGCTTGAACAAGTTACATCAATACAAACTTTAAAATACTTTGACATCAAATTTCTTCACAAAGTAGTTAGCCATTATAAAATCATATTCTGATTTTCTCAAACGCATTTCAGATGGGTGATTCACAGCATCACTTTTTTAAGCTTTCCCGCTATTGATAAGGCGAAAATAGCACATTTTGAATGAGAAGTTTTCTTCAATCAAACATAGAGGAACCCAAATGATGATCTCATTCAGCTAGTAAAAATGTTGTTTTATATTAGTATGGAAATCGTGAAAAGAAAATGTTTTTCATGCTGATTTACAACAGTTGATCTCCAATCGTAAAATATAAGCTTTTGGTCGGAGGCATCACAGGTACTGATCAAATTCTAATTTTTGAACATTGTTCACAAATCATATGATATGCTTTATATACATAAACTGTATTGTTGGATCAATACTGAGTAAAAAGTGACTATCTCAATTTCAGGACATATAAAAGAGAAAGAAGTAGAAACTCATGTTTCAAATGCTGAGAGGCAACAACTGTTCATGATTTTCACCTCCACTAATTATATTTATTTTTATAATCTATATGTTTATGTTTTCCTATAAATATACAGAGACATATAGCTATATATACAGAGATACATATGTACAGGTTGATTTTTACATGTTTATAAGTAAATGTGATGTTGTTCCAAATAAAACTTCTAAGAACTGAATGGAAAAGAAAATTGTAAAGTTCAGATAAGTCCCACTGAAATTTGTACTCAGATCCCTGTTTTCAGAGTCCAGAGTGCTAACCATGACACCATCCACCCTCCCGTACCAGGGTGAGCTTTCCATTTTGACAGAAGAGATTTGCCTCAGGGGGCAACTTATCTTTCATTGAAAAATATTATCTCACATAAAAACCACTGTTCAACAGAGTTATAACGTTATTTGAGTCTTTTGGGCAACATCCTTCCCCAACATAGTTCAATATGCAAAAGTTTACCAGAATAGGAAAGCAATCCAATACAGTTTCTCTTTGACAGTAGAATATTAAAAACTTTGACATTTCCACATTCCTGCAGCAGTTTATGCTCCTTTCACATGGGAGGTTCCATGGTGTAATGGTTAGCACTTTGGACTTTGAATCCAATGATCCGAGTTCAAATCTCGGTGGGACCGTTTTATGACTCTTGACCAAATCATTTTCTTTCAAGTGTATTCATTAATATCACATATCTAATACCGGTAGGGTGAACAATTAATTTATTGATTATACTCTAAAAGTTTATTAGATGTGAGCAAATAATAGAAATTTTACAATACCTGGAAACTAAATGGCTCAAAATAATGAGAGATTTTACAAACTCACTCTGGTTTCTCAAACTCATCACAGGGGCCTGATGCAAGACATTACTTTTTAAAATCTTACTGTTATTGTTAAGGCGAACAAGGAACTTTTTCATTGCAAAGCATTCATTAAAACAAAACTTGAGGAGTCAAACTTTGTATTACGGGGACCGAAGATGTGCAGTTTGAATAATAATCTTGAAATTCAGACGTACAAAGATTTTACACACTGATTTTCAACAGTAAATCCACAACCAAAAAAGTTGAATCTTTTGAAAGACATGTCAAAGGTGTGAATCTGAAATTCACTTTTAAAGACATTCACAATGAAATGCACTGTGTAAGTCCAGCATGTTGTCAGCTAAGAAATCAGCAAAAATGAACTATCTCATTACTGG
This sequence comes from Triturus cristatus, assembly GCF_964204655.1. Lineage (NCBI taxonomy): Eukaryota > Metazoa > Chordata > Amphibia > Caudata > Salamandridae > Triturus > Triturus cristatus. Next base: position 551,896,586 of record NC_140588.1, read on the forward strand.
CCATATAGATGAGAAAGGAAAATAAACTCATGTTTACAATGTGGATGTGAAAGAACAGTTTCTAGGTTCAGCTTCAATATTTATGTTAATGAATAATTGATATGTTCATATTGTCTAACAGCTATCTAGACGGATAAAGCTATGTATGCATCTATACATACTTATGCGTTCATACGCATCAGTATAAAACATTGATATTATGTTTTTTCTAGACCAAATTCTAAAACATGAGTTAAACAGTGAATCTCATAATTGTAGTAGGTCCCACCGAGATTTGAACTCGGATTGCTGGATTCAGAGTCCAGAGTGCTAACCATTACACCATGGAACCCTCTCACACAAGAGTGACTTTTCCATTGAGACAAAAGAGAGCGCATCAGTGATGGCCTTCTCTTATATTGATAAAAAGATATCTCATTTGAATGGTCATAGTGGATAGAGCTTTAATGTGATTTGATTCTTTTCAGCTATATTCTCTATAAAAGTGTTAAATATTCAAATGTTTATCTGAATATAAAAGTTATATCACACTGTTCATCTTTGCCTGTAGCATAATAAAACAGTCTACATTTCCAGACTACTGAAGCAATGTCTCTGTCTCCTGCATGGGTGGCTCCATAGAGCAATGGTTGGCAATTTGGACTTTGCATCCAATGATCCGATTTGAAACCTTGGAGGGACTTTTTTTATTACTCTTGAGCTTTTCCATTTCTTCATCTTTGTTCATTGATAGCTCAAATCCAACACCAGTAGGTTGAAATAGTCAATTATTGAATGCTTTCAAAATGTCCATCAGCTTGAACAAGTTACATCAATACAAACTTTAAAATACTTTGACATCAAATTTCTTCACAAAGTAGTTAGCCATTATAAAATCATATTCTTATTTTCTCAAACGCATTTCAGATGGGTGATTCACAGCATCACTTTTTTAAGCTTTCCCGCTATTGATAAGGCGAAAATAGCACATTTTGAATGAGAAGTTTTCTTCAATCAAACATAGAGGAACCCAAATGATGATCTCATTCAGCTAGTAAAAATGTTGTTTTATATTAGTATGGAAATCGTGAAAAGAAAATGTTTTTCATGCTGATTTACAACAGTTGATCTCCAATCGTAAAATATAAGCTTTTGGTCGGAGGCATCACAGGTACTGATCAAATTCTAATTTTTGAACATTGTTCACAAATCATATGATATGCTTTATATACATAAACTGTATTGTTGGATCAATACTGAGTAAAAAGTGACTATCTCAATTTCAGGACATATAAAAGAGAAAGAAGTAGAAACTCATGTTTCAAATGCTGAGAGGCAACAACTGTTCATGATTTTCACCTCCACTAATTATATTTATTTTTATAATCTATATGTTTATGTTTTCCTATAAATATACAGAGACATATAGCTATATATACAGAGATACATATGTACAGGTTGATTTTTACATGTTTATAAGTAAATGTGATGTTGTTCCAAATAAAACTTCTAAGAACTGAATGGAAAAGAAAATTGTAAAGTTCAGATAAGTCCCACTGAAATTTGTACTCAGATCCCTGTTTTCAGAGTCCAGAGTGCTAACCATGACACCATCCACCCTCCCGTACCAGGGTGAGCTTTCCATTTTGACAGAAGAGATTTGCCTCAGGGGGCAACTTATCTTTCATTGAAAAATATTATCTCACATAAAAACCACTGTTCAACAGAGTTATAACGTTATTTGAGTCTTTTGGGCAACATCCTTCCCCAACATAGTTCAATATGCAAAAGTTTACCAGAATAGGAAAGCAATCCAATACAGTTTCTCTTTGACAGTAGAATATTAAAAACTTTGACATTTCCACATTCCTGCAGCAGTTTATGCTCCTTTCACATGGGAGGTTCCATGGTGTAATGGTTAGCACTTTGGACTTTGAATCCAATGATCCGAGTTCAAATCTCGGTGGGACCATTTTATGACTCTTGACCAAATCATTTTCTTTCAAGTGTATTCATTAATATCACATATCTAATACCGGTAGGGTGAACAATTAATTTATTGATTATACTCTAAAAGTTTATTAGATGTGAGCAAATAATAGAAATTTTACAATACCTGGAAACTAAATGGCTCAAAATAATGAGAGATTTTACAAACTCACTCTGGTTTCTCAAACTCATCACAGGGGCCTGATGCAAGACATTACTTTTTAAAATCTTACTGTTATTGTTAAGGCGAACAAGGAACTTTTTCATTGCAAAGCATTCATTAAAACAAAACTTGAGGAGTCAAACTTTGTATTACGGGGACCGAAGATGTGCAGTTTGAATAATAATCTTGAAATTCAGACGTACAAAGATTTTACACACTGATTTTCAACAGTAAATCCACAACCAAAAAAGTTGAATCTTTTGAAAGACATGTCAAAGGTGTGAATCTGAAATTCACTTTTAAAGACATTCACAATGAAATGCACTGTGTAAGTCCAGCATGTTGTCAGCTAAGAAATCAGCAAAAATGAACTATCTCATTACTGGCCATATAGATGAGAAAGGAAAATAAACTCATGTTTACAATGTGGATGTGAAAGAACAGTTTCTAGGTTCAGCTTCAATATTTATGTTAATGAATAATTGATATGTTCATATTGTCTAACAGCTATCTAGACGGATAAAGCTATGTATGCATCTATACATACTTATGCGTTCATACGCATCAGTATAAAACATTGATATTATGTTTTTTCTAGACCAAATTCTAAAAAATGAGTTAAACAGTGAATCTCATAATTGTAGTAGGTCCCACCGAGATTTGAACTCGGATTGCTGGATTCAGAGTCCAGAGTGCTAACCATTACACCATGGAACCCTCTCACACAAGAGTGACTTTTCCATTGAGACAAAAGAGAGCGCATCAGTGATGGCCTTCTCTTATATTGATAAAAAGATATCTCATTTGAATGGTCATAGTGGATAGAGCTTTAATGTGATTTGATTCTTTTCAGCTATATTCTCTATAAAAGTGTTAAATATTCAAATGTTTATCTGAATATAAAAGTTATATCACACTGTTCATCTTTGCCTGTAGCATAATAAAACAGTCTACATTTCCAGACTACTGAAGCAATGTCTCTGTCTCCTGCATGGGTGGCTCCATAGAGCAATGGTTGGCAATTTGGACTTTGCATCCAATGATCCGATTTGAAACCTTGGAGGGACTTTTTTTATTACTCTTGAGCTTTTCCATTTCTTCATCTTTGTTCATTGATAGCTCAAATCCAACACCAGTAGGTTGAAATAGTCAATTATTGAATGCTTTCAAAATGTCCATCAGCTTGAACAAGTTACATCAATACAAACTTTAAAATACTTTGACATCGAATTTCTTCACAAAGTAGTTAGCCATTATAAAATCATATTCTGATTTTCTCAAACGCATTTCAGATGGGTGATTCACAGCATCACTTTTTTAAGCTTTCCCGCTATTGATAAGGCGAAAATAGCACATTTTGAATGAGAAGTTTTCTTCAATCAAACATAGAGGAACCCAAATGATGATCTCATTCAGCTAGTAAAAATGTTGTTTTATATTAGTATGGAAATCGTGAAAAGAAAATGTTTTTCATGCTGATTTACAACAGTTGATCTCCAATCGTAAAATATAAGCTTTTGGTCGGAGGCATCACAGGTACTGATCAAATTCTAATTTTTGAACATTGTTCACAAATCATATGATATGCTTTATATACATAAACTGTATTGTTGGATCAATACTGAGTAAAAAGTGACTATCTCAATTTCAGGACATATAAAAGAGAAAGAAGTAGAAACTCATGTTTCAAATGCTGAGAGGCAACAACTGTTCATGATTTTCACCTCCACTAATTATATTTATTTTTATAATCTATATGTTTATGTTTTCCTATAAATATACAGAGACATATAGCTATATATACAGAGATACATATGTACAGGTTGATTTTTACATGTTTATAAGTAAATGTGATGTTGTTCCAAATAAAACTTCTAAGAACTGAATGGAAAAGAAAATTGTAAAGTTCAGATAAGTCCCACTGAAATTTGTACTCAGATCCCTGTTTTCAGAGTCCAGAGTGCTAACCATGACACCATCCACCCTCCCGTACCAGGGTGAGCTTTCCATTTTGACAGAAGAGATTTGCCTCAGGGGGCAACTTATCTTTCATTGAAAAATATTATCTCACATAAAAACCACTGTTCAACAGAGTTATAACGTTATTTGAGTCTTTTGGGCAACATCCTTCCCCAACATAGTTCAATATGCAAAAGTTTACCAGAATAGGAAAGCAATCCAATACAGTTTCTCTTTGACAGTAGAATATTAAAAACTTTGACATTTCCACATTCCTGCAGCAGTTTATGCTCCTTTCACATGGGAGGTTCCATGGTGTAATGGTTAGCACTTTGGACTTTGAATCCAATGATCCGAGTTCAAATCTCGGTGGGACCATTTTATGACTCTTGACCAAATCATTTTCTTTCAAGTGTATTCATTAATATCACATATCTAATACCGGTAGGGTGAACAATTAATTTATTGATTATACTCTAAAAGTTTATTAGATGTGAGCAAATAATAGAAATTTTACAATACCTGGAAACTAAATGGCTCAAAATAATGAGAGATTTTACAAACTCACTCTGGTTTCTCAAACTCATCACAGGGGCCTGATGCAAGACATTACTTTTTAAAATCTTACTGTTATTGTTAAGGCGAACAAGGAACTTTTTCATTGCAAAGCATTCATTAAAACAAAACTTGAGGAGTCAAACTTTGTATTACGGGGACCGAAGATGTGCAGTTTGAATAATAATCTTGAAATTCAGACGTACAAAGATTTTACACACTGATTTTCAACAGTAAATCCACAACCAAAAAAGTTGAATCTTTTGAAAGACATGTCAAAGGTGTGAATCTGAAATTCACTTTTAAAGACATTCACAATGAAATGCACTGTGTAAGTCCAGCATGTTGTCAGCTAAGAAATCAGCAAAAATGAACTATCTCATTACTGGCCATATAGATGAGAAAGGAAAATAAACTCATGTTTACAATGTGGATGTGAAAGAACAGTTTCTAGGTTCAGCTTCAATATTTATGTTAATGAATAATTGATATGTTCATATTGTCTAACAGCTATCTAGACGGATAAAGCTATGTATGCATCTATACATACTTATGCGTTCATACGCATCAGTATAAAACATTGATATTATGTTTTTTCTAGACCAAATTCTAAAAAATGAGTTAAACAGTGAATCTCATAATTGTAGTAGGTCCCACCGAGATTTGAACTCGGATTGCTGGATTCAGAGTCCAGAGTGCTAACCATTACACCATGGAACCCTCTCACACAAGAGTGACTTTTCCATTGAGACAAAAGAGAGCGCATCAGTGATGGCCTTCTCTTATATTGATAAAAAGATATCTCATTTGAATGGTCATAGTGGATAGAGCTTTAATGTGATTTGATTCTTTTCAGCTATATTCTCTATAAAAGTGTTAAATATTCAAATGTTTATCTGAATATAAAAGTTATATCACACTGTTCATCTTTGCCTGTAGCATAATAAAACAGTCTACATTTCCAGACTACTGAAGCAATGTCTCTGTCTCCTGCATGGGTGGCTCCATAGAGCAATGGTTGGCAATTTGGACTTTGCATCCAATGATCCGATTTGAAACCTTGGAGGGACTTTTTTTATTACTCTTGAGCTTTTCCATTTCTTCATCTTTGTTCATTGATAGCTCAAATCCAACACCAGTAGGTTGAAATAGTCAATTATTGAATGCTTTCAAAATGTCCATCAGCTTGAACAAGTTACATCAATACAAACTTTAAAATACTTTGACATCAAATTTCTTCACAAAGTAGTTAGCCATTATAAAATCATATTCTGATTTTCTCAAACGCATTTCAGATGGGTGATTCACAGCATCACTTTTTTAAGCTTTCCCGCTATTGATAAGGCGAAAATAGCACATTTTGAATGAGAAGTTTTCTTCAATCAAACATAGAGGAACCCAAATGATGATCTCATTCAGCTAGTAAAAATGTTGTTTTATATTAGTATGGAAATCGTGAAAAGAAAATGTTTTTCATGCTGATTTACAACAGTTGATCTCCAATCGTAAAATATAAGCTTTTGGTCGGAGGCATCACAGGTACTGATCAAATTCTAATTTTTGAACATTGTTCACAAATCATATGATATGCTTTATATACATAAACTGTATTGTTGGATCAATACTGAGTAAAAAGTGACTATCTCAATTTCAGGACATATAAAAGAGAAAGAAGTAGAAACTCATGTTTCAAATGCTGAGAGGCAACAACTGTTCATGATTTTCACCTCCACTAATTATATTTATTTTTATAATCTATATGTTTATGTTTTCCTATAAATATACAGAGACATATAGCTATATATACAGAGATACATATGTACAGGTTGATTTTTACATGTTTATAAGTAAATGTGATGTTGTTCCAAATAAAACTTCTAAGAACTGAATGGAAAAGAAAATTGTAAAGTTCAGATAAGTCCCACTGAAATTTGTACTCAGATCCCTGTTTTCAGAGTCCAGAGTGCTAACCATGACACCATCCACCCTCCCGTACCAGGGTGAGCTTTCCATTTTGACAGAAGAGATTTGCCTCAGGGGGCAACTTATCTTTCATTGAAAAATATTATCTCACATAAAAACCACTGTTCAACAGAGTTATAACGTTATTTGAGTCTTTTGGGCAACATCCTTCCCCAACATAGTTCAATATGCAAAAGTTTACCAGAATAGGAAAGCAATCCAATACAGTTTCTCTTTGACAGTAGAATATTAAAAACTTTGACATTTCCACATTCCTGCAGCAGTTTATGCTCCTTTCACATGGGAGGTTCCATGGTGTAATGGTTAGCACTTTGGACTTTGAATCCAATGATCCGAGTTCAAATCTCGGTGGGACCATTTTATGACTCTTGACCAAATCATTTTCTTTCAAGTGTATTCATTAATATCACATATCTAATACCGGTAGGGTGAACAATTAATTTATTGATTATACTCTAAAAGTTTATTAGATGTGAGCAAATAATAGAAATTTTACAATACCTGGAAACTAAATGGCTCAAAATAATGAGAGATTTTACAAACTCACTCTGGTTTCTCAAACTCATCACAGGGGCCTGATGCAAGACATTACTTTTTAAAATCTTACTGTTATTGTTAAGGCGAACAAGGAACTTTTTCATTGCAAAGCATTCATTAAAACAAAACTTGAGGAGTCAAACTTTGTATTACGGGGACCGAAGATGTGCAGTTTGAATAATAATCTTGAAATTCAGACGTACAAAGATTTTACACACTGATTTTCAACAGTAAATCCACAACCAAAAAAGTTGAATCTTTTGAAAGACATGTCAAAGGTGTGAATCTGAAATTCACTTTTAAAGACATTCACAATGAAATGCACTGTGTAAGTCCAGCATGTTGTCAGCTAAGAAATCAGCAAAAATGAACTATCTCATTACTGGCCATATAGATGAGAAAGGAAAATAAACTCATGTTTACAATGTGGATGTGAAAGAACAGTTTCTAGGTTCAGCTTCAATATTTATGTTAATGAATAATTGATATGTTCATATTGTCTAACAGCTATCTAGACGGATAAAGCTATGTATGCATCTATACATACTTATGCGTTCATACGCATCAGTATAAAACATTGATATTATGTTTTTTCTAGACCAAATTCTAAAAAATGAGTTAAACAGTGAATCTCATAATTGTAGTAGGTCCCACCGAGATTTGAACTCGGATTGCTGGATTCAGAGTCCAGAGTGCTAACCATTACACCATGGAACCCTCTCACACAAGAGTGACTTTTCCATTGAGACAAAAGAGAGCGCATCAGTGATGGCCTTCTCTTATATTGATAAAAAGATATCTCATTTGAATGGTCATAGTGGATAGAGCTTTAATGTGATTTGATTCTTTTCAGCTATATTCTCTATAAAAGTGTTAAATATTCAAATGTTTATCTGAATATAAAAGTTATATCACACTGTTCATCTTTGCCTGTAGCATAATAAAACAGTCTACATTTCCAGACTACTGAAGCAATGTCTCTGTCTCCTGCATGGGTGGCTCCATAGAGCAATGGTTGGCAATTTGGACTTTGCATCCAATGATCCGATTTGAAACCTTGGAGGGACTTTTTTTATTACTCTTGAGCTTTTCCATTTCTTCATCTTTGTTCATTGATAGCTCAAATCCAACACCAGTAGGTTGAAATAGTCAATTATTGAATGCTTTCAAAATGTCCATCAGCTTGAACAAGTTACATCAATACAAACTTTAAAATACTTTGACATCGAATTTCTTCACAAAGTAGTTAGCCATTATAAAATCATATTCTGATTTTCTCAAACGCATTTCAGATGGGTGATTCACAGCATCACTTTTTTAAGCTTTCCCGCTATTGATAAGGCGAAAATAGCACATTTTGAATGAGAAGTTTTCTTCAATCAAACATAGAGGAACCCAAATGATGATCTCATTCAGCTAGTAAAAATGTTGTTTTATATTAGTATGGAAATCGTGAAAAGAAAATGTTTTTCATGCTGATTTACAACAGTTGATCTCCAATCGTAAAATATAAGCTTTTGGTCGGAGGCATCACAGGTACTGATCAAATTCTAATTTTTGAACATTGTTCACAAATCATATGATATGCTTTATATACATAAACTGTATTGTTGGATCAATACTGAGTAAAAAGTGACTATCTCAATTTCAGGACATATAAAAGAGAAAGAAGTAGAAACTCATGTTTCAAATGCTGAGAGGCAACAACTGTTCATGATTTTCACCTCCACTAATTATATTTATTTTTATAATCTATATGTTTATGTTTTCCTATAAATATACAGAGACATATAGCTATATATACAGAGATACATATGTACAGGTTGATTTTTACATGTTTATAAGTAAATGTGATGTTGTTCCAAATAAAACTTCTAAGAACTGAATGGAAAAGAAAATTGTAAAGTTCAGATAAGTCCCACTGAAATTTGTACTCAGATCCCTGTTTTCAGAGTCCAGAGTGCTAACCATGACACCATCCACCCTCCCGTACCAGGGTGAGCTTTCCATTTTGACAGAAGAGATTTGCCTCAGGGGGCAACTTATCTTTCATTGAAAAATATTATCTCACATAAAAACCACTGTTCAACAGAGTTATAACGTTATTTGAGTCTTTTGGGCAACATCCTTCCCCAACATAGTTCAATATGCAAAAGTTTACCAGAATAGGAAAGCAATCCAATACAGTTTCTCTTTGACAGTAGAATATTAAAAACTTTGACATTTCCACATTCCTGCAGCAGTTTATGCTCCTTTCACATGGGAGGTTCCATGGTGTAATGGTTAGCACTTTGGACTTTGAATCCAATGATCCGAGTTCAAATCTCGGTGGGACCATTTTATGACTCTTGACCAAATCATTTTCTTTCAAGTGTATTCATTAATATCACATATCTAATACCGGTAGGGTGAACAATTAATTTATTGATTATACTCTAAAAGTTTATTAGATGTGAGCAAATAATAGAAATTTTACAATACCTGGAAACTAAATGGCTCAAAATAATGAGAGATTTTACAAACTCACTCTGGTTTCTCAAACTCATCACAGGGGCCTGATGCAAGACATTACTTTTTAAAATCTTACTGTTATTGTTAAGGCGAACAAGGAACTTTTTCATTGCAAAGCATTCATTAAAACAAAACTTGAGGAGTCAAACTTTGTATTACGGGGACCGAAGATGTGCAGTTTGAATAATAATCTTGAAATTCAGACGTACAAAGATTTTACACACTGATTTTCAACAGTAAATCCACAACCAAAAAAGTTGAATCTTTTGAAAGACATGTCAAAGGTGTGAATCTGAAATTCACTTTTAAAGACATTCACAATGAAATGCACTGTGTAAGTCCAGCATGTTGTCAGCTAAGAAATCAGCAAAAATGAACTATCTCATTACTGGCCATATAGATGAGAAAGGAAAATAAACTCATGTTTACAATGTGGATGTGAAAGAACAGTTTCTAGGTTCAGCTTCAATATTTATGTTAATGAATAATTGATATGTTCATATTGTCTAACAGCTATCTAGACGGATAAAGCTATGTATGCATCTATACATACTTATGCGTTCATACGCATCAGTATAAAACATTGATATTATGTTTTTTCTAGACCAAATTCTAAAAAATGAGTTAAACAGTGAATCTCATAATTGTAGTAGGTCCCACCGAGATTTGAACTCGGATTGCTGGATTCAGAGTCCAGAGTGCTAACCATTACACCATGGAACCCTCTCACACAAGAGTGACTTTTCCATTGAGACAAAAGAGAGCGCATCAGTGATGGCCTTCTCTTATATTGATAAAAAGATATCTCATTTGAATGGTCATAGTGGATAGAGCTTTAATGTGATTTGATTCTTTTCAGCTATATTCTCTATAAAAGTGTTAAATATTCAAATGTTTATCTGAATATAAAAGTTATATCACACTGTTCATCTTTGCCTGTAGCATAATAAAACAGTCTACATTTCCAGACTACTGAAGCAATGTCTCTGTCTCCTGCATGGGTGGCTCCATAGAGCAATGGTTGGCAATTTGGACTTTGCATCCAATGATCCGATTTGAAACCTTGGAGGGACTTTTTTTATTACTCTTGAGCTTTTCCATTTCTTCATCTTTGTTCATTGATAGCTCAAATCCAACACCAGTAGGTTGAAATAGTCAATTATTGAATGCTTTCAAAATGTCCATCAGCTTGAACAAGTTACATCAATACAAACTTTAAAATACTTTGACATCAAATTTCTTCACAAAGTAGTTAGCCATTATAAAATCATATTCTGATTTTCTCAAACGCATTTCAGATGGGTGATTCACAGCATCACTTTTTTAAGCTTTCCCGCTATTGATAAGGCGAAAATAGCACATTTTGAATGAGAAGTTTTCTTCAATCAAACATAGAGGAACCCAAATGATGATCTCATTCAGCTAGTAAAAATGTTGTTTTATATTAGTATGGAAATCGTGAAAAGAAAATGTTTTTCATGCTGATTTACAACAGTTGATCTCCAATCGTAAAATATAAGCTTTTGGTCGGAGGCATCACAGGTACTGATCAAATTCTAATTTTTGAACATTGTTCACAAATCATATGATATGCTTTATATACATAAACTGTATTGTTGGATCAATACTGAGTAAAAAGTGACTATCTCAATTTCAGGACATATAAAAGAGAAAGAAGTAGAAACTCATGTTTCAAATGCTGAGAGGCAACAACTGTTCATGATTTTCACCTCCACTAATTATATTTATTTTTATAATCTATATGTTTATGTTTTCCTATAAATATACAGAGACATATAGCTATATATACAGAGATACATATGTACAGGTTGATTTTTACATGTTTATAAGTAAATGTGATGTTGTTCCAAATAAAACTTCTAAGAACTGAATGGAAAAGAAAATTGTAAAGTTCAGATAAGTCCCACTGAAATTTGTACTCAGATCCCTGTTTTCAGAGTCCAGAGTGCTAACCATGACATCATCCACCCTCCCGTACCAGGGTGAGCTTTCCATTTTGACAGAAGAGATTTGCCTCAGGGGGCAACTTATCTTTCATTGAAAAATATTATCTCACATAAAAACCACTGTTCAACAGAGTTATAACGTTATTTGAGTCTTTTGGGCAACATCCTTCCCCAACATAGTTCAATATGCAAAAGTTTACCAGAATAGGATAGCAATCCAATACAGTTTCTCTTTGACAGTAGAATATTAAAAACTTTGACATTTCCACATTCCTGCAGCAGTTTATGCTCCTTTCACATGGGAGGTTCCATGGTGTAATGGTTAGCACTTTGGACTTTGAATCCAATGATCCGAGTTCAAATCTCGGTGGGACCATTTTATGACTCTTGACCAAATCATTTTCTTTCAAGTGTATTCATTAATATCACATATCTAATACCGGTAGGGTGAACAATTAATTTATTGATTATACTCTAAAAGTTTATTAGATGTGAGCAAATAATAGAAATTTTACCATACCTGGAAACTAAATGGCTCAAAATAATGAGAGATTTTACAAACTCACTCTGGTTTCTCAAACTCATCACAGGGGCCTGATGCAAGACATTACTTTTTAAAATCTTACTGTTATTGTTAAGGCGAACAAGGAACTTTTTCATTGCAAAGCATTCATTAAAACAAAACTTGAGGAGTCAAACTTTGTATTACGGGGACCGAAGATGTGCAGTTTGAATAATAATCTTGAAATTCAGACGTACAAAGATTTTACACACTGATTTTCAACAGTAAATCCACAACCAAAAAAGTTGAATCTTTTGAAAGACATGTCAAAGGTGTGAATCTGAAATTCACTTTTAAAGACATTCACAATGAAATGCACTGTGTAAGTCCAGCATGTTGTCAGCTAAGAAATCAGCAAAAATGAACTATCTCATTACTGGCCATATAGATGAGAAAGGAAAATAAACTCATGTTTACAATGTGGATGTGAAAGAACAGTTTCTAGGTTCAGCTTCAATATTTATGTTAATGAATAATTGATATGTTCATATTGTCTAACAGCTATCTAGACGGATAAAGCTATGTATGCATCTATACATACTTATGCGTTCATACGCATCAGTATAAAACATTGATATTATGTTTTTTCTAGACCAAATTCTAAAAAATGAGTTAAACAGTGAATCTCATAATTGTAGTAGGTCCCACCGAGATTTGAACTCGGATTGCTGGATTCAGAGTCCAGAGTGCTAACCATTACACCATGGAACCCTCTCACACAAGAGTGACTTTTCCATTGAGACAAAAGAGAGCGCATCAGTGATGGCCTTCTCTTATATTGATAAAAAGATATCTCATTTGAATGGTCATAGTGGATAGAGCTTTAATGTGATTTGATTCTTTTCAGCTATATTCTCTATAAAAGTGTTAAATATTCAAATGTTTATCTGAATATAAAAGTTATATCACACTGTTCATCTTTGCCTGTAGCATAATAAAACAGTCTACATTTCCAGACTACTGAAGCAATGTCTCTGTCTCCTGCATGGGTGGCTCCATAGAGCAATGGTTGGCAATTTGGACTTTGCATCCAATGATCCGATTTGAAACCTTGGAGGGACTTTTTTTATTACTCTTGAGCTTTTCCATTTCTTCATCTTTGTTCATTGATAGCTCAAATCCAACACCAGTAGGTTGAAATAGTCAATTATTGAATGCTTTCAAAATGTCCATCAGCTTGAACAAGTTACATCAATACAAACTTTAAAATACTTTGACATCAAATTTCTTCACAAAGTAGTTAGCCATTATAAAATCATATTCTGATTTTCTCAAACGCATTTCAGATGGGTGATTCACAGCATCACTTTTTTAAGCTTTCCCGCTATTGATAAGGCGAAAATAGCACATTTTGAATGAGAAGTTTTCTTCAATCAAACATAGAGGAACCCAAATGATGATCTCATTCAGCTAGTAAAAATGTTGTTTTATATTAGTATGGAAATCGTGAAAAGAAAATGTTTTTCATGCTGATTTACAACAGTTGATCTCCAATCGTAAAATATAAGCTTTTGGTCGGAGGCATCACAGGTACTGATCAAATTCTAATTTTTGAACATTGTTCACAAATCATATGATATGCTTTATATACATAAACTGTATTGTTGGATCAATACTGAGTAAAAAGTGACTATCTCAATTTCAGGACATATAAAAGAGAAAGAAGTAGAAACTCATGTTTCAAATGCTGAGAGGCAACAACTGTTCATGATTTTCACCTCCACTAATTATATTTATTTTTATAATCTATATGTTTATGTTTTCCTATAAATATACAGAGACATATAGCTATATATACAGAGATACATATGTACAGGTTGATTTTTACATGTTTATAAGTAAATGTGATGTTGTTCCAAATAAAACTTCTAAGAACTGAATGGAAAAGAAAATTGTAAAGTTCAGATAAGTCCCACTGAAATTTGTACTCAGATCCCTGTTTTCAGAGTCCAGAGTGCTAACCATGACACCATCCACCCTCCCGTACCAGGGTGAGCTTTCCATTTTGACAGAAGAGATTTGCCTCAGGGGGCAACTTATCTTTCATTGAAAAATATTATCTCACATAAAAACCACTGTTCAACAGAGTTATAACGTTATTTGAGTCTTTTGGGCAACATCCTTCCCCAACATAGTTCAATATGCAAAAGTTTACCAGAATAGGAAAGCAATCCAATACAGTTTCTCTTTGACAGTAGAATATTAAAAACTTTGACATTTCCACATTCCTGCAGCAGTTTATGCTCCTTTCACATGGGAGGTTCCATGGTGTAATGGTTAGCACTTTGGACTTTGAATCCAATGATCCGAGTTCAAATCTCGGTGGGACCATTTTATGACTCTTGACCAAATCATTTTCTTTCAAGTGTATTCATTAATATCACATATCTAATACCGGTAGGGTGAACAATTAATTTATTGATTATACTCTAAAAGTTTATTAGATGTGAGCAAATAATAGAAATTTTACCATACCTGGAAACTAAATGGCTCAAAATAATGAGAGATTTTACAAACTCACTCTGGTTTCTCAAACTCATCACAGGGGCCTGATGCAAGACATTACTTTTTAAAATCTTACTGTTATTGTTAAGGCGAACAAGGAACTTTTTCATTGCAAAGCATTCATTAAAACAAAACTTGAGGAGTCAAACTTTGTATTACGGGGACCGAAGATGTGCAGTTTGAATAATAATCTTGAAATTCAGACGTACAAAGATTTTACACACTGATTTTCAACAGTAAATCCACAACCAAAAAAGTTGAATCTTTTGAAAGACATGTCAAAGGTGTGAATCTGAAATTCACTTTTAAAGACATTCACAATGAAATGCACTGTGTAAGTCCAGCATGTTGTCAGCTAAGAAATCAGCAAAAATGAACTATCTCATTACTGGCCATATAGATGAGAAAGGAAAATAAACTCATGTTTACAATGTGGATGTGAAAGAACAGTTTCTAGGTTCAGCTTCAATATTTATGTTAATGAATAATTGATATGTTCATATTGTCTAACAGCTATCTAGACGGATAAAGCTATGTATGCATCTATACATACTTATGCGTTCATACGCATCAGTATAAAACATTGATATTATGTTTTTTCTAGACCAAATTCTAAAAAATGAGTTAAACAGTGAATCTCATAATTGTAGTAGGTCCCACCGAGATTTGAACTCGGATTGCTGGATTCAGAGTCCAGAGTGCTAACCATTACACCATGGAACCCTCTCACACAAGAGTGACTTTTCCATTGAGACAAAAGAGAGCGCATCAGTGATGGCCTTCTCTTATATTGATAAAAAGATATCTCATTTGAATGGTCATAGTGGATAGAGCTTTAATGTGATTTGATTCTTTTCAGCTATATTCTCTATAAAAGTGTTAAATATTCAAATGTTTATCTGAATATAAAAGTTATATCACACTGTTCATCTTTGCCTGTAGCATAATAAAACAGTCTACATTTCCAGACTACTGAAGCAATGTCTCTGTCTCCTGCATGGGTGGCTCCATAGAGCAATGGTTGGCAATTTGGACTTTGCATCCAATGATCCGATTTGAAACCTTGGAGGGACTTTTTTTATTACTCTTGAGCTTTTCCATTTCTTCATCTTTGTTCATTGATAGCTCAAATCCAACACCAGTAGGTTGAAATAGTCAATTATTGAATGCTTTCAAAATGTCCATCAGCTTGAACAAGTTACATCAATACAAACTTTAAAATACTTTGACATCGAATTTCTTCACAAAGTAGTTAGCCATTATAAAATCATATTCTGATTTTCTCAAACGCATTTCAGATGGGTGATTCACAGCATCACTTTTTTAAGCTTTCCCGCTATTGATAAGGCGAAAATAGCACATTTTGAATGAGAAGTTTTCTTCAATCAAACATAGAGGAACCCAAATGATGATCTCATTCAGCTAGTAAAAATGTTGTTTTATATTAGTATGGAAATCGTGAAAAGAAAATGTTTTTCATGCTGATTTACAACAGTTGATCTCCAATCGTAAAATATAAGCTTTTGGTCGGAGGCATCACAGGTACTGATCAAATTCTAATTTTTGAACATTGTTCACAAATCATATGATATGCTTTATATACATAAACTGTATTGTTGGATCAATACTGAGTAAAAAGTGACTATCTCAATTTCAGGACATATAAAAGAGAAAGAAGTAGAAACTCATGTTTCAAATGCTGAGAGGCAACAACTGTTCATGATTTTCACCTCCACTAATTATATTTATTTTTATAATCTATATGTTTATGTTTTCCTATAAATATACAGAGACATATAGCTATATATACAGAGATACATATGTACAGGTTGATTTTTACATGTTTATAAGTAAATGTGATGTTGTTCCAAATAAAACTTCTAAGAACTGAATGGAAAAGAAAATTGTAAAGTTCAGATAAGTCCCACTGAAATTTGTACTCAGATCCCTGTTTTCAGAGTCCAGAGTGCTAACCATGACACCATCCACCCTCCCGTACCAGGGTGAGCTTTCCATTTTGACAGAAGAGATTTGCCTCAGGGGGCAACTTATCTTTCATTGAAAAATATTATCTCACATAAAAACCACTGTTCAACAGAGTTATAACGTTATTTGAGTCTTTTGGGCAACATCCTTCCCCAACATAGTTCAATATGCAAAAGTTTACCAGAATAGGAAAGCAATCCAATACAGTTTCTCTTTGACAGTAGAATATTAAAAACTTTGACATTTCCACATTCCTGCAGCAGTTTATGCTCCTTTCACATGGGAGGTTCCATGGTGTAATGGTTAGCACTTTGGACTTTGAATCCAATGATCCGAGTTCAAATCTCGGTGGGACCATTTTATGACTCTTGACCAAATCATTTTCTTTCAAGTGTATTCATTAATATCACATATCTAATACCGGTAGGGTGAACAATTAATTTATTGATTATACTCTAAAAGTTTATTAGATGTGAGCAAATAATAGAAATTTTACAATACCTGGAAACTAAATGGCTCAAAATAATGAGAGATTTTACAAACTCACTCTGGTTTCTCAAACTCATCACAGGGGCCTGATGCAAGACATTACTTTTTAAAATCTTACTGTTATTGTTAAGGCGAACAAGGAACTTTTTCATTGCAAAGCATTCATTAAAACAAAACTTGAGGAGTCAAACTTTGTATTACGGGGACCGAAGATGTGCAGTTTGAATAATAATCTTGAAATTCAGACGTACAAAGATTTTACACACTGATTTTCAACAGTAAATCCACAACCAAAAAAGTTGAATCTTTTGAAAGACATGTCAAAGGTGTGAATCTGAAATTCACTTTTAAAGACATTCACAATGAAATGCACTGTGTAAGTCCAGCATGTTGTCAGCTAAGAAATCAGCAAAAATGAACTATCTCATTACTGGCCATATAGATGAGAAAGGAAAATAAACTCATGTTTACAATGTGGATGTGAAAGAACAGTTTCTAGGTTCAGCTTCAATATTTATGTTAATGAATAATTGATATGTTCATATTGTCTAACAGCTATCTAGACGGATAAAGCTATGTATGCATCTATACATACTTATGCGTTCATACGCATCAGTATAAAACATTGATATTATGTTTTTTCTAGACCAAATTCTAAAAAATGAGTTAAACAGTGAATCTCATAATTGTAGTAGGTCCCACCGAGATTGGAACTCGGATTGCTGGATTCAGAGTCCAGAGTGCTAACCATTACACCATGGAACCCTCTCACACAAGAGTGACTTTTCCATTGAGACAAAAGAGAGCGCATCAGTGATGGCCTTCTCTTATATTGATAAAAAGATATCTCATTTGAATGGTCATAGTGGATAGAGCTTTAATGTGATTTGATTCTTTTCAGCTATATTCTCTATAAAAGTGTTAAATATTCAAATGTTTATCTGAATATAAAAGTTATATCACACTGTTCATCTTTGCCTGTAGCATAATAAAACAGTCTACATTTCCAGACTACTGAAGCAATGTCTCTGTCTCCTGCATGGGTGGCTCCATAGAGCAATGGTTGGCAATTTGGACTTTGCATCCAATGATCCGATTTGAAACCTTGGAGGGACTTTTTTTATTACTCTTGAGCTTTTCCATTTCTTCATCTTTGTTCATTGATAGCTCAAATCCAACACCAGTAGGTTGAAATAGTCAATTATTGAATGCTTTCAAAATGTCCATCAGCTTGAACAAGTTACATCAATACAAACTTTAAAATACTTTGACATCAAATTTCTTCACAAAGTAGTTAGCCATTATAAAATCATATTCTGATTTTCTCAAACGCATTTCAGATGGGTGATTCACAGCATCACTTTTTTAAGCTTTCCCGCTATTGATAAGGCGAAAATAGCACATTTTGAATGAGAAGTTTTCTTCAATCAAACATAGAGGAACCCAAATGATGATCTCATTCAGCTAGTAAAAATGTTGTTTTATATTAGTATGGAAATCGTGAAAAGAAAATGTTTTTCATGCTGATTTACAACAGTTGATCTCCAATCGTAAAATATAAGCTTTTGGTCGGAGGCATCACAGGTACTGATCAAATTCTAATTTTTGAACATTGTTCACAAATCATATGATATGCTTTATATACATAAACTGTATTGTTGGATCAATACTGAGTAAAAAGTGACTATCTCAATTTCAGGACATATAAAAGAGAAAGAAGTAGAAACTCATGTTTCAAATGCTGAGAGGCAACAACTGTTCATGATTTTCACCTCCACTAATTATATTTATTTTTATAATCTATATGTTTATGTTTTCCTATAAATATACAGAGACATATAGCTATATATACAGAGATACATATGTACAGGTTGATTTTTACATGTTTATAAGTAAATGTGATGTTGTTCCAAATAAAACTTCTAAGAACTGAATGGAAAAGAAAATTGTAAAGTTCAGATAAGTCCCACTGAAATTTGTACTCAGATCCCTGTTTTCAGAGTCCAGAGTGCTAACCATGACATCATCCACCCTCCCGTACCAGGGTGAGCTTTCCATTTTGACAGAAGAGATTTGCCTCAGGGGGCAACTTATCTTTCATTGAAAAATATTATCTCACATAAAAACCACTGTTCAACAGAGTTATAACGTTATTTGAGTCTTTTGGGCAACATCCTTCCCCAACATAGTTCAATATGCAAAAGTTTACCAGAATAGGAAAGCAATCCAATACAGTTTCTCTTTGACAGTAGAATATTAAAAACTTTGACATTTCCACATTCCTGCAGCAGTTTATGCTCCTTTCACATGGGAGGTTCCATGGTGTAATGGTTAGCACTTTGGACTTTGAATCCAATGATCCGAGTTCAAATCTCGGTGGGACCATTTTATGACTCTTGACCAAATCATTTTCTTTCAAGTGTATTCATTAATATCACATATCTAATACCGGTAGGGTGAACAATTAATTTATTGATTATACTCTAAAAGTTTATTAGATGTGAGCAAATAATAGAAATTTTACCATACCTGGAAACTAAATGGCTCAAAATAATGAGAGATTTTACAAACTCACTCTGGTTTCTCAAACTCATCACAGGGGCCTGATGCAAGACATTACTTTTTAAAATCTTACTGTTATTGTTAAGGCGAACAAGGAACTTTTTCATTGCAAAGCATTCATTAAAACAAAACTTGAGGAGTCAAACTTTGTATTACGGGGACCGAAGATGTGCAGTTTGAATAATAATCTTGAAATTCAGACGTACAAAGATTTTACACACTGATTTTCAACAGTAAATCCACAACCAAAAAAGTTGAATCTTTTGAAAGACATGTCAAAGGTGTGAATCTGAAATTCACTTTTAAAGACATTCACAATGAAATGCACTGTGTAAGTCCAGCATGTTGTCAGCTAAGAAATCAGCAAAAATGAACTATCTCATTACTGGCCATATAGATGAGAAAGGAAAATAAACTCATGTTTACAATGTGGATGTGAAAGAACAGTTTCTAGGTTCAGCTTCAATATTTATGTTAATGAATAATTGATATGTTCATATTGTCTAACAGCTATCTAGACGGATAAAGCTATGTATGCATCTATACATACTTATGCGTTCATACGCATCAGTATAAAACATTGATATTATGTTTTTTCTAGACCAAATTCTAAAAAATGAGTTAAACAGTGAATCTCATAATTGTAGTAGGTCCCACCGAGATTTGAACTCGGATTGCTGGATTCAGAGTCCAGAGTGCTAACCATTACACCATGGAACCCTCTCACACAAGAGTGACTTTTCCATTGAGACAAAAGAGAGCGCATCAGTGATGGCCTTCTCTTATATTGATAAAAAGATATCTCATTTGAATGGTCATAGTGGATAGAGCTTTAATGTGATTTGATTCTTTTCAGCTATATTCTCTATAAAAGTGTTAAATATTCAAATGTTTATCTGAATATAAAAGTTATATCACACTGTTCATCTTTGCCTGTAGCATAATAAAACAGTCTACATTTCCAGACTACTGAAGCAATGTCTCTGTCTCCTGCATGGGTGGCTCCATAGAGCAATGGTTGGCAATTTGGACTTTGCATCCAATGATCCGATTTGAAACCTTGGAGGGACTTTTTTTATTACTCTTGAGCTTTTCCATTTCTTCATCTTTGTTCATTGATAGCTCAAATCCAACACCAGTAGGTTGAAATAGTCAATTATTGAATGCTTTCAAAATGTCCATCAGCTTGAACAAGTTACATCAATACAAACTTTAAAATACTTTGACATCAAATTTCTTCACAAAGTAGTTAGCCATTATAAAATCATATTCTGATTTTCTCAAACGCATTTCAGATGGGTGATTCACAGCATCACTTTTTTAAGCTTTCCCGCTATTGATAAGGCGAAAATAGCACATTTTGAATGAGAAGTTTTCTTCAATCAAACATAGAGGAACCCAAATGATGATCTCATTCAGCTAGTAAAAATGTTGTTTTATATTAGTATGGAAATCGTGAAAAGAAAATGTTTTTCATGCTGATTTACAACAGTTGATCTCCAATCGTAAAATATAAGCTTTTGGTCGGAGGCATCACAGGTACTGATCAAATTCTAATTTTTGAACATTGTTCACAAATCATATGATATGCTTTATATACATAAACTGTATTGTTGGATCAATACTGAGTAAAAAGTGACTATCTCAATTTCAGGACATATAAAAGAGAAAGAAGTAGAAACTCATGTTTCAAATGCTGAGAGGCAACAACTGTTCATGATTTTCACCTCCACTAATTATATTTATTTTTATAATCTATATGTTTATGTTTTCCTATAAATATACAGATACATATAGCTATATATACAGAGATACATATGTACAGGTTGATTTTTACATGTTTATAAGTAAATGTGATGTTGTTCCAAATAAAACTTCTAAGAACTGAATGGAAAAGAAAATTGTAAAGTTCAGATAAGTCCCACTGAAATTTGTACTCAGATCCCTGTTTTCAGAGTCCAGAGTGCTAACCATGACACCATCCACCCTCCCGTACCAGGGTGAGCTTTCCATTTTGACAGAAGAGATTTGCCTCAGGGGGCAACTTATCTTTCATTGAAAAATATTATCTCACATAAAAACCACTGTTCAACAGAGTTATAACGTTATTTGAGTCTTTTGGGCAACATCCTTCCCCAACATAGTTCAATATGCAAAAGTTTACCAGAATAGGAAAGCAATCCAATACAGTTTCTCTTTGACAGTAGAATATTAAAAACTTTGACATTTCCACATTCCTGCAGCAGTTTATGCTCCTTTCACATGGGAGGTTCCATGGTGTAATGGTTAGCACTTTGGACTTTGAATCCAATGATCCGAGTTCAAATCTCGGTGGGACCATTTTATGACTCTTGACCAAATCATTTTCTTTCAAGTGTATTCATTAATATCACATATCTAATACCGGTAGGGTGAACAATTAATTTATTGATTATACTCTAAAAGTTTATTAGATGTGAGCAAATAATAGAAATTTTACAATACCTGGAAACTAAATGGCTCAAAATAATGAGAGATTTTACAAACTCACTCTGGTTTCTCAAACTCATCACAGGGGCCTGATGCAAGACATTACTTTTTAAAATCTTACTGTTATTGTTAAGGCGAACAAGGAACTTTTTCATTGCAAAGCATTCATTAAAACAAAACTTGAGGAGTCAAACTTTGTATTACGGGGACCGAAGATGTGCAGTTTGAATAATAATCTTGAAATTCAGACGTACAAAGATTTTACACACTGATTTTCAACAGTAAATCCACAACCGAAAAAGTTGAATCTTTTGAAAGACATGTCAAAGGTGTGAATCTGAAATTCACTTTTAAAGACATTCACAATGAAATGCACTTTGTAAGTCCAGCATGTTGTCAGCTAAGAAATCAGCAAAAATGAACTATCTCATTACTGGCCATATAGATGAGAAAGGAAAATAAACTCATGTTTACAATGTGGATGTGAAAGAACAGTTTCTAGGTTCAGCTTCAATATTTATGTTAATGAATAATTGATATGTTCATATTGTCTAACAGCTATCTAGACGGATAAAGCTATGTATGCATCTATACATACTTATGCGTTCATACGCATCAGTATAAAACATTGATATTATGTTTTTTCTAGACCAAATTCTAAAAAATGAGTTAAACAGTGAATCTCATAATTGTAGTAGGTCCCACCGAGATTTGAACTCGGATTGCTGGATTCAGAGTCCAGAGTGCTAACCATTACACCATGGAACCCTCTCACACAAGAGTGACTTTTCCATTGAGACAAAAGAGAGCGCATCAGTGATGGCCTTCTCTTATATTGATAAAAAGATATCTCATTTGAATGGTCATAGTGGATAGAGCTTTAATGTGATTTGATTCTTTTCAGCTATATTCTCTATAAAAGTGTTAAATATTCAAATGTTTATCTGAATATAAAAGTTATATCACACTGTTCATCTTTGCCTGTAGCATAATAAAACAGTCTACATTTCCAGACTACTGAAGCAATGTCTCTGTCTCCTGCATGGGTGGCTCCATAGAGCAATGGTTGGCAATTTGGACTTTGCATCCAATGATCCGATTTGAAACCTTGGAGGGACTTTTTTTATTACTCTTGAGCTTTTCCATTTCTTCATCTTTGTTCATTGATAGCTCAAATCCAACACCAGTAGGTTGAAATAGTCAATTATTGAATGCTTTCAAAATGTCCATCAGCTTGAACAAGTTACATCAATACAAACTTTAAAATACTTTGACATCAAATTTCTTCACAAAGTAGTTAGCCATTATAAAATCATATTCTGATTTTCTCAAACGCATTTCAGATGGGTGATTCACAGCATCACTTTTTTAAGCTTTCCCGCTATTGATAAGGCGAAAATAGCACATTTTGAATGAGAAGTTTTCTTCAATCAAACATAGAGGAACCCAAATGATGATCTCATTCAGCTAGTAAAAATGTTGTTTTATATTAGTATGGAAATCGTGAAAAGAAAATGTTTTTCATGCTGATTTACAACAGTTGATCTCCAATCGTAAAATATAAGCTTTTGGTCGGAGGCATCACAGGTACTGATCAAATTCTAATTTTTGAACATTGTTCACAAATCATATGATATGCTTTATATACATAAACTGTATTGTTGGATCAATACTGAGTAAAAAGTGACTATCTCAATTTCAGGACATATAAAAGAGAAAGAAGTAGAAACTCATGTTTCAAATGCTGAGAGGCAACAACTGTTCATGATTTTCACCTCCACTAATTATATTTATTTTTATAATCTATATGTTTATGTTTTCCTATAAATATACAGAGACATATAGCTATATATACAGAGATACATATGTACAGGTTGATTTTTACATGTTTATAAGTAAATGTGATGTTGTTCCAAATAAAACTTCTAAGAACTGAATGGAAAAGAAAATTGTAAAGTTCAGATAAGTCCCACTGAAATTTGTACTCAGATCCCTGTTTTCAGAGTCCAGAGTGCTAACCATGACACCATCCACCCTCCCGTACCAGGGTGAGCTTTCCATTTTGACAGAAGAGATTTGCCTCAGGGGGCAACTTATCTTTCATTGAAAAATATTATCTCACATAAAAACCACTGTTCAACAGAGTTATAACGTTATTTGAGTCTTTTGGGCAACATCCTTCCCCAACATAGTTCAATATGCAAAAGTTTACCAGAATAGGAAAGCAATCCAATACAGTTTCTCTTTGACAGTAGAATATTAAAAACTTTGACATTTCCACATTCCTGCAGCAGTTTATGCTCCTTTCACATGGGAGGTTCCATGGTGTAATGGTTAGCACTTTGGACTTTGAATCCAATGATCCGAGTTCAAATCTCGGTGGGACCATTTTATGACTCTTGACCAAATCATTTTCTTTCAAGTGTATTCATTAATATCACATATCTAATACCGGTAGGGTGAACAATTAATTTATTGATTATACTCTAAAAGTTTATTAGATGTGAGCAAATAATAGAAATTTTACAATACCTGGAAACTAAATGGCTCAAAATAATGAGAGATTTTACAAACTCACTCTGGTTTCTCAAACTCATCACAGGGGCCTGATGCAAGACATTACTTTTTAAAATCTTACTGTTATTGTTAAGGCGAACAAGGAACTTTTTCATTGCAAAGCATTCATTAAAACAAAACTTGAGGAGTCAAACTTTGTATTACGGGGACCGAAGATGTGCAGTTTGAATAATAATC
Source organism: Triturus cristatus (assembly GCF_964204655.1). Classification (NCBI taxonomy): domain Eukaryota; kingdom Metazoa; phylum Chordata; class Amphibia; order Caudata; family Salamandridae; genus Triturus; species Triturus cristatus. Next base: position 551,921,556 of record NC_140588.1, read on the forward strand.
TTGAAATTCAGACGTACAAAGATTTTACACACTGATTTTCAACAGTAAATCCACAACCAAAAAAGTTGAATCTTTTGAAAGACATGTCAAAGGTGTGAATCTGAAATTCACTTTTAAAGACATTCACAATGAAATGCACTGTGTAAGTCCAGCATGTTGTCAGCTAAGAAATCAGCAAAAATGAACTATCTCATTACTGGCCATATAGATGAGAAAGGAAAATAAACTCATGTTTACAATGTGGATGTGAAAGAACAGTTTCTAGGTTCAGCTTCAATATTTATGTTAATGAATAATTGATATGTTCATATTGTCTAACAGCTATCTAGACGGATAAAGCTATGTATGCATCTATACATACTTATGCGTTCATACGCATCAGTATAAAACATTGATATTATGTTTTTTCTAGACCAAATTCTAAAAAATGAGTTAAACAGTGAATCTCATAATTGTAGTAGGTCCCACCGAGATTTGAACTCGGATTGCTGGATTCAGAGTCCAGAGTGCTAACCATTACACCATGGAACCCTCTCACACAAGAGTGACTTTTCCATTGAGACAAAAGAGAGCGCATCAGTGATGGCCTTCTCTTATATTGATAAAAAGATATCTCATTTGAATGGTCATAGTGGATAGAGCTTTAATGTGATTTGATTCTTTTCAGCTATATTCTCTATAAAAGTGTTAAATATTCAAATGTTTATCTGAATATAAAAGTTATATCACACTGTTCATCTTTGCCTGTAGCATAATAAAACAGTCTACATTTCCAGACTACTGAAGCAATGTCTCTGTCTCCTGCATGGGTGGCTCCATAGAGCAATGGTTGGCAATTTGGACTTTGCATCCAATGATCCGATTTGAAACCTTGGAGGGACTTTTTTTATTACTCTTGAGCTTTTCCATTTCTTCATCTTTGTTCATTGATAGCTCAAATCCAACACCAGTAGGTTGAAATAGTCAATTATTGAATGCTTTCAAAATGTCCATCAGCTTGAACAAGTTACATCAATACAAACTTTAAAATACTTTGACATCAAATTTCTTCACAAAGTAGTTAGCCATTATAAAATCATATTCTGATTTTCTCAAACGCATTTCAGATGGGTGATTCACAGCATCACTTTTTTAAGCTTTCCCGCTATTGATAAGGCGAAAATAGCACATTTTGAATGAGAAGTTTTCTTCAATCAAACATAGAGGAACCCAAATGATGATCTCATTCAGCTAGTAAAAATGTTGTTTTATATTAGTATGGAAATCGTGAAAAGAAAATGTTTTTCATGCTGATTTACAACAGTTGATCTCCAATCGTAAAATATAAGCTTTTGGTCGGAGGCATCACAGGTACTGATCAAATTCTAATTTTTGAACATTGTTCACAAATCATATGATATGCTTTATATACATAAACTGTATTGTTGGATCAATACTGAGTAAAAAGTGACTATCTCAATTTCAGGACATATAAAAGAGAAAGAAGTAGAAACTCATGTTTCAAATGCTGAGAGGCAACAACTGTTCATGATTTTCACCTCCACTAATTATATTTATTTTTATAATCTATATGTTTATGTTTTCCTATAAATATACAGAGACATATAGCTATATATACAGAGATACATATGTACAGGTTGATTTTTACATGTTTATAAGTAAATGTGATGTTGTTCCAAATAAAACTTCTAAGAACTGAATGGAAAAGAAAATTGTAAAGTTCAGATAAGTCCCACTGAAATTTGTACTCAGATCCCTGTTTTCAGAGTCCAGAGTGCTAACCATGACATCATCCACCCTCCCGTACCAGGGTGAGCTTTCCATTTTGACAGAAGAGATTTGCCTCAGGGGGCAACTTATCTTTCATTGAAAAATATTATCTCACATAAAAACCACTGTTCAACAGAGTTATAACGTTATTTGAGTCTTTTGGGCAACATCCTTCCCCAACATAGTTCAATATGCAAAAGTTTACCAGAATAGGAAAGCAATCCAATACAGTTTCTCTTTGACAGTAGAATATTAAAAACTTTGACATTTCCACATTCCTGCAGCAGTTTATGCTCCTTTCACATGGGAGGTTCCATGGTGTAATGGTTAGCACTTTGGACTTTGAATCCAATGATCCGAGTTCAAATCTCGGTGGGACCATTTTATGACTCTTGACCAAATCATTTTCTTTCAAGTGTATTCATTAATATCACATATCTAATACCGGTAGGGTGAACAATTAATTTATTGATTATACTCTAAAAGTTTATTAGATGTGAGCAAATAATAGAAATTTTACCATACCTGGAAACTAAATGGCTCAAAATAATGAGAGATTTTACAAACTCACTCTGGTTTCTCAAACTCATCACAGGGGCCTGATGCAAGACATTACTTTTTAAAATCTTACTGTTATTGTTAAGGCGAACAAGGAACTTTTTCATTGCAAAGCATTCATTAAAACAAAACTTGAGGAGTCAAACTTTGTATTACGGGGACCGAAGATGTGCAGTTTGAATAATAATCTTGAAATTCAGACGTACAAAGATTTTACACACTGATTTTCAACAGTAAATCCACAACCAAAAAAGTTGAATCTTTTGAAAGACATGTCAAAGGTGTGAATCTGAAATTCACTTTTAAAGACATTCACAATGAAATGCACTGTGTAAGTCCAGCATGTTGTCAGCTAAGAAATCAGCAAAAATGAACTATCTCATTACTGGCCATATAGATGAGAAAGGAAAATAAACTCATGTTTACAATGTGGATGTGAAAGAACAGTTTCTAGGTTCAGCTTCAATATTTATGTTAATGAATAATTGATATGTTCATATTGTCTAACAGCTATCTAGACGGATAAAGCTATGTATGCATCTATACATACTTATGCGTTCATACGCATCAGTATAAAACATTGATATTATGTTTTTTCTAGACCAAATTCTAAAAAATGAGTTAAACAGTGAATCTCATAATTGTAGTAGGTCCCACCGAGATTTGAACTCGGATTGCTGGATTCAGAGTCCAGAGTGCTAACCATTACACCATGGAACCCTCTCACACAAGAGTGACTTTTCCATTGAGACAAAAGAGAGCGCATCAGTGATGGCCTTCTCTTATATTGATAAAAAGATATCTCATTTGAATGGTCATAGTGGATAGAGCTTTAATGTGATTTGATTCTTTTCAGCTATATTCTCTATAAAAGTGTTAAATATTCAAATGTTTATCTGAATATAAAAGTTATATCACACTGTTCATCTTTGCCTGTAGCATAATAAAACAGTCTACATTTCCAGACTACTGAAGCAATGTCTCTGTCTCCTGCATGGGTGGCTCCATAGAGCAATGGTTGGCAATTTGGACTTTGCATCCAATGATCCGATTTGAAACCTTGGAGGGACTTTTTTTATTACTCTTGAGCTTTTCCATTTCTTCATCTTTGTTCATTGATAGCTCAAATCCAACACCAGTAGGTTGAAATAGTCAATTATTGAATGCTTTCAAAATGTCCATCAGCTTGAACAAGTTACATCAATACAAACTTTAAAATACTTTGACATCAAATTTCTTCACAAAGTAGTTAGCCATTATAAAATCATATTCTGATTTTCTCAAACGCATTTCAGATGGGTGATTCACAGCATCACTTTTTTAAGCTTTCCCGCTATTGATAAGGCGAAAATAGCACATTTTGAATGAGAAGTTTTCTTCAATCAAACATAGAGGAACCCAAATGATGATCTCATTCAGCTAGTAAAAATGTTGTTTTATATTAGTATGGAAATCGTGAAAAGAAAATGTTTTTCATGCTGATTTACAACAGTTGATCTCCAATCGTAAAATATAAGCTTTTGGTCGGAGGCATCACAGGTACTGATCAAATTCTAATTTTTGAACATTGTTCACAAATCATATGATATGCTTTATATACATAAACTGTATTGTTGGATCAATACTGAGTAAAAAGTGACTATCTCAATTTCAGGACATATAAAAGAGAAAGAAGTAGAAACTCATGTTTCAAATGCTGAGAGGCAACAACTGTTCATGATTTTCACCTCCACTAATTATATTTATTTTTATAATCTATATGTTTATGTTTTCCTATAAATATACAGAGACATATAGCTATATATACAGAGATACATATGTACAGGTTGATTTTTACATGTTTATAAGTAAATGTGATGTTGTTCCAAATAAAACTTCTAAGAACTGAATGGAAAAGAAAATTGTAAAGTTCAGATAAGTCCCACTGAAATTTGTACTCAGATCCCTGTTTTCAGAGTCCAGAGTGCTAACCATGACATCATCCACCCTCCCGTACCAGGGTGAGCTTTCCATTTTGACAGAAGAGATTTGCCTCAGGGGGCAACTTATCTTTCATTGAAAAATATTATCTCACATAAAAACCACTGTTCAACAGAGTTATAACGTTATTTGAGTCTTTTGGGCAACATCCTTCCCCAACATAGTTCAATATGCAAAAGTTTACCAGAATAGGAAAGCAATCCAATACAGTTTCTCTTTGACAGTAGAATATTAAAAACTTTGACATTTCCACATTCCTGCAGCAGTTTATGCTCCTTTCACATGGGAGGTTCCATGGTGTAATGGTTAGCACTTTGGACTTTGAATCCAATGATCCGAGTTCAAATCTCGGTGGGACCATTTTATGACTCTTGACCAAATCATTTTCTTTCAAGTGTATTCATTAATATCACATATCTAATACCGGTAGGGTGAACAATTAATTTATTGATTATACTCTAAAAGTTTATTAGATGTGAGCAAATAATAGAAATTTTACCATACCTGGAAACTAAATGGCTCAAAATAATGAGAGATTTTACAAACTCACTCTGGTTTCTCAAACTCATCACAGGGGCCTGATGCAAGACATTACTTTTTAAAATCTTACTGTTATTGTTAAGGCGAACAAGGAACTTTTTCATTGCAAAGCATTCATTAAAACAAAACTTGAGGAGTCAAACTTTGTATTACGGGGACCGAAGATGTGCAGTTTGAATAATAATCTTGAAATTCAGACGTACAAAGATTTTACACACTGATTTTCAACAGTAAATCCACAACCAAAAAAGTTGAATCTTTTGAAAGACATGTCAAAGGTGTGAATCTGAAATTCACTTTTAAAGACATTCACAATGAAATGCACTGTGTAAGTCCAGCATGTTGTCAGCTAAGAAATCAGCAAAAATGAACTATCTCATTACTGGCCATATAGATGAGAAAGGAAAATAAACTCATTTTTACAATGTGGATGTGAAAGAACAGTTTCTAGGTTCAGCTTCAATATTTATGTTAATGAATAATTGATATGTTCATATTGTCTAACAGCTATCTAGACGGATAAAGCTATGTATGCATCTATACATACTTATGCGTTCATACGCATCAGTATAAAACATTGATATTATGTTTTTTCTAGACCAAATTCTAAAAAATGAGTTAAACAGTGAATCTCATAATTGTAGTAGGTCCCACCGAGATTTGAACTCGGATCGCTGGATTCAGAGTCCAGAGTGCTAACCATTACACCATGGAACCCTCTCACACAAGAGTGACTTTTCCATTGAGACAAAAGAGAGCGCATCAGTGATGGCCTTCTCTTATATTGATAAAAAGATATCTCATTTGAATGGTCATAGTGGATAGAGCTTTAATGTGATTTGATTCTTTTCAGCTATATTCTCTATAAAAGTGTTAAATATTCAAATGTTTATCTGAATATAAAAGTTATATCACAATGTTCATCTTTGCCTGTAGCATAATAAAACAGTCTACATTTCCAGACTACTGAAGCAATGTCTCTGTCTCCTGCATGGGTGGCTCCATAGAGCAATGGTTGGCAATTTGGACTTTGCAGCCAATGATCCGATTTGAAACCTTGGAGGGACTTTTTTTATTTCTCTTGAGCTTTTCCATTTCTTCATCTTTGTTCATTGATAGCTCAAATCCAACACCAGTAGGTTGAAATAGTCAATTATTGAATGCTTTCAAAATGTCCATCAGCTTGAACAAGTTACATCAATACAAACTTTAAAATACTTTGACATCAAATTTCTTCACAAAGTAGTTATCCATTATAAAATCATATTCTGATTTTCTCAAACGCATTTCAGATGGGTGATTCACAGCATCACTTTTTTAAGCTTTCCCGCTATTGATAAGGCGAAAATAGCACATTTTGAATGAGAAGTTTTCTTCAATCAAACATAGAGGAACCCAAATGATGATCTCATTCAGCTAGTAAAAATGTTGTTTTATATTAGTATGGAAATCGTGAAAAGAAAATGTTTTTCATGCTGATTTACAACAGTTGATCTCCAATCGTAAAATATAAGCTTTTGGTCGGAGGCATCACAGGTACTGATCAAATTCTAATTTTTGAACATTGTTCACAAATCATATGATATGCTTTATATACATAAACTGTATTGTTGGATCAATACTGAGTAAAAAGTGACTATCTCAATTTCAGGACATATAAAAGAGAAAGAAGTAGAAACTCATGTTTCAAATGCTGAGAGGCAACAACTGTTCATGATTTTCACCTCCACTAATTATATTTATTTTTATAATCTATATGTTTATATTTTCCTATAAATATACAGAGACATATAGCTATATATACAGAGATACATATGTACAGGTTGATTTTTACATGTTTATAAGTAAATGTGATGTTGTTCCAAATAAAACTTCTAAGAACTGAATGGAAAAGAAAATTGTAAAGTTCAGATAAGTCCCACTGAAATTTGTACTCAGATCCCTGTTTTCAGAGTCCAGAGTGCTAACCATGACACCATCCACCCTCCCGTACCAGGGTGAGCTTTCCATTTTGACAGAAGAGATTTGCCTCAGGGGGCAACTTATCTTTCATTGAAAAATATTATCTCACATAAAAACCACTGTTCAACAGAGTTATAACGTTATTTGAGTCTTTTGGGCAACATCCTTCCCCAACATAGTTCAATATGCAAAAGTTTACCAGAATAGGAAAGCAATCCAATACAGTTTCTCTTTGACAGTAGAATATTAAAAACTTTGACATTTCCACATTCCTGCAGCAGTTTATGCTCCTTTCACATGGGAGGTTCCATGGTGTAATGGTTAGCACTTTGGACTTTGAATCCAATGATCCGAGTTCAAATCTCGGTGGGACCATTTTATGACTCTTGACCAAATCATTTTCTTTCAAGTGTATTCATTAATATCACATATCTAATACCGGTAGGGTGAACAATTAATTTATTGATTATACTCTAAAAGTTTATTAGATGTGAGCAAATAATAGAAATTTTACAATACCTGGAAACTAAATGGCTCAAAATAATGAGAGATTTTACAAACTCACTCTGGTTTCTCAAACTCATCACAGGGGCCTGATGCAAGACATTACTTTTTAAAATCTTACTGTTATTGTTAAGGCGAACAAGGAACTTTTTCATTGCAAAGCATTCATTAAAACAAAACTTGAGGAGTCAAACTTTGTATTACGGGGACCGAAGATGTGCAGTTTGAATAATAATCTTGAAATTCAGACGTACAAAGATTTTACACACTGATTTTCAACAGTAAATCCACAACCGAAAAAGTTGAATCTTTTGAAAGACATGTCAAAGGTGTGAATCTGAAATTCACTTTTAAAGACATTCACAATGAAATGCACTGTGTAAGTCCAGCATGTTGTCAGCTAAGAAATCAGCAAAAATGAACTATCTCATTACTGGCCATATAGATGAGAAAGGAAAATAAACTCATGTTTACAATGTGGATGTGAAAGAACAGTTTCTAGGTTCAGCTTCAATATTTATGTTAATGAATAATTGATATGTTCATATTGTCTAACAGCTATCTAGACGGATAAAGCTATGTATGCATCTATACATACTTATGCGTTCATACGCATCAGTATAAAACATTGATATTATGTTTTTTCTAGACCAAATTCTAAAAAATGAGTTAAACAGTGAATCTCATAATTGTAGTAGGTCCCACCGAGATTTGAACTCGGATTGCTGGATTCAGAGTCCAGAGTGCTAACCATTACACCATGGAACCCTCTCACACAAGAGTGACTTTTCCATTGAGACAAAAGAGAGCGCATCAGTGATGGCCTTCTCTTATATTGATAAAAAGATATCTCATTTGAATGGTCATAGTGGATAGAGCTTTAATGTGATTTGATTCTTTTCAGCTATATTCTCTATAAAAGTGTTAAATATTCAAATGTTTATCTGAATATAAAAGTTATATCACACTGTTCATCTTTGCCTGTAGCATAATAAAACAGTCTACATTTCCAGACTACTGAAGCAATGTCTCTGTCTCCTGCATGGGTGGCTCCATAGAGCAATGGTTGGCAATTTGGACTTTGCATCCAATGATCCGATTTGAAACCTTGGAGGGACTTTTTTTATTACTCTTGAGCTTTTCCATTTCTTCATCTTTGTTCATTGATAGCTCAAATCCAACACCAGTAGGTTGAAATAGTCAATTATTGAATGCTTTCAAAATGTCCATCAGCTTGAACAAGTTACATCAATACAAACTTTAAAATACTTTGACATCAAATTTCTTCACAAAGTAGTTAGCCATTATAAAATCATATTCTGATTTTCTCAAACGCATTTCAGATGGGTGATTCACAGCATCACTTTTTTAAGCTTTCCCGCTATTGATAAGGCGAAAATAGCACATTTTGAATGAGAAGTTTTCTTCAATCAAACATAGAGGAACCCAAATGATGATCTCATTCAGCTAGTAAAAATGTTGTTTTATATTAGTATGGAAATCGTGAAAAGAAAATGTTTTTCATGCTGATTTACAACAGTTGATCTCCAATCGTAAAATATAAGCTTTTGGTCGGAGGCATCACAGGTACTGATCAAATTCTAATTTTTGAACATTGTTCACAAATCATATGATATGCTTTATATACATAAACTGTATTGTTGGATCAATACTGAGTAAAAAGTGACTATCTCAATTTCAGGACATATAAAAGAGAAAGAAGTAGAAACTCATGTTTCAAATGCTGAGAGGCAACAACTGTTCATGATTTTCACCTCCACTAATTATATTTATTTTTATAATCTATATGTTTATGTTTTCCTATAAATATACAGAGACATATAGCTATATATACAGAGATACATATGTACAGGTTGATTTTTACATGTTTATAAGTAAATGTGATGTTGTTCCAAATAAAACTTCTAAGAACTGAATGGAAAAGAAAATTGTAAAGTTCAGATAAGTCCCACTGAAATTTGTACTCAGATCCCTGTTTTCAGAGTCCAGAGTGCTAACCATGACACCATCCACCCTCCCGTACCAGGGTGAGCTTTCCATTTTGACAGAAGAGATTTGCCTCAGGGGGCAACTTATCTTTCATTGAAAAATATTATCTCACATAAAAACCACTGTTCAACAGAGTTATAACGTTATTTGAGTCTTTTGGGCAACATCCTTCCCCAACATAGTTCAATATGCAAAAGTTTACCAGAATAGGAAAGCAATCCAATACAGTTTCTCTTTGACAGTAGAATATTAAAAACTTTGACATTTCCACATTCCTGCAGCAGTTTATGCTCCTTTCACATGGGAGGTTCCATGGTGTAATGGTTAGCACTTTGGACTTTGAATCCAATGATCCGAGTTCAAATCTCGGTGGGACCATTTTATGACTCTTGACCAAATCATTTTCTTTCAAGTGTATTCATTAATATCACATATCTAATACCGGTAGGGTGAACAATTAATTTATTGATTATACTCTAAAAGTTTATTAGATGTGAGCAAATAATAGAAATTTTACAATACCTGGAAACTAAATGGCTCAAAATAATGAGAGATTTTACAAACTCACTCTGGTTTCTCAAACTCATCACAGGGGCCTGATGCAAGACATTACTTTTTAAAATCTTACTGTTATTGTTAAGGCGAACAAGGAACTTTTTCATTGCAAAGCATTCATTAAAACAAAACTTGAGGAGTCAAACTTTGTATTACGGGGACCGAAGATGTGCAGTTTGAATAATAATCTTGAAATTCAGACGTACAAAGATTTTACACACTGATTTTCAACAGTAAATCCACAACCAAAAAAGTTGAATCTTTTGAAAGACATGTCAAAGGTGTGAATCTGAAATTCACTTTTAAAGACATTCACAATGAAATGCACTGTGTAAGTCCAGCATGTTGTCAGCTAAGAAATCAGCAAAAATGAACTATCTCATTACTGGCCATATAGATGAGAAAGGAAAATAAACTCATGTTTACAATGTGGATGTGAAAGAACAGTTTCTAGGTTCAGCTTCAATATTTATGTTAATGAATAATTGATATGTTCATATTGTCTAACAGCTATCTAGACGGATAAAGCTATGTATGCATCTATACATACTTATGCGTTCATACGCATCAGTATAAAACATTGATATTATGTTTTTTCTAGACCAAATTCTAAAAAATGAGTTAAACAGTGAATCTCATAATTGTAGTAGGTCCCACCGAGATTTGAACTCGGATTGCTGGATTCAGAGTCCAGAGTGCTAACCATTACACCATGGAACCCTCTCACACAAGAGTGACTTTTCCATTGAGACAAAAGAGAGCGCATCAGTGATGGCCTTCTCTTATATTGATAAAAAGATATCTCATTTGAATGGTCATAGTGGATAGAGCTTTAATGTGATTTGATTCTTTTCAGCTATATTCTCTATAAAAGTGTTAAATATTCAAATGTTTATCTGAATATAAAAGTTATATCACACTGTTCATCTTTGCCTGTAGCATAATAAAACAGTCTACATTTCCAGACTACTGAAGCAATGTCTCTGTCTCCTGCATGGGTGGCTCCATAGAGCAATGGTTGGCAATTTGGACTTTGCATCCAATGATCCGATTTGAAACCTTGGAGGGACTTTTTTTATTACTCTTGAGCTTTTCCATTTCTTCATCTTTGTTCATTGATAGCTCAAATCCAACACCAGTAGGTTGAAATAGTCAATTATTGAATGCTTTCAAAATGTCCATCAGCTTGAACAAGTTACATCAATACAAACTTTAAAATACTTTGACATCAAATTTCTTCACAAAGTAGTTAGCCATTATAAAATCATATTCTGATTTTCTCAAACGCATTTCAGATGGGTGATTCACAGCATCACTTTTTTAAGCTTTCCCGCTATTGATAAGGCGAAAATAGCACATTTTGAATGAGAAGTTTTCTTCAATCAAACATAGAGGAACCCAAATGATGATCTCATTCAGCTAGTAAAAATGTTGTTTTATATTAGTATGGAAATCGTGAAAAGAAAATGTTTTTCATGCTGATTTACAACAGTTGATCTCCAATCGTAAAATATAAGCTTTTGGTCGGAGGCATCACAGGTACTGATCAAATTCTAATTTTTGAACATTGTTCACAAATCATATGATATGCTTTATATACATAAACTGTATTGTTGGATCAATACTGAGTAAAAAGTGACTATCTCAATTTCAGGACATATAAAAGAGAAAGAAGTAGAAACTCATGTTTCAAATGCTGAGAGGCAACAACTGTTCATGATTTTCACCTCCACTAATTATATTTATTTTTATAATCTATATGTTTATGTTTTCCTATAAATATACAGAGACATATAGCTATATATACAGAGATACATATGTACAGGTTGATTTTTACATGTTTATAAGTAAATGTGATGTTGTTCCAAATAAAACTTCTAAGAACTGAATGGAAAAGAAAATTGTAAAGTTCAGATAAGTCCCACTGAAATTTGTACTCAGATCCCTGTTTTCAGAGTCCAGAGTGCTAACCATGACATCATCCACCCTCCCGTACCAGGGTGAGCTTTCCATTTTGACAGAAGAGATTTGCCTCAGGGGGCAACTTATCTTTCATTGAAAAATATTATCTCACATAAAAACCACTGTTCAACAGAGTTATAACGTTATTTGAGTCTTTTGGGCAACATCCTTCCCCAACATAGTTCAATATGCAAAAGTTTACCAGAATAGGAAAGCAATCCAATACAGTTTCTCTTTGACAGTAGAATATTAAAAACTTTGACATTTCCACATTCCTGCAGCAGTTTATGCTCCTTTCACATGGGAGGTTCCATGGTGTAATGGTTAGCACTTTGGACTTTGAATCCAATGATCCGAGTTCAAATCTCGGTGGGACCATTTTATGACTCTTGACCAAATCATTTTCTTTCAAGTGTATTCATTAATATCACATATCTAATACCGGTAGGGTGAACAATTAATTTATTGATTATACTCTAAAAGTTTATTAGATGTGAGCAAATAATAGAAATTTTACCATACCTGGAAACTAAATGGCTCAAAATAATGAGAGATTTTACAAACTCACTCTGGTTTCTCAAACTCATCACAGGGGCCTGATGCAAGACATTACTTTTTAAAATCTTACTGTTATTGTTAAGGCGAACAAGGAACTTTTTCATTGCAAAGCATTCATTAAAACAAAACTTGAGGAGTCAAACTTTGTATTACGGGGACCGAAGATGTGCAGTTTGAATAATAATCTTGAAATTCAGACGTACAAAGATTTTACACACTGATTTTCAACAGTAAATCCACAACCAAAAAAGTTGAATCTTTTGAAAGACATGTCAAAGGTGTGAATCTGAAATTCACTTTTAAAGACATTCACAATGAAATGCACTGTGTAAGTCCAGCATGTTGTCAGCTAAGAAATCAGCAAAAATGAACTATCTCATTACTGGCCATATAGATGAGAAAGGAAAATAAACTCATGTTTACAATGTGGATGTGAAAGAACAGTTTCTAGGTTCAGCTTCAATATTTATGTTAATGAATAATTGATATGTTCATATTGTCTAACAGCTATCTAGACGGATAAAGCTATGTATGCATCTATACATACTTATGCGTTCATACGCATCAGTATAAAACATTGATATTATGTTTTTTCTAGACCAAATTCTAAAAAATGAGTTAAACAGTGAATCTCATAATTGTAGTAGGTCCCACCGAGATTTGAACTCGGATTGCTGGATTCAGAGTCCAGAGTGCTAACCATTACACCATGGAACCCTCTCACACAAGAGTGACTTTTCCATTGAGACAAAAGAGAGCGCATCAGTGATGGCCTTCTCTTATATTGATAAAAAGATATCTCATTTGAATGGTCATAGTGGATAGAGCTTTAATGTGATTTGATTCTTTTCAGCTATATTCTCTATAAAAGTGTTAAATATTCAAATGTTTATCTGAATATAAAAGTTATATCACACTGTTCATCTTTGCCTGTAGCATAATAAAACAGTCTACATTTCCAGACTACTGAAGCAATGTCTCTGTCTCCTGCATGGGTGGCTCCATAGAGCAATGGTTGGCAATTTGGACTTTGCATCCAATGATCCGATTTGAAACCTTGGAGGGACTTTTTTTATTACTCTTGAGCTTTTCCATTTCTTCATCTTTGTTCATTGATAGCTCAAATCCAACACCAGTAGGTTGAAATAGTCAATTATTGAATGCTTTCAAAATGTCCATCAGCTTGAACAAGTTACATCAATACAAACTTTAAAATACTTTGACATCAAATTTCTTCACAAAGTAGTTAGCCATTATAAAATCATATTCTGATTTTCTCAAACGCATTTCAGATGGGTGATTCACAGCATCACTTTTTTAAGCTTTCCCGCTATTGATAAGGCGAAAATAGCACATTTTGAATGAGAAGTTTTCTTCAATCAAACATAGAGGAACCCAAATGATGATCTCATTCAGCTAGTAAAAATGTTGTTTTATATTAGTATGGAAATCGTGAAAAGAAAATGTTTTTCATGCTGATTTACAACAGTTGATCTCCAATCGTAAAATATAAGCTTTTGGTCGGAGGCATCACAGGTACTGATCAAATTCTAATTTTTGAACATTGTTCACAAATCATATGATATGCTTTATATACATAAACTGTATTGTTGGATCAATACTGAGTAAAAAGTGACTATCTCAATTTCAGGACATATAAAAGAGAAAGAAGTAGAAACTCATGTTTCAAATGCTGAGAGGCAACAACTGTTCATGATTTTCACCTCCACTAATTATATTTATTTTTATAATCTATATGTTTATGTTTTCCTATAAATATACAGAGACATATAGCTATATATACAGAGATACATATGTACAGGTTGATTTTTACATGTTTATAAGTAAATGTGATGTTGTTCCAAATAAAACTTCTAAGAACTGAATGGAAAAGAAAATTGTAAAGTTCAGATAAGTCCCACTGAAATTTGTACTCAGATCCCTGTTTTCAGAGTCCAGAGTGCTAACCATGACATCATCCACCCTCCCGTACCAGGGTGAGCTTTCCATTTTGACAGAAGAGATTTGCCTCAGGGGGCAACTTATCTTTCATTGAAAAATATTATCTCACATAAAAACCACTGTTCAACAGAGTTATAACGTTATTTGAGTCTTTTGGGCAACATCCTTCCCCAACATAGTTCAATATGCAAAAGTTTACCAGAATAGGAAAGCAATCCAATACAGTTTCTCTTTGACAGTAGAATATTAAAAACTTTGACATTTCCACATTCCTGCAGCAGTTTATGCTCCTTTCACATGGGAGGTTCCATGGTGTAATGGTTAGCACTTTGGACTTTGAATCCAATGATCCGAGTTCAAATCTCGGTGGGACCATTTTATGACTCTTGACCAAATCATTTTCTTTCAAGTGTATTCATTAATATCACATATCTAATACCGGTAGGGTGAACAATTAATTTATTGATTATACTCTAAAAGTTTATTAGATGTGAGCAAATAATAGAAATTTTACCATACCTGGAAACTAAATGGCTCAAAATAATGAGAGATTTTACAAACTCACTCTGGTTTCTCAAACTCATCACAGGGGCCTGATGCAAGACATTACTTTTTAAAATCTTACTGTTATTGTTAAGGCGAACAAGGAACTTTTTCATTGCAAAGCATTCATTAAAACAAAACTTGAGGAGTCAAACTTTGTATTACGGGGACCGAAGATGTGCAGTTTGAATAATAATCTTGAAATTCAGACGTACAAAGATTTTACACACTGATTTTCAACAGTAAATCCACAACCAAAAAAGTTGAATCTTTTGAAAGACATGTCAAAGGTGTGAATCTGAAATTCACTTTTAAAGACAT
The DNA here is from genome assembly GCF_964204655.1 of Triturus cristatus. NCBI lineage: Eukaryota > Metazoa > Chordata > Amphibia > Caudata > Salamandridae > Triturus > Triturus cristatus. The sequence continues at coordinate 551,936,781 of NC_140588.1, forward strand.
TCACAATGAAATGCACTGTGTAAGTCCAGCATGTTGTCAGCTAAGAAATCAGCAAAAATGAACTATCTCATTACTGGCCATATAGATGAGAAAGGAAAATAAACTCATTTTTACAATGTGGATGTGAAAGAACAGTTTCTAGGTTCAGCTTCAATATTTATGTTAATGAATAATTGATATGTTCATATTGTCTAACAGCTATCTAGACGGATAAAGCTATGTATGCATCTATACATACTTATGCGTTCATACGCATCAGTATAAAACATTGATATTATGTTTTTTCTAGACCAAATTCTAAAAAATGAGTTAAACAGTGAATCTCATAATTGTAGTAGGTCCCACCGAGATTTGAACTCGGATCGCTGGATTCAGAGTCCAGAGTGCTAACCATTACACCATGGAACCCTCTCACACAAGAGTGACTTTTCCATTGAGACAAAAGAGAGCGCATCAGTGATGGCCTTCTCTTATATTGATAAAAAGATATCTCATTTGAATGGTCATAGTGGATAGAGCTTTAATGTGATTTGATTCTTTTCAGCTATATTCTCTATAAAAGTGTTAAATATTCAAATGTTTATCTGAATATAAAAGTTATATCACAATGTTCATCTTTGCCTGTAGCATAATAAAACAGTCTACATTTCCAGACTACTGAAGCAATGTCTCTGTCTCCTGCATGGGTGGCTCCATAGAGCAATGGTTGGCAATTTGGACTTTGCAGCCAATGATCCGATTTGAAACCTTGGAGGGACTTTTTTTATTTCTCTTGAGCTTTTCCATTTCTTCATCTTTGTTCATTGATAGCTCAAATCCAACACCAGTAGGTTGAAATAGTCAATTATTGAATGCTTTCAAAATGTCCATCAGCTTGAACAAGTTACATCAATACAAACTTTAAAATACTTTGACATCAAATTTCTTCACAAAGTAGTTATCCATTATAAAATCATATTCTGATTTTCTCAAACGCATTTCAGATGGGTGATTCACAGCATCACTTTTTTAAGCTTTCCCGCTATTGATAAGGCGAAAATAGCACATTTTGAATGAGAAGTTTTCTTCAATCAAACATAGAGGAACCCAAATGATGATCTCATTCAGCTAGTAAAAATGTTGTTTTATATTAGTATGGAAATCGTGAAAAGAAAATGTTTTTCATGCTGATTTACAACAGTTGATCTCCAATCGTAAAATATAAGCTTTTGGTCGGAGGCATCACAGGTACTGATCAAATTCTAATTTTTGAACATTGTTCACAAATCATATGATATGCTTTATATACATAAACTGTATTGTTGGATCAATACTGAGTAAAAAGTGACTATCTCAATTTCAGGACATATAAAAGAGAAAGAAGTAGAAACTCATGTTTCAAATGCTGAGAGGCAACAACTGTTCATGATTTTCACCTCCACTAATTATATTTATTTTTATAATCTATATGTTTATATTTTCCTATAAATATACAGAGACATATAGCTATATATACAGAGATACATATGTACAGGTTGATTTTTACATGTTTATAAGTAAATGTGATGTTGTTCCAAATAAAACTTCTAAGAACTGAATGGAAAAGAAAATTGTAAAGTTCAGATAAGTCCCACTGAAATTTGTACTCAGATCCCTGTTTTCAGAGTCCAGAGTGCTAACCATGACACCATCCACCCTCCCGTACCAGGGTGAGCTTTCCATTTTGACAGAAGAGATTTGCCTCAGGGGGCAACTTATCTTTCATTGAAAAATATTATCTCACATAAAAACCACTGTTCAACAGAGTTATAACGTTATTTGAGTCTTTTGGGCAACATCCTTCCCCAACATAGTTCAATATGCAAAAGTTTACCAGAATAGGAAAGCAATCCAATACAGTTTCTCTTTGACAGTAGAATATTAAAAACTTTGACATTTCCACATTCCTGCAGCAGTTTATGCTCCTTTCACATGGGAGGTTCCATGGTGTAATGGTTAGCACTTTGGACTTTGAATCCAATGATCCAAGTTCAAATCTCGGTGGGACCATTTTATGACTCTTGACCAAATCATTTTCTTTCAAGTGTATTCATTAATATCACATATCTAATACCGGTAGGGTGAACAATTAATTTATTGATTATACTCTAAAAGTTTATTAGATGTGAGCAAATAATAGAAATTTTACAATACCTGGAAACTAAATGGCTCAAAATAATGAGAGATTTTACAAACTCACTCTGGTTTCTCAAACTCATCACAGGGGCCTGATGCAAGACATTACTTTTTAAAATCTTACTGTTATTGTTAAGGCGAACAAGGAACTTTTTCATTGCAAAGCATTCATTAAAACAAAACTTGAGGAGTCAAACTTTGTATTACGGGGACCGAAGATGTGCAGTTTGAATAATAATCTTGAAATTCAGACGTACAAAGATTTTACACACTGATTTTCAACAGTAAATCCACAACCAAAAAAGTTGAATCTTTTGAAAGACATGTCAAAGGTGTGAATCTGAAATTCACTTTTAAAGACATTCACAATGAAATGCACTGTGTAAGTCCAGCATGTTGTCAGCTAAGAAATCAGCAAAAATGAACTATCTCATTACTGGCCATATAGATGAGAAAGGAAAATAAACTCATGTTTACAATGTGGATGTGAAAGAACAGTTTCTAGGTTCAGCTTCAATATTTATGTTAATGAATAATTGATATGTTCATATTGTCTAACAGCTATCTAGACGGATAAAGCTATGTATGCATCTATACATACTTATGCGTTCATACGCATCAGTATAAAACATTGATATTATGTTTTTTCTAGACCAAATTCTAAAAAATGAGTTAAACAGTGAATCTCATAATTGTAGTAGGTCCCACCGAGATTTGAACTCGGATTGCTGGATTCAGAGTCCAGAGTGCTAACCATTACACCATGGAACCCTCTCACACAAGAGTGACTTTTCCATTGAGACAAAAGAGAGCGCATCAGTGATGGCCTTCTCTTATATTGATAAAAAGATATCTCATTTGAATGGTCATAGTGGATAGAGCTTTAATGTGATTTGATTCTTTTCAGCTATATTCTCTATAAAAGTGTTAAATATTCAAATGTTTATCTGAATATAAAAGTTATATCACACTGTTCATCTTTGCCTGTAGCATAATAAAACAGTCTACATTTCCAGACTACTGAAGCAATGTCTCTGTCTCCTGCATGGGTGGCTCCATAGAGCAATGGTTGGCAATTTGGACTTTGCATCCAATGATCCGATTTGAAACCTTGGAGGGACTTTTTTTATTACTCTTGAGCTTTTCCATTTCTTCATCTTTGTTCATTGATAGCTCAAATCCAACACCAGTAGGTTGAAATAGTCAATTATTGAATGCTTTCAAAATGTCCATCAGCTTGAACAAGTTACATCAATACAAACTTTAAAATACTTTGACATCAAATTTCTTCACAAAGTAGTTAGCCATTATAAAATCATATTCTGATTTTCTCAAACGCATTTCAGATGGGTGATTCACAGCATCACTTTTTTAAGCTTTCCCGCTATTGATAAGGCGAAAATAGCACATTTTGAATGAGAAGTTTTCTTCAATCAAACATAGAGGAACCCAAATGATGATCTCATTCAGCTAGTAAAAATGTTGTTTTATATTAGTATGGAAATCGTGAAAAGAAAATGTTTTTCATGCTGATTTACAACAGTTGATCTCCAATCGTAAAATATAAGCTTTTGGTCGGAGGCATCACAGGTACTGATCAAATTCTAATTTTTGAACATTGTTCACAAATCATATGATATGCTTTCTATACATAAACTGTATCGTTGGATCAATAATGAGTAAAAAGTGACTATCTCAATTTCAGGACATATAAAAGAGAAAGAAGTAGAAACTCATGTTTCAAATGCTGAGAGGCAACAACTGTTCATGATTTTCACCTCCACTAATTATATTTATTTTTATAATCTATATGTTTATGTTTTCCTATAAATATACAGAGACATATAGCTATATATACAGAGATACATATGTACAGGTTGATTTTTACATGTTTATAAGTAAATGTGATGTTGTTCCAAATAAAACTTCTAAGAACTGAATGGAAAAGAAAATTGTAAAGTTCAGATAAGTCCCACTGAAATTTGTACTCAGATCCCTGTTTTCAGAGTCCAGAGTGCTAACCATGACATCATCCACCCTCCCGTACCAGGGTGAGCTTTCCATTTTGACAGAAGAGATTTGCCTCAGGGTGCAACTTATCTTTCATTGAAAAATATTATCTCACATAAAAACCACTGTTCAACAGAGTTATAACGTTATTTGAGTCTTTTGGGCAACATCCTTCCCCAACATAGTTCAATATGCAAAAGTTTACCAGAATAGGAAAGCAATCCAATACAGTTTCTCTTTGACAGTAGAATATTAAAAACTTTGACATTTCCACATTCCTGCAGCAGTTTATGCTCCTTTCACATGGGAGGTTCCATGGTGTAATGGTTAGCACTTTGGACTTTGAATCCAATGATCCGAGTTCAAATCTCGGTGGGACCATTTTATGACTCTTGACCAAATCATTTTCTTTCAAGTGTATTCATTAATATCACATATCTAATACCGGTAGGGTGAACAATTAATTTATTGATTATACTCTAAAAGTTTATTAGATGTGAGCAAATAATAGAAATTTTACCATACCTGGAAACTAAATGGCTCAAAATAATGAGAGATTTTACAAACTCACTCTGGTTTCTCAAACTCATCACAGGGGCCTGATGCAAGACATTACTTTTTAAAATCTTACTGTTATTGTTAAGGCGAACAAGGAACTTTTTCATTGCAAAGCATTCATTAAAACAAAACTTGAGGAGTCAAACTTTGTATTACGGGGACCGAAGATGTGCAGTTTGAATAATAATCTTGAAATTCAGACGTACAAAGATTTTACACACTGATTTTCAACAGTAAATCCACAACCAAAAAAGTTGAATCTTTTGAAAGACATGTCAAAGGTGTGAATCTGAAATTCACTTTTAAAGACATTCACAATGAAATGCACTGTGTAAGTCCAGCATGTTGTCAGCTAAGAAATCAGCAAAAATGAACTATCTCATTACTGGCCATATAGATGAGAAAGGAAAATAAACTCATTTTTACAATGTGGATGTGAAAGAACAGTTTCTAGGTTCAGCTTCAATATTTATGTTAATGAATAATTGATATGTTCATATTGTCTAACAGCTATCTAGACGGATAAAGCTATGTATGCATCTATACATACTTATGCGTTCATACGCATCAGTATAAAACATTGATATTATGTTTTTTCTAGACCAAATTCTAAAAAATGAGTTAAACAGTGAATCTCATAATTGTAGTAGGTCCCACCGAGATTTGAACTCAGATTGCTGGATTCAGAGTCCAGAGTGCTAACCATTACACCATGGAACCCTCTCACACAAGAGTGACTTTTCCATTGAGACAAAAGAGAGCGCATCAGTGATGGCCTTCTCTTATATTGATAAAAAGATATCTCATTTGAATGGTCATAGTGGATAGAGCTTTAATGTGATTTGATTCTTTTCAGCTATATTCTCTATAAAAGTGTTAAATATTCAAATGTTTATCTGAATATAAAAGTTATATCACAATGTTCATCTTTGCCTGTAGCATAATAAAACAGTCTACATTTCCAGACTACTGAAGCAATGTCTCTGTCTCCTGCATGGGTGGCTCCATAGAGCAATGGTTGGCAATTTGGACTTTGCAGCCAATGATCCGATTTGAAACCTTGGAGGGACTTTTTTTATTTCTCTTGAGCTTTTCCATTTCTTCATCTTTGTTCATTGATAGCTCAAATCCAACACCAGTAGGTTGAAATAGTCAATTATTGAATGCTTTCAAAATGTCCATCAGCTTGAACAAGTTACATCAATACAAACTTTAAAATACTTTGACATCAAATTTCTTCACAAAGTAGTTATCCATTATAAAATCATATTCTGATTTTCTCAAACGCATTTCAGATGGGTGATTCACAGCATCACTTTTTTAAGCTTTCCCGCTATTGATAAGGCGAAAATAGCACATTTTGAATGAGAAGTTTTCTTCAATCAAACATAGAGGAACCCAAATGATGATCTCATTCAGCTAGTAAAAATGTTGTTTTATATTAGTATGGAAATCGTGAAAAGAAAATGTTTTTCATGCTGATTTACAACAGTTGATCTCCAATCGTAAAATATAAGCTTTTGGTCGGAGGCATCACAGGTACTGATCAAATTCTAATTTTTGAACATTGTTCACAAATCATATGATATGCTTTATATACATAAACTGTATTGTTGGATCAATACTGAGTAAAAAGTGACTATCTCAATTTCAGGACATATAAAAGAGAAAGAAGTAGAAACTCATGTTTCAAATGCTGAGAGGCAACAACTGTTCATGATTTTCACCTCCACTAATTATATTTATTTTTATAATCTATATGTTTATGTTTTCCTATAAATATACAGAGACATATAGCTATATATACAGAGATACATATGTACAGGTTGATTTTTACATGTTTATAAGTAAATGTGATGTTGTTCCAAATAAAACTTCTAAGAACTGAATGGAAAAGAAAATTGTAAAGTTCAGATAAGTCCCACTGAAATTTGTACTCAGATCCCTGTTTTCAGAGTCCAGAGTGCTAACCATGACACCATCCACCCTCCCGTACCAGGGTGAGCTTTCCATTTTGACAGAAGAGATTTGCCTCAGGGGGCAACTTATCTTTCATTGAAAAATATTATCTCACATAAAAACCACTGTTCAACAGAGTTATAACGTTATTTGAGTCTTTTGGGCAACATCCTTCCCCAACATAGTTCAATATGCAAAAGTTTACCAGAATAGGAAAGCAATCCAATACAGTTTCTCTTTGACAGTAGAATATTAAAAACTTTGACATTTCCACATTCCTGCAGCAGTTTATGCTCCTTTCACATGGGAGGTTCCATGGTGTAATGGTTAGCACTTTGGACTTTGAATCCAATGATCCGAGTTCAAATCTCGGTGGGACCATTTTATGACTCTTGACCAAATCATTTTCTTTCAAGTGTATTCATTAATATCACATATCTAATACCGGTAGGGTGAACAATTAATTTATTGATTATACTCTAAAAGTTTATTAGATGTGAGCAAATAATAGAAATTTTACAATACCTGGAAACTAAATGGCTCAAAATAATGAGAGATTTTACAAACTCACTCTGGTTTCTCAAACTCATCACAGGGGCCTGATGCAAGACATTACTTTTTAAAATCTTACTGTTATTGTTAAGGCGAACAAGGAACTTTTTCATTGCAAAGCATTCATTAAAACAAAACTTGAGGAGTCAAACTTTGTATTACGGGGACCGAAGATGTGCAGTTTGAATAATAATCTTGAAATTCAGACGTACAAAGATTTTACACACTGATTTTCAACAGTAAATCCACAACCAAAAAAGTTGAATCTTTTGAAAGACATGTCAAAGGTGTGAATCTGAAATTCACTTTTAAAGACATTCACAATGAAATGCACTGTGTAAGTCCAGCATGTTGTCAGCTAAGAAATCAGCAAAAATGAACTATCTCATTACTGGCCATATAGATGAGAAAGGAAAATAAACTCATGTTTACAATGTGGATGTGAAAGAACAGTTTCTAGGTTCAGCTTCAATATTTATGTTAATGAATAATTGATATGTTCATATTGTCTAACAGCTATCTAGACGGATAAAGCTATGTATGCATCTATACATACTTATGCGTTCATACGCATCAGTATAAAACATTGATATTATGTTTTTTCTAGACCAAATTCTAAAAAATGAGTTAAAGAGTGAATCTCATAATTGTAGTAGGTCCCACCGAGATTTGAACTCGGATTGCTGGATTCAGAGTCCAGAGTGCTAACCATTACACCATGGAACCCTCTCACACGAGAGTGACTTTTCCATTGAGACAAAAGAGAGCGCATCAGTGATGGCCTTCTCTTATATTGATAAAAAGATATCTCATTTGAATGGTCATAGTGGATAGAGCTTTAATGTGATTTGATTCTTTTCAGCTATATTCTCTATAAAAGTGTTAAATATTCAAATGTTTATCTGAATATAAAAGTTATATCACACTGTTCATCTTTGCCTGTAGCATAATAAAACAGTCTACATTTCCAGACTACTGAAGCAATGTCTCTGTCTCCTGCATGGGTGGCTCCATAGAGCAATGGTTGGCAATTTGGACTTTGCATCCAATGATCCGATTTGAAACCTTGGAGGGACTTTTTTTATTACTCTTGAGCTTTTCCATTTCTTCATCTTTGTTCATTGATAGCTCAAATCCAACACCAGTAGGTTGAAATAGTCAATTATTGAATGCTTTCAAAATGTCCATCAGCTTGAACAAGTTACATCAATACAAACTTTAAAATACTTTGACATCAAATTTCTTCACAAAGTAGTTAGCCATTATAAAATCATATTCTGATTTTCTCAAACGCATTTCAGATGGGTGATTCACAGCATCACTTTTTTAAGCTTTCCCGCTATTGATAAGGCGAAAATAGCACATTTTGAATGAGAAGTTTTCTTCAATCAAACATAGAGGAACCCAAATGATGATCTCATTCAGCTAGTAAAAATGTTGTTTTATATTAGTATGGAAATCGTGAAAAGAAAATGTTTTTCATGCTGATTTACAACAGTTGATCTCCAATCGTAAAATATAAGCTTTTGGTCGGAGGCATCACAGGTACTGATCAAATTCTAATTTTTGAACATTGTTCACAAATCATATGATATGCTTTATATACATAAACTGTATTGTTGGATCAATACTGAGTAAAAAGTGACTATCTCAATTTCAGGACATATAAAAGAGAAAGAAGTAGAAACTCATGTTTCAAATGCTGAGAGGCAACAACTGTTCATGATTTTCACCTCCACTAATTATATTTATTTTTATAATCTATATGTTTATGTTTTCCTATAAATATACAGAGACATATAGCTATATATACAGAGATACATATGTACAGGTTGATTTTTACATGTTTATAAGTAAATGTGATGTTGTTCCAAATAAAACTTCTAAGAACTGAATGGAAAAGAAAATTGTAAAGTTCAGATAAGTCCCACTGAAATTTGTACTCAGATCCCTGTTTTCAGAGTCCAGAGTGCTAACCATGACACCATCCACCCTCCCGTACCAGGGTGAGCTTTCCATTTTGACAGAAGAGATTTGCCTCAGGGGGCAACTTATCTTTCATTGAAAAATATTATCTCACATAAAAACCACTGTTCAACAGAGTTATAACGTTATTTGAGTCTTTTGGGCAACATCCTTCCCCAACATAGTTCAATATGCAAAAGTTTACCAGAATAGGAAAGCAATCCAATACAGTTTCTCTTTGACAGTAGAATATTAAAAACTTTGACATTTCCACATTCCTGCAGCAGTTTATGCTCCTTTCACATGGGAGGTTCCATGGTGTAATGGTTAGCACTTTGGACTTTGAATCCAATGATCCAAGTTCAAATCTCGGTGGGACCATTTTATGACTCTTGACCAAATCATTTTCTTTCAAGTGTATTCATTAATATCACATATCTAATACCGGAAGGGTGAACAATTAATTTATTGATTATACTCTAAAAGTTTATTAGATGTGAGCAAATAATAGAAATTTTACAATACCTGGAAACTAAATGGCTCAAAATAATGAGAGATTTTACAAACTCACTCTGGTTTCTCAAACTCATCACAGGGGCCTGATGCAAGACATTACTTTTTAAAATCTTACTGTTATTGTTAAGGCGAACAAGGAACTTTTTCATTGCAAAGCATTCATTAAAACAAAACTTGAGGAGTCAAACTTTGTATTACGGGGACCGAAGATGTGCAGTCTGAATAATAATCTTGAAATTCAGACGTACAAAGATTTTACACACTGATTTTCAACAGTAAATCCACAACCAAAAAAGTTGAATCTTTTGAAAGACATGTCAAAGGTGTGAATCTGAAATTCACTTTTAAAGACATTCACAATGAAATGCACTGTGTAAGTCCAGCATGTTGTCAGCTAAGAAATCAGCAAAAATGAACTATCTCATTACTGGCCATATAGATGAGAAAGGAAAATAAACTCATGTTTACAATGTGGATGTGAAAGAACAGTTTCTAGGTTCAGCTTCAATATTTATGTTAATGAATAATTGATATGTTCATATTGTCTAACAGCTATCTAGACGGATAAAGCTATGTATGCATCTATACATACTTATGCGTTCATACGCATCAGTATAAAACATTGATATTATGTTTTTTCTAGACCAAATTCTAAAAAATGAGTTAAACAGTGAATCTCATAATTGTAGTAGGTCCCACCGAGATTTGAACTCGGATCACTGGATTCAGAGTCCAGAGTGCTAACCATTACACCATGGAACCCTCTCACACAAGAGTGACTTTTCCATTGAGACAAAAGAGAGCGCATCAGTGATGGCCTTCTCTTATATTGATAAAAAGATATCTCATTTGAATGGTCATAGTGGATAGAGCTTTAATGTGATTTGATTCTTTTCAGCTATATTCTCTATAAAAGTGTTAAATATTCAAATGTTTATCTGAATATAAAAGTTATATCACACTGTTCATCTTTGCCTGTAGCATAATAAAACAGTCTACATTTCCAGACTACTGAAGCAATGTCTCTGTCTCCTGCATGGGTGGCTCCATAGAGCAATGGTTGGCAATTTGGACTTTGCATCCAATGATCCGATTTGAAACCTTGGAGGGACTTTTTTTATTACTCTTGAGCTTTTCCATTTCTTCATCTTTGTTCATTGATAGCTCAAATCCAACACCAGTAGGTTGAAATAGTCAATTATTGAATGCTTTCAAAATGTCCATCAGCTTGAACAAGTTGCATCAATACAAACTTTAAAATACTTTGACATCAAATTTCTTCACAAAGTAGTTAGCCATTATAAAATCATATTCTGATTTTCTCAAACGCATTTCAGATGGGTGATTCACAGCATCACTTTTTTAAGCTTTCCCGCTATTGATAAGGCGAAAATAGCACATTTTGAATGAGAAGTTTTCTTCAATCAAACATAGAGGAACCCAAATGATGATCTCATTCAGCTAGTAAAAATGTTGTTTTATATTAGTATGGAAATCGTGAAAAGAAAATGTTTTTCATGCTGATTTACAACAGTTGATCTCCAATCGTAAAATATAAGCTTTTGGTCGGAGGCATCACAGGTACTGATCAAATTCTAATTTTTGAACATTGTTCACAAATCATATGATATGCTTTATATACATAAACTGTATTGTTGGATCAATACTGAGTAAAAAGTGACTATCTCAATTTCAGGACATATAAAAGAGAAAGAAGTAGAAACTCATGTTTCAAATGCTGAGAGGCAACAACTGTTCATGATTTTCACCTCCACTAATTATATTTATTTTTATAATCTATATGTTTATATTTTCCTATAAATATACAGAGACATATAGCTATATATACAGAGATACATATGTACAGGTTGATTTTTACATGTTTATAAGTAAATGTGATGTTGTTCCAAATAAAACTTCTAGGAACTGAATGGAAAAGAAAATTGTAAAGTTCAGATAAGTCCCACTGAAATTTGTACTCAGATCCCTGTTTTCAGAGTCCAGAGTGCTAACCATGACACCATCCACCCTCCCGTACCAGGGTGAGCTTTCCATTTTGACAGAAGAGATTTGCCTCAGGGGGCAACTTATCTTTCATTGAAAAATATTATCTCACATAAAAACCACTGTTCAACAGAGTTATAATGTTATTTGAGTCTTTTGGGCAACATCCTTCCCCAACATAGTTCAATATGCAAAAGTTTACCAGAATAGGAAAGCAATCCAATACAGTTTCTCTTTGACAGTAGAATATTAAAAACTTTGACATTTCCACATTCCTGCAGCAGTTTATGCTCCTTTCACATGGGAGGTTCCATGGTGTAATGGTTAGCACTTTGGACTTTGAATCCAATGATCCGAGTTCAAATCTCGGTGGGACCGTTTTATGACTCTTGACCAAATCATTTTCTTTCAAGTGTATTCATTAATATCACATATCTAATACCGGTAGGGTGAACAATTAATTTATTGATTATACTCTAAAAGTTTATTAGATGTGAGCAAATAATAGAAATTTTACAATACCTGGAAACTAAAAGGCTCAAAATAATGAGAGATTTTACAAACTCACTCTGGTTTCTCAAACTCATCACAGGGGCCTGATGCAAGACATTACTTTTTAAAATCTTACTGTTATTGTTAAGGCGAACAAGGAACTTTTTCATTGCAAAGCATTCATTAAAACAAAACTTGAGGAGTCAAACTTTGTATTACGGGGACCGAAGATGTGCAGTTTGAATAATAATCTTGAAATTCAGACGTACAAAGATTTTACACACTGATTTTCAACAGTAAATCCACAACCAAAAAAGTTGAATCTTTTGAAAGACATGTCAAAGGTGTGAATCTGAAATTCACTTTTAAAGACATTCACAATGAAATGCACTGTGTAAGTCCAGCATGTTGTCAGCTAAGAAATCAGCAAAAATGAACTATCTCATTACTGGCCATATAGATGAGAAAGGAAAATAAACTCATGTTTACAATGTGGATGTGAAAGAACAGTTTCTAGGTTCAGCTTCAATATTTATGTTAATGAATAATTGATATGTTCATATTGTCTAACAGCTATCTAGACGGATAAAGCTATGTATGCATCTATACATACTTATGCGTTCATACGCATCAGTATAAAACATTGATATTATGTTTTTTCTAGACCAAATTCTAAAAAATGAGTTAAACAGTGAATCTCATAATTGTAGTAGGTCCCACCGAGATTTGAACTCGGATCGCTGGATTCAGAGTCCAGAGTGCTAACCATTACACCATGGAACCCTCTCACACAAGAGTGACTTTTCCATTGAGACAAAAGAGAGCGCATCAGTGATGGCCTTCTCTTATATTGATAAAAAGATATCTCATTTGAATGGTCATAGTGGATAGAGCTTTAATGTGATTTGATTCTTTTCAGCTATATTCTCTATAAAAGTGTTAAATATTCAAATGTTTATCTGAATATAAAAGTTATATCACACTGTTCATCTTTGCCTGTAGCATAATAAAACAGTCTACATTTCCAGACTACTGAAGCAATGTCTCTGTCTCCTGCATGGGTGGCTCCATAGAGCAATGGTTGGCAATTTGGACTTTGCATCCAATGATCCGATTTGAAACCTTGGAGGGACTTTTTTTATTACTCTTGAGCTTTTCCATTTCTTCATCTTTGTTCATTGATAGCTCAAATCCAACACCAGTAGGTTGAAATAGTCAATTATTGAATGCTTTCAAAATGTCCATCAGCTTGAACAAGTTGCATCAATACAAACTTTAAAATACTTTGACATCAAATTTCTTCACAAAGTAGTTAGCCATTATAAAATCATATTCTGATTTTCTCAAACGCATTTCAGATGGGTGATTCACAGCATCACTTTTTTAAGCTTTCCCGCTATTGATAAGGCGAAAATAGCACATTTTGAATGAGAAGTTTTCTTCAATCAAACATAGAGGAACCCAAATGATGATCTCATTCAGCTAGTAAAAATGTTGTTTTATATTAGTATGGAAATCGTGAAAAGAAAATGTTTTTCATGCTGATTTACAACAGTTGATCTCCAATCGTAAAATATAAGCTTTTGGTCGGAGGCATCACAGGTACTGATCAAATTCTAATTTTTGAACATTGTTCACAAATCATATGATATGCTTTATATACATAAACTGTATTGTTGGATCAATACTGAGTAAAAAGTGACTATCTCAATTTCAGGACATATAAAAGAGAAAGAAGTAGAAACTCATGTTTCAAATGCTGAGAGGCAACAACTGTTCATGATTTTCACCTCCACTAATTATATTTATTTTTATAATCTATATGTTTATATTTTCCTATAAATATACAGAGACATATAGCTATATATACAGAGATACATATGTACAGGTTGATTTTTACATGTTTATAAGTAAATGTGATGTTGTTCCAAATAAAACTTCTAGGAACTGAATGGAAAAGAAAATTGTAAAGTTCAGATAAGTCCCACTGAAATTTGTACTCAGATCCCTGTTTTCAGAGTCCAGAGTGCTAACCATGACACCATCCACCCTCCCGTACCAGGGTGAGCTTTCCATTTTGACAGAAGAGATTTGCCTCAGGGGGCAACTTATCTTTCATTGAAAAATATTATCTCACAGAAAAACCACTGTTCAACAGAGTTATAATGTTATTTGAGTCTTTTGGGCAACATCCTTCCCCAACATAGTTCAATATGCAAAAGTTTACCAGAATAGGAAAGCAATCCAATACAGTTTCTCTTTGACAGTAGAATATTAAAAACTTTGACATTTCCACATTCCTGCAGCAGTTTATGCTCCTTTCACATGGGAGGTTCCATGGTGTAATGGTTAGCACTTTGGACTTTGAATCCAATGATCCGAGTTCAAATCTCGGTGGGACCGTTTTATGACTCTTGACCAAATCATTTTCTTTCAAGTGTATTCATTAATATCACATATCTAATACCGGTAGGGTGAACAATTAATTTATTGATTATACTCTAAAAGTTTATTAGATGTGAGCAAATAATAGAAATTTTACAATACCTGGAAACTAAAAGGCTCAAAATAATGAGAGATTTTACAAACTCACTCTGGTTTCTCAAACTCATCACAGGGGCCTGATGCAAGACATTACTTTTTAAAATCTTACTGTTATTGTTAAGGCGAACAAGGAACTTTTTCATTGCAAAGCATTCATTAAAACAAAACTTGAGGAGTCAAACTTTGTATTACGGGGACCGAAGATGTGCAGTTTGAATAATAATCTTGAAATTCAGACGTACAAAGATTTTACACACTGATTTTCAACAGTAAATCCACAACCAAAAAAGTTGAATCTTTTGAAAGACATGTCAAAGGTGTGAATCTGAAATTCACTTTTAAAGACATTCACAATGAAATGCACTGTGTAAGTCCAGCATGTTGTCAGCTAAGAAATCAGCAAAAATGAACTATCTCATTACTGGCCATATAGATGAGAAAGGAAAATAAACTCATGTTTACAATGTGGATGTGAAAGAACAGTTTCTAGGTTCAGCTTCAATATTTATGTTAATGAATAATTGATATGTTCATATTGTCTAACAGCTATCTAGACGGATAAAGCTATGTATGCATCTATACATACTTATGCGTTCATACGCATCAGTATAAAACATTGATATTATGTTTTTTCTAGACCAAATTCTAAAAAATGAGTTAAACAGTGAATCTCATAATTGTAGTAGGTCCCACCGAGATTTGAACTCGGATCACTGGATTCAGAGTCCAGAGTGCTAACCATTACACCATGGAACCCTCTCACACAAGAGTGACTTTTCCATTGAGACAAAAGAGAGCGCATCAGTGATGGCCTTCTCTTATATTGATAAAAAGATATCTCATTTGAATGGTCATAGTGGATAGAGCTTTAATGTGATTTGATTCTTTTCAGCTATATTCTCTATAAAAGTGTTAAATATTCAAATGTTTATCTGAATATAAAAGTTATATCACACTGTTCATCTTTGCCTGTAGCATAATAAAACAGTCTACATTTCCAGACTACTGAAGCAATGTCTCTGTCTCCTGCATGGGTGGCTCCATAGAGCAATGGTTGGCAATTTGGACTTTGCATCCAATGATCCGATTTGAAACCTTGGAGGGACTTTTTTTATTACTCTTGAGCTTTTCCATTTCTTCATCTTTGTTCATTGATAGCTCAAATCCAACACCAGTAGGTTGAAATAGTCAATTATTGAATGCTTTCAAAATGTCCATCAGCTTGAACAAGTTGCATCAATACAAACTTTAAAATACTTTGACATCAAATTTCTTCACAAAGTAGTTAGCCATTATAAAATCATATTCTGATTTTCTCAAACGCATTTCAGATGGGTGATTCACAGCATCACTTTTTTAAGCTTTCCCGCTATTGATAAGGCGAAAATAGCACATTTTGAATGAGAAGTTTTCTTCAATCAAACATAGAGGAACCCAAATGATGATCTCATTCAGCTAGTAAAAATGTTGTTTTATATTAGTATGGAAATCGTGAAAAGAAAATGTTTTTCATGCTGATTTACAACAGTTGATCTCCAATCGTAAAATATAAGCTTTTGGTCGGAGGCATCACAGGTACTGATCAAATTCTAATTTTTGAACATTGTTCACAAATCATATGATATGCTTTATATACATAAACTGTATTGTTGGATCAATACTGAGTAAAAAGTGACTATCTCAATTTCAGGACATATAAAAGAGAAAGAAGTAGAAACTCATGTTTCAAATGCTGAGAGGCAACAACTGTTCATGATTTTCACCTCCACTAATTATATTTATTTTTATAATCTATATGTTTATATTTTCCTATAAATATACAGAGACATATAGCAATATATACAGAGATACATATGTACAGGTTGATTTTTACATGTTTATAAGTAAATGTGATGTTGTTCCAAATAAAACTTCTAGGAACTGAATGGAAAAGAAAATTGTAAAGTTCAGATAAGTCCCACTGAAATTTGTACTCAGATCCCTGTTTTCAGAGTCCAGAGTGCTAACCATGACACCATCCACCCTCCCGTACCAGGGTGAGCTTTCCATTTTGACAGAAGAGATTTGCCTCAGGGGGCAACTTATCTTTCATTGAAAAATATTATCTCACATAAAAACCACTGTTCAACAGAGTTATAATGTTATTTGAGTCTTTTGGGCAACATCCTTCCCCAACATAGTTCAATATGCAAAAGTTTACCAGAATAGGAAAGCAATCCAATACAGTTTCTCTTTGACAGTAGAATATTAAAAACTTTGACATTTCCACATTCCTGCAGCAGTTTATGCTCCTTTCACATGGGAGGTTCCATGGTGTAATGGTTAGCACTTTGGACTTTGAATCCAATGATCCGAGTTCAAATCTCGGTGGGACCGTTTTATGACTCTTGACCAAATCATTTTCTTTCAAGTGTATTCATTAATATCACATATCTAATACCGGTAGGGTGAACAATTAATTTATTGATTATACTCTAAAAGTTTATTAGATGTGAGCAAATAATAGAAATTTTACAATACCTGGAAACTAAAAGGCTCAAAATAATGAGAGATTTTACAAACTCACTCTGGTTTCTCAAACTCATCACAGGGGCCTGATGCAAGACATTACTTTTTAAAATCTTACTGTTATTGTTAAGGCGAACAAGGAACTTTTTCATTGCAAAGCATTCATTAAAACAAAACTTGAGGAGTCAAACTTTGTATTACGGGGACCGAAGATGTGCAGTTTGAATAATAATCTTGAAATTCAGACGTACAAAGATTTTACACACTGATTTTCAACAGTAAATCCACAACCAAAAAAGTTGAATCTTTTGAAAGACATGTCAAAGGTGTGAATCTGAAATTCACTTTTAAAGACATTCACAATGAAATGCACTGTGTAAGTCCAGCATGTTGTCAGCTAAGAAATCAGCAAAAATGAACTATCTCATTACTGGCCATATAGATGAGAAAGGAAAATAAACTCATGTTTACAATGTGGATGTGAAAGAACAGTTTCTAGGTTCAGCTTCAATATTTATGTTAATGAATAATTGATATGTTCATATTGTCTAACAGCTATCTAGACGGATAAAGCTATGTATGCATCTATACATACTTATGCGTTCATACGCATCAGTATAAAACATTGATATTATGTTTTTTCTAGACCAAATTCTAAAAAATGAGTTAAACAGTGAATCTCATAATTGTAGTAGGTCCCACCGAGATTTGAACTCGGATCGCTGGATTCAGAGTCCAGAGTGCTAACCATTACACCATGGAACCCTCTCACACAAGAGTGACTTTTCCATTGAGACAAAAGAGAGCGCATCAGTGATGGCCTTCTCTTATATTGATAAAAAGATATCTCATTTGAATGTTCATAGTGGATAGAGCTTTAATGTGATTTGATTCTTTTCAGCTATATTCTCTATAAAAGTGTTAAATATTCAAATGTTTATCTGAATATAAAAGTTATATCACACTGTTCATCTTTGCCTGTAGCATAATAAAACAGTCTACATTTCCAGACTACTGAAGCAATGTCTCTGTCTCCTGCATGGGTGGCTCCATAGAGCAATGGTTGGCAATTTGGACTTTGCATCCAATGATCCGATTTGAAACCTTGGAGGGACTTTTTTTATTACTCTTGAGCTTTTCCATTTCTTCATCTTTGTTCATTGATAGCTCAAATCCAACACCAGTAGGTTGAAATAGTCAATTATTGAATGCTTTCAAAATGTCCATCAGCTTGAACAAGTTGCATCAATACAAACTTTAAAATACTTTGACATCAAATTTCTTCACAAAGTAGTTAGCCATTATAAAATCATATTCTGATTTTCTCAAACGCATTTCAGATGGGTGATTCACAGCATCACTTTTTTAAGCTTTCCCGCTATTGATAAGGCGAAAATAGCACATTTTGAATGAGAAGTTTTCTTCAATCAAACATAGAGGAACCCAAATGATGATCTCATTCAGCTAGTAAAAATGTTGTTTTATATTAGTATGGAAATCGTGAAAAGAAAATGTTTTTCATGCTGATTTACAACAGTTGATCTCCAATCGTAAAATATAAGCTTTTGGTCGGAGGCATCACAGGTACTGATCAAATTCTAATTTTTGAACATTGTTCACAAATCATATGATATGCTTTATATACATAAACTGTATTGTTGGATCAATACTGAGTAAAAAGTGACTATCTCAATTTCAGGACATATAAAAGAGAAAGAAGTAGAAACTCATGTTTCAAATGCTGAGAGGCAACAACTGTTCATGATTTTCACCTCCACTAATTATATTTATTTTTATAATCTATATGTTTATATTTTCCTATAAATATACAGAGACATATAGCTATATATACAGAGATACATATGTACAGGTTGATTTTTACATGTTTATAAGTAAATGTGATGTTGTTCCAAATAAAACTTCTAGGAACTGAATGGAAAAGAAAATTGTAAAGTTCAGATAAGTCCCACTGAAATTTGTACTCAGATCCCTGTTTTCAGAGTCCAGAGTGCTAACCATGACACCATCCACCCTCCCGTACCAGGGTGAGCTTTCCATTTTGACAGAAGAGATTTGCCTCAGGGGGCAACTTATCTTTCATTGAAAAATATTATCTCACATAAAAACCACTGTTCAACAGAGTTATAATGTTATTTGAGTCTTTTGGGCAACATCCTTCCCCAACATAGTTCAATATGCAAAAGTTTACCAGAATAGGAAAGCAATCCAATACAGTTTCTCTTTGACAGTAGAATATTAAAAACTTTGACATTTCCACATTCCTGCAGCAGTTTATGCTCCTTTCACATGGGAGGTTCCATGGTGTAATGGTTAGCACTTTGGACTTTGAATCCAATGATCCGAGTTCAAATCTCGGTGGGACCGTTTTATGACTCTTGACCAAATCATTTTCTTTCAAGTGTATTCATTAATATCACATATCTAATACCGGTAGGGTGAACAATTAATTTATTGATTATACTCTAAAAGTTTATTAGATGTGAGCAAATAATAGAAATTTTACAATACCTGGAAACTAAAAGGCTCAAAATAATGAGAGATTTTACAAACTCACTCTGGTTTCTCAAACTCATCACAGGGGCCTGATGCAAGACATTACTTTTTAAAATCTTACTGTTATTGTTAAGGCGAACAAGGAACTTTTTCATTGCAAAGCATTCATTAAAACAAAACTTGAGGAGTCAAACTTTGTATTACGGGGACCGAAGATGTGCAGTTTGAATAATAATCTTGAAATTCAGACGTACAAAGATTTTACACACTGATTTTCAACAGTAAATCCACAACCAAAAAAGTTGAATCTTTTGAAAGACATGTCAAAGGTGTGAATCTGAAATTCACTTTTAAAGACATTCACAATGAAATGCACTGTGTAAGTCCAGCATGTTGTCAGCTAAGAAATCAGCAAAAATGAACTATCTCATTACTGGCCATATAGATGAGAAAGGAAAATAAACTCATGTTTACAATGTGGATGTGAAAGAACAGTTTCTAGGTTCAGCTTCAATATTTATGTTAATGAATAATTGATATGTTCATATTGTCTAACAGCTATCTAGACGGATAAAGCTATGTATGCATCTATACATACTTATGCGTTCATACGCATCAGTATAAAACATTGATATTATGTTTTTTCTAGACCAAATTCTAAAAAATGAGTTAAACAGTGAATCTCATAATTGTAGTAGGTCCCACCGAGATTTGAACTCGGATCGCTGGATTCAGAGTCCAGAGTGCTAACCATTACACCATGGAACCCTCTCACACAAGAGTGACTTTTCCATTGAGACAAAAGAGAGCGCATCAGTGATGGCCTTCTCTTATATTGATAAAAAGATATCTCATTTGAATGGTCATAGTGGATAGAGCTTTAATGTGATTTGATTCTTTTCAGCTATATTCTCTATAAAAGTGTTAAATATTCAAATGTTTATCTGAATATAAAAGTTATATCACACTGTTCATCTTTGCCTGTAGCATAATAAAACAGTCTACATTTCCAGACTACTGAAGCAATGTCTCTGTCTCCTGCATGGGTGGCTCCATAGAGCAATGGTTGGCAATTTGGACTTTGCATCCAATGATCCGATTTGAAACCTTGGAGGGACTTTTTTTATTACTCTTGAGCTTTTCCATTTCTTCATCTTTGTTCATTGATAGCTCAAATCCAACACCAGTAGGTTGAAATAGTCAATTATTGAATGCTTTCAAAATGTCCATCAGCTTGAACAAGTTACATCAATACAAACTTTAAAATACTTTGACATCAAATTTCTTCACAAAGTAGTTAGCCATTATAAAATCATATTCTGATTTTCTCAAACGCATTTCAGATGGGTGATTCACAGCATCACTTTTTTAAGCTTTCCCGCTATTGATAAGGCGAAAATAGCACATTTTGAATGAGAAGTTTTCTTCAATCAAACATAGAGGAACCCAAATGATGATCTCATTCAGCTAGTAAAAATGTTGTTTTATATTAGTATGGAAATCGTGAAAAGAAAATGTTTTTCATGCTGATTTACAACAGTTGATCTCCAATCGTAAAATATAAGCTTTTGGTCGGAGGCATCACAGGTACTGATCAAATTCTAATTTTTGAACATTGTTCACAAATCATATGATATGCTTTATATACATAAACTGTATTGTTGGATCAATACTGAGTAAAAAGTGACTATCTCAATTTCAGGACATATAAAAGAGAAAGAAGTAGAAACTCATGTTTCAAATGCTGAGAGGCAACAACTGTTCATGATTTTCACCTCCACTAATTATATTTATTTTTATAATCTATATGTTTATGTTTTCCTATAAATATACAGAGACATATAGCTATATATACAGAGATACATATGTACAGGTTGATTTTTACATGTTTATAAGTAAATGTGATGTTGTTCCAAATAAAACTTCTAAGAACTGAATGGAAAAGAAAATTGTAAAGTTCAGATAAGTCCCACTGAAATTTGTACTCAGATCCCTGTTTTCAGAGTCCAGAGTGCTAACCATGACACCATCCACCCTCCCGTACCAGGGTGA
This sequence comes from Triturus cristatus, assembly GCF_964204655.1. Taxonomy (NCBI): domain Eukaryota; kingdom Metazoa; phylum Chordata; class Amphibia; order Caudata; family Salamandridae; genus Triturus; species Triturus cristatus. The sequence goes on from NC_140588.1 coordinate 551,958,609, forward strand.
GCTTTCCATTTTGACAGAAGAGATTTGCCTCAGGGGGCAACTTATCTTTCATTGAAAAATATTATCTCACATAAAAACCACTGTTCAACAGAGTTATAACGTTATTTGAGTCTTTTGGGCAACATCCTTCCCCAACATAGTTCAATATGCAAAAGTTTACCAGAATAGGAAAGCAATCCAATACAGTTTCTCTTTGACAGTAGAATATTAAAAACTTTGACATTTCCACATTCCTGCAGCAGTTTATGCTCCTTTCACATGGGAGGTTCCATGGTGTAATGGTTAGCACTTTGGGCTTTGAATCCAATGATCCGAGTTCAAATCTCGGTGGGACCATTTTATGACTCTTGACCAAATCATTTTCTTTCAAGTGTATTCATTAATATCACATATCTAATACCGGAAGGGTGAACAATTAATTTATTGATTATACTCTAAAAGTTTATTAGATGTGAGCAAATAATAGAAATTTTACAATACCTGGAAACTAAATGGCTCAAAATAATGAGAGATTTTACAAACTCACTCTGGTTTCTCAAACTCATCACAGGGGCCTGATGCAAGACATTACTTTTTAAAATCTTACTGTTATTGTTAAGGCGAACAAGGAACTTTTTCATTGCAAAGCATTCATTAAAACAAAACTTGAGGAGTCAAACTTTGTATTACGGGGACCGAAGATGTGCAGTCTGAATAATAATCTTGAAATTCAGACGTACAAAGATTTTACACACTGATTTTCAACAGTAAATCCACAACCAAAAAAGTTGAATCTTTTGAAAGACATGTCAAAGGTGTGAATCTGAAATTCACTTTTAAAGACATTCACAATGAAATGCACTGTGTAAGTCCAGCATGTTGTCAGCTAAGAAATCAGCAAAAATGAACTATCTCATTACTGGCCATATAGATGAGAAAGGAAAATAAACTCATGTTTACAATGTGGATGTGAAAGAACAGTTTCTAGGTTCAGCTTCAATATTTATGTTAATGAATAATTGATATGTTCATATTGCCTAACAGCTATCTAGACGGATAAAGCTATGTATGCATCTATACATACTTATGCGTTCATACGCATCAGTATAAAACATTGATATTATGTTTTTTCTAGACCAAATTCTAAAAAAATGAGTTAAACAGTGAATCTCATAATTGTAGTAGGTCCCACCGAGATTTGAACTCGGATCACTGGATTCAGAGTCCAGAGTGCTAACCATTACACCATGGAACCCTCTCACACAAGAGTGACTTTTCCATTGAGACAAAAGAGAGCGCATCAGTGATGGCCTTCTCTTATATTGATAAAAAGATATCTCATTTGAATGGTCATAGTGGATAGAGCTTTAATGTGATTTGATTCTTTTCAGCTATATTCTCTATAAAAGTGTTAAATATTCAAATGTTTATCTGAATATAAAAGTTATATCACACTGTTCATCTTTGCCTGTAGCATAATAAAACAGTCTACATTTCCAGACTACTGAAGCAATGTCTCTGTCTCCTGCATGGGTGGCTCCATAGAGCAATGGTTGGCAATTTGGACTTTGCATCCAATGATCCGATTTGAAACCTTGGAGGGACTTTTTTTATTACTCTTGAGCTTTTCCATTTCTTCATCTTTGTTCATTGATAGCTCAAATCCAACACCAGTAGGTTGAAATAGTCAATTATTGAATGCTTTCAAAATGTCCATCAGCTTGAACAAGTTGCATCAATACAAACTTTAAAATACTTTGACATCAAATTTCTTCACAAAGTAGTTAGCCATTATAAAATCATATTCTGATTTTCTCAAACGCATTTCAGATGGGTGATTCACAGCATCACTTTTTTAAGCTTTCCCGCTATTGATAAGGCGAAAATAGCACATTTTGAATGAGAAGTTTTCTTCAATCAAACATAGAGGAACCCAAATGATGATCTCATTCAGCTAGTAAAAATGTTGTTTTATATTAGTATGGAAATCGTGAAAAGAAAATGTTTTTCATGCTGATTTACAACAGTTGATCTCCAATCGTAAAATATAAGCTTTTGGTCGGAGGCATCACAGGTACTGATCAAATTCTAATTTTTGAACATTGTTCACAAATCATATGATATGCTTTATATACATAAACTGTATTGTTGGATCAATACTGAGTAAAAAGTGACTATCTCAATTTCAGGACATATAAAAGAGAAAGAAGTAGAAACTCATGTTTCAAATGCTGAGAGGCAACAACTGTTCATGATTTTCACCTCCACTAATTATATTTATTTTTATAATCTATATGTTTATATTTTCCTATAAATATACAGAGACATATAGCTATATATACAGAGATACATATGTACAGGTTGATTTTTACATGTTTATAAGTAAATGTGATGTTGTTCCAAATAAAACTTCTAGGAACTGAATGGAAAAGAAAATTGTAAAGTTCAGATAAGTCCCACTGAAATTTGTACTCAGATCCCTGTTTTCAGAGTCCAGAGTGCTAACCATGACACCATCCACCCTCCCGTACCAGGGTGAGCTTTCCATTTTGACAGAAGAGATTTGCCTCAGGGGGCAACTTATCTTTCATTGAAAAATATTATCTCACATAAAAACCACTGTTCAACAGAGTTATAATGTTATTTGAGTCTTTTGGGCAACATCCTTCCCCAACATAGTTCAATATGCAAAAGTTTACCAGAATAGGAAAGCAATCCAATACAGTTTCTCTTTGACAGTAGAATATTAAAAACTTTGACATTTCCACATTCCTGCAGCAGTTTATGCTCCTTTCACATGGGAGGTTCCATGGTGTAATGGTTAGCACTTTGGACTTTGAATCCAATGATCCGAGTTCAAATCTCGGTGGGACCGTTTTATGACTCTTGACCAAATCATTTTCTTTCAAGTGTATTCATTAATATCACATATCTAATACCGGTAGGGTGAACAATTAATTTATTGATTATACTCTAAAAGTTTATTAGATGTGAGCAAATAATAGAAATTTTACAATACCTGGAAACTAAAAGGCTCAAAATAATGAGAGATTTTACAAACTCACTCTGGTTTCTCAAACTCATCACAGGGGCCTGATGCAAGACATTACTTTTTAAAATCTTACTGTTATTGTTAAGGCGAACAAGGAACTTTTTCATTGCAAAGCATTCATTAAAACAAAACTTGAGGAGTCAAACTTTGTATTACGGGGACCGAAGATGTGCAGTTTGAATAATAATCTTGAAATTCAGACGTACAAAGATTTTACACACTGATTTTCAACAGTAAATCCACAACCAAAAAAGTTGAATCTTTTGAAAGACATGTCAAAGGTGTGAATCTGAAATTCACTTTTAAAGACATTCACAATAAAATGCACTGTGTAAGTCCAGCATGTTGTCAGCTAAGAAATCAGCAAAAATGAACTATCTCATTACTGGCCATATAGATGAGAAAGGAAAATAAACTCATGTTTACAATGTGGATGTGAAAGAACAGTTTCTAGGTTCAGCTTCAATATTTATGTTAATGAATAATTGATATGTTCATATTGTCTAACAGCTATCTAGACGGATAAAGCTATGTATGCATCTATACATACTTATGCGTTCATACGCATCAGTATAAAACATTGATATTATGTTTTTTCTAGACCAAATTCTAAAAAATGAGTTAAACAGTGAATCTCATAATTGTAGTAGGTCCCACCGAGATTTGAACTCGGATCGCTGGATTCAGAGTCCAGAGTGCTAACCATTACACCATGGAACCCTCTCACACAAGAGTGACTTTTCCATTGAGACAAAAGAGAGCGCATCAGTGATGGCCTTCTCTTATATTGATAAAAAGATATCTCATTTGAATGGTCATAGTGGATAGAGCTTTAATGTGATTTGATTCTTTTCAGCTATATTCTCTATAAAAGTGTTAAATATTCAAATGTTTATCTGAATATAAAAGTTATATCACACTGTTCATCTTTGCCTGTAGCATAATAAAACAGTCTACATTTCCAGACTACTGAAGCAATGTCTCTGTCTCCTGCATGGGTGGCTCCATAGAGCAATGGTTGGCAATTTGGACTTTGCATCCAATGATCCGATTTGAAACCTTGGAGGGACTTTTTTTATTACTCTTGAGCTTTTCCATTTCTTCATCTTTGTTCATTGATAGCTCAAATCCAACACCAGTAGGTTGAAATAGTCAATTATTGAATGCTTTCAAAATGTCCATCAGCTTGAACAAGTTACATCAATACAAACTTTAAAATACTTTGACATCAAATTTCTTCACAAAGTAGTTAGCCATTATAAAATCATATTCTGATTTTCTCAAACGCATTTCAGATGGGTGATTCACAGCATCACTTTTTTAAGCTTTCCCGCTATTGATAAGGCGAAAATAGCACATTTTGAATGAGAAGTTTTCTTCAATCAAACATAGAGGAACCCAAATGATGATCTCATTCAGCTAGTAAAAATGTTGTTTTATATTAGTATGGAAATCGTGAAAAGAAAATGTTTTTCATGCTGATTTACAACAGTTGATCTCCAATCGTAAAATATAAGCTTTTGGTCGGAGGCATCACAGGTACTGATCAAATTCTAATTTTTGAACATTGTTCACAAATCATATGATATGCTTTATATACATAAACTGTATTGTTGGATCAATACTGAGTAAAAAGTGACTATCTCAATTTCAGGACATATAAAAGAGAAAGAAGTAGAAACTCATGTTTCAAATGCTGAGAGGCAACAACTGTTCATGATTTTCACCTCCACTAATTATATTTATTTTTATAATCTATATGTTTATGTTTTCCTATAAATATACAGAGACATATAGCTATATATACAGAGATACATATGTACAGGTTGATTTTTACATGTTTATAAGTAAATGTGATGTTGTTCCAAATAAAACTTCTAAGAACTGAATGGAAAAGAAAATTGTAAAGTTCAGATAAGTCCCACTGAAATTTGTACTCAGATCCCTGTTTTCAGAGTCCAGAGTGCTAACCATGACACCATCCACCCTCCCGTACCAGGGTGAGCTTTCCATTTTGACAGAAGAGATTTGCCTCAGGGGGCAACTTATCTTTCATTGAAAAATATTATCTCACATAAAAACCACTGTTCAACAGAGTTATAACGTTATTTGAGTCTTTTGGGCAACATCCTTCCCCAACATAGTTCAATATGCAAAAGTTTACCAGAATAGGAAAGCAATCCAATACAGTTTCTCTTTGACAGTAGAATATTAAAAACTTTGACATTTCCACATTCCTGCAGCAGTTTATGCTCCTTTCACATGGGAGGTTCCATGGTGTAATGGTTAGCACTTTGGACTTTGAATCCAATGATCCGAGTTCAAATCTCGGTGGGACCATTTTATGACTCTTGACCAAATCATTTTCTTTCAAGTGTATTCATTAATATCACATATCTAATACCGGAAGGGTGAACAATTAATTTATTGATTATACTCTAAAAGTTTATTAGATGTGAGCAAATAATAGAAATTTTACAATACCTGGAAACTAAATGGCTCAAAATAATGAGAGATTTTACAAACTCACTCTGGTTTCTCAAACTCATCACAGGGGCCTGATGCAAGACATTACTTTTTAAAATCTTACTGTTATTGTTAGGGCGAACAAGGAACTTTTTCATTGCAAAGCATTCATTAAAACAAAACTTGAGGAGTCAAACTTTGTATTACGGGGACCGAAGATGTGCAGTCTGAATAATAATCTTGAAATTCAGACGTACAAAGATTTTACACACTGATTTTCAACAGTAAATCCACAACCAAAAAAGTTGAATCTTTTGAAAGACATGTCAAAGGTGTGAATCTGAAATTCACTTTTAAAGACATTCACAATGAAATGCACTGTGTAAGTCCAGCATGTTGTCAGCTAAGAAATCAGCAAAAATGAACTATCTCATTACTGGCCATATAGATGAGAAAGGAAAATAAACTCATGTTTACAATGTGGATGTGAAAGAACAGTTTCTAGGTTCAGCTTCAATATTTATGTTAATGAATAATTGATATGTTCATATTGTCTAACAGCTATCTAGACAGATAAAGCTATGTATGCATCTATACATACTTATGCGTTCATACGCATCAGTATAAAACATTGATATTATGTTTTTTCTAGACCAAAGTCTAAAAAATGAGTTAAACAGTGAATCTCATAATTGTAGTAGGTCCCACCGAGATTTGAACTCGGATCGCTGGATTCAGAGTCCAGAGTGCTAACCATTACACCATGGAACCCTCTCACACAAGAGTGACTTTTCCATTGAGACAAAAGAGAGCGCATCAGTGATGGCCTTCTCTTATATTGATAAAAAGATATCTCATTTGAATGGTCATAGTGGATAGAGCTTTAATGTGATTTGATTCTTTTCAGCTATATTCTCTATAAAAGTGTTAAATATTCAAATGTTTATCTGAATATAAAAGTTATATCACACTGTTCATCTTTGCCTGTAGCATAATAAAACAGTCTACATTTCCAGACTACTGAAGCAATGTCTCTGTCTCCTGCATGGGTGGCTCCATAGAGCAATGGTTGGCAATTTGGACTTTGCATCCAATGATCCGATTTGAAACCTTGGAGGGACTTTTTTTATTACTCTTGAGCTTTTCCATTTCTTCATCTTTGTTCATTGATAGCTCAAATCCAACACCAGTAGGTTGAAATAGTCAATTATTGAATGCTTTCAAAATGTCCATCAGCTTGAACAAGTTGCATCAATACAAACTTTAAAATACTTTGACATCAAATTTCTTCACAAAGTAGTTAGCCATTATAAAATCATATTCTGATTTTCTCAAACGCATTTCAGATGGGTGATTCACAGCATCACTTTTTTAAGCTTTCCCGCTATTGATAAGGCGAAAATAGCACATTTTGAATGAGAAGTTTTCTTCAATCAAACATAGAGGAACCCAAATGATGATCTCATTCAGCTAGTAAAAATGTTGTTTTATATTAGTATGGAAATCGTGAAAAGAAAATGTTTTTCATGCTGATTTACAACAGTTGATCTCCAATCGTAAAATATAAGCTTTTGGTCGGAGGCATCACAGGTACTGATCAAATTCTAATTTTTGAACATTGTTCACAAATCATATGATATGCTTTATATACATAAACTGTATTGTTGGATCAATACTGAGTAAAAAGTGACTATCTCAATTTCAGGACATATAAAAGAGAAAGAAGTAGAAACTCATGTTTCAAATGCTGAGAGGCAACAACTGTTCATGATTTTCACCTCCACTAATTATATTTATTTTTATAATCTATATGTTTATGTTTTCCTATAAATATACAGAGACATATAGCTATATATACAGAGATACATATGTACAGGTTGATTTTTACATGTTTATAAGTAAATGTGATGTTGTTCCAAATAAAACTTCTAAGAACTGAATGGAAAAGAAAATTGTAAAGTTCAGATAAGTCCCACTGAAATTTGTACTCAGATCCCTGTTTTCAGAGTCCAGAGTGCTAACCATGACACCATCCACCCTCCCGTACCAGGGTGAGCTTTCCATTTTGACAGAAGAGATTTGCCTCAGGGGGCAACTTATCTTTCATTGAAAAATATTATCTCACATAAAAACCACTGTTCAACAGAGTTATAACGTTATTTGAGTCTTTTGGGCAACATCCTTCCCCAACATAGTTCAATATGCAAAAGTTTACCAGAATAGGAAAGCAATCCAATACAGTTTCTCTTTGACAGTAGAATATTAAAAACTTTGACATTTCCACATTCCTGCAGCAGTTTATGCTCCTTTCACATGGGAGGTTCCATGGTGTAATAGTTAGCACTTTGGACTTTGAATCCAATGATCCGAGTTCAAATCTCGGTGGGACCATTTTATGACTCTTGACCAAATCATTTTCTTTCAAGTGTATTCATTAATATCACATATCTAATACCGGTAGGGTGAACAATTAATTTATTGATTATACTCTAAAAGTTTATTAGATGTGAGCAAATAATAGAAATTTTACAATACCTGGAAACTAAATGGCTCAAAATAATGAGAGATTTTACAAACTCACTCTGGTTTCTCAAACTCATCACAGGGGCCTGATGCAAGACATTACTTTTTAAAATCTTACTGTTATTGTTAAGGCGAACAAGGAACTTTTTCATTGCAAAGCATTCATTAAAACAAAACTTGAGGAGTCAAACTTTGTATTACGGGGACCGAAGATGTGCAGTCTGAATAATAATCTTGAAATTCAGACGTACAAAGATTTTACACACTGATTTTCAACAGTAAATCCACAACCAAAAAAGTTGAATCTTTTGAAAGACATGTCAAAGGTGTGAATCTGAAATTCACTTTTAAAGACATTCACAATGAAATGCACTGTGTAAGTCCAGCATGTTGTCAGCTAAGAAATCAGCAAAAATGAACTATCTCATTACTGGCCATATAGATGAGAAAGGAAAATAAACTCATGTTTACAATGTGGATGTGAAAGAACAGTTTCTAGGTTCAGCTTCAATATTTATGTTAATGAATAATTGATATGTTCATATTGTCTAACAGCTATCTAGACAGATAAAGCTATGTATGCATCTATACATACTTATGCGTTCATACGCATCAGTATAAAACATTGATATTATGTTTTTTCTAGACCAAATTCTAAAAAATGAGTTAAACAGTGAATCTCATAATTGTAGTAGGTCCCACCGAGATTTGAACTCAGATCGCTGGATTCAGAGTCCAGAGTGCTAACCATTACACCATGGAACCCTCTCACACAAGAGTGACTTTTCCATTGAGACAAAAGAGAGCGCATCAGTGATGGCCTTCTCTTATATTGATAAAAAGATATCTCATTTGAATGGTCATAGTGGATAGAGCTTTAATGTGATTTGATTCTTTTCAGCTATATTCTCTATAAAAGTGTTAAATATTCAAATGTTTATCTGAATATAAAAGTTATATCACACTGTTCATCTTTGCCTGTAGCATAATAAAACAGTCTACATTTCCAGACTACTGAAGCAATGTCTCTGTCTCCTGCATGGGTGGCTCCATAGAGCAATGGTTGGCAATTTGGACTTTGCATCCAATGATCCGATTTGAAACCTTGGAGGGACTTTTTTTATTACTCTTGAGCTTTTCCATTTCTTCATCTTTGTTCATTGATAGCTCAAATCCAACACCAGTAGGTTGAAATAGTCAATTATTGAATGCTTTCAAAATGTCCATCAGCTTGAACAAGTTGCATCAATACAAACTTTAAAATACTTTGACATCAAATTTCTTCACAAAGTAGTTAGCCATTATAAAATCATATTCTGATTTTCTCAAACGCATTTCAGATGGGTGATTCACAGCATCACTTTTTTAAGCTTTCCCGCTATTGATAAGGCGAAAATAGCACATTTTGAATGAGAAGTTTTCTTCAATCAAACATAGAGGAACCCAAATGATGATCTCATTCAGCTAGTAAAAATGTTGTTTTATATTAGTATGGAAATCGTGAAAAGAAAATGTTTTTCATGCTGATTTACAACAGTTGATCTCCAATCGTAAAATATAAGCTTTTGGTCGGAGGCATCACAGGTACTGATCAAATTCTAATTTTTGAACATTGTTCACAAATCATATGATATGCTTTATATACATAAACTGTATTGTTGGATCAATACTGAGTAAAAAGTGACTATCTCAATTTCAGGACATATAAAAGAGAAAGAAGTAGAAACTCATGTTTCAAATGCTGAGAGGCAACAACTGTTCATGATTTTCACCTCCACTAATTATATTTATTTTTATAATCTATATGTTTATGTTTTCCTATAAATATACAGAGACATATAGCTATATATACAGAGATACATATGTACAGGTTGATTTTTACATGTTTATAAGTAAATGTGATGTTGTTCCAAATAAAACTTCTAAGAACTGAATGGAAAAGAAAATTGTAAAGTTCAGATAGGTCCCACTGAAATTTGTACTCAGATCCCTGTTTTCAGAGTCCAGAGTGCTAACCATGACACCATCCACCCTCCCGTACCAGGGTGAGCTTTCCATTTTGACAGAAGAGATTTGCCTCAGGGGGCAACTTATCTTTCATTGAAAAATATTATCTCACATAAAAACCACTGTTCAACAGAGTTATAACGTTATTTGAGTCTTTTGGGCAACATCCTTCCCCAACATAGTTCAATATGCAAAAGTTTACCAGAATAGGAAAGCAATCCAATACAGTTTCTCTTTGACAGTAGAATATTAAAAACTTTGACATTTCCACATTCCTGCAGCAGTTTATGCTCCTTTCACATGGGAGGTTCCATGGTGTAAGGGTTAGCACTTTGGACTTTGAATCCAATGATCCGAGTTCAAATCTCGGTGGGACCATTTTATGACTCTTGACCAAATCATTTTCTTTCAAGTGTATTCATTAATATCACATATCTAATACCGGAAGGGTGAACAATTAATTTATTGATTATACTCTAAAAGTTTATTAGATGTGAGCAAATAATAGAAATTTTACAATACCTGGAAACTAAATGGCTCAAAATAATGAGAGATTTTACAAACTCACTCTGGTTTCTCAAACTCATCACAGGGGCCTGATGCAAGACATTACTTTTTAACATCTTACTGTTATTGTTACGGCGAACAAGGAACTTTTTCATTGCAAAGCATTCATTAAAACAAAACTTGAGGAGTCAAACTTTGTATTACGGGGACCGAAGATGTGCAGTCTGAATAATAATCTTGAAATTCAGACGTACAAAGATTTTACACACTGATTTTCAACAGTAAATCCACAACCAAAAAAGTTGAATCTTTTGAAAGACATGTCAAAGGTGTGAATCTGAAATTCACTTTTAAAGACATTCACAATGAAATGCACTGTGTAAGTCCAGCATGTTGTCAGCTAAGAAATCAGCAAAAATGAACTATCTCATTACTGGCCATATAGATGAGAAAGGAAAATAAACTCATGTTTACAATGTGGATGTGAAAGAACAGTTTCTAGGTTCAGCTTCAATATTTATGTTAATGAATAATTGATATGTTCATATTGTCTAACAGCTATCTAGACGGATAAAGCTATGTATGCATCTATACATACTTATGCGTTCATACGCATCAGTATAAAACATTGATATTATGTTTTTTCTAGACCAAATTCTAAAAAATGAGTTAAACAGTGAATCTCATAATTGTAGTAGGTCCCACCGAGATTTGAACTCGGATCACTGGATTCAGAGTCCAGAGTGCTAACCATTACACCATGGAACCCTCTCACACAAGAGTGACTTTTCCATTGAGACAAAAGAGAGCGCATCAGTGATGGCCTTCTCTTATATTGATAAAAAGATATCTCATTTGAATGGTCATAGTGGATAGAGCTTTAATGTGATTTGATTCTTTTCAGCTATATTCTCTATAAAAGTGTTAAATATTCAAATGTTTATCTGAATATAAAAGTTATATCACACTGTTCATCTTTGCCTGTAGCATAATAAAACAGTCTACATTTCCAGACTACTGAAGCAATGTCTCTGTCTCCTGCATGGGTGGCTCCATAGAGCAATGGTTGGCAATTTGGACTTTGCATCCAATGATCCGATTTGAAACCTTGGAGGGACTTTTTTTATTACTCTTGAGCTTTTCCATTTCTTCATCTTTGTTCATTGATAGCTCAAATCCAACACCAGTAGGTTGAAATAGTCAATTATTGAATGCTTTCAAAATGTCCATCAGCTTGAACAAGTTGCATCAATACAAACTTTAAAATACTTTGACATCAAATTTCTTCACAAAGTAGTTAGCCATTATAAAATCATATTCTGATTTTCTCAAACGCATTTCAGATGGGTGATTCACAGCATCACTTTTTTAAGCTTTCCCGCTATTGATAAGGCGAAAATAGCACATTTTGAATGAGAAGTTTTCTTCAATCAAACATAGAGGAACCCAAATGATGATCTCATTCAGCTAGTAAAAATGTTGTTTTATATTAGTATGGAAATCGTGAAAAGAAAATGTTTTTCATGCTGATTTACAACAGTTGATCTCCAATCGTAAAATATAAGCTTTTGGTCGGAGGCATCACAGGTACTGATCAAATTCTAATTTTTGAACATTGTTCACAAATCATATGATATGCTTTATATACATAAACTGTATTGTTGGATCAATACTGAGTAAAAAGTGACTATCTCAATTTCAGGACATATAAAAGAGAAAGAAGTAGAAACTCATGTTTCAAATGCTGAGAGGCAACAACTGTTCATGATTTTCACCTCCACTAATTATATTTATTTTTATAATCTATATGTTTATATTTTCCTATAAATATACAGAGACATATAGCTATATATACAGAGATACATATGTACAGGTTGATTTTTACATGTTTATAAGTAAATGTGATGTTGTTCCAAATAAAACTTCTAGGAACTGAATGGAAAAGAAAATTGTAAAGTTCAGATAAGTCCCACTGAAATTTGTACTCAGATCCCTGTTTTCAGAGTCCAGAGTGCTAACCATGACACCATCCACCCTCCCGTACCAGGGTGAGCTTTCCATTTTGACAGAAGAGATTTGCCTCAGGGGGCAACTTATCTTTCATTGAAAAATATTATCTCACATAAAAACCACTGTTCAACAGAGTTATAATGTTATTTGAGTCTTTTGGGCAACATCCTTCCCCAACATAGTTCAATATGCAAAAGTTTACCAGAATAGGAAAGCAATCCAATACAGTTTCTCTTTGACAGTAGAATATTAAAAACTTTGACATTTCCACATTCCTGCAGCAGTTTATGCTCCTTTCACATGGGAGGTTCCATGGTGTAATGGTTAGCACTTTGGACTTTGAATCCAATGATCCGAGTTCAAATCTCGGTGGGACCGTTTTATGACTCTTGACCAAATCATTTTCTTTCAAGTGTATTCATTAATATCACATATCTAATACCGGTAGGGTGAACAATTAATTTATTGATTATACTCTAAAAGTTTATTAGATGTGAGCAAATAATAGAAATTTTACAATACCTGGAAACTAAAAGGCTCAAAATAATGAGAGATTTTACAAACTCACTCTGGTTTCTCAAACTCATCACAGGGGCCTGATGCAAGACATTACTTTTTAAAATCTTACTGTTATTGTTAAGGCGAACAAGGAACTTTTTCATTGCAAAGCATTCATTAAAACAAAACTTGAGGAGTCAAACTTTGTATTACGGGGACCGAAGATGTGCAGTTTGAATAATAATCTTGAAATTCAGACGTACAAAGATTTTACACACTGATTTTCAACAGTAAATCCACAACCAAAAAAGTTGAATCTTTTGAAAGACATGTCAAAGGTGTGAATCTGAAATTCACTTTTAAAGACATTCACAATGAAATGCACTGTGTAAGTCCAGCATGTTGTCAGCTAAGAAATCAGCAAAAATGAACTATCTCATTACTGGCCATATAGATGAGAAAGGAAAATAAACTCATGTTTACAATGTGGATGTGAAAGAACAGTTTCTAGGTTCAGCTTCAATATTTATGTTAATGAATAATTGATATGTTCATATTGTCTAACAGCTATCTAGACGGATAAAGCTATGTATGCATCTATACATACTTATGCGTTCATACGCATCAGTATAAAACATTGATATTATGTTTTTTCTAGACCAAATTCTAAAAAATGAGTTAAACAGTGAATCTCATAATTGTAGTAGGTCCCACCGAGATTTGAACTCGGATCGCTGGATTCAGAGTCCAGAGTGCTAACCATTACACCATGGAACCCTCTCACACAAGAGTGACTTTTCCATTGAGACAAAAGAGAGCGCATCAGTGATGGCCTTCTCTTATATTGATAAAAAGATATCTCATTTGAATGGTCATAGTGGATAGAGCTTTAATGTGATTTGATTCTTTTCAGCTATATTCTCTATAAAAGTGTTAAATATTCAAATGTTTATCTGAATATAAAAGTTATATCACACTGTTCATCTTTGCCTGTAGCATAATAAAACAGTCTACATTTCCAGACTACTGAAGCAATGTCTCTGTCTCCTGCATGGGTGGCTCCATAGAGCAATGGTTGGCAATTTGGACTTTGCATCCAATGATCCGATTTGAAACCTTGGAGGGACTTTTTTTATTACTCTTGAGCTTTTCCATTTCTTCATCTTTGTTCATTGATAGCTCAAATCCAACACCAGTAGGTTGAAATAGTCAATTATTGAATGCTTTCAAAATGTCCATCAGCTTGAACAAGTTACATCAATACAAACTTTAAAATACTTTGACATCAAATTTCTTCACAAAGTAGTTAGCCATTATAAAATCATATTCTGATTTTCTCAAACGCATTTCAGATGGGTGATTCACAGCATCACTTTTTTAAGCTTTCCCGCTATTGATAAGGCGAAAATAGCACATTTTGAATGAGAAGTTTTCTTCAATCAAACATAGAGGAACCCAAATGATGATCTCATTCAGCTAGTAAAAATGTTGTTTTATATTAGTATGGAAATCGTGAAAAGAAAATGTTTTTCATGCTGATTTACAACAGTTGATCTCCAATCGTAAAATATAAGCTTTTGGTCGGAGGCATCACAGGTACTGATCAAATTCTAATTTTTGAACATTGTTCACAAATCATATGATATGCTTTATATACATAAACTGTATTGTTGGATCAATACTGAGTAAAAAGTGACTATCTCAATTTCAGGACATATAAAAGAGAAAGAAGTAGAAACTCATGTTTCAAATGCTGAGAGGCAACAACTGTTCATGATTTTCACCTCCACTAATTATATTTATTTTTATAATCTATATGTTTATGTTTTCCTATAAATATACAGAGACATATAGCTATATATACAGAGATACATATGTACAGGTTGATTTTTACATGTTTATAAGTAAATGTGATGTTGTTCCAAATAAAACTTCTAAGAACTGAATGGAAAAGAAAATTGTAAAGTTCAGATAAGTCCCACTGAAATTTGTACTCAGATCCCTGTTTTCAGAGTCCAGAGTGCTAACCATGACACCATCCACCCTCCCGTACCAGGGTGAGCTTTCCATTTTGACAGAAGAGATTTGCCTCAGGGGGCAACTTATCTTTCATTGAAAAATATTATCTCACATAAAAACCACTGTTCAACAGAGTTATAACGTTATTTGAGTCTTTTGGGCAACATCCTTCCCCAACATAGTTCAATATGCAAAAGTTTACCAGAATAGGAAAGCAATCCAATACAGTTTCTCTTTGACAGTAGAATATTAAAAACTTTGACATTTCCACATTCCTGCAGCAGTTTATGCTCCTTTCACATGGGAGGTTCCATGGTGTAATGGTTAGCACTTTGGACTTTGAATCCAATGATCCGAGTTCAAATCTCGGTGGGACCGTTTTATGACTCTTGACCAAATCATTTTCTTTCAAGTGTATTCATTAATATCACATATCTAATACCGGTAGGGTGAACAATTAATTTATTGATTATACTCTAAAAGTTTATTAGATGTGAGCAAATATTAGAAATTTTACAATACCTGGAAACTAAAAGGCTCAAAATAATGAGAGATTTTACAAACTCACTCTGGTTTCTCAAACTCATCACAGGGGCCTGATGCAAGACATTACTTTTTAAAATCTTACTGTTATTGTTAAGGCGAACAAGGAACTTTTTCATTGCAAAGCATTCATTAAAACAAAACTTGAGGAGTCAAACTTTGTATTACGGGGACCGAAGATGTGCAGTTTGAATAATAATCTTGAAATTCAGACGTACAAAGATTTTACACACTGATTTTCAACAGTAAATCCACAACCAAAAAAGTTGAATCTTTTGAAAGACATGTCAAAGGTGTGAATCTGAAATTCACTTTTAAAGACATTCACAATGAAATGCACTGTGTAAGTCCAGCATGTTGTCAGCTAAGAAATCAGCAAAAATGAACTATCTCATTACTGGCCATATAGATGAGAAAGGAAAATAAACTCATGTTTACAATGTGGATGTGAAAGAACAGTTTCTAGGTTCAGCTTCAATATTTATGTTAATGAATAATTGATATGTTCATATTGTCTAACAGCTATCTAGACGGATAAAGCTATGTATGCATCTATACATACTTATGCGTTCATACGCATCAGTATAAAACATTGATATTATGTTTTTTCTAGACCAAATTCTAAAAAATGAGTTAAACAGTGAATCTCATAATTGTAGTAGGTTCCACCGAGATTTGAACTCGGATCGCTGGATTCAGAGTCCAGAGTGCTAACCATTACACCATGGAACCCTCTCACACAAGAGTGACTTTTCCATTGAGACAAAAGAGAGCGCATCAGTGATGGCCTTCTCTTATATTGATAAAAAGATATCTCATTTGAATGGTCATAGTGGATAGAGCTTTAATGTGATTTGATTCTTTTCAGCTATATTCTCTATAAAAGTGTTAAATATTCAAATGTTTATCTGAATATAAAAGTTATATCACACTGTTCATCTTTGCCTGTAGCATAATAAAACAGTCTACATTTCCAGACTACTGAAGCAATGTCTCTGTCTCCTGCATGGGTGGCTCCATAGAGCAATGGTTGGCAATTTGGACTTTGCATCCAATGATCCGATTTGAAACCTTGGAGGGACTTTTTTTATTACTCTTGAGCTTTTCCATTTCTTCATCTTTGTTCATTGATAGCTCAAATCCAACACCAGTAGGTTGAAATAGTCAATTATTGAATGCTTTCAAAATGTCCATCAGCTTGAACAAGTTGCATCAATACAAACTTTAAAATACTTTGACATCAAATTTCTTCACAAAGTAGTTAGCCATTATAAAATCATATTCTGATTTTCTCAAACGCATTTCAGATGGGTGATTCACAGCATCACTTTTTTAAGCTTTCCCGCTATTGATAAGGCGAAAATAGCACATTTTGAATGAGAAGTTATCTTCAATCAAACATAGAGGAACCCAAATGATGATCTCATTCAGCTAGTAAAAATGTTGTTTTATATTAGTATGGAAATCGTGAAAAGAAAATGTTTTTCATGCTGATTTACAACAGTTGATCTCCAATCGTAAAATATAAGCTTTTGGTCGGAGGCATCACAGGTACTGATCAAATTCTAATTTTTGAACATTGTTCACAAATCATATGATATGCTTTATATACATAAACTGTATTGTTGGATCAATACTGAGTAAAAAGTGACTATCTCAATTTCAGGACATATAAAAGAGAAAGAAGTAGAAACTCATGTTTCAAATGCTGAGAGGCAACAACTGTTCATGATTTTCACCTCCACTAATTATATTTATTTTTATAATCTATATGTTTATATTTTCCTATAAATATACAGAGACATATAGCTATATATACAGAGATACATATGTACAGGTTGATTTTTACATGTTTATAAGTAAATGTGATGTTGTTCCAAATAAAACTTCTAAGAACTGAATGGAAAAGAAAATTGTAAAGTTCAGATAAGTCCCACTGAAATTTGTACTCAGATCCCTGTTTTCAGAGTCCAGAGTGCTAACCATGACACCATCCACCCTCCCGTACCAGGGTGAGCTTTCCATTTTGACAGAAGAGATTTGCCTCAGGGGGCAACTTATCTTTCATTGAAAAATATTATCTCACATAAAAACCACTGTTCAACAGAGTTATAACGTTATTTGAGTCTTTTGGGCAACATCCTTCCCCAACATAGTTCAATATGCAAAAGTTTACCAGAATAGGAAAGCAATCCAATACAGTTTCTCTTTGACAGTAGAATATTAAAAACTTTGACATTTCCACATTCCTGCAGCAGTTTATGCTCCTTTCACATGGGAGGTTCCATGGTGTAATGGTTAGCACTTTGGACTTTGAATCCAATGATCCGAGTTCAAATCTTGGTGGGACCGTTTTATGACTCTTGACCAAATCATTTTCTTTCAAG
This sequence comes from Triturus cristatus, assembly GCF_964204655.1. NCBI lineage: Eukaryota > Metazoa > Chordata > Amphibia > Caudata > Salamandridae > Triturus > Triturus cristatus. The sequence continues at coordinate 551,976,600 of NC_140588.1, forward strand.
TGTATTCATTAATATCACATATCTAATACCGGTAGGGTGAACAATTAATTTATTGATTATACTCTAAAAGTTTATTAGATGTGAGCAAATAATAGAAATTCTACAATACCTGGAAACTAAATGGCTCAAAATAATGAGAGATTTTACAAACTCACTCTGGTTTCTCAAACTCATCACAGGGGCCTGATGCAAGACATTACTTTTTAAAATCTTACTGTTATTGTTAAGGCGAACAAGGAAATTTTTCATTGCAAAGCATTCATTAAAACAAAACTTGAGGAGTCAAACTTTGTATTACGGGGACCGAAGATGTGCAGTCTGAATAATAATCTTGAAATTCAGACGTACAAAGATTTTACACACTGATTTTCAACAGTAAATCCACAACCAAAAAAGTTGAATCTTTTGAAAGACATGTCAAAGGTGTGAATCTGAAATTCACTTTTAAAGACATTCACAATGAAATGCACTGTGTAAGTCCAGCATGTTGTCAGCTAAGAAATCAGCAAAAATGAACTATCTCATTACTGGCCATATAGATGAGAAAGGAAAATAAACTCATGTTTACAATGTGGATGTGAAAGAACAGTTTCTAGGTTCAGCTTCAATATTTATGTTAATGAATAATTGATATGTTCATATTGTCTAACAGCTATCTAGACGGATAAAGCTATGTATGCATCTATACATACTTATGCGTTCATACGCATCAGTATAAAACATTGATATTATGTTTTTTCTAGACCAAATTCTAAAAAATGAGTTAAACAGTGAATCTCATAATTGTAGTAGGTCCCACCGAGATTTGAACTCAGATCGCTGGATTCAGAGTCCAGAGTGCTAACCATTACACCATGGAACCCTCTCGCACAAGAGTGACTTTTCCATTGAGACAAAAGAGAGCGCATCAGTGATGGCCTTCTCTTATATTGATAAAAAGATATCTCATTTGAATGGTCATAGTGGATAGAGCTTTAATGTGATTTGATTCTTTTCAGCTATATTCTCTATAAAAGTGTTAAATATTCAAATGTTTATCTGAATATAAAAGTTATATCACACTGTTCATCTTTGCCTGTAGCATAATAAAACAGTCTACATTTCCAGACTACTGAAGCAATGTCTCTGTCTCCTGCATGGGTGGCTCCATAGAGCAATGGTTGGCAATTTGGACTTTGCATCCAATGATCCGATTTGAAACCTTGGAGGGACTTTTTTTATTACTCTTGAGCTTTTCCATTTCTTCATCTTTGTTCATTGATAGCTCAAATCCAACACCAGTAGGTTGAAATAGTCAATTATTGAATGCTTTCAAAATGTCCATCAGCTTGAACAAGTTGCATCAATACAAACTTTAAAATACTTTGACATCAAATTTCTTCACAAAGTAGTTAGCCATTATAAAATCATATTCTGATTTTCTCAAACGCATTTCAGATGGGTGATTCACAGCATCACTTTTTTAAGCTTTCCCGCTATTGATAAGGTGAAAATAGCACATTTTGAATGAGAAGTTTTCTTCAATCAAACATAGAGGAACCCAAATGATGATCTCATTCAGCTAGTAAAAATGTTGTTTTATATTAGTATGGAAATCGTGAAAAGAAAATGTTTTTCATGCTGATTTACAACAGTTGATCTCCAATCGTAAAATATAAGCTTTTGGTCGGAGGCATCACAGGTACTGATCAAATTCTAATTTTTGAACATTGTTCACAAATCATATGATATGCTTTATATACATAAACTGTATTGTTGGATCAATACTGAGTAAAAAGTGACTATCTCAATTTCAGGACATATAAAAGAGAAAGAAGTAGAAACTCATGTTTCAAATGCTGAGAGGCAACAACTGTTCATGATTTTCACCTCCACTAATTATATTTATTTTTATAATCTATATGTTTATATTTTCCTATAAATATACAGAGACATATAGCTATATATACAGAGATACATATGTACAGGTTGATTTTTACATGTTTATAAGTAAATGTGATGTTGTTCCAAATAAAACTTCTAAGAACTGAATGGAAAAGAAAATTGTAAAGTTCAGATAAGTCCCACTGAAATTTGTACTCAGATCCCTGTTTTCAGAGTCCAGAGTGCTAACCATGACACCATCCACCCTCCCGTACCAGGGTGAGCTTTCCATTTTGACAGAAGAGATTTGCCTCAGGGGGCAACTTATCTTTCATTGAAAAATATTATCTCACATAAAAACCACTGTTCAACAGAGTTATAACGTTATTTGAGTCTTTTGGGCAACATCCTTCCCCAACATAGTTCAATATGCAAAAGTTTACCAGAATAGGAAAGCAATCCAATACAGTTTCTCTTTGACAGTAGAATATTAAAAACTTTGACATTTCCACATTCCTGCAGCAGTTTATGCTCCTTTCACATGGGAGGTTCCATGGTGTAATGGTTAGCACTTTGGACTTTGAATCCAATGATCCGAGTTCAAATCTCGGTGGGACCGTTTTATGACTCTTGACCAAATCATTTTCTTTCAAGTGTATTCATTAATATCACATATCTAATACCGGTAGGGTGAACAATTAACTTATTGATTATACTCTAAAAGTTTATTAGATGTGAGCAAATAATAGAAATTTTACAATACCTGGAAACTAAAAGGCTCAAAATAATGAGAGATTTTACAAACTCACTCTGGTTTCTCAAACTCATCACAGGGGCCTGATGCAAGACATTACTTTTTAAAATCTTACTGTTATTGTTAAGGCGAACAAGGAACTTTTTCATTGCAAAGCATTCATTAAAACAAAACTTGAGGAGTCAAACTTTGTATTACGGGGACCGAAGATGTGCAGTTTGAATAATAATCTTGAAATTCAGACGTACAAAGATTTTACACACTGATTTTCAACAGTAAATCCACAACCAAAAAAGTTGAATCTTTTGAAAGACATGTCAAAGGTGTGAATCTGAAATTCACTTTTAAAGACATTCACAATGAAATGCACTGTGTAAGTCCAGCATGTTGTCAGCTAAGAAATCAGCAAAAATGAACTATCTCATTACTGGCCATATAGATGAGAAAGGAAAATAAACTCATGTTTACAATGTGGATGTGAAAGAACAGTTTCTAGGTTCAGCTTCAATATTTATGTTAATGAATAATTGATATGTTCATATTGTCTAACAGCTATCTAGACGGATAAAGCTATGTATGCATCTATACATACTTATGCGTTCATACGCATCAGTATAAAACATTGATATTATGTTTTTTCTAGACCAAATTCTAAAAAATGAGTTAAACAGTGAATCTCATAATTGTAGTAGGTTCCACCGAGATTTGAACTCGGATCGCTGGATTCAGAGTCCAGAGTGCTAACCATTACACCATGGAACCCTCTCACACAAGAGTGACTTTTCCATTGAGACAAAAGAGAGCGCATCAGTGATGGCCTTCTCTTATATTGATAAAAAGATATCTCATTTGAATGGTCATAGTGGATAGAGCTTTAATGTGATTTGATTCTTTTCAGCTATATTCTCTATAAAAGTGTTAAATATTCAAATGTTTATCTGAATATAAAAGTTATATCACACTGTTCATCTTTGCCTGTAGCATAATAAAACAGTCTACATTTCCAGACTACTGAAGCAATGTCTCTGTCTCCTGCATGGGTGGCTCCATAGAGCAATGGTTGGCAATTTGGACTTTGCATCCAATGATCCGATTTGAAACCTTGGAGGGACTTTTTTTATTACTCTTGAGCTTTTCCATTTCTTCATCTTTGTTCATTGATAGCTCAAATCCAACACCAGTAGGTTGAAATAGTCAATTATTGAATGCTTTCAAAATGTCCATCAGCTTGAACAAGTTGCATCAATACAAACTTTAAAATACTTTGACATCAAATTTCTTCACAAAGTAGTTAGCCATTATAAAATCATATTCTGATTTTCTCAAACGCATTTCAGATGGGTGATTCACAGCATCACTTTTTTAAGCTTTCCCGCTATTGATAAGGCGAAAATAGCACATTTTGAATGAGAAGTTATCTTCAATCAAACATAGAGGAACCCAAATGATGATCTCATTCAGCTAGTAAAAATGTTGTTTTATATTAGTATGGAAATTGTGAAAAGAAAATGTTTTTCATGCTGATTTACAACAGTTGATCTCCAATCGTAAAATATAAGCTTTTGGTCGGAGGCATCACAGGTACTGATCAAATTCTAATTTTTGAACATTGTTCACAAATCATATGATATGCTTTATATACATAAACTGTATTGTTGGATCAATACTGAGTAAAAAGTGACTATCTCAATTTCAGGACATATAAAAGAGAAAGAAGTAGAAACTCATGTTTCAAATGCTGAGAGGCAACAACTGTTCATGATTTTCACCTCCACTAATTATATTTATTTTTATAATCTATATGTTTATGTTTTCCTATAAATATACAGAGACGTATAGCTATATATACAGAGATACATATGTACAGGTTGATTTTTACATGTTTATAAGTAAATGTGATGTTGTTCCAAATAAAACTTCTAAGAACTGAATGGAAAAGAAAATTGTAAAGTTCAGATAAGTCCCACTGAAATTTGTACTCAGATCCCTGTTTTCAGAGTCCAGAGTGCTAACCATGACACCATCCACCCTCCCGTACCAGGGTGAGCTTTCCATTTTGACAGAAGAGATTTGCCTCAGGGGGCAACTTATCTTTCATTGAAAAATATTATCTCACATAAAAACCACTGTTCAACAGAGTTATAACGTTATTTGAGTCTTTTGGGCAACATCCTTCCCCAACATAGTTCAATATGCAAAAGTTTACCAGAATAGGAAAGCAATCCAATACAGTTTCTCTTTGACAGTAGAATATTAAAAACTTTGACATTTCCACATTCCTGCAGCAGTTTATGCTCCTTTCACATGGGAGGTTCCATGGTGTAATGGTTAGCACTTTGGACTTTGAATCCAATGATCCGAGTTCAAATCTCGGTGGGACCATTTTATGACTCTTGACCAAATCATTTTCTTTCAAGTGTATTCATTAATATCACATATCTAATACCGGTAGGGTGAACAATTAATTTATTGATTATACTCTAAAAGTTTATTAGATGTGAGCAAATAATAGAAATTTTACCATACCTGGAAACTAAATGGCTCAAAATAATGAGAGATTTTACAAACTCACTCTGGTTTCTCAAACTCATCACAGGGGCCTGATGCAAGACATTACTTTTTAAAATCTTACTGTTATTGTTAAGGCGAACAAGGAACTTTTTCATTGCAAAGCATTCATTAAAACAAAACTTGAGGAGTCAAACTTTGTATTACGGGGACCGAAGATGTGCAGTTTGAATAATAATCTTGAAATTCAGACTTACAAAGATTTTACACACTGATTTTCAACAGTAAATCCACAACCAAAAAAGTTGAATCTTTTGAAAGACATGTCAAAGGTGTGAATCTGAAATTCACTTTTAAAGACATTCACAATGAAATGCACTGTGTAAGTCCAGCATGTTGTCAGCTAAGAAATCAGCAAAAATGAACTATCTCATTACTGGCCATATAGATGAGAAAGGAAAATAAACTCATGTTTACAATGTGGATGTGAAAGAACAGTTTCTAGGTTCAGCTTCAATATTTATGTTAATGAATAATTGATATGTTCATATTGTCTAACAGCTATCTAGACGGATAAAGCTATGTATGCATCTATACATACTTATGCGTTCATACGCATCAGTATAAAACATTGATATTATGTTTTTTCTAGACCAAATTCTAAAAAATGAGTTAAACAGTGAATCTCATAATTGTAGTAGGTCCCACCGAGATTTGAACTCGGATCGCTGGATTCAGAGTCCAGAGTGCTAACCATTACACCATGGAACCCTCACACACAAGAGTGACTTTTCCATTGAGACAAAAGAGAGCGCATCAGTGATGGCCTTCTCTTATATTGATAAAAAGATATCTCATTTGAATGGTCATAGTGGATAGAGCTTTAATGTGATTTGATTCTTTTCAGCTATATTCTCTATAAAAGTGTTAAATATTCAAATGTTTATCTGAATATAAAAGTTATATCACAATGTTCATCTTTGCCTGTAGCATAATAAAACAGTCTACATTTCCAGACTACTGAAGCAATGTCTCTGTCTCCTGCATGGGTGGCTCCATAGAGCAATGGTTGGCAATTTGGACTTTGCATCCAATGATCCGATTTGAAACCTTGGAGGGACTTTTTTTATTACTCTTGAGCTTTTCCATTTCTTCATCTTTGTTCATTGATAGCTCAAATCCAACACCAGTAGGTTGAAAGAGTCAATTATTGAATGCTTTCAAAATGTCCATCAGCTTGAACAAGTTACATCAATACAAACTTTAAAATACTTTGACATCAAATTTCTTCACAAAGTAGTTAGCCATTATAAAATCATATTCTGATTTTCTCAAACGCATTTCAGATGGGTGATTCACAGCATCACTTTTTTACGCTTTCCCGCTATTGATAAGGCGAAAATAGCACATTTTGAATGAGAAGTTTTCTTCAATCAAACATAGAGGAACCCAAATGATGATCTCATTCAGCTAGTAAAAATGTTGTTTTATATTAGTATGGAAATCGTGAAAAGAAAATGTTTTTCATGCTGATTTACAACAGTTGATCTCCAATCGTAAAATATAAGCTTTTGGTCGGAGGCATCACAGGTACTGATCAAATTCTAATTTTTGAACATTGTTCACAAATCATATGATATGCTTTATATACATAAACTGTATTGTTGGATCAATACTGAGTAAAAAGTGACTATCTCAATTTCAGGACATATAAAAGAGAAAGAAGTAGAAACTCATGTTTCAAATGCTGAGAGGCAACAACTGTTCATGATTTTCACCTCCACTAATTATATTTATTTTTATAATCTATATGTTTATATGTTCCTATAAATATACAGAGACATATAGCTATATATACAGAGATACATATGTACAGGTTGATTTTTACATGTTTATAAGTAAATGTGATGTTGTTCCAAATAAAACTTCTAAGAACTGAATGGAAAAGAAAATTGTAAAGTTCAGATAAGTCCCACTGAAATTTGTACTCAGATCCCTGTTTTCAGAGTCCAGAGTGCTAACCATGACACCATCCACCCTCCCGTACCAGGGTGAGCTTTCCATTTTGACAGAAGAGATTTGCCTCAGGGGGCAACTTATCTTTCATTGAAAAATATTATCTCACATAAAAACCACTGTTCAACAGAGTTATAACGTTATTTGAGTCTTTTGGGCAACATCCTTCCCCAACATAGTTCAATATGCAAAAGTTTACCAGAATAGGAAAGCAATCCAATACAGTTTCTCTTTGACAGTAGAATATTAAAAACTTTGACATTTCCACATTCCTGCAGCAGTTTATGCTCCTTTCACATGGGAGGTTCCATGGTGTAATGGTTAGCACTTTGGACTTTGAATCCAATGATCCGAGTTCAAATCTCGGTGGGACCATTTTATGACTCTTGACCAAATCATTTTCTTTCAAGTGTATTCATTAATATCACATATCTAATACCGGTAGGGTAAACAATTAATTTATTGATTATACTCTAAAAGTTTATTAGATGTGAGCAAATAATAGAAATTTTACAATACCTGGAAACTATAGGCTCAAAATAATGAGAGATTTTACAAACTCACTCTGGTTTCTCAAACTCATCACAGGGGCCTGATGCAAGACATTACTTTTTAAAATCTTACTGTTATTGTTAAGGCGAACAAGGAACTTTTTCATTGCAAAGCATTCATTAAAACAAAACTTGAGGAGTCAAACTTTGTATTACGGGGACCGAAGATGTGCAGTTTGAATAATAATCTTGAAATTCAGACGTACAAAGATTTTACACACTGATTTTCAACAGTAAATCCACAACCAAAAAAGTTGAATCTTTTGAAAGACATGTCAAAGGTGTGAATCTGAAATTCACTTTTAAAGACATTCACAATGAAATGCACTGTGTAAGTCCAGCATGTTGTCAGCTAAGAAATCAGCAAAAATGAACTATCTCATTACTGGCCATATAGATGAGAAAGGAAAATAAACTCATGTTTACAATGTGGATGTGAAAGAACAGTTTCTAGGTTCAGCTTCAATATTTATGTTAATGAATAATTGATATGTTCATATTGTCTAACAGCTATCTAGACAGATAAAGCTATGTATGCATCTATACATACTTATGCGTTCATACGCATCAGTATAAAACATTGATATTATGTTTTTTCTAGACCAAATTCTAAAAAATGAGTTAAACAGTGAATCTCATAATTGTAGTAGGTCCCACCGAGATTTGAACTCAGATCGCTGGATTCAGAGTCCAGAGTGCTAACCATTACACCATGGAACCCTCTCACACAAGAGTGACTTTTCCATTGAGACAAAAGAGAGCGCATCAGTGATGGCCTTCTCTTATATTGATAAAAAGATATCTCATTTGAATGGTCATAGTGGATAGAGCTTTAATGTGATTTGATTCTTTTCAGCTATATTCTCTATAAAAGTGTTAAATATTCAAATGTTTATCTGAATATAAAAGTTATATCACACTGTTCATCTTTGCCTGTAGCATAATAAAACAGTCTACATTTCCAGACTACTGAAGCAATGTCTCTGTCTCCTGCATGGGTGGCTCCATAGAGCAATGGTTGGCAATTTGGACTTTGCATCCAATGATCCGATTTGAAACCTTGGAGGGACTTTTTTTATTACTCTTGAGCTTTTCCATTTCTTCATCTTTGTTCATTGATAGCTCAAATCCAACACCAGTAGGTTGAAATAGTCAATTATTGAATGCTTTCAAAATGTCCATCAGCTTGAACAAGTTGCATCAATACAAACTTTAAAATACTTTGACATCAAATTTCTTCACAAAGTAGTTAGCCATTATAAAATCATATTCTGATTTTCTCAAACGCATTTCAGATGGGTGATTCACAGCATCACTTTTTTAAGCTTTCCCGCTATTGATAAGGCGAAAATAGCACATTTTGAATGAGAAGTTATCTTCAATCAAACATAGAGGAACCCAAATGATGATCTCATTCAGCTAGTAAAAATGTTGTTTTATATTAGTATGGAAATCGTGAAAAGAAAATGTTTTTCATGCTGATTTACAACAGTTGATCTCCAATCGTAAAATATAAGCTTTTGGTCGGAGGCATCACAGGTACTGATCAAATTCTAATTTTTGAACATTGTTCACAAATCATATGATATGCTTTATATACATAAACTGTATTGTTGGATCAATACTGAGTAAAAAGTGACTATCTCAATTTCAGGACATATAAAAGAGAAAGAAGTAGAAACTCATGTTTCAAATGCTGAGAGGCAACAACTGTTCATGATTTTCACCTCCACTAATTATATTTATTTTTATAATCTATATGTTTATATTTTCCTATAAATATACAGAGACATATAGCTATATATACAGAGATACATATGTACAGGTTGATTTTTACATGTTTATAAGTAAATGTGATGTTGTTCCAAATAAAACTTCTAAGAACTGAATGGAAAAGAAAATTGTAAAGTTCAGATAAGTCCCACTGAAATTTGTACTCAGATCCCTGTTTTCAGAGTCCAGAGTGCTAACCATGACACCATCCACCCTCCCGTACCAGGGTGAGCTTTCCATTTTGACAGAAGAGATTTGCCTCAGGGGGCAACTTATCTTTCATTGAAAAATATTATCTCACATAAAAACCACTGTTCAACAGAGTTATAACGTTATTTGAGTCTTTTGGGCAACATCCTTCCCCAACATAGTTCAATATGCAAAAGTTTACCAGAATAGGAAAGCAATCCAATACAGTTTCTCTTTGACAGTAGAATATTAAAAACTTTGACATTTCCACATTCCTGCAGCAGTTTATGCTCCTTTCACATGGGAGGTTCCATGGTGTAATGGTTAGCACTTTGGACTTTGAATCCAATGATCCGAGTTCAAATCTCGGTGGGACCGTTTTATGACTCTTGACCAAATCATTTTCTTTCAAGTGTATTCATTAATATCACATATCTAATACCGGTAGGGTGAACAATTAATTTATTGATTATACTCTAAAAGTTTATTAGATGTGAGCAAATAATAGAAATTTTACAATACCTGGAAACTAAAAGGCTCAAAATAATGAGAGATTTTACAAACTCACTCTGGTTTCTCAAACTCATCACAGGGGCCTGATGCAAGACATTACTTTTTAAAATCTTACTGTTATTGTTAAGGCGAACAAGGAACTTTTTCATTGCAAAGCATTCATTAAAACAAAACTTGAGGAGTCAAACTTTGTATTACGGGGACCGAAGATGTGCAGTTTGAATAATAATCTTGAAATTCAGACGTACAAAGATTTTACACACTGATTTTCAACAGTAAATCCACAACCAAAAAAGTTGAATCTTTTGAAAGACATGTCAAAGGTGTGAATCTGAAATTCACTTTTAAAGACATTCACAATGAAATGCACTGTGTAAGTCCAGCATGTTGTCAGCTAAGAAATCAGCAAAAATGAACTATCTCATTACTGGCCATATAGATGAGAAAGGAAAATAAACTCATGTTTACAATGTGGATGTGAAAGAACAGTTTCTAGGTTCAGCTTCAATATTTATGTTAATGAATAATTGATATGTTCATATTGTCTAACAGCTATCTAGACGGATAAAGCTATGTATGCATCTATACATACTTATGCGTTCATACGCATCAGTATAAAACATTGATATTATGTTTTTTCTAGACCAAATTCTAAAAAATGAGTTAAACAGTGAATCTCATAATTGTAGTAGGTCCCACCAAGATTTGAACTCGGATCGCTGGATTCAGAGTCCAGAGTGCTAACCATTACACCATGGAACCCTCTCACACAAGAGTGACTTTTCCATTGAGACAAAAGAGAGCGCATCAGTGATGGCCTTCTCTTATATTGATAAAAAGATATCTCATTTGAATGGTCATAGTGGATAGAGCTTTAATGTGATTTGATTCTTTTCAGCTATATTCTCTATAAAAGTGTTAAATATTCAAATGTTTATCTGAATATAAAAGTTATATCACACTGTTCATCTTTGCCTGTAGCATAATAAAACAGTCTACATTTCCAGACTACTGAAGCAATGTCTCTGTCTCCTGCATGGGTGGCTCCATAGAGCAATGGTTGGCAATTTGGACTTTGCATCCAATGATCCGATTTGAAACCTTGGAGGGACTTTTTTTATTACTCTTGAGCTTTTCCATTTCTTCATCTTTGTTCATTGATAGCTCAAATCCAACACCAGTAGGTTGAAATAGTCAATTATTGAATGCTTTCAAAATGTCCATCAGCTTGAACAAGTTACATCAATACAAACTTTAAAATACTTTGACATCAAATTTCTTCACAAAGTAGTTAGCCATTATAAAATCATATTCTGATTTTCTCAAACGCATTTCAGATGGGTGATTCACAGCATCACTTTTTTAAGCTTTCCCGCTATTGATAAGGCGAAAATAGCACATTTTGAATGAGAAGTTTTCTTCAATCAAACATAGAGGAACCCAAATGATGATCTCATTCAGCTAGTAAAAATGTTGTTTTATATTAGTATGGAAATCGTGAAAAGAAAATGTTTTTCATGCTGATTTACAACAGTTGATCTCCAATCATAAAATATAAGCTTTTGGTCGGAGGCATCACAGGTACTGATCAAATTCTAATTTTTGAACATTGTTCACAAATCATATGATATGCTTTATATACATAAACTGTATTGTTGGATCAATACTGAGTAAAAAGTGACTATCTCAATTTCAGGACATATAAAAGAGAAAGAAGTAGAAACTCATGTTTCAAATGCTGAGAGGCAACAACTGTTCATGATTTTCACCTCCACTAATTATATTTATTTTTATAATCTATATGTTTATGTTTTCCTATAAATATACAGAGACATATAGCTATATATACAGAGATACATATGTACAGGTTGATTTTTACATGTTTATAAGTAAATGTGATGTTGTTCCAAATAAAACTTCTAAGAACTGAATGGAAAAGAAAATTGTAAAGTTCAGATAAGTCCCACTGAAATTTGTACTCAGATCCCTGTTTTCAGAGTCCAGAGTGCTAACCATGACACCATCCACCCTCCCGTACCAGGGTGAGCTTTCCATTTTGACAGAAGAGATTTGCCTCAGGGGGCAACTTATCTTTCATTGAAAAATATTATCTCACATAAAAACCACTGTTCAACAGAGTTATAACGTTATTTGAGTCTTTTGGGCAACATCCTTCCCCAACATAGTTCAATATGCAAAAGTTTACCAGAATAGGAAAGCAATCCAATACAGTTTCTCTTTGACAGTAGAATATTAAAAACTTTGACATTTCCACATTCCTGCAGCAGTTTATGCTCCTTTCACATGGGAGGTTCCATGGTGTAATGGTTAGCACTTTGGACTTTGAATCCAATGATCCGAGTTCAAATCTCGGTGGGACCATTTTATGACTCTTGACCAAATCATTTTCTTTCAAGTGTATTCATTAATATCACATATCTAATACCGGTAGGGTGAACAATTAATTTATTGATTATACTCTAAAAGTTTATTAGATGTGAGCAAATAATAGAAATTTTACAATACCTGGAAACTAAATGGCTCAAAATAATGAGAGATTTTACAAACTCACTCTGGTTTCTCAAACTCATCACAGGGGCCTGATGCAAGACATTACTTTTTAAAATCTTACTGTTATTGTTAAGGCGAACAAGGAAATTTTTCATTGCAAAGCATTCATTAAAACAAAACTTGAGGAGTCAAACTTTGTATTACGGGGACCGAAGATGTGCAGTCTGAATAATAATCTTGAAATTCAGACGTACAAAGATTTTACACACTGATTTTCAACAGTAAATCCACAACCAAAAAAGTTGAATCTTCTGAAAGACATGTCAAAGGTGTGAATCTGAAATTCACTTTTAAAGACATTCACAATGAAATGCACTGTGTAAGTCCAGCATGTTGTCAGCTAAGAAATCAGCAAAAATGAACTATCTCATTACTGGCCATATAGATGAGAAAGGAAAATAAACTCATGTTTACAATGTGGATGTGAAAGAACAGTTTCTAGGTTCAGCTTCAATATTTATGTTAATGAATAATTGATATGTTCATATTGTCTAACAGCTATCTAGACGGATAAAGCTATGTATGCATCTATACATACTTATGCGTTCATACGCATCAGTATAAAACATTGATATTATGTTTTTTCTAGACCAAATTCTAAAAAATGAGTTAAACAGTGAATCTCATAATTGTAGTAGGTCCCACCGAGATTTGAACTCAGATCGCTGGATTCAGAGTCCAGAGTGCTAACCATTACACCATGGAACCCTCTCGCACAAGAGTGACTTTTCCATTGAGACAAAAGAGAGCGCATCAGTGATGGCCTTCTCTTATATTGATAAAAAGATATCTCATTTGAATGGTCATAGTGGATAGAGCTTTAATGTGATTTGATTCTTTTCAGCTATATTCTCTATAAAAGTGTTAAATATTCAAATGTTTATCTGAATATAAAAGTTATATCACACTGTTCATCTTTGCCTGTAGCATAATAAAACAGTCTACATTTCCAGACTACTGAAGCAATGTCTCTGTCTCCTGCATGGGTGGCTCCATAGAGCAATGGTTGGCAATTTGGACTTTGCATCCAATGATCCGATTTGAAACCTTGGAGGGACTTTTTTTATTACTCTTGAGCTTTTCCATTTCTTCATCTTTGTTCATTGATAGCTCAAATCCAACACCAGTAGGTTGAAATAGTCAATTATTGAATGCTTTCAAAATGTCCATCAGCTTGAACAAGTTGCATCAATACAAACTTTAAAATACTTTGACATCAAATTTCTTCACAAAGTAGTTAGCCATTATAAAATCATATTCTGATTTTCTCAAACGCATTTCAGATGGGTGATTCACAGCATCACTTTTTTAAGCTTTCCCGCTATTGATAAGGCGAAAATAGCACATTTTGAATGAGAAGTTTTCTTCAATCAAACATAGAGGAACCCAAATGATGATCTCATTCAGCTAGTAAAAATGTTGTTTTATATTAGTATGGAAATCGTGAAAAGAAAATGTTTTTCATGCTGATTTACAACAGTTGATCTCCAATCGTAAAATATAAGCTTTTGGTCGGAGGCATCACAGGTACTGATCAAATTCTAATTTTTGAACATTGTTCACAAATCATATGATATGCTTTATATACATAAACTGTATTGTTGGATCAATACTGAGTAAAAAGTGACTATCTCAATTTCAGGACATATAAAAGAGAAAGAAGTAGAAACTCATGTTTCAAATGCTGAGAGGCAACAACTGTTCATGATTTTCACCTCCACTAATTATATTTATTTTTATAATCTATATGTTTATGTTTTCCTATAAATATACAGAGACGTATAGCTATATATACAGAGATACATATGTACAGGTTGATTTTTACATGTTTATAAGTAAATGTGATGTTGTTCCAAATAAAACTTCTAAGAACTGAATGGAAAAGAAAATTGTAAAGTTCAGATAAGTCCCACTGAAATTTGTACTCAGATCCCTGTTTTCAGAGTCCAGAGTGATAACCATGACACCATCCACCCTCCCGTACCAGGGTGAGCTTTCCATTTTGACAGAAGAGATTTGCCTCAGGGGGCAACTTATCTTTCATTGAAAAATATTATCTCACATAAAAACCACTGTTCAACAGAGTTATAACGTTATTTGAGTCTTTTGGGCAACATCCTTCCCCAACATAGTTCAATATGCAAAAGTTTACCAGAATAGGAAAGCAATCCAATACAGTTTCTCTTTGACAGTAGAATATTAAAAACTTTGACATTTCCACATTCCTGCAGCAGTTTATGCTCCTTTCACATGGGAGGTTCCATGGTGTAATGGTTAGCACTTTGGACTTTGAATCCAATGATCCGAGTTCAAATCTCGGTGGGACCATTTTATGACTCTTGACCAAATCATTTTCTTTCAAGTGTATTCATTAATATCACATATCTAATACCGGTAGGGTGAACAATTAATTTATTGATTATACTCTAAAAGTTTATTAGATGTGAGCAAATAATAGAAATTTTACCATACCTGGAAACTAAATGGCTCAAAATAATGAGAGATTTTACAAACTCACTCTGGTTTCTCAAACTCATCACAGGGGCCTGATGCAAGACATTACTTTTTAAAATCTTACTGTTATTGTTAAGGCGAACAAGGAACTTTTTCATTGCAAAGCATTCATTAAAACAAAACTTGAGGAGTCAAACTTTGTATTACGGGGACCGAAGATGTGCAGTTTGAATAATAATCTTGAAATTCAGACTTACAAAGATTTTACACACTGATTTTCAACAGTAAATCCACAACCAAAAAAGTTGAATCTTTTGAAAGACATGTCAAAGGTGTGAATCTGAAATTCACTTTTAAAGACATTCACAATGAAATGCACTGTGTAAGTCCAGCATGTTGTCAGCTAAGAAATCAGCAAAAATGAACTATCTCATTACTGGCCATATAGATGAGAAAGGAAAATAAACTCATGTTTACAATGTGGATGTGAAAGAACAGTTTCTAGGTTCAGCTTCAATATTTATGTTAATGAATAATTGATATGTTCATATTGTCTAACAGCTATCTAGACGGATAAAGCTATGTATGCATCTATACATACTTATGCGTTCATACGCATCAGTATAAAACATTGATATTATGTTTTTTCTAGACCAAATTCTAAAAAATGAGTTAAACAGTGAATCTCATAATTGTAGTAGGTCCCACCGAGATTTGAACTCGGATCGCTGGATTCAGAGTCCAGAGTGCTAACCATTACACCATGGAACCCTCACACACAAGAGTGACTTTTCCATTGAGACAAAAGAGAGCGCATCAGTGATGGCCTTCTCTTATATTGATAAAAAGATATCTCATTTGAATGGTCATAGTGGATAGAGCTTTAATGTGATTTGATTCTTTTCAGCTATATTCTCTATAAAAGTGTTAAATATTCAAATGTTTATCTGAATATAAAAGTTATATCACAATGTTCATCTTTGCCTGTAGCATAATAAAACAGTCTACATTTCCAGACTACTGAAGCAATGTCTCTGTCTCCTGCATGGGTGGCTCCATAGAGCAATGGTTGGCAATTTGGACTTTGCATCCAATGATCCGATTTGAAACCTTGGAGGGACTTTTTTTATTACTCTTGAGCTTTTCCATTTCTTCATCTTTGTTCATTGATAGCTCAAATCCAACACCAGTAGGTTGAAAGAGTCAATTATTGAATGCTTTCAAAATGTCCATCAGCTTGAACAAGTTACATCAATACAAACTTTAAAATACTTTGACATCAAATTTCTTCACAAAGTAGTTAGCCATTATAAAATCATATTCTGATTTTCTCAAACGCATTTCAGATGGGTGATTCACAGCATCACTTTTTTAAGCTTTCCCGCTATTGATAAGGCGAAAATAGCACATTTTGAATGAGAAGTTTTCTTCAATCAAACATAGAGGAACCCAAATGATGATCTCATTCAGCTAGTAAAAATGTTGTTTTATATTAGTATGGAAATCGTGAAAAGAAAATGTTTTTCATGCTGATTTACAACAGTTGATCTCCAATCGTAAAATATAAGCTTTTGGTCGGAGGCATCACAGGTACTGATCAAATTCTAATTTTTGAACATTGTTCACAAATCATATGATATGCTTTATATACATAAACTGTATTGTTGGATCAATACTGAGTAAAAAGTGACTATCTCAATTTCAGGACATATAAAAGAGAAAGAAGTAGAAACTCATGTTTCAAATGCTGAGAGGCAACAACTGTTCATGATTTTCACCTCCACTAATTATATTTATTTTTATAATCTATATGTTTATATGTTCCTATAAATATACAGAGACATATAGCTATATATACAGAGATACATATGTACAGGTTGATTTTTACATGTTTATAAGTAAATGTGATGTTGTTCCAAATAAAACTTCTAAGAACTGAATGGAAAAGAAAATTGTAAAGTTCAGATAAGTCCCACTGAAATTTGTACTCAGATCCCTGTTTTCAGAGTCCAGAGTGCTAACCATGACACCATCCACCCTCCCGTACCAGGGTGAGCTTTCCATTTTGACAGAAGAGATTTGCCTCAGGGGGCAACTTATCTTTCATTGAAAAATATTATCTCACATAAAAACCACTGTTCAACAGAGTTATAACGTTATTTGAGTCTTTTGGGCAACATCCTTCCCCAACATAGTTCAATATGCAAAAGTTTACCAGAATAGGAAAGCAATCCAATACAGTTTCTCTTTGACAGTAGAATATTAAAAACTTTGACATTTCCACATTCCTGCAGCAGTTTATGCTCCTTTCACATGGGAGGTTCCATGGTGTAATGGTTAGCACTTTGGACTTTGAATCCAATGATCCGAGTTCAAATCTCGGTGGGACCATTTTATGACTCTTGACCAAATCATTTTCTTTCAAGTGTATTCATTAATATCACATATCTAATACCGGTAGGGTAAACAATTAATTTATTGATTATACTCTAAAAGTTTATTAGATGTGAGCAAATAATAGAAATTTTACAATACCTGGAAACTATAGGCTCAAAATAATGAGAGATTTTACAAACTCACTCTGGTTTCTCAAACTCATCACAGGGGCCTGATGCAAGACATTACTTTTTAAAATCTTACTGTTATTGTTAAGGCGAACAAGGAACTTTTTCATTGCAAAGCATTCATTAAAACAAAACTTGAGGAGTCAAACTTTGTATTACGGGGACCGAAGATGTGCAGTTTGAATAATAATCTTGAAATTCAGACGTACAAAGATTTTACACACTGATTTTCAACAGTAAATCCACAACCAAAAAAGTTGAATCTTTTGAAAGACATGTCAAAGGTGTGAATCTGAAATTCACTTTTAAAGACATTCACAATGAAATGCACTGTGTAAGTCCAGCATGTTGTCAGCTAAGAAATCAGCAAAAATGAACTATCTCATTACTGGCCATATAGATGAGAAAGGAAAATAAACTCATGTTTACAATGTGGATGTGAAAGAACAGTTTCTAGGTTCAGCTTCAATATTTATGTTAATGAATAATTGATATGTTCATATTGTCTAACAGCTATCTAGACAGATAAAGCTATGTATGCATCTATACATACTTATGCGTTCATACGCATCAGTATAAAACATTGATATTATGTTTTTTCTAGACCAAATTCTAAAAAATGAGTTAAACAGTGAATCTCATAATTGTAGTAGGTCCCACCGAGATTTGAACTCAGATCGCTGGATTCAGAGTCCAGAGTGCTAACCATTACACCATGGAACCCTCTCACACAAGAGTGACTTTTCCATTGAGACAAAAGAGAGCGCATCAGTGATGGCCTTCTCTTATATTGATAAAAAGATATCTCATTTGAATGGTCATAGTGGATAGAGCTTTAATGTGATTTGATTCTTTTCAGCTATATTCTCTATAAAAGTGTTAAATATTCAAATGTTTATCTGAATATAAAAGTTATATCACACTGTTCATCTTTGCCTGTAGCATAATAAAACAGTCTACATTTCCAGACTACTGAAGCAATGTCTCTGTCTCCTGCATGGGTGGCTCCATAGAGCAATGGTTGGCAATTTGGACTTTGCATCCAATGATCCGATTTGAAACCTTGGAGGGACTTTTTTTATTACTCTTGAGCTTTTCCATTTCTTCATCTTTGTTCATTGATAGCTCAAATCCAACACCAGTAGGTTGAAATAGTCAATTATTGAATGCTTTCAAAATGTCCATCAGCTTGAACAAGTTGCATCAATACAAACTTTAAAATACTTTGACATCAAATTTCTTCACAAAGTAGTTAGCCATTATAAAATCATATTCTGATTTTCTCAAACGCATTTCAGATGGGTGATTCACAGCATCACTTTTTTAAGCTTTCCCGCTATTGATAAGGCGAAAATAGCACATTTTGAATGAGAAGTTATCTTCAATCAAACATAGAGGAACCCAAATGATGATCTCATTCAGCTAGTAAAAATGTTGTTTTATATTAGTATGGAAATCGTGAAAAGAAAATGTTTTTCATGCTGATTTACAACAGTTGATCTCCAATCGTAAAATATAAGCTTTTGGTCGGAGGCATCACAGGTACTGATCAAATTCTAATTTTTGAACATTGTTCACAAATCATATGATATGCTTTATATACATAAACTGTATTGTTGGATCAATACTGAGTAAAAAGTGACTATCTCAATTTCAGGACATATAAAAGAGAAAGAAGTAGAAACTCATGTTTCAAATGCTGAGAGGCAACAACTGTTCATGATTTTCACCTCCACTAATTATATTTATTTTTATAATCTATATGTTTATATTTTCCTATAAATATACAGAGACATATAGCTATATATACAGAGATACATATGTACAGGTTGATTTTTACATGTTTATAAGTAAATGTGATGTTGTTCCAAATAAAACTTCTAAGAACTGAATGGAAAAGAAAATTGTAAAGTTCAGATAAGTCCCACTGAAATTTGTACTCAGATCCCTGTTTTCAGAGTCCAGAGTGCTAACCATGACACCATCCACCCTCCCGTACCAGGGTGAGCTTTCCATTTTGACAGAAGAGATTTGCCTCAGGGGGCAACTTATCTTTCATTGAAAAATATTATCTCACATAAAAACCACTGTTCAACAGAGTTATAACGTTATTTGAGTCTTTTGGGCAACATCCTTCCCCAACATAGTTCAATATGCAAAAGTTTACCAGAATAGGAAAGCAATCCAATACAGTTTCTCTTTGACAGTAGAATATTAAAAACTTTGACATTTCCACATTCCTGCAGCAGTTTATGCTCCTTTCACATGGGAGGTTCCATGGTGTAATGGTTAGCACTTTGGACTTTGAATCCAATGATCCGAGTTCAAATCTCGGTGGGACCGTTTTATGACTCTTGACCAAATCATTTTCTTTCAAGTGTATTCATTAATATCACATATCTAATACCGGTAGGGTGAACAATTAATTTATTGATTATACTCTAAAAGTTTATTAGATGTGAGCAAATAATAGAAATTTTACAATACCTGGAAACTAAAAGGCTCAAAATAATGAGAGATTTTACAAACTCACTCTGGTTTCTCAAACTCATCACAGGGGCCTGATGCAAGACATTACTTTTTAAAATCTTACTGTTATTGTTAAGGCGAACAAGGAACTTTTTCATTGCAAAGCATTCATTAAAACAAAACTTGAGGAGTCAAACTTTGTATTACGGGGACCGAAGATGTGCAGTTTGAATAATAATCTTGAAATTCAGACGTACAAAGATTTTACACACTGATTTTCAACAGTAAATCCACAACCAAAAAAGTTGAATCTTTTGAAAGACATGTCAAAGGTGTGAATCTGAAATTCACTTTTAAAGACATTCACAATGAAATGCACTGTGTAAGTCCAGCATGTTGTCAGCTAAGAAATCAGCAAAAATGAACTATCTCATTACTGGCCATATAGATGAGAAAGGAAAATAAACTCATGTTTACAATGTGGATGTGAAAGAACAGTTTCTAGGTTCAGCTTCAATATTTATGTTAATGAATAATTGATATGTTCATATTGTCTAACAGCTATCTAGACGGATAAAGCTATGTATGCATCTATACATACTTATGCGTTCATACGCATCAGTATAAAACATTGATATTATGTTTTTTCTAGACCAAATTCTAAAAAATGAGTTAAACAGTGAATCTCATAATTGTAGTAGGTCCCACCAAGATTTGAACTCGGATCGCTGGATTCAGAGTCCAGAGTGCTAACCATTACACCATGGAACCCTCTCACACAAGAGTGACTTTTCCATTGAGACAAAAGAGAGCGCATCAGTGATGGCCTTCTCTTATATTGATAAAAAGATATCTCATTTGAATGGTCATAGTGGATAGAGCTTTAATGTGATTTGATTCTTTTCAGCTATATTCTCTATAAAAGTGTTAAATATTCAAATGTTTATCTGAATATAAAAGTTATATCACACTGTTCATCTTTGCCTGTAGCATAATAAAACAGTCTACATTTCCAGACTACTGAAGCAATGTCTCTGTCTCCTGCATGGGTGGCTCCATAGAGCAATGGTTGGCAATTTGGACTTTGCATCCAATGATCCGATTTGAAACCTTGGAGGGACTTTTTTTATTACTCTTGAGCTTTTCCATTTCTTCATCTTTGTTCATTGATAGCTCAAATCCAACACCAGTAGGTTGAAATAGTCAATTATTGAATGCTTTCAAAATGTCCATCAGCTTGAACAAGTTACATCAATACAAACTTTAAAATACTTTGACATCAAATTTCTTCACAAAGTAGTTAGCCATTATAAAATCATATTCTGATTTTCTCAAACGCATTTCAGATGGGTGATTCACAGCATCACTTTTTTAAGCTTTCCCGCTATTGATAAGGCGAAAATAGCACATTTTGAATGAGAAGTTTTCTTCAATCAAACATAGAGGAACCCAAATGATGATCTCATTCAGCTAGTAAAAATGTTGTTTTATATTAGTATGGAAATCGTGAAAAGAAAATGTTTTTCATGCTGATTTACAACAGTTGATCTCCAATCATAAAATATAAGCTTTTGGTCGGAGGCATCACAGGTACTGATCAAATTCTAATTTTTGAACATTGTTCACAAATCATATGATATGCTTTATATACATAAACTGTATTGTTGGATCAATACTGAGTAAAAAGTGACTATCTCAATTTCAGGACATATAAAAGAGAAAGAAGTAGAAACTCATGTTTCAAATGCTGAGAGGCAACAACTGTTCATGATTTTCACCTCCACTAATTATATTTATTTTTATAATCTATATGTTTATGTTTTCCTATAAATATACAGAGACATATAGCTATATATACAGAGATACATATGTACAGGTTGATTTTTACATGTTTATAAGTAAATGTGATGTTGTTCCAAATAAAACTTCTAAGAACTGAATGGAAAAGAAAATTGTAAAGTTCAGATAAGTCCCACTGAAATTTGTACTCAGATCCCTGTTTTCAGAGTCCAGAGTGCTAACCATGACACCATCCACCCTCCCGTACCAGGGTGAGCTTTCCATTTTGACAGAAGAGATTTGCCTCAGGGGGCAACTTATCTTTCATTGAAAAATATTATCTCACATAAAAACCACTGTTCAACAGAGTTATAACGTTATTTGAGTCTTTTGGGCAACATCCTTCCCCAACATAGTTCAATATGCAAAAGTTTACCAGAATAGGAAAGCAATCCAATACAGTTTCTCTTTGACAGTAGAATATTAAAAACTTTGACATTTCCACATTCCTGCAGCAGTTTATGCTCCTTTCACATGGGAGGTTCCATGGTGTAATGGTTAGCACTTTGGACTTTGAATCCAATGATCCGAGTTCAAATCTCGGTGGGACCATTTTATGACTCTTGACCAAATCATTTTCTTTCAAGTGTATTCATTAATATCACATATCTAATACCGGTAGGGTGAACAATTAATTTATTGATTATACTCTAAAAGTTTATTAGATGTGAGCAAATAATAGAAATTTTACAATACCTGGAAACTAAATGGCTCAAAATAATGAGAGATTTTACAAACTCACTCTGGTTTCTCAAACTCATCACAGGGGCCTGATGCAAGACATTACTTTTTAAAATCTTACTGTTATTGTTAAGGCGAACAAGGAAATTTTTCATTGCAAAGCATTCATTAAAACAAAACTTGAGGAGTCAAACTTTGTATTACGGGGACCGAAGATGTGCAGTCTGAATAATAATCTTGAAATTCAGACGTACAAAGATTTTACACACTGATTTTCAACAGTAAATCCACAACCAAAAAAGTTGAATCTTCTGAAAGACATGTCAAAGGTGTGAATCTGAAATTCACTTTTAAAGACATTCACAATGAAATGCACTGTGTAAGTCCAGCATGTTGTCAGCTAAGAAATCAGCAAAAATGAACTATCTCATTACTGGCCATATAGATGAGAAAGGAAAATAAACTCATGTTTACAATGTGGATGTGAAAGAACAGTTTCTAGGTTCAGCTTCAATATTTATGTTAATGAATAATTGATATGTTCATATTGTCTAACAGCTATCTAGACGGATAAAGCTATGTATGCATCTATACATACTTATGCGTTCATACGCATCAGTATAAAACATTGATATTATGTTTTTTCTAGACCAAATTCTAAAAAATGAGTTAAACAGTGAATCTCATAATTGTAGTAGGTCCCACCGAGATTTGAACTCAGATCGCTGGATTCAGAGTCCAGAGTGCTAACCATTACACCATGGAACCCTCTCGCACAAGAGTGACTTTTCCATTGAGACAAAAGAGAGCGCATCAGTGATGGCCTTCTCTTATATTGATAAAAAGATATCTCATTTGAATGGTCATAGTGGATAGAGCTTTAATGTGATTTGATTCTTTTCAGCTATATTCTCTATAAAAGTGTTAAATATTCAAATGTTTATCTGAATATAAAAGTTATATCACACTGTTCATCTTTGCCTGTAGCATAATAAAACAGTCTACATTTCCAGACTACTGAAGCAATGTCTCTGTCTCCTGCATGGGTGGCTCCATAGAGCAATGGTTGGCAATTTGGACTTTGCATCCAATGATCCGATTTGAAACCTTGGAGGGACTTTTTTTATTACTCTTGAGCTTTTCCATTTCTTCATCTTTGTTCATTGATAGCTCAAATCCAACACCAGTAGGTTGAAATAGTCAATTATTGAATGCTTTCAAAATGTCCATCAGCTTGAACAAGTTGCATCAATACAAACTTTAAAATACTTTGACATCAAATTTCTTCACAAAGTAGTTAGCCATTATAAAATCATATTCTGATTTTCTCAAACGCATTTCAGATGGGTGATTCACAGCATCACTTTTTTAAGCTTTCCCGCTATTGATAAGGCGAAAATAGCACATTTTGAATGAGAAGTTTTCTTCAATCAAACATAGAGGAACCCAAATGATGATCTCATTCAGCTAGTAAAAATGTTGTTTTATATTAGTATGGAAATCGTGAAAAGAAAATGTTTTTCATGCTGATTTACAACAGTTGATCTCCAATCGTAAAATATAAGCTTTTGGTCGGAGGCATCACAGGTACTGATCAAATTCTAATTTTTGAACATTGTTCACAAATCATATGATATGCTTTATATACATAAACTGTATTGTTGGATCAATACTGAGTAAAAAGTGACTATCTCAATTTCAGGACATATAAAAGAGAAAGAAGTAGAAACTCATGTTTCAAATGCTGAGAGGCAACAACTGTTCATGATTTTCACCTCCACTAATTATATTTATTTTTATAATCTATATGTTTATATTTTCCTATAAATATACAGAGACATATAGCTATATATACAGAGATACATATGTACAGGTTGATTTTTACATGTTTATAAGTAAATGTGATGTTGTTCCAAATAAAACTTCTAAGAACTGAATGGAAAAGAAAATTGTAAAGTTCAGATAAGTCCCACTGAAATTTGTACTCAGATCCCTGTTTTCAGAGTCCAGAGTGCTAACCATGACACCATCCACCCTCCCGTACCAGGGTGAGCTTTCCATTTTGACAGAAGAGATTTGCCTCAGGGGGCAACTTATCTTTCATTGAAAAATATTATCTCACATAAAAACCACTGTTCAACAGAGTTATAACGTTATTTGAGTCTTTTGGGCAACATCCTTCCCCAACATAGTTCAATATGCAAAAGTTTACCAGAATAGGAAAGCAATCCAATACAGTTTCTCTTTGACAGTAGAATATTAAAAACTTTGACATTTCCACATTCCTGCAGCAGTTTATGCTCCTTTCACATGGGAGGTTCCATGGTGTAATGGTTAGCACTTTGGACTTTGAATCCAATGATCCGAGTTCAAATCTCGGTGGGACCGTTTTATGACTCTTGACCAAATCATTTTCTTTCAAGTGTATTCATTAATATCACATATCTAATACCGGTAGGGTGAACAATTAATTTATTGATTATACTCTAAAAGTTTATTAGATGTGAGCAAATAATAGAAATTTTACAATACCTGGAAACTAAAAGGCTCAAAATAATGAGAGATTTTACAAACTCACTCTGGTTTCTCAAACTCATCACAGGGGCCTGATGCAAGACATTACTTTTTAAAATCTTACTGTTATTGTTAAGGCGAACAAGGAACTTTTTCATTGCAAAGCATTCATTAAAACAAAACTTGAGGAGTCAAACTTTGTATTACGGGGACCGAAGATGTGCAGTTTGAATAATAATCTTGAAATTCAGACGTACAAAGATTTTACACACTGATTTTCAACAGTAAATCCACAACCAAAAAAGTTGAATCTTTTGAAAGACATGTCAAAGGTGTGAATCTGAAATTCACTTTTAAAGACATTCACAATGAAATGCACTGTGTAAGTCCAGCATGTTGTCAGCTAAGAAATCAGCAAAAATGAACTATCTCATTACTGGCCATATAGATGAGAAAGGAAAATAAACTCATGTTTACAATGTGGATGTGAAAGAACAGTTTCTAGGTTCAGCTTCAATATTTATGTTAATGAATAATTGATATGTTCATATTGTCTAACAGCTATCTAGACGGATAAAGCTATGTATGCATCTATACATACTTATGCGTTCATACGCATCAGTATAAAACATTGATATTATGTTTTTTCTAGACCAAATTCTAAAAAATGAGTTAAACAGTGAATCTCATAATTGTAGTAGGTCCCACCAAGATTTGAACTCGGATCGCTGGATTCAGAGTCCAGAGTGCTAACCATTACACCATGGAACCCTCTCACACAAGAGTGACTTTTCCATTGAGACAAAAGAGAGCGCATCAGTGATGGCCTTCTCTTATATTGATAAAAAGATATCTCATTTGAATGGTCATAGTGGATAGAGCTTTAATGTGATTTGATTCTTTTCAGCTATATTCTCTATAAAAGTGTTAAATATTCAAATGTTTATCTGAATATAAAAGTTATATCACACTGTTCATCTTTGCCTGTAGCATAATAAAACAGTCTACATTTCCAGACTACTGAAGCAATGTCTCTGTCTCCTGCATGGGTGGCTCCATAGAGCAATGGTTGGCAATTTGGACTTTGCATCCAATGATCCGATTTGAAACCTTGGAGGGACTTTTTTTATTACTCTTGAGCTTTTCCATTTCTTCATCTTTGTTCATTGATAGCTCAAATCCAACACCAGTAGGTTGAAATAGTCAATTATTGAATGCTTTCAAAATGTCCATCAGCTTGAACAAGTTACATCAATACAAACTTTAAAATACTTTGACATCAAATTTCTTCACAAAGTAGTTAGCCATTATAAAATCATATTCTGATTTTCTCAAACGCATTTCAGATGGGTGATTCACAGCATCACTTTTTTAAGCTTTCCCGCTATTGATAAGGCGAAAATAGCACATTTTGAATGAGAAGTTTTCTTCAATCAAACATAGAGGAACCCAAATGATGATCTCATTCAGCTAGTAAAAATGTTGTTTTATATTAGTATGGAAATCGTGAAAAGAAAATGTTTTTCATGCTGATTTACAACAGTTGATCTCCAATCATAAAATATAAGCTTTTGGTCGGAGGCATCACAGGTACTGATCAAATTCTAATTTTTGAACATTGTTCACAAATCATATGATATGCTTTATATACATAAACTGTATTGTTGGATCAATACTGAGTAAAAAGTGACTATCTCAATTTCAGGACATATAAAAGAGAAAGAAGTAGAAACTCATGTTTCAAATGCTGAGAGGCAACAACTGTTCATGATTTTCACCTCCACTAATTATATTTATTTTTATAATCTATATGTTTATGTTTTCCTATAAATATACAGAGACATATAGCTATATATACAGAGATACATATGTACAGGTTGATTTTTACATGTTTATAAGTAAATGTGATGTTGTTCCAAATAAAACTTCTAAGAACTGAATGGAAAAGAAAATTGTAAAGTTCAGATAAGTCCCACTGAAATTTGTACTCAGATCCCTGTTTTCAGAGTCCAGAGTGCTAACCATGACACCATCCACCCTCCCGTACCAGGGTGAGCTTTCCATTTTGACAGAAGAGATTTGCCTCAGGGGGCAACTTATCTTTCATTGAAAAATATTATCTCACATAAAAACCACTGTTCAACAGAGTTATAACGTTATTTGAGTCTTTTGGGCAACATCCTTCCCCAACATAGTTCAATATGCAAAAGTTTACCAGAATAGGAAAGCAATCCAATACAGTTTCTCTTTGACAGTAGAATATTAAAAACTTTGACATTTCCACATTCCTGCAGCAGTTTATGCTCCTTTCACATGGGAGGTTCCATGGTGTAATGGTTAGCACTTTGGACTTTGAATCCAATGATCCGAGTTCAAATCTCGGTGGGACCATTTTATGACTCTTGACCAAATCATTTTCTTTCAAGTGTATTCATTAATATCACATATCTAATACCGGTAGGGTGAACAATTAATTTATTGATTATACTCTAAAAGTTTATTAGATGTGAGCAAATAATAGAAATTTTACAATACCTGGAAACTAAATGGCTCAAAATAATGAGAGATTTTACAAACTCACTCTGGTTTCTCAAACTCATCACAGGGGCCTGATGCAAGACATTACTTTTTAAAATCTTACTGTTATTGTTAAGGCGAACAAGGAAATTTTTCATTGCAAAGCATTCATTAAAACAAAACTTGAGG
Organism: Triturus cristatus; assembly: GCF_964204655.1. Taxonomy (NCBI): domain Eukaryota; kingdom Metazoa; phylum Chordata; class Amphibia; order Caudata; family Salamandridae; genus Triturus; species Triturus cristatus. Next base: position 552,004,565 of record NC_140588.1, read on the forward strand.
AGTCAAACTTTGTATTACGGGGACCGAAGATGTGCAGTCTGAATAATAATCTTGAAATTCAGACGTACAAAGATTTTACACACTGATTTTCAACAGTAAATCCACAACCAAAAAAGTTGAATCTTCTGAAAGACATGTCAAAGGTGTGAATCTGAAATTCACTTTTAAAGACATTCACAATGAAATGCACTGTGTAAGTCCAGCATGTTGTCAGCTAAGAAATCAGCAAAAATGAACTATCTCATTACTGGCCATATAGATGAGAAAGGAAAATAAACTCATGTTTACAATGTGGATGTGAAAGAACAGTTTCTAGGTTCAGCTTCAATATTTATGTTAATGAATAATTGATATGTTCATATTGTCTAACAGCTATCTAGACGGATAAAGCTATGTATGCATCTATACATACTTATGCGTTCATACGCATCAGTATAAAACATTGATATTATGTTTTTTCTAGACCAAATTCTAAAAAATGAGTTAAACAGTGAATCTCATAATTGTAGTAGGTCCCACCGAGATTTGAACTCAGATCGCTGGATTCAGAGTCCAGAGTGCTAACCATTACACCATGGAACCCTCTCGCACAAGAGTGACTTTTCCATTGAGACAAAAGAGAGCGCATCAGTGATGGCCTTCTCTTATATTGATAAAAAGATATCTCATTTGAATGGTCATAGTGGATAGAGCTTTAATGTGATTTGATTCTTTTCAGCTATATTCTCTATAAAAGTGTTAAATATTCAAATGTTTATCTGAATATAAAAGTTATATCACACTGTTCATCTTTGCCTGTAGCATAATAAAACAGTCTACATTTCCAGACTACTGAAGCAATGTCTCTGTCTCCTGCATGGGTGGCTCCATAGAGCAATGGTTGGCAATTTGGACTTTGCATCCAATGATCCGATTTGAAACCTTGGAGGGACTTTTTTTATTACTCTTGAGCTTTTCCATTTCTTCATCTTTGTTCATTGATAGCTCAAATCCAACACCAGTAGGTTGAAATAGTCAATTATTGAATGCTTTCAAAATGTCCATCAGCTTGAACAAGTTGCATCAATACAAACTTTAAAATACTTTGACATCAAATTTCTTCACAAAGTAGTTAGCCATTATAAAATCATATTCTGATTTTCTCAAACGCATTTCAGATGGGTGATTCACAGCATCACTTTTTTAAGCTTTCCCGCTATTGATAAGGCGAAAATAGCACATTTTGAATGAGAAGTTTTCTTCAATCAAACATAGAGGAACCCAAATGATGATCTCATTCAGCTAGTAAAAATGTTGTTTTATATTAGTATGGAAATCGTGAAAAGAAAATGTTTTTCATGCTGATTTACAACAGTTGATCTCCAATCGTAAAATATAAGCTTTTGGTCGGAGGCATCACAGGTACTGATCAAATTCTAATTTTTGAACATTGTTCACAAATCATATGATATGCTTTATATACATAAACTGTATTGTTGGATCAATACTGAGTAAAAAGTGACTATCTCAATTTCAGGACATATAAAAGAGAAAGAAGTAGAAACTCATGTTTCAAATGCTGAGAGGCAACAACTGTTCATGATTTTCACCTCCACTAATTATATTTATTTTTATAATCTATATGTTTATATTTTCCTATAAATATACAGAGACATATAGCTATATATACAGAGATACATATGTACAGGTTGATTTTTACATGTTTATAAGTAAATGTGATGTTGTTCCAAATAAAACTTCTAAGAACTTAATGGAAAAGAAAATTGTAAAGTTCAGATAAGTCCCACTGAAATTTGTACTCAGATCCCTGTTTTCAGAGTCCAGAGTGCTAACCATGACACCATCCACCCTCCCGTACCAGGGTGAGCTTTCCATTTTGACAGAAGAGATTTGCCTCAGGGGGCAACTTATCTTTCATTGAAAAATATTATCTCACATAAAAACCACTGTTCAACAGAGTTATAACGTTATTTGAGTCTTTTGGGCAACATCCTTCCCCAACATAGTTCAATATGCAAAAGTTTACCAGAATAGGAAAGCAATCCAATACAGTTTCTCTTTGACAGTAGAATATTAAAAACTTTGACATTTCCACATTCCTGCAGCAGTTTATGCTCCTTTCACATGGGAGGTTCCATGGTGTAATGGTTAGCACTTTGGACTTTGAATCCAATGATCCGAGTTCAAATCTCGGTGGGACCGTTTTATGACTCTTGACCAAATCATTTTCTTTCAAGTGTATTCATTAATATCACATATCTAATACCGGTAGGGTGAACAATTAACTTATTGATTATACTCTAAAAGTTTATTAGATGTGAGCAAATAATAGAAATTTTACAATACCTGGAAACTAAAAGGCTCAAAATAATGAGAGATTTTACAAACTCACTCTGGTTTCTCAAACTCATCACAGGGGCCTGATGCAAGACATTACTTTTTAAAATCTTACTGTTATTGTTAAGGCGAACAAGGAACTTTTTCATTGCAAAGCATTCATTAAAACAAAACTTGAGGAGTCAAACTTTGTATTACGGGGACCGAAGATGTGCAGTTTGAATAATAATCTTGAAATTCAGACGTACAAAGATTTTACACACTGATTTTCAACAGTAAATCCACAACCAAAAAAGTTGAATCTTTTGAAAGACATGTCAAAGGTGTGAATCTGAAATTCACTTTTAAAGACATTCACAATGAAATGCACTGTGTAAGTCCAGCATGTTGTCAGCTAAGAAATCAGCAAAAATGAACTATCTCATTACTGGCCATATAGATGAGAAAGGAAAATAAACTCATGTTTACAATGTGGATGTGAAAGAACAGTTTCTAGGTTCAGCTTCAATATTTATGTCAATGAATAATTGATATGTTCATATTGTCTAACAGCTATCTAGACGGATAAAGCTATGTATGCATCTATACATACTTATGCGTTCATACGCATCAGTATAAAACATTGATATTATTTTTTTTCTAGACTAAATTCTAAAAAATGAGTTAAACAGTGAATCTCATAATTGTAGTAGGTTCCACCGAGATTTGAACTCAGATCGCTGGATTCAGAGTCCAGAGTGCTAACCATTACACCATGGAACCCTCTCACACAAGAGTGACTTTTCCATTGAGACAAAAGAGAGCGCATCAGTGATGGCCTTCTCTTATATTGATAAAAAGATATCTCATTTGAATGGTCATAGTGGATAGAGCTTTAATGTGATTTGATTCTTTTCAGCTATATTCTCTATAAAAGTGTTAAATATTCAAATGTTTATCTGAATATAAAAGTTATATCACACTGTTCATCTTTGCCTGTAGCATAATAAAACAGTCTACATTTCCAGACTACTGAAGCAATGTCTCTGTCTCCTGCATGGGTGGCTCCATAGAGCAATGGTTGGCAATTTGGACTTTGCATCCAATGATCCGATTTGAAACCTTGGAGGGACTTTTTTTATTACTCTTGAGCTTTTCCATTTCTTCATCTTTGTTCATTGATAGCTCAAATCCAACACCAGTAGGTTGAAATAGTCAATTATTGAATGCTTTCAAAATGTCCATCAGCTTGAACAAGTTGCATCAATACAAACTTTAAAATACTTTGACATCAAATTTCTTCACAAAGTAGTTAGCCATTATAAAATCATATTCTGATTTTCTCAAACGCATTTCAGATGGGTGATTCACAGCATCACTTTTTTAAGCTTTCCCGCTATTGATAAGGCGAAAATAGCACATTTTGAATGAGAAGTTATCTTCAATCAAACATAGAGGAACCCAAATGATGATCTCATTCAGCTAGTAAAAATGTTGTTTTATATTAGTATGGAAATTGTGAAAAGAAAATGTTTTTCATGCTGATTTACAACAGTTGATCTCCAATCGTAAAATATAAGCTTTTGGTCGGAGGCATCACAGGTACTGATCAAATTCTAATTTTTGAACATTGTTCACAAATCATATGATATGCTTTATATACATAAACTGTATTGTTGGATCAATACTGAGTAAAAAGTGACTATCTCAATTTCAGGACATATAAAAGAGAAAGAAGTAGAAACTCATGTTTCAAATGCTGAGAGGCAACAACTGTTCATGATTTTCACCTCCACTAATTATATTTATTTTTATAATCTATATGTTTATGTTTTCCTATAAATATACAGAGACGTATAGCTATATATACAGAGATACATATGTACAGGTTGATTTTTACATGTTTATAAGTAAATGTGATGTTGTTCCAAATAAAACTTCTAAGAACTGAATGGAAAAGAAAATTGTAAAGTTCAGATAAGTCCCACTGAAATTTGTACTCAGATCCCTGTTTTCAGAGTCCAGAGTGCTAACCATGACACCATCCACCCTCCCGTACCAGGGTGAGCTTTCCATTTTGACAGAAGAGATTTGCCTCAGGGGGCAACTTATCTTTCATTGAAAAATATTATCTCACATAAAAACCACTGTTCAACAGAGTTATAACGTTATTTGAGTCTTTTGGGCAACATCCTTCCCCAACATAGTTCAATATGCAAAAGTTTACCAGAATAGGAAAGCAATCCAATACAGTTTCTCTTTGACAGTAGAATATTAAAAACTTTGACATTTCCACATTCCTGCAGCAGTTTATGCTCCTTTCACATGGGAGGTTCCATGGTGTAATGGTTAGCACTTTGGACTTTGAATCCAATGATCCGAGTTCAAATCTCGGTGGGACCATTTTATGACTCTTGACCAAATCATTTTCTTTCAAGTGTATTCATTAATATCACATATCTAATACCGGTAGGGTGAACAATTAATTTATTGATTATACTCTAAAAGTTTATTAGATGTGAGCAAATAATAGAAATTTTACCATACCTGGAAACTAAATGGCTCAAAATAATGAGAGATTTTACAAACTCACTCTGGTTTCTCAAACTCATCACAGGGGCCTGATGCAAGACATTACTTTTTAAAATCTTACTGTTATTGTTAAGGCGAACAAGGAACTTTTTCATTGCAAAGCATTCATTAAAACAAAACTTGAGGAGTCAAACTTTGTATTACGGGGACCGAAGATGTGCAGTTTGAATAATAATCTTGAAATTCAGACTTACAAAGATTTTACACACTGATTTTCAACAGTAAATCCACAACCAAAAAAGTTGAATCTTTTGAAAGACATGTCAAAGGTGTGAATCTGAAATTCACTTTTAAAGACATTCACAATGAAATGCACTGTGTAAGTCCAGCATGTTGTCAGCTAAGAAATCAGCAAAAATGAACTATCTCATTACTGGCCATATAGATGAGAAAGGAAAATAAACTCATGTTTACAATGTGGATGTGAAAGAACAGTTTCTAGGTTCAGCTTCAATATTTATGTTAATGAATAATTGATATGTTCATATTGTCTAACAGCTATCTAGACGGATAAAGCTATGTATGCATCTATACATACTTATGCGTTCATACGCATCAGTATAAAACATTGATATTATGTTTTTTCTAGACCAAATTCTAAAAAATGAGTTAAACAGTGAATCTCATAATTGTAGTAGGTCCCACCGAGATTTGAACTCGGATCGCTGGATTCAGAGTCCAGAGTGCTAACCATTACACCATGGAACCCTCACACACAAGAGTGACTTTTCCATTGAGACAAAAGAGAGCGCATCAGTGATGGCCTTCTCTTATATTGATAAAAAGATATCTCATTTGAATGGTCATAGTGGATAGAGCTTTAATGTGATTTGATTCTTTTCAGCTATATTCTCTATAAAAGTGTTAAATATTCAAATGTTTATCTGAATATAAAAGTTATATCACAATGTTCATCTTTGCCTGTAGCATAATAAAACAGTCTACATTTCCAGACTACTGAAGCAATGTCTCTGTCTCCTGCATGGGTGGCTCCATAGAGCAATGGTTGGCAATTTGGACTTTGCATCCAATGATCCGATTTGAAACCTTGGAGGGACTTTTTTTATTACTCTTGAGCTTTTCCATTTCTTCATCTTTGTTCATTGATAGCTCAAATCCAACACCAGTAGGTTGAAAGAGTCAATTATTGAATGCTTTCAAAATGTCCATCAGCTTGAACAAGTTACATCAATACAAACTTTAAAATACTTTGACATCAAATTTCTTCACAAAGTAGTTAGCCATTATAAAATCATATTCTGATTTTCTCAAACGCATTTCAGATGGGTGATTCACAGCATCACTTTTTTAAGCTTTCCCGCTATTGATAAGGCGAAAATAGCACATTTTGAATGAGAAGTTTTCTTCAATCAAACATAGAGGAACCCAAATGATGATCTCATTCAGCTAGTAAAAATGTTGTTTTATATTAGTATGGAAATCGTGAAAAGAAAATGTTTTTCATGCTGATTTACAACAGTTGATCTCCAATCGTAAAATATAAGCTTTTGGTCGGAGGCATCACAGGTACTGATCAAATTCTAATTTTTGAACATTGTTCACAAATCATATGATATGCTTTATATACATAAACTGTATTGTTGGATCAATACTGAGTAAAAAGTGACTATCTCAATTTCAGGACATATAAAAGAGAAAGAAGTAGAAACTCATGTTTCAAATGCTGAGAGGCAACAACTGTTCATGATTTTCACCTCCACTAATTATATTTATTTTTATAATCTATATGTTTATATGTTCCTATAAATATACAGAGACATATAGCTATATATACAGAGATACATATGTACAGGTTGATTTTTACATGTTTATAAGTAAATGTGATGTTGTTCCAAATAAAACTTCTAAGAACTGAATGGAAAAGAAAATTGTAAAGTTCAGATAAGTCCCACTGAAATTTGTACTCAGATCCCTGTTTTCAGAGTCCAGAGTGCTAACCATGACACCATCCACCCTCCCGTACCAGGGTGAGCTTTCCATTTTGACAGAAGAGATTTGCCTCAGGGGGCAACTTATCTTTCATTGAAAAATATTATCTCACATAAAAACCACTGTTCAACAGAGTTATAACGTTATTTGAGTCTTTTGGGCAACATCCTTCCCCAACATAGTTCAATATGCAAAAGTTTACCAGAATAGGAAAGCAATCCAATACAGTTTCTCTTTGACAGTAGAATATTAAAAACTTTGACATTTCCACATTCCTGCAGCAGTTTATGCTCCTTTCACATGGGAGGTTCCATGGTGTAATGGTTAGCACTTTGGACTTTGAATCCAATGATCCGAGTTCAAATCTCGGTGGGACCATTTTATGACTCTTGACCAAATCATTTTCTTTCAAGTGTATTCATTAATATCACATATCTAATACCGGTAGGGTAAACAATTAATTTATTGATTATACTCTAAAAGTTTATTAGATGTGAGCAAATAATAGAAATTTTACAATACCTGGAAACTATAGGCTCAAAATAATGAGAGATTTTACAAACTCACTCTGGTTTCTCAAACTCATCACAGGGGCCTGATGCAAGACATTACTTTTTAAAATCTTACTGTTATTGTTAAGGCGAACAAGGAACTTTTTCATTGCAAAGCATTCATTAAAACAAAACTTGAGGAGTCAAACTTTGTATTACGGGGACCGAAGATGTGCAGTTTGAATAATAATCTTGAAATTCAGACGTACAAAGATTTTACACACTGATTTTCAACAGTAAATCCACAACCAAAAAAGTTGAATCTTTTGAAAGACATGTCAAAGGTGTGAATCTGAAATTCACTTTTAAAGACATTCACAATGAAATGCACTGTGTAAGTCCAGCATGTTGTCAGCTAAGAAATCAGCAAAAATGAACTATCTCATTACTGGCCATATAGATGAGAAAGGAAAATAAACTCATGTTTACAATGTGGATGTGAAAGAACAGTTTCTAGGTTCAGCTTCAATATTTATGTTAATGAATAATTGATATGTTCATATTGTCTAACAGCTATCTATACGGATAAAGCTATGTATGCATCTATACATACTTATGCGTTCATACGCATCAGTATAAAACATTGATATTATGTTTTTTCTAGACCAAATTCTAAAAAATGAGTTAAACAGTGAATCTCATAATTGTAGTAGGTCCCACCGAGATTTGAACTCGGATCGCTGGATTCAGAGACCAGAGTGCTAACCATTACACCATGGAACCCTCTCACACAAGAGTGACTTTTCCATTGAGACAAAAGAGAGCGCATCAGTGATGGCCTTCTCTTATATTGATAAAAAGATATCTCATTTGAATGGTCATAGTGGATAGAGCTTTAATGTGATTTGATTCTTTTCAGCTATATTCTCTATAAAAGTGTTAAATATTCAAATGTTTATCTGAATATAAAAGTTATATCACACTGTTCATCTTTGCCTGTAGCATAATAAAACAGTCTACATTTCCAGACTACTGAAGCAATGTCTCTGTCTCCTGCATGGGTGGCTCCATAGAGCAATGGTTGGCAATTTGGACTTTGCATCCAATGATCCGATTTGAAACCTTGGAGGGACTTTTTTTATTACTCTTGAGCTTTTCCATTTCTTCATCTTTGTTCATTGATAGCTCAAATCCAACACCAGTAGGTTGAAATAGTCAATTATTGAATGCTTTCAAAATGTCCATCAGCTTGAACAAGTTGCATCAATACAAACTTTAAAATACTTTGACATCAAATTTCTTCACAAAGTAGTTAGCCATTATAAAATCATATTCTGATTTTCTCAAACGCATTTCAGATGGGTGATTCACAGCATCACTTTTTTAAGCTTTCCCGCTATTGATAAGGCGAAAATAGCACATTTTGAATGAGAAGTTATCTTCAATCAAACATAGAGGAACCCAAATGATGATCTCATTCAGCTAGTAAAAATGTTGTTTTATATTAGTATGGAAATCGTGAAAAGAAAATGTTTTTCATGCTGATTTACAACAGTTGATCTCCAATCGTAAAATATAAGCTTTTGGTCGGAGGCATCACAGGTACTGATCAAATTCTAATTTTTGAACATTGTTCACAAATCATATGATATGCTTTATATACATAAACTGTATTGTTGGATCAATACTGAGTAAAAAGTGACTATCTCAATTTCAGAACATATAAAAGAGAAAGAAGTAGAAACTCATGTTTCAAATGCTGAGAGGCAACAACTGTTCATGATTTTCACCTCCACTAATTATATTTATTTTTATAATCTATATGTTTATGTTTTCCTATAAATATACAGAGACATATAGCTATATATACAGAGATACATATGTACAGGTTGATTTTTACATGTTTATAAGTAAATGTGATGTTGTTCCAAATAAAACTTCTAAGAACTGAATGGAAAAGAAAATTGTAAAGTTCAGATAAGTCCCACTGAAATTTGTACTCAGATCCCTGTTTTCAGAGTCCAGAGTGCTAACCATGACACCATCCACCCTCCCGTACCAGGGTGAGCTTTCCATTTTGACAGAAGAGATTTGCCTCAGGGGGCAACTTATCTTTCATTGAAAAATATTATCTCACATAAAAACCACTGTTCAACAGAGTTATAACGTTATTTGAGTCTTTTGGGCAACATCCTTCCCCAACATAGTTCAATATGCAAAAGTTTACCAGAATAGGAAAGCAATCCAATACAGTTTCTCTTTGACAGTAGAATATTAAAAACTTTGACATTTCCACATTCCTGCAGCAGTTTATGCTCCTTTCACATGGGAGGTTCCATGGTGTAATGGTTAGCACTTTGGACTTTGAATCCAATGATCCGAGTTCAAATCTCGGTGGGACCATTTTATGACTCTTGACCAAATCATTTTCTTTCAAGTGTATTCATTAATATCACATATCTAATACCGGTAGGGTGAACAATTAATTTATTGATTATACTCTAAAAGTTTATTAGATGTGAGCAAATAATAGAAATTTTACCATACCTGGAAACTAAATGGCTCAAAATAATGAGAGATTTTACAAACTCACTCTGGTTTCTCAAACTCATCACAGGGGCCTGATGCAAGACATTACTTTTTAAAATCTTACTGTTATTGTTAAGGCGAACAAGGAACTTTTTCATTGCAAAGCATTCATTAAAACAAAACTTGAGGAGTCAAACTTTGTATTACGGGGACCGAAGATGTGCAGTTTGAATAATAATCTTGAAATTCAGACGTACAAAGATTTTACACACTGATTTTCAACAGTAAATCCACAACCAAAAAAGTTGAATCTTTTGAAAGACATGTCAAAGGTGTGAATCTGAAATTCACTTTTAAAGACATTCACAATGAAATGCACTGTGTAAGTCCAGCATGTTGTCAGCTAAGAAATCAGCAAAAATGAACTATCTCATTACTGGCCATATAGATGAGAAAGGAAAATAAACTCATGTTTACAATGTGGATGTGAAAGAACAGTTTCTAGGTTCAGCTTCAATATTTATGTTAATGAATAATTGATATGTTCATATTGTCTAACAGCTATCTAGACGGATAAAGCTATGTATGCATCTATACATACTTATGCGTTCATACGCATCAGTATAAAACATTGATATTATGTTTTTTCTAGACCAAATTCTAAAAAATGAGTTAAACAGTGAATCTCATAATTGTAGTAGGTCCCACCGAGATTTGAACTCGGATCGCTGGATTCAGAGTCCAGAGTGCTAACCATTACACCATGGAACCCTCTCACACAAGAGTGACTTTTCCATTGAGACAAAAGAGAGCGCATCAGTGATGGCCTTCTCTTATATTGATAAAAAGATATCTCATTTGAATGGTCATAGTGGATAGAGCTTTAATGTGATTTGATTCTTTTCAGCTATATTCTCTATAAAAGTGTTAAATATTCAAATGTTTATCTGAATATAAAAGTTATATCACAATGTTCATCTTTGCCTGTAGCATAATAAAACAGTCTACATTTCCAGACTACTGAAGCAATGTCTCTGTCTCCTGCATGGGTGGCTCCATAGAGCAATGGTTGGCAATTTGGACTTTGCATCCAATGATCCGATTTGAAACCTTGGAGGGACTTTTTTTATTACTCTTGAGCTTTTCCATTTCTTCATCTTTGTTCATTGATAGCTCAAATCCAACACCAGTAGGTTGAAAGAGTCAATTATTGAATGCTTTCAAAATGTCCATCAGCTTGAACAAGTTACATCAATACAAACTTTAAAATACTTTGACATCAAATTTCTTCACAAAGTAGTTAGCCATTATAAAATCATATTCTGATTTTCTCAAACGCATTTCAGATGGGTGATTCACAGCATCACTTTTTTAAGCTTTCCCGCTATTGATAAGGCGAAAATAGCACATTTTGAATGAGAAGTTTTCTTCAATCAAACATAGAGGAACCCAAATGATGATCTCATTCAGCTAGTAAAAATGTTGTTTTATATTAGTATGGAAATCGTGAAAAGAAAATGTTTTTCATGCTGATTTACAACAGTTGATCTCCAATCGTAAAATATAAGCTTTTGGTCGGAGGCATCACAGGTACTGATCAAATTCTAATTTTTGAACATTGTTCACAAATCATATGATATGCTTTATATACATAAACTGTATTGTTGGATCAATACTGAGTAAAAAGTGACTATCTCAATTTCAGGACATATAAAAGAGAAAGAAGTAGAAACTCATGTTTCAAATGCTGAGAGGCAACAACTGTTCATGATTTTCACCTCCACTAATTATATTTATTTTTATAATCTATATGTTTATATGTTCCTATAAATATACAGAGACATATAGCTATATATACAGAGATACATATGTACAGGTTGATTTTTACATGTTTATAAGTAAATGTGATGTTGTTCCAAATAAAACTTCTAAGAACTGAATGGAAAAGAAAATTGTAAAGTTCAGATAAGTCCCACTGAAATTTGTACTCAGATCCCTGTTTTCAGAGTCCAGAGTGCTAACCATGACACCATCCACCCTCCCGTACCAGGGTGAGCTTTCCATTTTGACAGAAGAGATTTGCCTCAGGGGGCAACTTATCTTTCATTGAAAAATATTATCTCACATAAAAACCACTGTTCAACAGAGTTATAACGTTATTTGAGTCTTTTGGGCAACATCCTTCCCCAACATAGTTCAATATGCAAAAGTTTACCAGAATAGGAAAGCAATCCAATACAGTTTCTCTTTGACAGTAGAATATTAAAAACTTTGACATTTCCACATTCCTGCAGCAGTTTATGCTCCTTTCACATGGGAGGTTCCATGGTGTAATGGTTAGCACTTTGGACTTTGAATCCAATGATCCGAGTTCAAATCTCGGTGGGACCATTTTATGACTCTTGACCAAATCATTTTCTTTCAAGTGTATTCATTAATATCACATATCTAATACCGGTAGGGTAAACAATTAATTTATTGATTATACTCTAAAAGTTTATTAGATGTGAGCAAATAATAGAAATTTTACAATACCTAGAAACTATAGGCTCAAAATAATGAGAGATTTTACAAACTCACTCTGGTTTCTCAAACTCATCACAGGGGCCTGATGCAAGACATTACTTTTTAAAATCTTACTGTTATTGTTAAGGCGAACAAGGAACTTTTTCATTGCAAAGCATTCATTAAAACAAAACTTGAGGAGTCAAACTTTGTATTACGGGGACCGAAGATGTGCAGTTTGAATAATAATCTTGAAATTCAGACGTACAAAGATTTTACACACTGATTTTCAACAGTAAATCCACAACCAAAAAAGTTGAATCTTTTGAAAGACATGTCAAAGGTGTGAATCTGAAATTCACTTTTAAAGACATTCACAATGAAATGCACTGTGTAAGTCCAGCATGTTGTCAGCTAAGAAATCAGCAAAAATGAACTATCTCATTACTGGCCATATAGATGAGAAAGGAAAATAAACTCATGTTTACAATGTGGATGTGAAAGAACAGTTTCTAGGTTCAGCTTCAATATTTATGTTAATGAATAATTGATATGTTCATATTGTCTAACAGCTATCTATACGGATAAAGCTATGTATGCATCTATACATACTTATGCGTTCATACGCATCAGTATAAAACATTGATATTATGTTTTTTCTAGACCAAATTCTAAAAAATGAGTTAAACAGTGAATCTCATAATTGTAGTAGGTCCCACCGAGATTTGAACTCGGATCGCTGGATTCAGAGACCAGAGTGCTAACCATTACACCATGGAACCCTCTCACACAAGAGTGACTTTTCCATTGAGACAAAAGAGAGCGCATCAGTGATGGCCTTCTCTTATATTGATAAAAAGATATCTCATTTGAATGGTCATAGTGGATAGAGCTTTAATGTGATTTGATTCTTTTCAGCTATATTCTCTATAAAAGTGTTAAATATTCAAATGTTTATCTGAATATAAAAGTTATATCACACTGTTCATCTTTGCCTGTAGCATAATAAAACAGTCTACATTTCCAGACTACTGAAGCAATGTCTCTGTCTCCTGCATGGGTGGCTCCATAGAGCAATGGTTGGCAATTTGGACTTTGCATCCAATGATCCGATTTGAAACCTTGGAGGGACTTTTTTTATTACTCTTGAGCTTTTCCATTTCTTCATCTTTGTTCATTGATAGCTCAAATCCAACACCAGTAGGTTGAAATAGTCAATTATTGAATGCTTTCAAAATGTCCATCAGCTTGAACAAGTTGCATCAATACAAACTTTAAAATACTTTGACATCAAATTTCTTCACAAAGTAGTTAGCCATTATAAAATCATATTCTGATTTTCTCAAACGCATTTCAGATGGGTGATTCACAGCATCACTTTTTTAAGCTTTCCCGCTATTGATAAGGCGAAAATAGCACATTTTGAATGAGAAGTTATCTTCAATCAAACATAGAGGAACCCAAATGATGATCTCATTCAGCTAGTAAAAATGTTGTTTTATATTAGTATGGAAATCGTGAAAAGAAAATGTTTTTCATGCTGATTTACAACAGTTGATCTCCAATCGTAAAATATAAGCTTTTGGTCGGAGGCATCACAGGTACTGATCAAATTCTAATTTTTGAACATTGTTCACAAATCATATGATATGCTTTATATACATAAACTGTATTGTTGGATCAATACTGAGTAAAAAGTGACTATCTCAATTTCAGAACATATAAAAGAGAAAGAAGTAGAAACTCATGTTTCAAATGCTGAGAGGCAACAACTGTTCATGATTTTCACCTCCACTAATTATATTTATTTTTATAATCTATATGTTTATGTTTTCCTATAAATATACAGAGACATATAGCTATATATACAGAGATACATATGTACAGGTTGATTTTTACATGTTTATAAGTAAATGTGATGTTGTTCCAAATAAAACTTCTAAGAACTGAATGGAAAAGAAAATTGTAAAGTTCAGATAAGTCCCACTGAAATTTGTACTCAGATCCCTGTTTTCAGAGTCCAGAGTGCTAACCATGACACCATCCACCCTCCCGTACCAGGGTGAGCTTTCCATTTTGACAGAAGAGATTTGCCTCAGGGGGCAACTTATCTTTCATTGAAAAATATTATCTCACATAAAAACCACTGTTCAACAGAGTTATAACGTTATTTGAGTCTTTTGGGCAACATCCTTCCCCAACATAGTTCAATATGCAAAAGTTTACCAGAATAGGAAAGCAATCCAATACAGTTTCTCTTTGACAGTAGAATATTAAAAACTTTGACATTTCCACATTCCTGCAGCAGTTTATGCTCCTTTCACATGGGAGGTTCCATGGTGTAATGGTTAGCACTTTGGACTTTGAATCCAATGATCCGAGTTCAAATCTCGGTGGGACCATTTTATGACTCTTGACCAAATCATTTTCTTTCAAGTGTATTCATTAATATCACATATCTAATACCGGTAGGGTGAACAATTAATTTATTGATTATACTCTAAAAGTTTATTAGATGTGAGCAAATAATAGAAATTTTACCATACCTGGAAACTAAATGGCTCAAAATAATGAGAGATTTTACAAACTCACTCTGGTTTCTCAAACTCATCACAGGGGCCTGATGCAAGACATTACTTTTTAAAATCTTACTGTTATTGTTAAGGCGAACAAGGAACTTTTTCATTGCAAAGCATTCATTAAAACAAAACTTGAGGAGTCAAACTTTGTATTACGGGGACCGAAGATGTGCAGTTTGAATAATAATCTTGAAATTCAGACGTACAAAGATTTTACACACTGATTTTCAACAGTAAATCCACAACCAAAAAAGTTGAATCTTTTGAAAGACATGTCAAAGGTGTGAATCTGAAATTCACTTTTAAAGACATTCACAATGAAATGCACTGTGTAAGTCCAGCATGTTGTCAGCTAAGAAATCAGCAAAAATGAACTATCTCATTACTGGCCATATAGATGAGAAAGGAAAATAAACTCATGTTTACAATGTGGATGTGAAAGAACAGTTTCTAGGTTCAGCTTCAATATTTATGTTAATGAATAATTGATATGTTCATATTGTCTAACAGCTATCTAGACGGATAAAGCTATGTATGCATCTATACATACTTATGCGTTCATACGCATCAGTATAAAACATTGATATTATGTTTTTTCTAGACCAAATTCTAAAAAATGAGTTAAACAGTGAATCTCATAATTGTAGTAGGTCCCACCGAGATTTGAACTCGGATCGCTGGATTCAGAGTCCAGAGTGCTAACCATTACACCATGGAACCCTCACACACAAGAGTGACTTTTCCATTGAGACAAAAGAGAGCGCATCAGTGATGGCCTTCTCTTATATTGATAAAAAGATATCTCATTTGAATGGTCATAGTGGATAGAGCTTTAATGTGATTTGATTCTTTTCAGCTATATTCTCTATAAAAGTGTTAAATATTCAAATGTTTATCTGAATATAAAAGTTATATCACAATGTTCATCTTTGCCTGTAGCATAATAAAACAGTCTACATTTCCAGACTACTGAAGCAATGTCTCTGTCTCCTGCATGGGTGGCTCCATAGAGCAATGGTTGGCAATTTGGACTTTGCATCCAATGATCCGATTTGAAACCTTGGAGGGACTTTTTTTATTACTCTTGAGCTTTTCCATTTCTTCATCTTTGTTCATTGATAGCTCAAATCCAACACCAGTAGGTTGAAAGAGTCAATTATTGAATGCTTTCAAAATGTCCATCAGCTTGAACAAGTTACATCAATACAAACTTTAAAATACTTTGACATCAAATTTCTTCACAAAGTAGTTAGCCATTATAAAATCATATTCTGATTTTCTCAAACGCATTTCAGATGGGTGATTCACAGCATCACTTTTTTAAGCTTTCCCGCTATTGATAAGGCGAAAATAGCACATTTTGAATGAGAAGTTTTCTTCAATCAAACATAGAGGAACCCAAATGATGATCTCATTCAGCTAGTAAAAATGTTGTTTTATATTAGTATGGAAATCGTGAAAAGAAAATGTTTTTCATGCTGATTTACAACAGTTGATCTCCAATCGTAAAATATAAGCTTTTGGTCGGAGGCATCACAGGTACTGATCAAATTCTAATTTTTGAACATTGTTCACAAATCATATGATATGCTTTATATACATAAACTGTATTGTTGGATCAATACTGAGTAAAAAGTGACTATCTCAATTTCAGGACATATAAAAGAGAAAGAAGTAGAAACTCATGTTTCAAATGCTGAGAGGCAACAACTGTTCATGATTTTCACCTCCACTAATTATATTTATTTTTATAATCTATATGTTTATATGTTCCTATAAATATACAGAGACATATAGCTATATATACAGAGATACATATGTACAGGTTGATTTTTACATGTTTATAAGTAAATGTGATGTTGTTCCAAATAAAACTTCTAAGAACTGAATGGAAAAGAAAATTGTAAAGTTCAGATAAGTCCCACTGAAATTTGTACTCAGATCCCTGTTTTCAGAGTCCAGAGTGCTAACCATGACACCATCCACCCTCCCGTACCAGGGTGAGCTTTCCATTTTGACAGAAGAGATTTGCCTCAGGGGGCAACTTATCTTTCATTGAAAAATATTATCTCACATAAAAACCACTGTTCAACAGAGTTATAACGTTATTTGAGTCTTTTGGGCAACATCCTTCCCCAACATAGTTCAATATGCAAAAGTTTACCAGAATAGGAAAGCAATCCAATACAGTTTCTCTTTGACAGTAGAATATTAAAAACTTTGACATTTCCACATTCCTGCAGCAGTTTATGCTCCTTTCACATGGGAGGTTCCATGGTGTAATGGTTAGCACTTTGGACTTTGAATCCAATGATCCGAGTTCAAATCTCGGTGGGACCATTTTATGACTCTTGACCAAATCATTTTCTTTCAAGTGTATTCATTAATATCACATATCTAATACCGGTAGGGTAAACAATTAATTTATTGATTATACTCTAAAAGTTTATTAGATGTGAGCAAATAATAGAAATTTTACAATACCTGGAAACTAAAGGCTCAAAATAATGAGAGATTTTACAAACTCACTCTGGTTTCTCAAACTCATCACAGGGGCCTGATGCAAGACATTACTTTTTAAAATCTTACTGTTATTGTTAAGGCGAACAAGGAACTTTTTCATTGCAAAGCATTCATTAAAACAAAACTTGAGGAGTCAAACTTTGTATTACGGGGACCGAAGATGTGCAGTTTGAATAATAATCTTGAAATTCAGAAGTACAAAGATTTTACACACTGATTTTCAACAGTAAATCCACAACCAAAAAAGTTGAATCTTTTGAAAGACATGTCAAAGGTGTGAATCTGAAATTCACTTTTAAAGACATTCACAATGAAATGCACTGTGTAAGTCCAGCATGTTGTCAGCTAAGAAATCAGCAAAAATGAACTATCTCATTACTGGCCATATAGATGAGAAAGGAAAATAAACTCATGTTTACAATGTGGATGTGAAAGAACAGTTTCTAGGTTCAGCTTCAATATTTATGTTAATGAATAATTGATATGTTCATATTGTCTAACAGCTATCTAGACGGATAAAGCTATGTATGCGTGTATACATACTTATGCGTTCATACGCATCAGTATAAAACATTGATATTATGTTTTTTCTAGACCAAATTCTAAAAAATGAGTTAAACAGTGAATCTCATAATTGTAGTAGGTCCCACCGAGATTTGAACTCGGATCGCTGGATTCAGAGTCCAGAGTGCTAACCATTACACCATGGAACCCTCTCACACAAGAGTGACTTTTCCATTGAGACAAAAGAGAGCGCATCAGTGATGGCCTTCTCTTATATTGATAAAAAGATATCTCATTTGAATGGTCATAGTGGATAGAGCTTTAATGTGATTTGATTCTTTTCAGCTATATTCTCTATAAAAGTGTTAAATATTCAAATGTTTATCTGAATATAAAAGTTTTATCACACTGTTCATCTTTGCCTGTAGCATAATAAAACAGTCTACATTTCCAGACTACTGAAGCAATGTCTCTGTCTCCTGCATGGGTGGCTCCATAGAGCAATGGTTGGCAATTTGGACTTTGCATCCAATGATCCGATTTGAAACCTTGGAGGGACTTTTTTTATTACTCTTGAGCTTTTCCATTTCTTCATCTTTGTTCATTGATAGCTCAAATCCAACACCAGTAGGTTGAAATAGTCAATTATTGAATGCTTTCAAAATGTCCATCAGCTTGAACAAGTTGCATCAATACAAACTTTAAAATACTTTGACATCAAATTTCTTCACAAAGTAGTTAGCCATTATAAAATCATATTCTGATTTTCTCAAACGCATTTCAGATGGGTGATTCACAGCATCACTTTTTTAAGCTTTCCCGCTATTGATAAGGCGAAAATAGCACATTTTGAATGAGAAGTTATCTTCAATCAAACATAGAGGAACCCAAATGATGATCTCATTCAGCTAGTAAAAATGTTGTTTTATATTAGTATGGAAATCGTGAAAAGAAAATGTTTTTCATGCTGATTTACAACAGTTGATCTCCAATCGTAAAATATAAGCTTTTGGTCGGAGGCATCACAGGTACTGATCAAATTCTAATTTTTGAACATTGTTCACAAATCATATGATATGCTTTATATACATAAACTGTATTGTTGGATCAATACTGAGTAAAAAGTGACTATCTCAATTTCAGGACATATAAAAGAGAAAGAAGTAGAAACTCATGTTTCAAATGCTGAGAGGCAACAACTGTTCATGATTTTCACCTCCACTAATTATATTTATTTTTATAATCTATATGTTTATATGTTCCTATAAATATACAGAGACATATAGCTATATATACAGAGATACATATGTACAGGTTGATTTTTACATGTTTATAAGTAAATGTGATGTTGTTCCAAATAAAACTTCTAAGAACTGAATGGAAAAGAAAATTGTAAAGTTCAGAAAAGTCCCACTGAAATTTGTACTCAGATCCCTGTTTTCAGAGTCCAGAGTGCTAACCATGACACCATCCACCCTCCCGTACCAGGGTGAGCTTTCCATTTTGACAGAAGAGATTTGCCTCAGGGGGCAACTTATCTTTCATTGAAAAATATTATCTCACATAAAAACCACTGTTCAACAGAGTTATAACGTTATTTGAGTCTTTTGGGCAACATCCTTCCCCAACATAGTTCAATATGCAAAAGTTTACCAGAATAGGAAAGCAATCCAATACAGTTTCTCTTTGACAGTAGAATATTAAAAACTTTGACATTTCCACATTCCTGCAGCAGTTTATGCTCCTTTCACATGGGAGGTTCCATGGTGTAATGGTTAGCACTTTGGACTTTGAATCCAATGATCCGAGTTCAAATCTCGGTGGGACCATTTTATGACTCTTGACCAAATCATTTTCTTTCAAGTGTATTCATTAATATCACATATCTAATACCGGTAGGGTAAACAATTAATTTATTGATTATACTCTAAAAGTTTATTAGATGTGAGCAAATAATAGAAATTTTACAATACCTGGAAACTAAAGGCTCAAAATAATGAGAGATTTTACAAACTCACTCTGGTTTCTCAAACTCATCACAGGGGCCTGATGCAAGACATTACTTTTTAAAATCTTACTGTTATTGTTAAGGCGAACAAGGAACTTTTTCATTGCAAAGCATTCATTAAAACAAAACTTGAGGAGTCAAACTTTGTATTACGGGGACCGAAGATGTGCAGTTTGAATAATAATCTTGAAATTCAGAAGTACAAAGATTTTACACACTGATTTTCAACAGTAAATCCACAACCAAAAAAGTTGAATCTTTTGAAAGACATGTCAAAGGTGTGAATCTGAAATTCACTTTTAAAGACATTCACAATGAAATGCACTGTGTAAGTCCAGCATGTTGTCAGCTAAGAAATCAGCAAAAATGAACTATCTCATTACTGGCCATATAGATGAGAAAGGAAAATAAACTCATGTTTACAATGTGGATGTGAAAGAACAGTTTCTAGGTTCAGCTTCAATATTTATGTTAATGAATAATTGATATGTTCATATTGTCTAACAGCTATCTAGACGGATAAAGCTATGTATGCATCTATACATACTTATGCGTTCATACGCATCAGTATAAAACATTGATATTATGTTTTTTCTAGACCAAATTCTAAAAAATGAGTTAAACAGTGAATCTCCTAATTGTAGTAGGTCCCACCGAGATTTGAACTCGGATCGCTGGATTCAGAGTCCAGAGTGCTAACCATTACACCATGGAACCCTCTCACACAAGAGTGACTTTTCCATTGAGACAAAAGAGAGCGCATCAGTGATGGCCTTCTCTTATATTGATAAAAAGATATCTCATTTGAATGGTCATAGTGGATAGAGCTTTAATGTGATTTGATTCTTTTCAG
This sequence comes from Triturus cristatus, assembly GCF_964204655.1. Taxonomy (NCBI): domain Eukaryota; kingdom Metazoa; phylum Chordata; class Amphibia; order Caudata; family Salamandridae; genus Triturus; species Triturus cristatus. The sequence goes on from NC_140588.1 coordinate 552,025,415, forward strand.
CTATATTCTCTATAAAAGTGTTAAATATTCAAATGTTTATCTGAATATAAAAGTTATATCACACTGTTCATCTTTGCCTGTAGCATAATAAAACAGTCTACATTTCCAGACTACTGAAGCAATGTCTCTGTCTCCTGCATGGGTGGCTCCATAGAGCAATGGTTGGCAATTTGGACTTTGCATCCAATGATCCGATTTGAAACCTTGGAGGGACTTTTTTTATTACTCTTGAGCTTTTCCATTTCTTCATCTTTGTTCATTGATAGCTCAAATCCAACACCAGTAGGTTGAAATAGTCAATTATTGAATGCTTTCAAAATGTCCATCAGCTTGAACAAGTTGCATCAATACAAACTTTAAAATACTTTGACATCAAATTTCTTCACAAAGTAGTTAGCCATTATAAAATCATATTCTGATTTTCTCAAACGCATTTCAGATGGGTGATTCACAGCATCACTTTTTTAAGCTTTCCCGCTATTGATAAGGCGAAAATAGCACATTTTGAATGAGAAGTTATCTTCAATCAAACATAGAGGAACCCAAATGATGATCTCATTCAGCTAGTAAAAATGTTGTTTTATATTAGTATGGAAATCGTGAAAAGAAAATGTTTTTCATGCTGATTTACAACAGTTGATCTCCAATCGTAAAATATAAGCTTTTGGTCGGAGGCATCACAGGTACTGATCAAATTCTAATTTTTGAACATTGTTCACAAATCATATGATATGCTTTATATACATAAACTGTATTGTTGGATCAATACTGAGTAAAAAGTGACTATCTCAATTTCAGGACATATAAAAGAGAAAGAAGTAGAAACTCATGTTTCAAATGCTGAGAGGCAACAACTGTTCATGATTTTCACCTCCACTAATTATATTTATTTTTATAATCTATATGTTTATGTTTTCCTATAAATATACAGAGACATATAGCTATATATACAGAGATACATATGTACAGGTTGATTTTTACATGTTTATAAGTAAATGTGATGTTGTTCCAAATAAAACTTCTAAGAACTGAATGGAAAAGAAAATTGTAAAGTTCAGATAAGTCCCACTGAAATTTGTACTCAGATCCCTGTTTTCAGAGTCCAGAGTGCTAACCATGACACCATCCACCCTCCCGTACCAGGGTGAGCTTTCCATTTTGACAGAAGAGATTTGCCTCAGGGGGCAACTTATCTTTCATTGAAAAATATTATCTCACATAAAAACCACTGTTCAACAGAGTTATAACGTTATTTGAGTCTTTTGGGCAACATCCTTCCCCAACATAGTTCAATATGCAAAAGTTTACCAGAATAGGAAAGCAATCCAATACAGTTTCTCTTTGACAGTAGAATATTAAAAACTTTGACATTTCCACATTCCTGCAGCAGTTTATGCTCCTTTCACATGGGAGGTTCCATGGTGTAATGGTTAGCACTTTGGACTTTGAATCCAATGATCCGAGTTCAAATCTCGGTGGGACCATTTTATGACTCTTGACCAAATCATTTTCTTTCAAGTGTATTCATTAATATCACATATCTAATACCGGTAGGGTGAACAATTAATTTATTGATTATACTCTAAAAGTTTATTAGATGTGAGCAAATAATAGAAATTTTACCATACCTGGAAACTAAATGGCTCAAAATAATGAGAGATTTTACAAACTCACTCTGGTTTCTCAAACTCATCACAGGGGCCTGATGCAAGACATTACTTTTTAAAATCTTACTGTTATTGTTAAGGCGAACAAGGAACTTTTTCATTGCAAAGCATTCATTAAAACAAAACTTGAGGAGTCAAACTTTGTATTACGGGGACCGAAGATGTGCAGTTTGAATAATAATCTTGAAATTCAGACGTACAAAGATTTTACACACTGATTTTCAACAGTAAATCCACAACCAAAAAAGTTGAATCTTTTGAAAGACATGTCAAAGGTGTGAATCTGAAATTCACTTTTAAAGACATTCACAATGAAATGCACTGTGTAAGTCCAGCATGTTGTCAGCTAAGAAATCAGCAAAAATGAACTATCTCATTACTGGCCATATAGATGAGAAAGGAAAATAAACTCATGTTTACAATGTGGATGTGAAAGAACAGTTTCTAGGTTCAGCTTCAATATTTATGTTAATGAATAATTGATATGTTCATATTGTCTAACAGCTATCTAGACGGATAAAGCTATGTATGCATCTATACATACTTATGCGTTCATACGCATCAGTATAAAACATTGATATTATGTTTTTTCTAGACCAAATTCTAAAAAATGAGTTAAACAGTGAATCTCATAATTGTAGTAGGTCCCACCGAGATTTGAACTCGGATCGCTGGATTCAGAGTCCAGAGTGCTAACCATTACACCATGGAACCCTCTCACACAAGAGTGACTTTTCCATTGAGACAAAAGAGAGCGCATCAGTGATGGCCTTCTCTTATATTGATAAAAAGATATCTCATTTGAATGGTCATAGTGGATAGAGCTTTAATGTGATTTGATTCTTTTCAGCTATATTCTCTATAAAAGTGTTAAATATTCAAATGTTTATCTGAATATAAAAGTTATATCACAATGTTCATCTTTGCCTGTAGCATAATAAAACAGTCTACATTTCCAGACTACTGAAGCAATGTCTCTGTCTCCTGCATGGGTGGCTCCATAGAGCAATGGTTGGCAATTTGGACTTTGCATCCAATGATCCGATTTGAAACCTTGGAGGGACTTTTTTTATTACTCTTGAGCTTTTCCATTTCTTCATCTTTGTTCATTGATAGCTCAAATCCAACACCAGTAGGTTGAAAGAGTCAATTATTGAATGCTTTCAAAATGTCCATCAGCTTGAACAAGTTACATCAATACAAACTTTAAAATACTTTGACATCAAATTTCTTCACAAAGTAGTTAGCCATTATAAAATCATATTCTGATTTTCTCAAACGCATTTCAGATGGGTGATTCACAGCATCACTTTTTTAAGCTTTCCCGCTATTGATAAGGCGAAAATAGCACATTTTGAATGAGAAGTTTTCTTCAATCAAACATAGAGGAACCCAAATGATGATCTCATTCAGCTAGTAAAAATGTTGTTTTATATTAGTATGGAAATCGTGAAAAGAAAATGTTTTTCATGCTGATTTACAACAGTTGATCTCCAATCGTAAAATATAAGCTTTTGGTCGGAGGCATCACAGGTACTGATCAAATTCTAATTTTTGAACATTGTTCACAAATCATATGATATGCTTTATATACATAAACTGTATTGTTGGATCAATACTGAGTAAAAAGTGACTATCTCAATTTCAGGACATATAAAAGAGAAAGAAGTAGAAACTCATGTTTCAAATGCTGAGAGGCAACAACTGTTCATGATTTTCACCTCCACTAATTATATTTATTTTTATAATCTATATGTTTATGTTTTCCTATAAATATACAGAGACATATAGCTATATATACAGAGATACATATGTACAGGTTGATTTTTACATGTTTATAAGTAAATGTGATGTTGTTCCAAATAAAACTTCTAAGAACTGAATGGAAAAGAAAATTGTAAAGTTCAGATAAGTCCCACTGAAATTTGTACTCAGATCCCTGTTTTCAGAGTCCAGAGTGCTAACCATGACACCATCCACCCTCCCGTACCAGGGTGAGCTTTCCATTTTGACAGAAGAGATTTGCCTCAGGGGGCAACTTATCTTTCATTGAAAAATATTATCTCACATAAAAACCACTGTTCAACAGAGTTATAACGTTATTTGAGTCTTTTGGGCAACATCCTTCCCCAACATAGTTCAATATGCAAAAGTTTACCAGAATAGGAAAGCAATCCAATACAGTTTCTCTTTGACAGTAGAATATTAAAAACTTTGACATTTCCACATTCCTGCAGCAGTTTATGCTCCTTTCACATGGGAGGTTCCATGGTGTAATGGTTAGCACTTTGGACTTTGAATCCAATGATCCGAGTTCAAATCTCGGTGGGACCATTTTATGACTCTTGACCAAATCATTTTCTTTCAAGTGTATTCATTAATATCACATATCTAATACCGGTAGGGTGAACAATTAATTTATTGATTATACTCTAAAAGTTTATTAGATGTGAGCAAATAATAGAAATTTTACCATACCTGGAAACTAAATGGCTCAAAATAATGAGAGATTTTACAAACTCACTCTGGTTTCTCAAACTCATCACAGGGGCCTGATGCAAGACATTACTTTTTAAAATCTTACTGTTATTGTTAAGGCGAACAAGGAACTTTTTCATTGCAAAGCATTCATTAAAACAAAACTTGAGGAGTCAAACTTTGTATTACGGGGACCGAAGATGTGCAGTTTGAATAATAATCTTGAAATTCAGACGTACAAAGATTTTACACACTGATTTTCAACAGTAAATCCACAACCAAAAAAGTTGAATCTTTTGAAAGACATGTCAAAGGTGTGAATCTGAAATTCACTTTTAAAGACATTCACAATGAAATGCACTGTGTAAGTCCAGCATGTTGTCAGCTAAGAAATCAGCAAAAATGAACTATCTCATTACTGGCCATATAGATGAGAAAGGAAAATAAACTCATGTTTACAATGTGGATGTGAAAGAACAGTTTCTAGGTTCAGCTTCAATATTTATGTTAATGAATAATTGATATGTTCATATTGTCTAACAGCTATCTAGACGGATAAAGCTATGTATGCATCTATACATACTTATGCGTTCATACGCATCAGTATAAAACATTGATATTATGTTTTTTCTAGACCAAATTCTAAAAAATGAGTTAAACAGTGAATCTCATAATTGTAGTAGGTCCCACCGAGATTTGAACTCGGATCGCTGGATTCAGAGTCCAGAGTGCTAACCATTACACCATGGAACCCTCTCACACAAGAGTGACTTTTCCATTGAGACAAAAGAGAGCGCATCAGTGATGGCCTTCTCTTATATTGATAAAAAGATATCTCATTTGAATGGTCATAGTGGATAGAGCTTTAATGTGATTTGATTCTTTTCAGCTATATTCTCTATAAAAGTGTTAAATATTCAAATGTTTATCTGAATATAAAAGTTATATCACAATGTTCATCTTTGCCTGTAGCATAATAAAACAGTCTACATTTCCAGACTACTGAAGCAATGTCTCTGTCTCCTGCATGGGTGGCTCCATAGAGCAATGGTTGGCAATTTGGACTTTGCATCCAATGATCCGATTTGAAACCTTGGAGGGACTTTTTTTATTACTCTTGAGCTTTTCCATTTCTTCATCTTTGTTCATTGATAGCTCAAATCCAACACCAGTAGGTTGAAAGAGTCAATTATTGAATGCTTTCAAAATGTCCATCAGCTTGAACAAGTTACATCAATACAAACTTTAAAATACTTTGACATCAAATTTCTTCACAAAGTAGTTAGCCATTATAAAATCATATTCTGATTTTCTCAAACGCATTTCAGATGGGTGATTCACAGCATCACTTTTTTAAGCTTTCCCGCTATTGATAAGGCGAAAATAGCACATTTTGAATGAGAAGTTTTCTTCAATCAAACATAGAGGAACCCAAATGATGATCTCATTCAGCTAGTAAAAATGTTGTTTTATATTAGTATGGAAATCGTGAAAAGAAAATGTTTTTCATGCTGATTTACAACAGTTGATCTCCAATCGTAAAATATAAGCTTTTGGTCGGAGGCATCACAGGTACTGATCAAATTCTAATTTTTGAACATTGTTCACAAATCATATGATATGCTTTATATACATAAACTGTATTGTTGGATCAATACTGAGTAAAAAGTGACTATCTCAATTTCAGGACATATAAAAGAGAAAGAAGTAGAAACTCATGTTTCAAATGCTGAGAGGCAACAACTGTTCATGATTTTCACCTCCACTAATTATATTTATTTTTATAATCTATATGTTTATGTTTTCCTATAAATATACAGAGACATATAGCTATATATACAGAGATACATATGTACAGGTTGATTTTTACATGTTTATAAGTAAATGTGATGTTGTTCCAAATAAAACTTCTAAGAACTGAATGGAAAAGAAAATTGTAAAGTTCAGATAAGTCCCACTGAAATTTGTACTCAGATCCCTGTTTTCAGAGTCCAGAGTGCTAACCATGACACCATCCACCCTCCCGTACCAGGGTGAGCTTTCCATTTTGACAGAAGAGATTTGCCTCAGGGGGCAACTTATCTTTCATTGAAAAATATTATCTCACATAAAAACCACTGTTCAACAGAGTTATAACGTTATTTGAGTCTTTTGGGCAACATCCTTCCCCAACATAGTTCAATATGCAAAAGTTTACCAGAATAGGAAAGCAATCCAATACAGTTTCTCTTTGACAGTAGAATATTAAAAACTTTGACATTTCCACATTCCTGCAGCAGTTTATGCTCCTTTCACATGGGAGGTTCCATGGTGTAATGGTTAGCACTTTGGACTTTGAATCCAATGATCCGAGTTCAAATCTCGGTGGGACCATTTTATGACTCTTGACCAAATCATTTTCTTTCAAGTGTATTCATTAATATCACATATCTAATACCGGTAGGGTGAACAATTAATTTATTGATTATACTCTAAAAGTTTATTAGATGTGAGCAAATAATAGAAATTTTACCATACCTGGAAACTAAATGGCTCAAAATAATGAGAGATTTTACAAACTCACTCTGGTTTCTCAAACTCATCACAGGGGCCTGATGCAAGACATTACTTTTTAAAATCTTACTGTTATTGTTAAGGCGAACAAGGAACTTTTTCATTGCAAAGCATTCATTAAAACAAAACTTGAGGAGTCAAACTTTGTATTACGGGGACCGAAGATGTGCAGTTTGAATAATAATCTTGAAATTCAGACGTACAAAGATTTTACACACTGATTTTCAACAGTAAATCCACAACCAAAAAAGTTGAATCTTTTGAAAGACATGTCAAAGGTGTGAATCTGAAATTCACTTTTAAAGACATTCACAATGAAATGCACTGTGTAAGTCCAGCATGTTGTCAGCTAAGAAATCAGCAAAAATGAACTATCTCATTACTGGCCATATAGATGAGAAAGGAAAATAAACTCATGTTTACAATGTGGATGTGAAAGAACAGTTTCTAGGTTCAGCTTCAATATTTATGTTAATGAATAATTGATATGTTCATATTGTCTAACAGCTATCTAGACGGATAAAGCTATGTATGCATCTATACATACTTATGCGTTCATACGCATCAGTATAAAACATTGATATTATGTTTTTTCTAGACCAAATTCTAAAAAATGAGTTAAACAGTGAATCTCATAATTGTAGTAGGTCCCACCGAGATTTGAACTCGGATCGCTGGATTCAGAGTCCAGAGTGCTAACCATTACACCATGGAACCCTCTCACACAAGAGTGACTTTTCCATTGAGACAAAAGAGAGCGCATCAGTGATGGCCTTCTCTTATATTGATAAAAAGATATCTCATTTGAATGGTCATAGTGGATAGAGCTTTAATGTGATTTGATTCTTTTCAGCTATATTCTCTATAAAAGTGTTAAATATTCAAATGTTTATCTGAATATAAAAGTTATATCACAATGTTCATCTTTGCCTGTAGCATAATAAAACAGTCTACATTTCCAGACTACTGAAGCAATGTCTCTGTCTCCTGCATGGGTGGCTCCATAGAGCAATGGTTGGCAATTTGGACTTTGCATCCAATGATCCGATTTGAAACCTTGGAGGGACTTTTTTTATTACTCTTGAGCTTTTCCATTTCTTCATCTTTGTTCATTGATAGCTCAAATCCAACACCAGTAGGTTGAAAGAGTCAATTATTGAATGCTTTCAAAATGTCCATCAGCTTGAACAAGTTACATCAATACAAACTTTAAAATACTTTGACATCAAATTTCTTCACAAAGTAGTTAGCCATTATAAAATCATATTCTGATTTTCTCAAACGCATTTCAGATGGGTGATTCACAGCATCACTTTTTTAAGCTTTCCCGCTATTGATAAGGCGAAAATAGCACATTTTGAATGAGAAGTTTTCTTCAATCAAACATAGAGGAACCCAAATGATGATCTCATTCAGCTAGTAAAAATGTTGTTTTATATTAGTATGGAAATCGTGAAAAGAAAATGTTTTTCATGCTGATTTACAACAGTTGATCTCCAATCGTAAAATATAAGCTTTTGGTCGGAGGCATCACAGGTACTGATCAAATTCTAATTTTTGAACATTGTTCACAAATCATATGATATGCTTTATATACATAAACTGTATTGTTGGATCAATACTGAGTAAAAAGTGACTATCTCAATTTCAGGACATATAAAAGAGAAAGAAGTAGAAACTCATGTTTCAAATGCTGAGAGGCAACAACTGTTCATGATTTTCACCTCCACTAATTATATTTATTTTTATAATCTATATGTTTATGTTTTCCTATAAATATACAGAGACATATAGCTATATATACAGAGATACATATGTACAGGTTGATTTTTACATGTTTATAAGTAAATGTGATGTTGTTCCAAATAAAACTTCTAAGAACTGAATGGAAAAGAAAATTGTAAAGTTCAGATAAGTCCCACTGAAATTTGTACTCAGATCCCTGTTTTCAGAGTCCAGAGTGCTAACCATGACACCATCCACCCTCCCGTACCAGGGTGAGCTTTCCATTTTGACAGAAGAGATTTGCCTCAGGGGGCAACTTATCTTTCATTGAAAAATATTATCTCACATAAAAACCACTGTTCAACAGAGTTATAACGTTATTTGAGTCTTTTGGGCAACATCCTTCCCCAACATAGTTCAATATGCAAAAGTTTACCAGAATAGGAAAGCAATCCAATACAGTTTCTCTTTGACAGTAGAATATTAAAAACTTTGACATTTCCACATTCCTGCAGCAGTTTATGCTCCTTTCACATGGGAGGTTCCATGGTGTAATGGTTAGCACTTTGGACTTTGAATCCAATGATCCGAGTTCAAATCTCGGTGGGACCATTTTATGACTCTTGACCAAATCATTTTCTTTCAAGTGTATTCATTAATATCACATATCTAATACCGGTAGGGTGAACAATTAATTTATTGATTATACTCTAAAAGTTTATTAGATGTGAGCAAATAATAGAAATTTTACCATACCTGGAAACTAAATGGCTCAAAATAATGAGAGATTTTACAAACTCACTCTGGTTTCTCAAACTCATCACAGGGGCCTGATGCAAGACATTACTTTTTAAAATCTTACTGTTATTGTTAAGGCGAACAAGGAACTTTTTCATTGCAAAGCATTCATTAAAACAAAACTTGAGGAGTCAAACTTTGTATTACGGGGACCGAAGATGTGCAGTTTGAATAATAATCTTGAAATTCAGACGTACAAAGATTTTACACACTGATTTTCAACAGTAAATCCACAACCAAAAAAGTTGAATCTTTTGAAAGACATGTCAAAGGTGTGAATCTGAAATTCACTTTTAAAGACATTCACAATGAAATGCACTGTGTAAGTCCAGCATGTTGTCAGCTAAGAAATCAGCAAAAATGAACTATCTCATTACTGGCCATATAGATGAGAAAGGAAAATAAACTCATGTTTACAATGTGGATGTGAAAGAACAGTTTCTAGGTTCAGCTTCAATATTTATGTTAATGAATAATTGATATGTTCATATTGTCTAACAGCTATCTAGACGGATAAAGCTATGTATGCATCTATACATACTTATGCGTTCATACGCATCAGTATAAAACATTGATATTATGTTTTTTCTAGACCAAATTCTAAAAAATGAGTTAAACAGTGAATCTCATAATTGTAGTAGGTCCCACCGAGATTTGAACTCGGATCGCTGGATTCAGAGTCCAGAGTGCTAACCATTACACCATGGAACCCTCTCACACAAGAGTGACTTTTCCATTGAGACAAAAGAGAGCGCATCAGTGATGGCCTTCTCTTATATTGATAAAAAGATATCTCATTTGAATGGTCATAGTGGATAGAGCTTTAATGTGATTTGATTCTTTTCAGCTATATTCTCTATAAAAGTGTTAAATATTCAAATGTTTATCTGAATATAAAAGTTATATCACAATGTTCATCTTTGCCTGTAGCATAATAAAACAGTCTACATTTCCAGACTACTGAAGCAATGTCTCTGTCTCCTGCATGGGTGGCTCCATAGAGCAATGGTTGGCAATTTGGACTTTGCATCCAATGATCCGATTTGAAACCTTGGAGGGACTTTTTTTATTACTCTTGAGCTTTTCCATTTCTTCATCTTTGTTCATTGATAGCTCAAATCCAACACCAGTAGGTTGAAAGAGTCAATTATTGAATGCTTTCAAAATGTCCATCAGCTTGAACAAGTTACATCAATACAAACTTTAAAATACTTTGACATCAAATTTCTTCACAAAGTAGTTAGCCATTATAAAATCATATTCTGATTTTCTCAAACGCATTTCAGATGGGTGATTCACAGCATCACTTTTTTAAGCTTTCCCGCTATTGATAAGGCGAAAATAGCACATTTTGAATGAGAAGTTTTCTTCAATCAAACATAGAGGAACCCAAATGATGATCTCATTCAGCTAGTAAAAATGTTGTTTTATATTAGTATGGAAATCGTGAAAAGAAAATGTTTTTCATGCTGATTTACAACAGTTGATCTCCAATCGTAAAATATAAGCTTTTGGTCGGAGGCATCACAGGTACTGATCAAATTCTAATTTTTGAACATTGTTCACAAATCATATGATATGCTTTATATACATAAACTGTATTGTTGGATCAATACTGAGTAAAAAGTGACTATCTCAATTTCAGGACATATAAAAGAGAAAGAAGTAGAAACTCATGTTTCAAATGCTGAGAGGCAACAACTGTTCATGATTTTCACCTCCACTAATTATATTTATTTTTATAATCTATATGTTTATGTTTTCCTATAAATATACAGAGACATATAGCTATATATACAGAGATACATATGTACAGGTTGATTTTTACATGTTTATAAGTAAATGTGATGTTGTTCCAAATAAAACTTCTAAGAACTGAATGGAAAAGAAAATTGTAAAGTTCAGATAAGTCCCACTGAAATTTGTACTCAGATCCCTGTTTTCAGAGTCCAGAGTGCTAACCATGACACCATCCACCCTCCCGTACCAGGGTGAGCTTTCCATTTTGACAGAAGAGATTTGCCTCAGGGGGCAACTTATCTTTCATTGAAAAATATTATCTCACATAAAAACCACTGTTCAACAGAGTTATAACGTTATTTGAGTCTTTTGGGCAACATCCTTCCCCAACATAGTTCAATATGCAAAAGTTTACCAGAATAGGAAAGCAATCCAATACAGTTTCTCTTTGACAGTAGAATATTAAAAACTTTGACATTTCCACATTCCTGCAGCAGTTTATGCTCCTTTCACATGGGAGGTTCCATGGTGTAATGGTTAGCACTTTGGACTTTGAATCCAATGATCCGAGTTCAAATCTCGGTGGGACCATTTTATGACTCTTGACCAAATCATTTTCTTTCAAGTGTATTCATTAATATCACATATCTAATACCGGTAGGGTGAACAATTAATTTATTGATTATACTCTAAAAGTTTATTAGATGTGAGCAAATAATAGAAATTTTACCATACCTGGAAACTAAATGGCTCAAAATAATGAGAGATTTTACAAACTCACTCTGGTTTCTCAAACTCATCACAGGGGCCTGATGCAAGACATTACTTTTTAAAATCTTACTGTTATTGTTAAGGCGAACAAGGAACTTTTTCATTGCAAAGCATTCATTAAAACAAAACTTGAGGAGTCAAACTTTGTATTACGGGGACCGAAGATGTGCAGTTTGAATAATAATCTTGAAATTCAGACGTACAAAGATTTTACACACTGATTTTCAACAGTAAATCCACAACCAAAAAAGTTGAATCTTTTGAAAGACATGTCAAAGGTGTGAATCTGAAATTCACTTTTAAAGACATTCACAATGAAATGCACTGTGTAAGTCCAGCATGTTGTCAGCTAAGAAATCAGCAAAAATGAACTATCTCATTACTGGCCATATAGATGAGAAAGGAAAATAAACTCATGTTTACAATGTGGATGTGAAAGAACAGTTTCTAGGTTCAGCTTCAATATTTATGTTAATGAATAATTGATATGTTCATATTGTCTAACAGCTATCTAGACGGATAAAGCTATGTATGCATCTATACATACTTATGCGTTCATACGCATCAGTATAAAACATTGATATTATGTTTTTTCTAGACCAAATTCTAAAAAATGAGTTAAACAGTGAATCTCATAATTGTAGTAGGTCCCACCGAGATTTGAACTCGGATCGCTGGATTCAGAGTCCAGAGTGCTAACCATTACACCATGGAACCCTCTCACACAAGAGTGACTTTTCCATTGAGACAAAAGAGAGCGCATCAGTGATGGCCTTCTCTTATATTGATAAAAAGATATCTCATTTGAATGGTCATAGTGGATAGAGCTTTAATGTGATTTGATTCTTTTCAGCTATATTCTCTATAAAAGTGTTAAATATTCAAATGTTTATCTGAATATAAAAGTTATATCACAATGTTCATCTTTGCCTGTAGCATAATAAAACAGTCTACATTTCCAGACTACTGAAGCAATGTCTCTGTCTCCTGCATGGGTGGCTCCATAGAGCAATGGTTGGCAATTTGGACTTTGCATCCAATGATCCGATTTGAAACCTTGGAGGGACTTTTTTTATTACTCTTGAGCTTTTCCATTTCTTCATCTTTGTTCATTGATAGCTCAAATCCAACACCAGTAGGTTGAAAGAGTCAATTATTGAATGCTTTCAAAATGTCCATCAGCTTGAACAAGTTACATCAATACAAACTTTAAAATACTTTGACATCAAATTTCTTCACAAAGTAGTTAGCCATTATAAAATCATATTCTGATTTTCTCAAACGCATTTCAGATGGGTGATTCACAGCATCACTTTTTTAAGCTTTCCCGCTATTGATAAGGCGAAAATAGCACATTTTGAATGAGAAGTTTTCTTCAATCAAACATAGAGGAACCCAAATGATGATCTCATTCAGCTAGTAAAAATGTTGTTTTATATTAGTATGGAAATCGTGAAAAGAAAATGTTTTTCATGCTGATTTACAACAGTTGATCTCCAATCGTAAAATATAAGCTTTTGGTCGGAGGCATCACAGGTACTGATCAAATTCTAATTTTTGAACATTGTTCACAAATCATATGATATGCTTTATATACATAAACTGTATTGTTGGATCAATACTGAGTAAAAAGTGACTATCTCAATTTCAGGACATATAAAAGAGAAAGAAGTAGAAACTCATGTTTCAAATGCTGAGAGGCAACAACTGTTCATGATTTTCACCTCCACTAATTATATTTATTTTTATAATCTATATGTTTATGTTTTCCTATAAATATACAGAGACATATAGCTATATATACAGAGATACATATGTACAGGTTGATTTTTACATGTTTATAAGTAAATGTGATGTTGTTCCAAATAAAACTTCTAAGAACTGAATGGAAAAGAAAATTGTAAAGTTCAGATAAGTCCCACTGAAATTTGTACTCAGATCCCTGTTTTCAGAGTCCAGAGTGCTAACCATGACACCATCCACCCTCCCGTACCAGGGTGAGCTTTCCATTTTGACAGAAGAGATTTGCCTCAGGGGGCAACTTATCTTTCATTGAAAAATATTATCTCACATAAAAACCACTGTTCAACAGAGTTATAACGTTATTTGAGTCTTTTGGGCAACATCCTTCCCCAACATAGTTCAATATGCAAAAGTTTACCAGAATAGGAAAGCAATCCAATACAGTTTCTCTTTGACAGTAGAATATTAAAAACTTTGACATTTCCACATTCCTGCAGCAGTTTATGCTCCTTTCACATGGGAGGTTCCATGGTGTAATGGTTAGCACTTTGGACTTTGAATCCAATGATCCGAGTTCAAATCTCGGTGGGACCATTTTATGACTCTTGACCAAATCATTTTCTTTCAAGTGTATTCATTAATATCACATATCTAATACCGGTAGGGTGAACAATTAATTTATTGATTATACTCTAAAAGTTTATTAGATGTGAGCAAATAATAGAAATTTTACCATACCTGGAAACTAAATGGCTCAAAATAATGAGAGATTTTACAAACTCACTCTGGTTTCTCAAACTCATCACAGGGGCCTGATGCAAGACATTACTTTTTAAAATCTTACTGTTATTGTTAAGGCGAACAAGGAACTTTTTCATTGCAAAGCATTCATTAAAACAAAACTTGAGGAGTCAAACTTTGTATTACGGGGACCGAAGATGTGCAGTTTGAATAATAATCTTGAAATTCAGACGTACAAAGATTTTACACACTGATTTTCAACAGTAAATCCACAACCAAAAAAGTTGAATCTTTTGAAAGACATGTCAAAGGTGTGAATCTGAAATTCACTTTTAAAGACATTCACAATGAAATGCACTGTGTAAGTCCAGCATGTTGTCAGCTAAGAAATCAGCAAAAATGAACTATCTCATTACTGGCCATATAGATGAGAAAGGAAAATAAACTCATGTTTACAATGTGGATGTGAAAGAACAGTTTCTAGGTTCAGCTTCAATATTTATGTTAATGAATAATTGATATGTTCATATTGTCTAACAGCTATCTAGATGGATAAAGCTATGTATGCATCTATACATACTTATGCGTTCATACGCATCAGTATAAAACATTGATATTATGTTTTTTCTAGACCAAATTCTAAAAAATGAGTTAAACAGTGAATCTCATAATTGTAGTAGGTCCCACCGAGATTTGAACTCGGATCGCTGGATTCAGAGTCCAGAGTGCTAACCATTACACCATGGAACCCTCTCACACAAGAGTGACTTTTCCATTGAGACAAAAGAGAGCGCATCAGTGATGGCCTTCTCTTATATTGATAAAAAGATATCTCATTTGATTGGTCATAGTGGATAGAGCTTTAATGTGATTTGATTCTTTTCAGCTATATTCTCTATAAAAGTGTTAAATATTCAAATGTTTATCTGAATATAAAAGTTATATCACAATGTTCATCTTTGCCTGTAGCATAATAAAACAGTCTACATTTCCAGACTACTGAAGCAATGTCTCTGTCTCCTGCATGGGTGGCTCCATAGAGCAATGGTTGGCAATTTGGACTTTGCATCCAATGATCCGATTTGAAACCTTGGAGGGACTTTTTTTATTACTCTTGAGCTTTTCCATTTCTTCATCTTTGTTCATTGATAGCTCAAATCCAACACCAGTAGGTTGAAAGAGTCAATTATTGAATGCTTTCAAAATGTCCATCAGCTTGAACAAGTTACATCAATACAAACTTTAAAATACTTTGACATCAAATTTCTTCACAAAGTAGTTAGCCATTATAAAATCATATTCTGATTTTCTCAAACGCATTTCAGATGGGTGATTCACAGCATCACTTTTTTAAGCTTTCCCGCTATTGATAAGGCGAAAATAGCACATTTTGAATGAGAAGTTTTCTTCAATCAAACATAGAGGAACCCAAATGATGATCTCATTCAGCTAGTAAAAATGTTGTTTTATATTAGTATGGAAATTGTGAAAAGAAAATGTTTTTCATGCTGATTTACAACAGTTGATCTCCAATCGTAAAATATAAGCTTTTGGTCGGAGGCATCACAGGTACTGATCAAATTCTAATTTTTGAACATTGTTCACAAATCATATGATATGCTTTATATACATAAACTGTATTGTTGGATCAATACTGAGTAAAAAGTGACTATCTCAATTTCAGGACATATAAAAGAGAAAGAAGTAGAAACTCATGTTTCAAATGCTGAGAGGCAACAACTGTTCATGATTTTCACCTCCACTAATTATATTTATTTTTATAATCTATATGTTTATGTTTTCCTATAAATATACAGAGACATATAGCTATATATACAGAGATACATATGTGCAGGTTGATTTTTACATGTTTATAAGTAAATGTGATGTTGTTCCAAATAAAACTTCTAAGAACTGAATGGAAAAGAAAATTGTAAAGTTCAGATAAGTCCCACTGAAATTTGTACTCAGATCCCTGTTTTCAGAGTCCAGAGTGCTAACCATGACACCATCCACCCTCCCGTACCAGGGTGAGCTTTCCATTTTGACAGAAGAGATTTGCCTCAGGGGGCAACTTATCTTTCATTGAAAAATATTATCTCACATAAAAACCACTGTTCAACAGAGTTATAACGTTATTTGAGTCTTTTGGGCAACATCCTTCCCCAACATAGTTCAATATGCAAAAGTTTACCAGAATAGGAAAGCAATCCAATACAGTTTCTCTTTGACAGTAGAATATTAAAAACTTTGACATTTCCACATTCCTGCAGCAGTTTATGCTCCTTTCACATGGGAGGTTCCATGGTGTAATGGTTAGCACTTTGGACTTTGAATCCAATGATCCGAGTTCAAATCTCGGTGGGACCATTTTATGACTCTTGACCAAATCATTTTCTTTCAAGTGTATTCATTAATATCACATATCTAATACCGGTAGGGTGAACAATTAATTTATTGATTATACTCTAAAAGTTTATTAGATGTGAGCAAATAATAGAAATTTTACCATACCTGGAAACTAAATGGCTCAAAATAATGGGAGATTTTACAAACTCACTCTGGTTTCTCAAACTCATCACAGGGGCCTGATGCAAGACATTACTTTTTAAAATCTTACTGTTATTGTTAAGGCGAACAAGGAACTTTTTCATTGCAAAGCATTCATTAAAACAAAACTTGAGGAGTCAAACTTTGTATTACGGGGACCGAAGATGTGCAGTTTGAATAATAATCTTGAAATTCAGACGTACAAAGATTTTACACACTGATTTTCAACAGTAAATCCACAACCAAAAAAGTTGAATCTTTTGAAAGACATGTCAAAGTTGTGAATCTGAAATTCACTTTTAAAGACATTCACAATGAAATGCACTGTGTAAGTCCAGCATGTTGTCAGCTAAGAAATCAGCAAAAATGAACTATCTCATTACTGGCCATATAGATGAGAAAGGAAAATAAACTCATGTTTACAATGTGGATGTGAAAGAACAGTTTCTAGGTTCAGCTTCAATATTTATGTTAATGAATAATTGATATGTTCATATTGTCTAACAGCTATCTAGACGGATAAAGCTATGTATGCATCTATACATACTTATGCGTTCATACGCATCAGTATAAAACATTGATATTATGTTTTTTCTAGACCAAATTCTAAAAAATGAGTTAAACAGTGAATCTCATAATTGTAGTAGGTCCCACCGAGATTTGAACTCGGATCGCTGGATTCAGAGTCCAGAGTGCTAACCATTACACCATGGAACCCTCTCACACAAGAGTGACTTTTCCATTGAGACAAAAGAGAGCGCATCAGTGATGGCCTTCTCTTATATTGATAAAAAGATATCTCATTTGAATGGTCATAGTGGATAGAGCTTTAATGTGATTTGATTCTTTTCAGCTATATTCTCTATAAAAGTGTTAAATATTCAAATGTTTATCTGAATATAAAAGTTATATCACAATGTTCATCTTTGCCTGTAGCATAATAAAACAGTCTACATTTCCAGACTACTGAAGCAATGTCTCTGTCTCCTGCATGGGTGGCTCCATAGAGCAATGGTTGGCAATTTGGACTTTGCATCCAATGATCCGATTTGAAACCTTGGAGGGACTTTTTTTATTACTCTTGAGCTTTTCCATTTCTTCATCTTTGTTCATTGATAGCTCAAATCCAACACCAGTAGGTTGAAAGAGTCAATTATTGAATGCTTTCAAAATGTCCATCAGCTTGAACAAGTTACATCAATACAAACTTTAAAATACTTTGACATCAAATTTCTTCACAAAGTAGTTAGCCATTATAAAATCATATTCTGATTTTCTCAAACGCATTTCAGATGGGTGATTCACAGCATCACTTTTTTAAGCTTTCCCGCTATTGATAAGGCGAAAATAGCACATTTTGAATGAGAAGTTTTCTTCAATCAAACATAGAGGAACCCAAATGATGATCTCATTCAGCTAGTAAAAATGTTGTTTTATATTAGTATGGAAATCGTGAAAAGAAAATGTTTTTCATGCTGATTTACAACAGTTGATCTCCAATCGTAAAATATAAGCTTTTGGTCGGAGGCATCACAGGTACTGATCAAATTCTAATTTTTGAACATTGTTCACAAATCATATGATATGCTTTATATACATAAACTGTATTGTTGGATCAATACTGAGTAAAAAGTGACTATCTCAATTTCAGGACATATAAAAGAGAAAGAAGTAGAAACTCATGTTTCAAATGCTGAGAGGCAACAACTGTTCATGATTTTCACCTCCACTAATTATATTTATTTTTATAATCTATATGTTTATGTTTTCCTATAAATATACAGAGACATATAGCTATATATACAGAGATACATATGTGCAGGTTGATTTTTACATGTTTATAAGTAAATGTGATGTTGTTCCAAATAAAACTTCTAAGAACTGAATGGAAAAGAAAATTGTAAAGTTCAGATAAGTCCCACTGAAATTTGTACTCAGATCCCTGTTTTCAGAGTCCAGAGTGCTAACCATGACACCATCCACCCTCCCGTACCAGGGTGAGCTTTCCATTTTGACAGAAGAGATTTGCCTCAGGGGGCAACTTATCTTTCATTGAAAAATATTATCTCACATAAAAACCACTGTTCAACAGAGTTATAACGTTATTTGAGTCTTTTGGGCAACATCCTTCCCCAACATAGTTCAATATGCAAAAGTTTACCAGAATAGGAAAGCAATCCAATACAGTTTCTCTTTGACAGTAGAATATTAAAAACTTTGACATTTCCACATTCCTGCAGCAGTTTATGCTCCTTTCACATGGGAGGTTCCATGGTGTAATGGTTAGCACTTTGGACTTTGAATCCAATGATCCGAGTTCAAATCTCGGTGGGACCATTTTATGACTCTTGACCAAATCATTTTCTTTCAAGTGTATTCATTAATATCACATATCTAATACCGGTAGGGTGAACAATTAATTTATTGATTATACTCTAAAAGTTTATTAGATGTGAGCAAATAATAGAAATTTTACCATACCTGGAAACTAAATGGCTCAAAATAATGGGAGATTTTACAAACTCACTCTGGTTTCTCAAACTCATCACAGGGGCCTGATGCAAGACATTACTTTTTAAAATCTTACTGTTATTGTTAAGGCGAACAAGGAACTTTTTCATTGCAAAGCATTCATTAAAACAAAACTTGAGGAGTCAAACTTTGTATTACGGGGACCGAAGATGTGCAGTTTGAATAATAATCTTGAAATTCAGACGTACAAAGATTTTACACACTGATTTTCAACAGTAAATCCACAACCAAAAAAGTTGAATCTTTTGAAAGACATGTCAAAGTTGTGAATCTGAAATTCACTTTTAAAGACATTCACAATGAAATGCACTGTGTAAGTCCAGCATGTTGTCAGCTAAGAAATCAGCAAAAATGAACTATCTCATTACTGGCCATATAGATGAGAAAGGAAAATAAACTCATGTTTACAATGTGGATGTGAAAGAACAGTTTCTAGGTTCAGCTTCAATATTTATGTTAATGAATAATTGATATGTTCATATTGTCTAACAGCTATCTAGACGGATAAAGCTATGTATGCATCTATACATACTTATGCGTTCATACGCATCAGTATAAAACATTGATATTATGTTTTTTCTAGACCAAATTCTAAAAAATGAGTTAAACAGTGAATCTCATAATTGTAGTAGGTCCCACCGAGATTTGAACTCGGATCGCTGGATTCAGAGTCCAGAGTGCTAACCATTACACCATGGAACCCTCTCACACAAGAGTGACTTTTCCATTGAGACAAAAGAGAGCGCATCAGTGATGGCCTTCTCTTATATTGATAAAAAGATATCTCATTTGAATGGTCATAGTGGATAGAGCTTTAATGTGATTTGATTCTTTTCAGCTATATTCTCTATAAAAGTGTTAAATATTCAAATGTTTATCTGAATATAAAAGTTATATCACAATGTTCATCTTTGCCTGTAGCATAATAAAACAGTCTACATTTCCAGACTACTGAAGCAATGTCTCTGTCTCCTGCATGGGTGGCTCCATAGAGCAATGGTTGGCAATTTGGACTTTGCATCCAATGATCCGATTTGAAACCTTGGAGGGACTTTTTTTATTACTCTTGAGCTTTTCCATTTCTTCATCTTTGTTCATTGATAGCTCAAATCCAACACCAGTAGGTTGAAAGAGTCAATTATTGAATGCTTTCAAAATGTCCATCAGCTTGAACAAGTTACATCAATACAAACTTTAAAATACTTTGACATCAAATTTCTTCACAAAGTAGTTAGCCATTATAAAATCATATTCTGATTTTCTCAAACGCATTTCAGATGGGTGATTCACAGCATCACTTTTTTAAGCTTTCCCGCTATTGATAAGGCGAAAATAGCACATTTTGAATGAGAAGTTTTCTTCAATCAAACATAGAGGAACCCAAATGATGATCTCATTCAGCTAGTAAAAATGTTGTTTTATATTAGTATGGAAATCGTGAAAAGAAAATGTTTTTCATGCTGATTTACAACAGTTGATCTCCAATCGTAAAATATAAGCTTTTGGTCGGAGGCATCACAGGTACTGATCAAATTCTAATTTTTGAACATTGTTCACAAATCATATGATATGCTTTATATACATAAACTGTATTGTTGGATCAATACTGAGTAAAAAGTGACTATCTCAATTTCAGGACATATAAAAGAGAAAGAAGTAGAAACTCATGTTTCAAATGCTGAGAGGCAACAACTGTTCATGATTTTCACCTCCACTAATTATATTTATTTTTATAATCTATATGTTTATGTTTTCCTATAAATATACAGAGACATATAGCTATATATACAGAGATACATATGTGCAGGTTGATTTTTACATGTTTATAAGTAAATGTGATGTTGTTCCAAATAAAACTTCTAAGAACTGAATGGAAAAGAAAATTGTAAAGTTCAGATAAGTCCCACTGAAATTTGTACTCAGATCCCTGTTTTCAGAGTCCAGAGTGCTAACCATGACACCATCCACCCTCCCGTACCAGGGTGAGCTTTCCATTTTGACAGAAGAGATTTGCCTCAGGGGGCAACTTATCTTTCATTGAAAAATATTATCTCACATAAAAACCACTGTTCAACAGAGTTATAACGTTATTTGAGTCTTTTGGGCAACATCCTTCCCCAACATAGTTCAATATGCAAAAGTTTACCAGAATAGGAAAGCAATCCAATACAGTTTCTCTTTGACAGTAGAATATTAAAAACTTTGACATTTCCACATTCCTGCAGCAGTTTATGCTCCTTTCACATGGGAGGTTCCATGGTGTAATGGTTAGCACTTTGGACTTTGAATCCAATGATCCGAGTTCAAATCTCGGTGGGACCATTTTATGACTCTTGACCAAATCATTTTCTTTCAAGTGTATTCATTAATATCACATATCTAATACCGGTAGGGTGAACAATTAATTTATTGATTATACTCTAAAAGTTTATTAGATGTGAGCAAATAATAGAAATTTTACCATACCTGGAAACTAAATGGCTCAAAATAATGGGAGATTTTACAAACTCACTCTGGTTTCTCAAACTCATCACAGGGGCCTGATGCAAGACATTACTTTTTAAAATCTTACTGTTATTGTTAAGGCGAACAAGGAACTTTTTCATTGCAAAGCATTCATTAAAACAAAACTTGAGGAGTCAAACTTTGTATTACGGGGACCGAAGATGTGCAGTTTGAATAATAATCTTGAAATTCAGACGTACAAAGATTTTACACACTGATTTTCAACAGTAAATCCACAACCAAAAAAGTTGAATCTTTTGAAAGAAATGTCAAAGGTGTGAATCTGAAATTCACTTTTAAAGACATTCACAATGAAATGCACTGTGTAAGTCCAGCATGTTGTCAGCTAAGAAATCAGCAAAAATGAACTATCTCATTACTGGCCATATAGATGAGAAAGGAAAATAAACTCATGTTTACAATGTGGATGTGAAAGAACAGTTTCTAGGTTCAGCTTCAATATTTATGTTAATGAATAATTGATATGTTCATATTGTCTAACAGCTATCTAGACGGATAAAGCTATGTATGCATCTATACATACTTATGCGTTCATACGCATCAGTATAAAACATTGATATTATGTTTTTTCTAGACCAAATTCTAAAAAATGAGTTAAACAGTGAATCTCATAATTGTAGTAGGTCCCACCGAGATTTGAACTCGGATCGCTGGATTCAGAGTCCAGAGTGCTAACCATTACACCATGGAACCCTCTCACACAAGAGTGACTTTTCCATTGAGACAAAAGAGAGCGCATCAGTGATGGCCTTCTCTTATATTGATAAAAAGATATCTCATTTGAATGGTCATAGTGGATAGAGCTTTAATGTGATTTGATTCTTTTCAGCTATATTCTCTATAAAAGTGTTAAATATTCAAATGTTTATCTGAATATAAAAGTTATATCACAATGTTCATCTTTGCCTGTAGCATAATAAAACAGTCTACATTTCCAGACTACTGAAGCAATGTCTCTGTCTCCTGCATGGGTGGCTCCATAGAGCAATGGTTGGCAATTTGGACTTTGCATCCAATGATCCGATTTGAAACCTTGGAGGGACTTTTTTTATTACTCTTGAGCTTTTCCATTTCTTCATCTTTGTTCATTGATAGCTCAAATCCAACACCAGTAGGTTGAAAGAGTCAATTATTGAATGCTTTCAAAATGTCCATCAGCTTGAACAAGTTACATCAATACAAACTTTAAAATACTTTGACATCAAATTTCTTCACAAAGTAGTTAGCCATTATAAAATCATATTCTGATTTTCTCAAACGCATTTCAGATGGGTGATTCACAGCATCACTTTTTTAAGCTTTCCCGCTATTGATAAGGCGAAAATAGCACATTTTGAATGAGAAGTTTTCTTCAATCAAACATAGAGGAACCCAAATGATGATCTCATTCAGCTAGTAAAAATGTTGTTTTATATTAGTATGGAAATTGTGAAAAGAAAATGTTTTTCATGCTGATTTACAACAGTTGATCTCCAATCGTAAAATATAAGCTTTTGGTCGGAGGCATCACAGGTACTGATCAAATTCTAATTTTTGAACATTGTTCACAAATCATATGATATGCTTTATATACATAAACTGTATTGTTGGATCAATACTGAGTAAAAAGTGACTATCTCAATTTCAGGACATATAAAAGAGAAAGAAGTAGAAACTCATGTTTCAAATGCTGAGAGGCAACAACTGTTCATGATTTTCACCTCCACTAATTATATTTATTTTTATAATCTATATGTTTATGTTTTCCTATAAATATACAGAGACATATAGCTATATATACAGAGATACATATGTGCAGGTTGATTTTTACATGTTTATAAGTAAATGTGATGTTGTTCCAAATAAAACTTCTAAGAACTGAATGGAAAAGAAAATTGTAAAGTTCAGATAAGTCCCACTGAAATTTGTACTCAGATCCCTGTTTTCAGAGTCCAGAGTGCTAACCATGACACCATCCACCCTCCCGTACCAGGGTGAGCTTTCCATTTTGACAGAAGAGATTTGCCTCAGGGGGCAACTTATCTTTCATTGAAAAATATTATCTCACATAAAAACCACTGTTCAACAGAGTTATAACGTTATTTGAGTCTTTTGGGCAACATCCTTCCCCAACATAGTTCAATATGCAAAAGTTTACCAGAATAGGAAAGCAATCCAATACAGTTTCTCTTTGACAGTAGAATATTAAAAACTTTGACATTTCCACATTCCTGCAGCAGTTTATGCTCCTTTCACATGGGAGGTTCCATGGTGTAATGGTTAGCACTTTGGACTTTGAATCCAATGATCCGAGTTCAAATCTCGGTGGGACCATTTTATGACTCTTGACCAAATCATTTTCTTTCAAGTGTATTCATTAATATCACATATCTAATACCGGTAGGGTGAACAATTAATTTATTGATTATACTCTAAAAGTTTATTAGATGTGAGCAAATAATAGAAATTTTACCATACCTGGAAACTAAATGGCTCAAAATAATGAGAGATTTTACAAACTCACTCTGGTTTCTCAAACTCATCACAGGGGCCTGATGCAAGACATTACTTTTTAAAATCTTACTGTTATTGTTAAGGCGAACAAGGAACTTTTTCATTGCAAAGCATTCATTAAAACAAAACTTGAGGAGTCAAACTTTGTATTACGGGGACCGAAGATGTGCAGTTTGAATAATAATCTTGAAATTCAGACGTACAAAGATTTTACACACTGATTTTCAACAGTAAATCCACAACCAAAAAAGTTGAATCTTTTGAAAGACATGTCAAAGGTGTGAATCTGAAATTCACTTTTAAAGACATTCACAATGAAATGCACTGTGTAAGTCCAGCATGTTGTCAGCTAAGAAATCAGCAAAAATGAACTATCTCATTACTGGCCATATAGATGAGAAAGGAAAATAAACTCATGTTTACAATGTGGATGTGAAAGAACAGTTTCTAGGTTCAGCTTCAATATTTATGTTAATGAATAATTGATATGTTCATATTGTCTAACAGCTATCTAGACGGATAAAGCTATGTATGCATCTATACATACTTATGCGTTCATACGCATCAGTATAAAACATTGATATTATGTTTTTTCTAGACCAAATTCTAAAAAATGAGTTAAACAGTGAATCTCATAATTGTAGTAGGTCCCACCGAGATTTGAACTCGGATCGCTGGATTCAGAGTCCAGAGTGCTAACCATTACACCATGGAACCCTCTCACACAAGAGTGACTTTTCCATTGAGACAAAAGAGAGCGCATCAGTGATGGCCTTCTCTTATATTGATAAAAAGATATCTCATTTGAATGGTCATAGTGGATAGAGCTTTAATGTGATTTGATTCTTTTCAGCTATATTCTCTATAAAAGTGTTAAATATTCAAATGTTTATCTGAATATAAAAGTTATATCACAATGTTCATCTTTGCCTGTAGCATAATAAAACAGTCTACATTTCCAGACTACTGAAGCAATGTCTCTGTCTCCTGCATGGGTGGCTCCATAGAGCAATGGTTGGCAATTTGGACTTTGCATCCAATGATCCGATTTGAAACCTTGGAGGGACTTTTTTTATTACTCTTGAGCTTTTCCATTTCTTCATCTTTGTTCATTGATAGCTCAAATCCAACACCAGTAGGTTGAAAGAGTCAATTATTGAATGCTTTCAAAATGTCCATCAGCTTGAACAAGTTACATCAATACAAACTTTAAAATACTTTGACATCAAATTTCTTCACAAAGTAGTTAGCCATTATAAAATCATATTCTGATTTTCTCAAACGCATTTCAGATGGGTGATTCACAGCATCACTTTTTTAAGCTTTCCCGCTATTGATAAGGCGAAAATAGCACATTTTGAATGAGAAGTTTTCTTCAATCAAACATAGAGGAACCCAAATGATGATCTCATTCAGCTAGTAAAAATGTTGTTTTATATTAGTATGGAAATTGTGAAAAGAAAATGTTTTTCATGCTGATTTACAACAGTTGATCTCCAATCGTAAAATATAAGCTTTTGGTCGGAGGCATCACAGGTACTGATCAAATTCTAATTTTTGAACATTGTTCACAAATCATATGATATGCTTTATATACATAAACTGTATTGTTGGATCAATACTGAGTAAAAAGTGACTATCTCAATTTCAGGACATATAAAAGAGAAAGAAGTAGAAACTCATGTTTCAAATGCTGAGAGGCAACAACTGTTCATGATTTTCACCTCCACTAATTATATTTATTTTTATAATCTATATGTTTATGTTTTCCTATAAATATACAGAGACATATAGCTATATATACAGAGATACATATGTACAGGTTGATTTTTACATGTTTATAAGTAAATGTGATGTTGTTCCAAATAAAACTTCTAAGAACTGAATGGAAAAGAAAATTGTAAAGTTCAGATAAGTCCCACTGAAATTTGTACTCAGATCCCTGTTTTCAGAGTCCAGAGTGCTAACCATGACACCATCCACCCTCCCGTACCAGGGTGAGCTTTCCATTTTGACAGAAGAGATTTGCCTCAGGGGGCAACTTATCTTTCATTGAAAAATATTATCTCACATAAAAACCACTGTTCAACAGAGTTATAACGTTATTTGAGTCTTTTGGGCAACATCCTTCCCCAACATAGTTCAATATGCAAAAGTTTACCAGAATAGGAAAGCAATCCAATACAGTTTCTCTTTGACAGTAGAATATTAAAAACTTTGACATTTCCACATTCCTGCAGCAGTTTATGCTCCTTTCACATGGGAGGTTCCATGGTGTAATGGTTAGCACTTTGGACTTTGAATCCAATGATCCGAGTTCAAATCTCGGTGGGACCATTTTATGACTCTTGACCAAATCATTTTCTTTCAAGTGTATTCATTAATATCACATATCTAATACCGGTAGGGTGAACAATTAATTTATTGATTATACTCTAAAAGTTTATTAGATGTGAGCAAATAATAGAAATTTTACCATACCTGGAAACTAAATGGCTCAAAATAATGAGAGATTTTACAAACTCACTCTGGTTTCTCAAACTCATCACAGGGGCCTGATGCAAGACATTACTTTTTAAAATCTTACTGTTATTGTTAAGGCGAACAAGGAACTTTTTCATTGCAAAGCATTCATTAAAACAAAACTTGAGGAGTCAAACTTTGTATTACGGGGACCGAAGATGTGCAGTTTGAATAATAATCTTGAAATTCAGACGTACAAAGATTTTACACACTGATTTTCAACAGTAAATCCACAACCAAAAAAGTTGAATCTTTTGAAAGACATGTCAAAGGTGTGAATCTGAAATTCACTTTTAAAGACATTCACAATGAAATGCACTGTGTAAGTCCAGCATGTTGTCAGCTAAGAAATCAGCAAAAATGAACTATCTCATTACTGGCCATATAGATGAGAAAGGAAAATAAACTCATGTTTACAATGTGGATGTGAAAGAACAGTTTCTAGGTTCAGCTTCAATATTTATGTTAATGAATAATTGATATGTTCATATTGTCTAACAGCTATCTAGACGGATAAAGCTATGTATGCATCTATACATACTTATGCGTTCATACGCATCAGTATAAAACATTGATATTATGTTTTTTCTAGACCAAATTCTAAAAAATGAGTTAAACAGTGAATCTCATAATTGTAGTAGGTCCCACCGAGATTTGAACTCGGATCGCTGGATTCAGAGTCCAGAGTGCTAACCATTACACCATGGAACCCTCTCACACAAGAGTGACTTTTCCATTGAGACAAAAGAGAGCGCATCAGTGATGGCCTTCTCTTATATTGATAAAAAGATATCTCATTTGAATGGTCATAGTGGATAGAGCTTTAATGTGATTTGATTCTTTTCAGCTATATTCTCTATAAAAGTGTTAAATATTCAAATGTTTATCTGAATATAAAAGTTATATCACAATGTTCATCTTTGCCTGTAGCATAATAAAACAGTCTACATTTCCAGACTACTGAAGCAATGTCTCTGTCTCCTGCATGGGTGGCTCCATAGAGCAATGGTTGGCAATTTGGACTTTGCATCCAATGATCCGATTTGAAACCTTGGAGGGACTTTTTTTATTACTCTTGAGCTTTTCCATTTCTTCATCTTTGTTCATTGATAGCTCAAATCCAACACCAGTAGGTTGAAAGAGTCAATTATTGAATGCTTTCAAAATGTCCATCAGCTTGAACAAGTTACATCAATACAAACTTTAAAATACTTTGACATCAAATTTCTTCACAAAGTAGTTAGCCATTATAAAATCATATTCTGATTTTCTCAAACGCATTTCAGATGGGTGATTCACAGCATCACTTTTTTAAGCTTTCCCGCTATTGATAAGGCGAAAATAGCACATTTTGAATGAGAAGTTTTCTTCAATCAAACATAGAGGAACCCAAATGATGATCTCATTCAGCTAGTAAAAATGTTGTTTTATATTAGTATGGAAATTGTGAAAAGAAAATGTTTTTCATGCTGATTTACAACAGTTGATCTCCAATCGTAAAATATAAGCTTTTGGTCGGAGGCATCACAGGTACTGATCAAATTCTAATTTTTGAACATTGTTCACAAATCATATGATATGCTTTATATACATAAACTGTATTGTTGGATCAATACTGAGTAAAAAGTGACTATCTCAATTTCAGGACATATAAAAGAGAAAGAAGTAGAAACTCATGTTTCAAATGCTGAGAGGCAACAACTGTTCATGATTTTCACCTCCACTAATTATATTTATTTTTATAATCTATATGTTTATGTTTTCCTATAAATATACAGAGACATATAGCTATATATACAGAGATACATATGTACAGGTTGATTTTTACATGTTTATAAGTAAATGTGATGTTGTTCCAAATAAAACTTCTAAGAACTGAATGGAAAAGAAAATTGTAAAGTTCAGATAAGTCCCACTGAAATTTGTACTCAGATCCCTGTTTTCAGAGTCCAGAGTGCTAACCATGACACCATCCACCCTCCCGTACCAGGGTGAGCTTTCCATTTTGACAGAAGAGATTTGCCTCAGGGGGCAACTTATCTTTCATTGAAAAATATTATCTCACATAAAAACCACTGTTCAACAGAGTTATAACGTTATTTGAGTCTTTTGGGCAACATCCTTCCCCAACATAGTTCAATATGCAAAAGTTTACCAGAATAGGAAAGCAATCCAATACAGTTTCTCTTTGACAGTAGAATATTAAAAACTTTGACATTTCCACATTCCTGCAGCAGTTTATGCTCCTTTCACATGGGAGGTTCCATGGTGTAATGGTTAGCACTTTGGACTTTGAATCCAATGATCCGAGTTCAAATCTCGGTGGGACCATTTTATGACTCTTGACCAAATCATTTTCTTTCAAGTGTATTCATTAATATCACATATCTAATACCGGTAGGGTGAACAATTAATTTATTGATTATACTCTAAAAGTTTATTAGATGTGAGCAAATAATAGAAATTTTACCATACCTGGAAACTAAATGGCTCAAAATAATGAGAGATTTTACAAACTCACTCTGGTTTCTCAAACTCATCACAGGGGCCTGATGCAAGACATTACTTTTTAAAATCTTACTGTTATTGTTAAGGCGAACAAGGAACTTTTTCATTGCAAAGCATTCATTAAAACAAAACTTGAGGAGTCAAACTTTGTATTACGGGGACCGAAGATGTGCAGTTTGAATAATAATCTTGAAATTCAGACGTACAAAGATTTTACACACTGATTTTCAACAGTAAATCCACAACCAAAAAAGTTGAATCTTTTGAAAGACATGTCAAAGGTGTGAATCTGAAATTCACTTTTAAAGACATTCACAATGAAATGCACTGTGTAAGTCCAGCATGTTGTCAGCTAAGAAATCAGCAAAAATGAACTATCTCATTACTGGCCATATAGATGAGAAAGGAAAATAAACTCATGTTTACAATGTGGATGTGAAAGAACAGTTTCTAGGTTCAGCTTCAATATTTATGTTAATGAATAATTGATATGTGCATATTGTCTAACAGCTATCTAGACGGATAAAGCTATGTATGCATCTATACATACTTATGCGTTCATACGCATCAGTATAAAACATTGATATTATGTTTTTTCTAGACCAAATTCTAAAAAATGAGTTAAACAGTGAATCTCATAATTGTAGTAGGTCCCACCGAGATTTGAACTCGGATCGCTGGATTCAGAGTCCAGAGTGCTAACCATTACACCATGGAACCCTCTCACACAAGAGTGACTTTTCCATTGAGACAAAAGAGAGCGCATCAGTGATGGCCTTCTCTTATATTGATAAAAAGATATCTCATTTGAATGGTCATAGTGGATAGAGCTTTAATGTGATTTGATTCTTTTCAGCTATATTCTCTATAAAAGTGTTAAATATTCAAATGTTTATCTGAATATAAAAGTTATATCACAATGTTCATCTTTGCCTGTAGCATAATAAAACAGTCTACATTTCCAGACTACTGAAGCAATGTCTCTGTCTCCTGCATGGGTGGCTCCATAGAGCAATGGTTGGCAATTTGGACTTTGCATCCAATGATCCGATTTGAAACCTTGGAGGGACTTTTTTTATTACTCTTGAGCTTTTCCATTTCTTCATCTTTGTTCATTGATAGCTCAAATCCAACACCAGTAGGTTGAAAGAGTCAATTATTGAATGCTTTCAAAATGTCCATCAGCTTGAACAAGTTACATCAATACAAACTTTAAAATACTTTGACATCAAATTTCTTCACAAAGTAGTTAGCCATTATAAAATCATATTCTGATTTTCTCAAACGCATTTCAGATGGGTGATTCACAGCATCACTTTTTTAAGCTTTCCCGCTATTGATAAGGCGAAAATAGCACATTTTGAATGAGAAGTTTTCTTCAATCAAACATAGAGGAACCCAAATGATGATCTCATTCAGCTAGTAAAAATGTTGTTTTATATTAGTATGGAAATCGTGAAAAGAAAATGTTTTTCATGCTGATTTACAACAGTTGATCTCCAATCGTAAAATATAAGCTTTTGGTCGGAGGCATCACAGGTACTGATCAAATTCTAATTTTTGAACATTGTTCACAAATCATATGATATGCTTTATATACATAAACTGTATTGTTGGATCAATACTGAGTAAAAAGTGACTATCTCAATTTCAGGACATATAAAAGAGAAAGAAGTAGAAACTCATGTTTCAAATGCTGAGAGGCAACAACTGTTCATGATTTTCACCTCCACTAATTATATTTATTTTTATAATCTATATGTTTATGTTTTCCTATAAATATACAGAGACATATAGCTATATATACAGAGATACATATGTACAGGTTGATTTTTACATGTTTATAAGTAAATGTGATGTTGTTCCAAATAAAACTTCTAAGAACTGAATGGAAAAGAAAATTGTAAAGTTCAGATAAGTCCCACTGAAATTTGTACTCAGATCCCTGTTTTCAGAGTCCAGAGTGCTAACCATGACACCATCCACCCTCCCGTACCAGGGTGAGCTTTCCATTTTGACAGAAGAGATTTGCCTCAGGGGGCAACTTATCTTTCATTGAAAAATATTATCTCACATAAAAACCACTGTTCAACAGAGTTATAACGTTATTTGAGTCTTTTGGGCAACATCCTTCCCCAACATAGTTCAATATGCAAAAGTTTACCAGAATAGGAAAGCAATCCAATACAGTTTCTCTTTGACAGTAGAATATTAAAAACTTTGACATTTCCACATTCCTGCAGCAGTTTATGCTCCTTTCACATGGGAGGTTCCATGGTGTAATGGTTAGCACTTTGGACTTTGAATCCAATGATCCGAGTTCAAATCTCGGTGGGACCATTTTATGACTCTTGACCAAATCATTTTCTTTCAAGTGTATTCATTAATATCACATATCTAATACCGGTAGGGTGAACAATTAATTTATTGATTATACTCTAAAAGTTTATTAGATGTGAGCAAATAATAGAAATTTTACCATACCTGGAAACTAAATGGCTCAAAATAATGAGAGATTTTACAAACTCACTCTGGTTTCTCAAACTCATCACAGGGGCCTGATGCAAGACATTACTTTTTAAAATCTTACTGTTATTGTTAAGGCGAACAAGGAACTTTTTCATTGCAAAGCATTCATTAAAACAAAACTTGAGGAGTCAAACTTTGTATTACGGGGACCGAAGATGTGCAGTTTGAATAATAATCTTGAAATTCAGACGTACAAAGATTTTACACACTGATTTTCAACAGTAAATCCACAACCAAAAAAGTTGAATCTTTTGAAAGACATGTCAAAGGTGTGAATCTGAAATTCACTTTTAAAGACATTCACAATGAAATGCACTGTGTAAGTCCAGCATGTTGTCAGCTAAGAAATCAGCAAAAATGAACTATCTCATTACTGGCCATATAGATGAGAAAGGAAAATAAACTCATGTTTACAATGTGGATGTGAAAGAACAGTTTCTAGGTTCAGCTTCAATATTTATGTTAATGAATAATTGATATGTTCATATTGTCTAACAGCTATCTAGACGGATAAAGCTATGTATGCATCTATACATACTTATGCGTTCATACGCATCAGTATAAAACATTGATATTATGTTTTTTCTAGACCAAATTCTAAAAAATGAGTTAAACAGTGAATCTCATAATTGTAGTAGGTCCCACCGAGATTTGAACTCGGATCGCTGGATTCAGAGTCCAGAGTGCTAACCATTACACCATGGAACCCTCTCACACAAGAGTGACTTTTCCATTGAGACAAAAGAGAGCGCATCAGTGATGGCCTTCTCTTATATTGATAAAAAGATATCTCATTTGATTGGTCATAGTGGATAGAGCTTTAATGTGATTTGATTCTTTTCAGCTATATTCTCTATAAAAGTGTTAAATATTCAAATGTTTATCTGAATATAAAAGTTATATCACAATGTTCATCTTTGCCTGTAGCATAATAAAACAGTCTACATTTCCAGACTACTGAAGCAATGTCTCTGTCTCCTGCATGGGTGGCTCCATAGAGCAATGGTTGGCAATTTGGACTTTGCATCCAATGATCCGATTTGAAACCTTGGAGGGACTTTTTTTATTACTCTTGAGCTTTTCCATTTCTTCATCTTTGTTCATTGATAGCTCAAATCCAACACCAGTAGGTTGAAAGAGTCAATTATTGAATGCTTTCAAAATGTCCATCAGCTTGAACAAGTTACATCAATACAAACTTTAAAATACTTTGACATCAAATTTCTTCACAAAGTAGTTAGCCATTATAAAATCATATTCTGATTTTCTCAAACGCATTTCAGATGGGTGATTCACAGCATCACTTTTTTAAGCTTTCCCGCTATTGATAAGGCGAAAATAGCACATTTTGAATGAGAAGTTTTCTTCAATCAAACATAGAGGAACCCAAATGATGATCTCATTCAGCTAGTAAAAATGTTGTTTTATATTAGTATGGAAATTGTGAAAAGAAAATGTTTTTCATGCTGATTTACAACAGTTGATCTCCAATCGTAAAATATAAGCTTTTGGTCGGAGGCATCACAGGTACTGATCAAATTCTAATTTTTGAACATTGTTCACAAATCATATGATATGCTTTATATACATAAACTGTATTGTTGGATCAATACTGAGTAAAAAGTGACTATCTCAATTTCAGGACATATAAAAGAGAAAGAAGTAGAAACTCATGTTTCAAATGCTGAGAGGCAACAACTGTTCATGATTTTCACCTCCACTAATTATATTTATTTTTATAATCTATATGTTTATGTTTTCCTATAAATATACAGAGACATATAGCTATATATACAGAGATACATATGTACAGGTTGATTTTTACATGTTTATAAGTAAATGTGATGTTGTTCCAAATAAAACTTCTAAGAACTGAATGGAAAAGAAAATTGTAAAGTTCAGATAAGTCCCACTGAAATTTGTACTCAGATCCCTGTTTTCAGAGTCCAGAGTGCTAACCATGACACCATCCACCCTCCCGTACCAGGGTGAGCTTTCCATTTTGACAGAAGAGATTTGCCTCAGGGGGCAACTTATCTTTCATTGAAAAATATTATCTCACATAAAAACCACTGTTCAACAGAGTTATAACGTTATTTGAGTCTTTTGGGCAACATCCTTCCCCAACATAGTTCAATATGCAAAAGTTTACCAGAATAGGAAAGCAATCCAATACAGTTTCTCTTTGACAGTAGAATATTAAAAACTTTGACATTTCCACATTCCTGCAGCAGTTTATGCTCCTTTCACATGGGAGGTTCCATGGTGTAATGGTTAGCACTTTGGACTTTGAATCCAATGATCCGAGTTCAAATCTCGGTGGGACCATTTTATGACTCTTGACCAAATCATTTTCTTTCAAGTGTATTCATTAATATCACATATCTAATACCGGTAGGGTGAACAATTAATTTATTGATTATACTCTAAAAGTTTATTAGATGTGAGCAAATAATAGAAATGTTACCATACCTGGAAACTAAATGGCTCAAAATAATGAGAGATTTTACAAACTCACTCTGGTTTCTCAAACTCATCACAGGGGCCTGATGCAAGACATTACTTTTTAAAATCTTACTGTTATTGTTAAGGCGAACAAGGAACTTTTTCATTGCAAAGCATTCATTAAAACAAAACTTGAGGAGTCAAACTTTGTATTACGGGGACCGAAGATGTGCAGTTTGAATAATAATCTTGAAATTCAGACGTACAAAGATTTTACACACTGATTTTCAACAGTAAATCCACAACCAAAAAAGTTGAATCTTTTGAAAGACATGTCAAAGGTGTGAATCTGAAATTCACTTTTAAAGACATTCACAATGAAATGCACTGTGTAAGTCCAGCATGTTGTCAGCTAAGAAATCAGCAAAAATGAACTATCTCATTACTGGCCATATAGATGAGAAAGGAAAATAAACTCATGTTTACAATGTGGATGTGAAAGAACAGTTTCTAGGTTCAGCTTCAATATTTATGTTAATGAATAATTGATATGTGCATATTGTCTAACAGCTATCTAGACGGATAAAGCTATGTATGCATCTATACATACTTATGCGTTCATACGCATCAGTATAAAACATTGATATTATGTTTTTTCTAGACCAAATTCTAAAAAATGAGTTAAACAGTGAATCTCATAATTGTAGTAGGTCCCACCGAGATTTGAACTCGGATCGCTGGATTCAGAGTCCAGAGTGCTAACCATTACACCATGGAACCCTCTCACACAAGAGTGACTTTTCCATTGAGACAAAAGAGAGCGCATCAGTGATGGCCTTCTCTTATATTGATAAAAAGATATCTCATTTGAATGGTCATAGTGGATAGAGCTTTAATGTGATTTGATTCTTTTCAGCTATATTCTCTATAAAAGTGTTAAATATTCAAATGTTTATCTGAATATAAAAGTTATATCACAATGTTCATCTTTGCCTGTAGCATAATAAAACAGTCTACATTTCCAGACTACTGAAGCAATGTCTCTGTCTCCTGCATGGGTGGCTCCATAGAGCAATGGTTGGCAATTTGGACTTTGCATCCAATGATCCGATTTGAAACCTTGGAGGGACTTTTTTTATTACTCTTGAGCTTTTCCATTTCTTCATCTTTGTTCATTGATAGCTCAAATCCAACACCAGTAGGTTGAAAGAGTCAATTATTGAATGCTTTCAAAATGTCCATCAGCTTGAACAAGTTACATCAATACAAACTTTAAAATACTTTGACATCAAATTTCTTCACAAAGTAGTTAGCCATTATAAAATCATATTCTGATTTTCTCAAACGCATTTCAGATGGGTGATTCACAGCATCACTTTTTTAAGCTTTCCCGCTATTGATAAGGCGAAAATAGCACATTTTGAATGAGAAGTTTTCTTCAATCAAACATAGAGGAACCCAAATGATGATCTCATTCAGCTAGTAAAAATGTTGTTTTATATTAGTATGGAAATTGTGAAAAGAAAATGTTTTTCATGCTGATTTACAACAGTTGATCTCCAATCGTAAAATATAAGCTTTTGGTCGGAGGCATCACAGGTACTGATCAAATTCTAATTTTTGAACATTGTTCACAAATCATATGATATGCTTTATATACATACACTGTATTGTTGGATCAATACTGAGTAAAAAGTGACTATCTCAATTTCAGGACATATAAAAGAGAAAGAAGTAGAAACTCATGTTTCAAATGCTGAGAGGCAACAACTGTTCATGATTTTCACCTCCACTAATTATATTTATTTTTATAATCTATATGTTTATGTTTTCCTATAAATATACAGAGACATATAGCTATATATACAGAGATACATATGTACAGGTTGATTTTTACATGTTTATAAGTAAATGTGATGTTGTTCCAAATAAAACTTCTAAGAACTGAATGGAAAAGAAAATTGTAAAGTTCAGATAAGTCCCACTGAAATTTGTACTCAGATCCCTGTTTTCAGAGTCCAGAGTGCTAACCATGACACCATCCACCCTCCCGTACCAGGGTGAGCTTTCCATTTCGACAGAAGAGATTTGCCTCAGGGGGCAACTTATCTTCCATTGAAAAATATTATCTCACATAAAAACCACTGTTCAACAGAGTTATAACGTTATTTGAGTCTTTTGGGCAACATCCTTCCCCAACATAGTTCAATATGCAAAAGTTTACCAGAATAGGAAAGCAATCCAATACAGTTTCTCTTTGACAGTAGAATATTAAAAACTTTGACATTTCCACATTCCTGCAGCAGTTTATGCTCCTTTCACATGGGAGGTTCCATGGTGTAATGGTTAGCACTTTGGACTTTGAATCCAATGATCCGAGTTCAAATCTCGGTGGGACCATTTTATGACTCTTGACCAAATCATTTTCTTTCAAGTGTATTCATTAATATCACATATCTAATACCGGTAGGGTGAACAATTAATTTATTGATTATACTCTAAAAGTTTATTAGATGTGAGCAAATAATAGAAATTTTACCATACCTGGAAACTAAATGGCTCAAAATAATGAGAGATTTTACAAACTCACTCTGGTTTCTCAAACTCATCACAGGGGCCTGATGCAAGACATTACTTTTTAAAATCTTACTGTTATTGTTAAGGCGAACAAGGAACTTTTTCATTGCAAAGCATTCATTAAAACAAAACTTGAGGAGTCAAACTTTGTATTACGGGGACCGAAGATGTGCAGTTTGAATAATAATCTTGAAATTCAGACGTACAAAGATTTTACACACTGATTTTCAACAGTAAATCCACAACCAAAAAAGTTGAATCTTTTGAAAGACATGTCAAAGGTGTGAATCTGAAATTCACTTTTAAAGACATTCACAATGAAATGCACTGTGTAAGTCCAGCATGTTGTCAGCTAAGAAATCAGCAAAAATGAACTATCTCATTACTGGCCATATAGATGAGAAAGGAAAATAAACTCATGTTTACAATGTGGATGTGAAAGAACAGTTTCTAGGTTCAGCTTCAATATTTATGTTAATGAATAATTGATATGTTCATATTGTCTAACAGCTATCTAGACGGATAAAGCTATGTATGCATCTATACATACTTATGCGTTCATACGCATCAGTATAAAACATTGATATTATGTTTTTTCTAGACCAAATTCTAAAAAATGAGTTAAACAGTGAATCTCATAATTGTAGTAGGTCCCACCGAGATTTGAACTCGGATCGCTGGATTCAGAGTCCAGAGTGCTAACCATTACACCATGGAACCCTCTCACACAAGAGTGACTTTTCCATTGAGACAAAAGAGAGCGCATCAGTGATGGCCTTCTCTTATATTGATAAAAAGATATCTCATTTGAATGGTCATAGTGGATAGAGCTTTAATGTGATTTGATTCTTTTCAGCTATATTCTCTATAAAAGTGTTAAATATTCAAATGTTTATCTGAATATAAAAGTTATATCACAATGTTCATCTTTGCCTGTAGCATAATAAAACAGTCTACATTTCCAGACTACTGAAGCAATGTCTCTGTCTCCTGCATGGGTGGCTCCATAGAGCAATGGTTGGCAATTTGGACTTTGCATCCAATGATCCGATTTGAAACCTTGGAGGGACTTTTTTTATTACTCTTGAGCTTTTCCATTTCTTCATCTTTGTTCATTGATAGCTCAAATCCAACACCAGTAGGTTGAAAGAGTCAATTATTGAATGCTTTCAAAATGTCCATCAGCTTGAACAAGTTACATCAATACAAACTTTAAAATACTTTGACATCAAATTTCTTCACAAAGTAGTTAGCCATTATAAAATCATATTCTGATTTTCTCAAACGCATTTCAGATGGGTGATTCACAGCATCACTTTTTTAAGCTTTCCCGCTATTGATAAGGCGAAAATAGCACATTTTGAATGAGAAGTTTTCTTCAATCAAACATAGAGGAACCCAAATGATGATCTCATTCAGCTAGTAAAAATGTTGTTTTATATTAGTATGGAAATCGTGAAAAGAAAATGTTTTTCATGCTGATTTACAACAGTTGATCTCCAATCGTAAAATATAAGCTTTTGGTCGGAGGCATCACAGGTACTGATCAAATTCTAATTTTTGAACATTGTTCACAAATCATATGATATGCTTTATATACATAAACTGTATTGTTGGATCAATACTGAGTAAAAAGTGACTATCTCAATTTCAGGACATATAAAAGAGAAAGAAGTAGAAACTCATGTTTCAAATGCTGAGAGGCAACAACTGTTCATGATTTTCACCTCCACTAATTATATTTATTTTTATAATCTATATGTTTATGTTTTCCTATAAATATACAGAGACATATAGCTATATATACAGAGATACATATGTACAGGTTGATTTTTACATGTTTATAAGTAAATGTGATGTTGTTCCAAATAAAACTTCTAAGAACTGAATGGAAAAGAAAATTGTAAAGTTCAGATAAGTCCCACTGAAATTTGTACTCAGATCCCTGTTTTCAGAGTCCAGAGTGCTAACCATGACACCATCCACCCTCCCGTACCAGGGTGAGCTTTCCATTTTGACAGAAGAGATTTGCCTCAGGGGGCAACTTATCTTTCATTGAAAAATATTATCTCACATAAAAACCACTGTTCAACAGAGTTATAACGTTATTTGAGTCTTTTGGGCAACATCCTTCCCCAACATAGTTCAATATGCAAAAGTTTACCAGAATAGGAAAGCAATCCAATACAGTTTCTCTTTGACAGTAGAATATTAAAAACTTTGACATTTCCACATTCCTGCAGCAGTTTATGCTCCTTTCACATGGGAGGTTCCATGGTGTAATGGTTAGCACTTTGGACTTTGAATCCAATGATCCGAGTTCAAATCTCGGTGGGACCATTTTATGACTCTTGACCAAATCATTTTCTTTCAAGTGTATTCATTAATATCACATATCTAATACCGGTAGGGTGAACAATTAATTTATTGATTATACTCTAAAAGTTTATTAGATGTGAGCAAATAATAGAAATTTTACCATACCTGGAAACTAAATGGCTCAAAATAATGAGAGATTTTACAAACTCACTCTGGTTTCTCAAACTCATCACAGGGGCCTGATGCAAGACATTACTTTTTAAAATCTTACTGTTATTGTTAAGGCGAACAAGGAACTTTTTCATTGCAAAGCATTCATTAAAACAAAACTTGAGGAGTCAAACTTTGTATTACGGGGACCGAAGATGTGCAGTTTGAATAATAATCTTGAAATTCAGACGTACAAAGATTTTACACACTGATTTTCAACAGTAAATCCACAACCAAAAAAGTTGAATCTTTTGAAAGACATGTCAAAGGTGTGAATCTGAAATTCACTTTTAAAGACATTCACAATGAAATGCACTGTGTAAGTCCAGCATGTTGTCAGCTAAGAAATCAGCAAAAATGAACTATCTCATTACTGGCCATATAGATGAGAAAGGAAAATAAACTCATGTTTACAATGTGGATGTGAAAGAACAGTTTCTAGGTTCAGCTTCAATATTTATGTTAATGAATAATTGATATGTTCATATTGTCTAACAGCTATCTAGACGGATAAAGCTATGTATGCATCTATACATACTTATGCGTTCATACGCATCAGTATAAAACATTGATATTATGTTTTTTCTAGACCAAATTCTAAAAAATGAGTTAAACAGTGAATCTCATAATTGTAGTAGGTCCCACCGAGATTTGAACTCGGATCGCTGGATTCAGAGTCCAGAGTGCTAACCATTACACCATGGAACCCTCTCACACAAGAGTGACTTTTCCATTGAGACAAAAGAGAGCGCATCAGTGATGGCCTTCTCTTATATTGATAAAAAGATATCTCATTTGATTGGTCATAGTGGATAGAGCTTTAATGTGATTTGATTCTTTTCAGCTATATTCTCTATAAAAGTGTTAAATATTCAAATGTTTATCTGAATATAAAAGTTATATCACAATGTTCATCTTTGCCTGTAGCATAATAAAACAGTCTACATTTCCAGACTACTGAAGCAATGTCTCTGTCTCCTGCATGGGTGGCTCCATAGAGCAATGGTTGGCAATTTGGACTTTGCATCCAATGATCCGATTTGAAACCTTGGAGGGACTTTTTTTATTACTCTTGAGCTTTTCCATTTCTTCATCTTTGTTCATTGATAGCTCAAATCCAACACCAGTAGGTTGAAAGAGTCAATTATTGAATGCTTTCAAAATGTCCATCAGCTTGAACAAGTTACATCAATACAAACTTTAAAATACTTTGACATCAAATTTCTTCACAAAGTAGTTAGCCATTATAAAATCATATTCTGATTTTCTCAAACGCATTTCAGATGGGTGATTCACAGCATCACTTTTTTAAGCTTTCCCGCTATTGATAAGGCGAAAATAGCACATTTTGAATGAGAAGTTTTCTTCAATCAAACATAGAGGAACCCAAATGATGATCTCATTCAGCTAGTAAAAATGTTGTTTTATATTAGTATGGAAATTGTGAAAAGAAAATGTTTTTCATGCTGATTTACAACAGTTGATCTCCAATCGTAAAATATAAGCTTTTGGTCGGAGGCATCACAGGTACTGATCAAATTCTAATTTTTGAACATTGTTCACAAATCATATGATATGCTTTATATACATAAACTGTATTGTTGGATCAATACTGAGTAAAAAGTGACTATCTCAATTTCAGGACATATAAAAGAGAAAGAAGTAGAAACTCATGTTTCAAATGCTGAGAGGCAACAACTGTTCATGATTTTCACCTCCACTAATTATATTTATTTTTATAATCTATATGTTTATGTTTTCCTATAAATATACAGAGACATATAGCTATATATACAGAGATACATATGTACAGGTTGATTTTTACATGTTTATAAGTAAATGTGATGTTGTTCCAAATAAAACTTCTAAGAACTGAATGGAAAAGAAAATTGTAAAGTTCAGATAAGTCCCACTGAAATTTGTACTCAGATCCCTGTTTTCAGAGTCCAGAGTGCTAACCATGACACCATCCACCCTCCCGTACCAGGGTGAGCTTTCCATTTTGACAGAAGAGATTTGCCTCAGGGGGCAACTTATCTTTCATTGAAAAATATTATCTCACATAAAAACCACTGTTCAACAGAGTTATAACGTTATTTGAGTCTTTTGGGCAACATCCTTCCCCAACATAGTTCAATATGCAAAAGTTTACCAGAATAGGAAAGCAATCCAATACAGTTTCTCTTTGACAGTAGAATATTAAAAACTTTGACATTTCCACATTCCTGCAGCAGTTTATGCTCCTTTCACATGGGAGGTTCCATGGTGTAATGGTTAGCACTTTGGACTTTGAATCCAATGATCCGAGTTCAAATCTCGGTGGGACCATTTTATGACTCTTGACCAAATCATTTTCTTTCAAGTGTATTCATTAATATCACATATCTAATACCGGTAGGGTGAACAATTAATTTATTGATTATACTCTAAAAGTTTATTAGATGTGAGCAAATAATAGAAATTTTACCATACCTGGAAACTAAATGGCTCAAAATAATGAGAGATTTTACAAACTCACTCTGGTTTCTCAAACTCATCACAGGGGCCTGATGCAAGACATTACTTTTTAAAATCTTACTGTTATTGTTAAGGCGAACAAGGAACTTTTTCATTGCAAAGCATTCATTAAAACAAAACTTGAGGAGTCAAACTTTGTATTACGGGGACCGAAGATGTGCAGTTTGAATAATAATCTTGAAATTCAGACGTACAAAGATTTTACACACTGATTTTCAACAGTAAATCCACAACCAAAAAAGTTGAATCTTTTGAAAGACATGTCAAAGGTGTGAATCTGAAATTCACTTTTAAAGACATTCACAATGAAATGCACTGTGTAAGTCCAGCATGTTGTCAGCTAAGAAATCAGCAAAAATGAACTATCTCATTACTGGCCATATAGATGAGAAAGGAAAATAAACTCATGTTTACAATGTGGATGTGAAAGAACAGTTTCTAGGTTCAGCTTCAATATTTATGTTAATGAATAATTGATATGTGCATATTGTCTAACAGCTATCTAGACGGATAAAGCTATGTATGCATCTATACATACTTATGCGTTCATACGCATCAGTATAAAACATTGATATTATGTTTTTTCTAGACCAAATTCTAAAAAATGAGTTAAACAGTGAATCTCATAATTGTAGTAGGTCCCACCGAGATTTGAACTCGGATCGCTGGATTCAGAGTCCAGAGTGCTAACCATTACACCATGGAACCCTCTCACACAAGAGTGACTTTTCCATTGAGACAAAAGAGAGCGCATCAGTGATGGCCTTCTCTTATATTGATAAAAAGATATCTCATTTGAATGGTCATAGTGGATAGAGCTTTAATGTGATTTGATTCTTTTCAGCTATATTCTCTATAAAAGTGTTAAATATTCAAATGTTTATCTGAATATAAAAGTTATATCACAATGTTCATCTTTGCCTGTAGCATAATAAAACAGTCTACATTTCCAGACTACTGAAGCAATGTCTCTGTCTCCTGCATGGGTGGCTCCATAGAGCAATGGTTGGCAATTTGGACTTTGCATCCAATGATCCGATTTGAAACCTTGGAGGGACTTTTTTTATTACTCTTGAGCTTTTCCATTTCTTCATCTTTGTTCATTGATAGCTCAAATCCAACACCAGTAGGTTGAAAGAGTCAATTATTGAATGCTTTCAAAATGTCCATCAGCTTGAACAAGTTACATCAATACAAACTTTAAAATACTTTGACATCAAATTTCTTCACAAAGTAGTTAGCCATTATAAAATCATATTCTGATTTTCTCAAACGCATTTCAGATGGGTGATTCACAGCATCACTTTTTTAAGCTTTCCCGCTATTGATAAGGCGAAAATAGCACATTTTGAATGAGAAGTTTTCTTCAATCAAACATAGAGGAACCCAAATGATGATCTCATTCAGCTAGTAAAAATGTTGTTTTATATTAGTATGGAAATTGTGAAAAGAAAATGTTTTTCATGCTGATTTACAACAGTTGATCTCCAATCGTAAAATATAAGCTTTTGGTCGGAGGCATCACAGGTACTGATCAAATTCTAATTTTTGAACATTGTTCACAAATCATATGATATGCTTTATATACATACACTGTATTGTTGGATCAATACTGAGTAAAAAGTGACTATCTCAATTTCAGGACATATAAAAGAGAAAGAAGTAGAAACTCATGTTTCAAATGCTGAGAGGCAACAACTGTTCATGATTTTCACCTCCACTAATTATATTTATTTTTATAATCTATATGTTTATGTTTTCCTATAAATATACAGAGACATATAGCTATATATACAGAGATACATATGTACAGGTTGATTTTTACATGTTTATAAGTAAATGTGATGTTGTTCCAAATAAAACTTCTAAGAACTGAATGGAAAAGAAAATTGTAAAGTTCAGATAAGTCCCACTGAAATTTGTACTCAGATCCCTGTTTTCAGAGTCCAGAGTGCTAACCATGACACCATCCACCCTCCCGTACCAGGGTGAGCTTTCCATTTCGACAGAAGAGATTTGCCTCAGGGGGCAACTTATCTTCCATTGAAAAATATTATCTCACATAAAAACCACTGTTCAACAGAGTTATAACGTTATTTGAGTCTTTTGGGCA
Source organism: Triturus cristatus (assembly GCF_964204655.1). NCBI lineage: Eukaryota > Metazoa > Chordata > Amphibia > Caudata > Salamandridae > Triturus > Triturus cristatus. Next base: position 552,069,473 of record NC_140588.1, read on the forward strand.
ACATCCTTCCCCAACATAGTTCAATATGCAAAAGTTTACCAGAATAGGAAAGCAATCCAATACAGTTTCTCTTTGACAGTAGAATATTAAAAACTTTGACATTTCCACATTCCTGCAGCAGTTTATGCTCCTTTCACATGGGAGGTTCCATGGTGTAATGGTTAGCACTTTGGACTTTGAATCCAATGATCCGAGTTCAAATCTCGGTGGGACCATTTTATGACTCTTGACCAAATCATTTTCTTTCAAGTGTATTCATTAATATCACATATCTAATACCGGTAGGGTGAACAATTAATTTATTGATTATACTCTAAAAGTTTATTAGATGTGAGCAAATAATAGAAATTTTACCATACCTGGAAACTAAATGGCTCAAAATAATGAGAGATTTTACAAACTCACTCTGGTTTCTCAAACTCATCACAGGGGCCTGATGCAAGACATTACTTTTTAAAATCTTACTGTTATTGTTAAGGCGAACAAGGAACTTTTTCATTGCAAAGCATTCATTAAAACAAAACTTGAGGAGTCAAACTTTGTATTACGGGGACCGAAGATGTGCAGTTTGAATAATAATCTTGAAATTCAGACGTACAAAGATTTTACACACTGATTTTCAACAGTAAATCCACAACCAAAAAAGTTGAATCTTTTGAAAGACATGTCAAAGGTGTGAATCTGAAATTCACTTTTAAAGACATTCACAATGAAATGCACTGTGTAAGTCCAGCATGTTGTCAGCTAAGAAATCAGCAAAAATGAACTATCTCATTACTGGCCATATAGATGAGAAAGGAAAATAAACTCATGTTTACAATGTGGATGTGAAAGAACAGTTTCTAGGTTCAGCTTCAATATTTATGTTAATGAATAATTGATATGTTCATATTGTCTAACAGCTATCTAGACGGATAAAGCTATGTATGCATCTATACATACTTATGCGTTCATACGCATCAGTATAAAACATTGATATTATGTTTTTTCTAGACCAAATTCTAAAAAATGAGTTAAACAGTGAATCTCATAATTGTAGTAGGTCCCACCGAGATTTGAACTCGGATCGCTGGATTCAGAGTCCAGAGTGCTAACCATTACACCATGGAACCCTCTCACACAAGAGTGACTTTTCCATTGAGACAAAAGAGAGCGCATCAGTGATGGCCTTCTCTTATATTGATAAAAAGATATCTCATTTGATTGGTCATAGTGGATAGAGCTTTAATGTGATTTGATTCTTTTCAGCTATATTCTCTATAAAAGTGTTAAATATTCAAATGTTTATCTGAATATAAAAGTTATATCACAATGTTCATCTTTGCCTGTAGCATAATAAAACAGTCTACATTTCCAGACTACTGAAGCAATGTCTCTGTCTCCTGCATGGGTGGCTCCATAGAGCAATGGTTGGCAATTTGGACTTTGCATCCAATGATCCGATTTGAAACCTTGGAGGGACTTTTTTTATTACTCTTGAGCTTTTCCATTTCTTCATCTTTGTTCATTGATAGCTCAAATCCAACACCAGTAGGTTGAAAGAGTCAATTATTGAATGCTTTCAAAATGTCCATCAGCTTGAACAAGTTACATCAATACAAACTTTAAAATACTTTGACATCAAATTTCTTCACAAAGTAGTTAGCCATTATAAAATCATATTCTGATTTTCTCAAACGCATTTCAGATGAGTGATTCACAGCATCACTTTTTTAAGCTTTCCCGCTATTGATAAGGCGAAAATAGCACATTTTGAATGAGAAGTTTTCTTCAATCAAACATAGAGGAACCCAAATGATGATCTCATTCAGCTAGTAAAAATGTTGTTTTATATTAGTATGGAAATTGTGAAAAGAAAATGTTTTTCATGCTGATTTACAACAGTTGATCTCCAATCGTAAAATATAAGCTTTTGGTCGGAGGCATCACAGGTACTGATCAAATTCTAATTTTTGAACATTTTTCACAAATCATATGATATGCTTTATATACATAAACTGTATTGTTGGATCAATACTGAGTAAAAAGTGACTATCTCAATTTCAGGACATATAAAAGAGAAAGAAGTAGAAACTCATGTTTCAAATGCTGAGAGGCAACAACTGTTCATGATTTTCACCTCCACTAATTATATTTATTTTTATAATCTATATGTTTATGTTTTCCTATAAATATACAGAGACATATAGCTATATATACAGAGATACATATGTACAGGTTGATTTTTACATGTTTATAAGTAAATGTGATGTTGTTCCAAATAAAACTTCTAAGAACTGAATGGAAAAGAAAATTGTAAAGTTCAGATAAGTCCCACTGAAATTTGTACTCAGATCCCTGTTTTCAGAGTCCAGAGTGCTAACCATGACACCATCCACCCTCCCGTACCAGGGTGAGCTTTCCATTTTGACAGAAGAGATTTGCCTCAGGGGGCAACTTATCTTCCATTGAAAAATATTATCTCACATAAAAACCACTGTTCAACAGAGTTATAACGTTATTTGAGTCTTTTGGGCAACATCCTTCCCCAACATAGTTCAATATGCAAAAGTTTACCAGAATAGGAAAGCAATCCAATACAGTTTCTCTTTGACAGTAGAATATTAAAAACTTTGACATTTCCACATTCCTGCAGCAGTTTATGCTCCTTTCACATGGGAGGTTCCATGGTGTAATGGTTAGCACTTTGGACTTTGAATCCAATGATCCGAGTTCAAATCTCGGTGGGACCATTTTATGACTCTTGACCAAATCATTTTCTTTCAAGTGTATTCATTAATATCACATATCTAATACCGGTAGGGTGAACAATTAATTTATTGATTATACTCTAAAAGTTTATTAGATGTGAGCAAATAATAGAAATTTTACCATACCTGGAAACTAAATGGCTCAAAATAATGAGAGATTTTACAAACTCACTCTGGTTTCTCAAACTCATCACAGGGGCCTGATGCAAGACATTACTTTTTAAAATCTTACTGTTATTGTTAAGGCGAACAAGGAACTTTTTCATTGCAAAGCATTCATTAAAACAAAACTTGAGGAGTCAAACTTTGTATTACGGGGACCGAAGATGTGCAGTTTGAATAATAATCTTGAAATTCAGACGTACAAAGATTTTACACACTGATTTTCAACAGTAAATCCACAACCAAAAAAGTTGAATCTTTTGAAAGACATGTCAAAGGTGTGAATCTGAAATTCACTTTTAAAGACATTCACAATGAAATGCACTGTGTAAGTCCAGCATGTTGTCAGCTAAGAAATCAGCAAAAATGAACTATCTCATTACTGGCCATATAGATGAGAAAGGAAAATAAACTCATGTTTACAATGTGGATGTGAAAGAACAGTTTCTAGGTTCAGCTTCAATATTTATGTTAATGAATAATTGATATGTTCATATTGTCTAACAGCTATCTAGACGGATAAAGCTATGTATGCATCTATACATACTTATGCGTTCATACGCATCAGTATAAAACATTGATATTATGTTTTTTCTAGACCAAATTCTAAAAAATGAGTTAAACAGTGAATCTCATAATTGTAGTAGGTCCCACCGAGATTTGAACTCGGATCGCTGGATTCAGAGTCCAGAGTGCTAACCATTACACCATGGAACCCTCTCACACAAGAGTGACTTTTCCATTGAGACAAAAGAGAGCGCATCAGTGATGGCCTTCTCTTATATTGATAAAAAGATATCTCATTTGATTGGTCATAGTGGATAGAGCTTTAATGTGATTTGATTCTTTTCAGCTATATTCTCTATAAAAGTGTTAAATATTCAAATGTTTATCTGAATATAAAAGTTATATCACAATGTTCATCTTTGCCTGTAGCATAATAAAACAGTCTACATTTCCAGACTACTGAAGCAATGTCTCTGTCTCCTGCATGGGTGGCTCCATAGAGCAATGGTTGGCAATTTGGACTTTGCATCCAATGATCCGATTTGAAACCTTGGAGGGACTTTTTTTATTACTCTTGAGCTTTTCCATTTCTTCATCTTTGTTCATTGATAGCTCAAATCCAACACCAGTAGGTTGAAAGAGTCAATTATTGAATGCTTTCAAAATGTCCATCAGCTTGAACAAGTTACATCAATACAAACTTTAAAATACTTTGACATCAAATTTCTTCACAAAGTAGTTAGCCATTATAAAATCATATTCTGATTTTCTCAAACGCATTTCAGATGGGTGATTCACAGCATCACTTTTTTAAGCTTTCCCGCTATTGATAAGGCGAAAATAGCACATTTTGAATGAGAAGTTTTCTTCAATCAAACATAGAGGAACCCAAATGATGATCTCATTCAGCTAGTAAAAATGTTGTTTTATATTAGTATGGAAATTGTGAAAAGAAAATGTTTTTCATGCTGATTTACAACAGTTGATCTCCAATCGTAAAATATAAGCTTTTGGTCGGAGGCATCACAGGTACTGATCAAATTCTAATTTTTGAACATTGTTCACAAATCATATGATATGCTTTATATACATAAACTGTATTGTTGGATCAATACTGAGTAAAAAGTGACTATCTCAATTTCAGGACATATAAAAGAGAAAGAAGTAGAAACTCATGTTTCAAATGCTGAGAGGCAACAACTGTTCATGATTTTCACCTCCACTAATTATATTTATTTTTATAATCTATATGTTTATGTTTTCCTATAAATATACAGAGACATATAGCTATATATACAGAGATACATATGTACAGGTTGATTTTTACATGTTTATAAGTAAATGTGATGTTGTTCCAAATAAAACTTCTAAGAACTGAATGGAAAAGAAAATTGTAAAGTTCAGATAAGTCCCACTGAAATTTGTACTCAGATCCCTGTTTTCAGAGTCCAGAGTGCTAACCATGACACCATCCACCCTCCCGTACCAGGGTGAGCTTTCCATTTTGACAGAAGAGATTTGCCTCAGGGGGCAACTTATCTTTCATTGAAAAATATTATCTCACATAAAAACCACTGTTCAACAGAGTTATAACGTTATTTGAGTCTTTTGGGCAACATCCTTCCCCAACATAGTTCAATATGCAAAAGTTTACCAGAATAGGAAAGCAATCCAATACAGTTTCTCTTTGACAGTAGAATATTAAAAACTTTGACATTTCCACATTCCTGCAGCAGTTTATGCTCCTTTCACATGGGAGGTTCCATGGTGTAATGGTTAGCACTTTGGACTTTGAATCCAATGATCCGAGTTCAAATCTCGGTGGGTCCATTTTATGACTCTTGACCAAATCATTTTCTTTCAAGTGTATTCATTAATATCACATATCTAATACCGGTAGGGTGAACAATTAATTTATTGATTATACTCTAAAAGTTTATTAGATGTGAGCAAATAATAGAAATTTTACCATACCTGGAAACTAAATGGCTCAAAATAATGAGAGATTTTACAAACTCACTCTGGTTTCTCAAACTCATCACAGGGGCCTGATGCAAGACATTACTTTTTAAAATCTTACTGTTATTGTTAAGGCGAACAAGGAACTTTTTCATTGCAAAGCATTCATTAAAACAAAACTTGAGGAGTCAAACTTTGTATTACGGGGACCGAAGATGTGCAGTTTGAATAATAATCTTGAAATTCAGACGTACAAAGATTTTACACACTGATTTTCAACAGTAAATCCACAACCAAAAAAGTTGAATCTTTTGAAAGACATGTCAAAGGTGTGAATCTGAAATTCACTTTTAAAGACATTCACAATGAAATGCACTGTGTAAGTCCAGCATGTTGTCAGCTAAGAAATCAGCAAAAATGAACTATCTCATTACTGGCCATATAGATGAGAAAGGAAAATAAACTCATGTTTACAATGTGGATGTGAAAGAACAGTTTCTAGGTTCAGCTTCAATATTTATGTTAATGAATAATTGATATGTTCATATTGTCTAACAGCTATCTAGACGGATAAAGCTATGTATGCATCTATACATACTTATGCGTTCATACGCATCAGTATAAAACATTGATATTATGTTTTTTCTAGACCAAATTCTAAAAAATGAGTTAAACAGTGAATCTCATAATTGTAGTAGGTCCCACCGAGATTTGAACTCGGATCGCTGGATTCAGAGTCCAGAGTGCTAACCATTACACCATGGAACCCTCTCACACAAGAGTGACTTTTCCATTGAGACAAAAGAGAGCGCATCAGTGATGGCCTTCTCTTATATTGATAAAAAGATATCTCATTTGAATGGTCATAGTGGATAGAGCTTTAATGTGATTTGATTCTTTTCAGCTATATTCTCTATAAAAGTGTTAAATATTCAAATGTTTATCTGAATATAAAAGTTATATCACAATGTTCATCTTTGCCTGTAGCATAATAAAACAGTCTACATTTCCAGACTACTGAAGCAATGTCTCTGTCTCCTGCATGGGTGGCTCCATAGAGCAATGGTTGGCAATTTGGACTTTGCATCCAATGATCCGATTTGAAACCTTGGAGGGACTTTTTTTATTACTCTTGAGCTTTTCCATTTCTTCATCTTTGTTCATTGATAGCTCAAATCCAACACCAGTAGGTTGAAAGAGTCAATTATTGAATGCTTTCAAAATGTCCATCAGCTTGAACAAGTTACATCAATACAAACTTTAAAATACTTTGACATCAAATTTCTTCACAAAGTAGTTAGCCATTATAAAATCATATTCTGATTTTCTCAAACGCATTTCAGATGGGTGATTCACAGCATCACTTTTTTAAGCTTTCCCGCTATTGATAAGGCGAAAATAGCACATTTTGAATGAGAAGTTTTCTTCAATCAAACATAGAGGAACCCAAATGATGATCTCATTCAGCTAGTAAAAATGTTGTTTTATATTAGTATGGAAATTGTGAAAAGAAAATGTTTTTCATGCTGATTTACAACAGTTGATCTCCAATCGTAAAATATAAGCTTTTGGTCGGAGGCATCACAGGTACTGATCAAATTCTAATTTTTGAACATTGTTCACAAATCATATGATATGCTTTATATACATAAACTGTATTGTTGGATCAATACTGAGTAAAAAGTGACTATCTCAATTTCAGGACATATAAAAGAGAAAGAAGTAGAAACTCATGTTTCAAATGCTGAGAGGCAACAACTGTTCATGATTTTCACCTCCACTAATTATATTTATTTTTATAATCTATATGTTTATGTTTTCCTATAAATATACAGAGACATATAGCTATATATACAGAGATACATATGTACAGGTTGATTTTTACATGTTTATAAGTAAATGTGATGTTGTTCCAAATAAAACGTCTAAGAACTGAATGGAAAAGAAAATTGTAAAGTTCAGATAAGTCCCACTGAAATTTGTACTCAGATCCCTGTTTTCAGAGTCCAGAGTGCTAACCATGACACCATCCACCCTCCCGTACCAGGGTGAGCTTTCCATTTTGACAGAAGAGATTTGCCTCAGGGGGCAACTTATCTTTCATTGAAAAATATTATCTCACATAAAAACCACTGTTCAACAGAGTTATAACGTTATTTGAGTCTTTTGGGCAACATCCTTCCCCAACATAGTTCAATATGCAAAAGTTTACCAGAATAGGAAAGCAATCCAATACAGTTTCTCTTTGACAGTAGAATATTAAAAACTTTGACATTTCCACATTCCTGCAGCAGTTTATGCTCCTTTCACATGGGAGGTTCCATGGTGTAATGGTTAGCACTTTGGACTTTGAATCCAATGATCCGAGTTCAAATCTCGGTGGGACCATTTTATGACTCTTGACCAAATCATTTTCTTTCAAGTGTATTCATTAATATCACATATCTAATACCGGTAGGGTGAACAATTAATTTATTGATTATACTCTAAAAGTTTATTAGATGTGAGCAAATAATAGAAATTTTACCATACCTGGAAACTAAATGGCTCAAAATAATGAGAGATTTTACAAACTCACTCTGGTTTCTCAAACTCATCACAGGGGCCTGATGCAAGACATTACTTTTTAAAATCTTACTGTTATTGTTAAGGCGAACAAGGAACTTTTTCATTGCAAAGCATTCATTAAAACAAAACTTGAGGAGTCAAACTTTGTATTACGGGGACCGAAGATGTGCAGTTTGAATAATAATCTTGAAATTCAGACGTACAAAGATTTTACACACTGATTTTCAACAGTAAATCCACAACCAAAAAAGTTGAATCTTTTGAAAGACATGTCAAAGGTGTGAATCTGAAATTCACTTTTAAAGACATTCACAATGAAATGCACTGTGTAAGTCCAGCATGTTGTCAGCTAAGAAATCAGCAAAAATGAACTATCTCATTACTGGCCATATAGATGAGAAAGGAAAATAAACTCATGTTTACAATGTGGATGTGAAAGAACAGTTTCTAGGTTCAGCTTCAATATTTATGTTAATGAATAATTGATATGTTCATATTGTCTAACAGCTATCTAGACGGATAAAGCTATGTATGCATCTATACATACTTATGCGTTCATACGCATCAGTATAAAACATTGATATTATGTTTTTTCTAGACCAAATTCTAAAAAATGAGTTAAACAGTGAATCTCATAATTGTAGTAGGTCCCACCGAGATTTGAACTCGGATCGCTGGATTCAGAGTCCAGAGTGCTAACCATTACACCATGGAACCCTCTCACACAAGAGTGACTTTTCCATTGAGACAAAAGAGAGCGCATCAGTGATGGCCTTCTCTTATATTGATAAAAAGATATCTCATTTGATTGGTCATAGTGGATAGAGCTTTAATGTGATTTGATTCTTTTCAGCTATATTCTCTATAAAAGTGTTAAATATTCAAATGTTTATCTGAATATAAAAGTTATATCACAATGTTCATCTTTGCCTGTAGCATAATAAAACAGTCTACATTTCCAGACTACTGAAGCAATGTCTCTGTCTCCTGCATGGGTGGCTCCATAGAGCAATGGTTGGCAATTTGGACTTTGCATCCAATGATCCGATTTGAAACCTTGGAGGGACTTTTTTTATTACTCTTGAGCTTTTCCATTTCTTCATCTTTGTTCATTGATAGCTCAAATCCAACACCAGTAGGTTGAAAGAGTCAATTATTGAATGCTTTCAAAATGTCCATCAGCTTGAACAAGTTACATCAATACAAACTTTAAAATACTTTGACATCAAATTTCTTCACAAAGTAGTTAGCCATTATAAAATCATATTCTGATTTTCTCAAACGCATTTCAGATGAGTGATTCACAGCATCACTTTTTTAAGCTTTCCCGCTATTGATAAGGCGAAAATAGCACATTTTGAATGAGAAGTTTTCTTCAATCAAACATAGAGGAACCCAAATGATGATCTCATTCAGCTAGTAAAAATGTTGTTTTATATTAGTATGGAAATTGTGAAAAGAAAATGTTTTTCATGCTGATTTACAACAGTTGATCTCCAATCGTAAAATATAAGCTTTTGGTCGGAGGCATCACAGGTACTGATCAAATTCTAATTTTTGAACATTTTTCACAAATCATATGATATGCTTTATATACATAAACTGTATTGTTGGATCAATACTGAGTAAAAAGTGACTATCTCAATTTCAGGACATATAAAAGAGAAAGAAGTAGAAACTCATGTTTCAAATGCTGAGAGGCAACAACTGTTCATGATTTTCACCTCCACTAATTATATTTATTTTTATAATCTATATGTTTATGTTTTCCTATAAATATACAGAGACATATAGCTATATATACAGAGATACATATGTACAGGTTGATTTTTACATGTTTATAAGTAAATGTGATGTTGTTCCAAATAAAACTTCTAAGAACTGAATGGAAAAGAAAATTGTAAAGTTCAGATAAGTCCCACTGAAATTTGTACTCAGATCCCTGTTTTCAGAGTCCAGAGTGCTAACCATGACACCATCCACCCTCCCGTACCAGGGTGAGCTTTCCATTTTGACAGAAGAGATTTGCCTCAGGGGGCAACTTATCTTCCATTGAAAAATATTATCTCACATAAAAACCACTGTTCAACAGAGTTATAACGTTATTTGAGTCTTTTGGGCAACATCCTTCCCCAACATAGTTCAATATGCAAAAGTTTACCAGAATAGGAAAGCAATCCAATACAGTTTCTCTTTGACAGTAGAATATTAAAAACTTTGACATTTCCACATTCCTGCAGCAGTTTATGCTCCTTTCACATGGGAGGTTCCATGGTGTAATGGTTAGCACTTTGGACTTTGAATCCAATGATCCGAGTTCAAATCTCGGTGGGACCATTTTATGACTCTTGACCAAATCATTTTCTTTCAAGTGTATTCATTAATATCACATATCTAATACCGGTAGGGTGAACAATTAATTTATTGATTATACTCTAAAAGTTTATTAGATGTGAGCAAATAATAGAAATTTTACCATACCTGGAAACTAAATGGCTCAAAATAATGAGAGATTTTACAAACTCACTCTGGTTTCTCAAACTCATCACAGGGGCCTGATGCAAGACATTACTTTTTAAAATCTTACTGTTATTGTTAAGGCGAACAAGGAACTTTTTCATTGCAAAGCATTCATTAAAACAAAACTTGAGGAGTCAAACTTTGTATTACGGGGACCGAAGATGTGCAGTTTGAATAATAATCTTGAAATTCAGACGTACAAAGATTTTACACACTGATTTTCAACAGTAAATCCACAACCAAAAAAGTTGAATCTTTTGAAAGACATGTCAAAGGTGTGAATCTGAAATTCACTTTTAAAGACATTCACAATGAAATGCACTGTGTAAGTCCAGCATGTTGTCAGCTAAGAAATCAGCAAAAATGAACTATCTCATTACTGGCCATATAGATGAGAAAGGAAAATAAACTCATGTTTACAATGTGGATGTGAAAGAACAGTTTCTAGGTTCAGCTTCAATATTTATGTTAATGAATAATTGATATGTTCATATTGTCTAACAGCTATCTAGACGGATAAAGCTATGTATGCATCTATACATACTTATGCGTTCATACGCATCAGTATAAAACATTGATATTATGTTTTTTCTAGACCAAATTCTAAAAAATGAGTTAAACAGTGAATCTCATAATTGTAGTAGGTCCCACCGAGATTTGAACTCGGATCGCTGGATTCAGAGTCCAGAGTGCTAACCATTACACCATGGAACCCTCTCACACAAGAGTGACTTTTCCATTGAGACAAAAGAGAGCGCATCAGTGATGGCCTTCTCTTATATTGATAAAAAGATATCTCATTTGATTGGTCATAGTGGATAGAGCTTTAATGTGATTTGATTCTTTTCAGCTATATTCTCTATAAAAGTGTTAAATATTCAAATGTTTATCTGAATATAAAAGTTATATCACAATGTTCATCTTTGCCTGTAGCATAATAAAACAGTCTACATTTCCAGACTACTGAAGCAATGTCTCTGTCTCCTGCATGGGTGGCTCCATAGAGAAATGGTTGGCAATTTGGACTTTGCATCCAATGATCCGATTTGAAACCTTGGAGGGACTTTTTTTATTACTCTTGAGCTTTTCCATTTCTTCATCTTTGTTCATTGATAGCTCAAATCCAACACCAGTAGGTTGAAAGAGTCAATTATTGAATGCTTTCAAAATGTCCATCAGCTTGAACAAGTTACATCAATACAAACTTTAAAATACTTTGACATCAAATTTCTTCACAAAGTAGTTAGCCATTATAAAATCATATTCTGATTTTCTCAAACGCATTTCAGATGGGTGATTCACAGCATCACTTTTTTAAGCTTTCCCGCTATTGATAAGGCGAAAATAGCACATTTTGAATGAGAAGTTTTCTTCAATCAAACATAGAGGAACCCAAATGATGATCTCATTCAGCTAGTAAAAATGTTGTTTTATATTAGTATGGAAATTGTGAAAAGAAAATGTTTTTCATGCTGATTTACAACAGTTGATCTCCAATCGTAAAATATAAGCTTTTGGTCGGAGGCATCACAGGTACTGATCAAATTCTAATTTTTGAACATTGTTCACAAATCATATGATATGCTTTATATACATAAACTGTATTGTTGGATCAATACTGAGTAAAAAGTGACTATCTCAATTTCAGGACATATAAAAGAGAAAGAAGTAGAAACTCATGTTTCAAATGCTGAGAGGCAACAACTGTTCATGATTTTCACCTCCACTAATTATATTTATTTTTATAATCTATATGTTTATGTTTTCCTATAAATATACAGAGACATATAGCTATATATACAGAGATACATATGTACAGGTTGATTTTTACATGTTTATAAGTAAATGTGATGTTGTTCCAAATAAAACTTCTAAGAACTGAATGGAAAAGAAAATTGTAAAGTTCAGATAAGTCCCACTGAAATTTGTACTCAGATCCCTGTTTTCAGAGTCCAGAGTGCTAACCATGACACCATCCACCCTCCCGTACCAGGGTGAGCTTTCCATTTTGACAGAAGAGATTTGCCTCAGGGGGCAACTTATCTTTCATTGAAAAATATTATCTCACATAAAAACCACTGTTCAACAGAGTTATAACGTTATTTGAGTCTTTTGGGCAACATCCTTCCCCAACATAGTTCAATATGCAAAAGTTTACCAGAATAGGAAAGCAATCCAATACAGTTTCTCTTTGACAGTAGAATATTAAAAACTTTGACATTTCCACATTCCTGCAGCAGTTTATGCTCCTTTCACATGGGAGGTTCCATGGTGTAATGGTTAGCACTTTGGACTTTGAATCCAATGATCCGAGTTCAAATCTCGGTGGGTCCATTTTATGACTCTTGACCAAATCATTTTCTTTCAAGTGTATTCATTAATATCACATATCTAATACCGGTAGGGTGAACAATTAATTTATTGATTATACTCTAAAAGTTTATTAGATGTGAGCAAATAATAGAAATTTTACCATACCTGGAAACTAAATGGCTCAAAATAATGAGAGATTTTACAAACTCACTCTGGTTTCTCAAACTCATCACAGGGGCCTGATGCAAGACATTACTTTTTAAAATCTTACTGTTATTGTTAAGGCGAACAAGGAACTTTTTCATTGCAAAGCATTCATTAAAACAAAACTTGAGGAGTCAAACTTTGTATTACGGGGACCGAAGATGTGCAGTTTGAATAATAATCTTGAAATTCAGACGTACAAAGATTTTACACACTGATTTTCAACAGTAAATCCACAACCAAAAAAGTTGAATCTTTTGAAAGACATGTCAAAGGTGTGAATCTGAAATTCACTTTTAAAGACATTCACAATGAAATGCACTGTGTAAGTCCAGCATGTTGTCAGCTAAGAAATCAGCAAAAATGAACTATCTCATTACTGGCCATATAGATGAGAAAGGAAAATAAACTCATGTTTACAATGTGGATGTGAAAGAACAGTTTCTAGGTTCAGCTTCAATATTTATGTTAATGAATAATTGATATGTTCATATTGTCTAACAGCTATCTAGACGGATAAAGCTATGTATGCATCTATACATACTTATGCGTTCATACGCATCAGTATAAAACATTGATATTATGTTTTTTCTAGACCAAATTCTAAAAAATGAGTTAAACAGTGAATCTCATAATTGTAGTAGGTCCCACCGAGATTTGAACTCGGATCGCTGGATTCAGAGTCCAGAGTGCTAACCATTACACCATGGAACCCTCTCACACAAGAGTGACTTTTCCATTGAGACAAAAGAGAGCGCATCAGTGATGGCCTTCTCTTATATTGATAAAAAGATATCTCATTTGAATGGTCATAGTGGATAGAGCTTTAATGTGATTTGATTCTTTTCAGCTATATTCTCTATAAAAGTGTTAAATATTCAAATGTTTATCTGAATATAAAAGTTATATCACAATGTTCATCTTTGCCTGTAGCATAATAAAACAGTCTACATTTCCAGACTACTGAAGCAATGTCTCTGTCTCCTGCATGGGTGGCTCCATAGAGCAATGGTTGGCAATTTGGACTTTGCATCCAATGATCCGATTTGAAACCTTGGAGGGACTTTTTTTATTACTCTTGAGCTTTTCCATTTCTTCATCTTTGTTCATTGATAGCTCAAATCCAACACCAGTAGGTTGAAAGAGTCAATTATTGAATGCTTTCAAAATGTCCATCAGCTTGAACAAGTTACATCAATACAAACTTTAAAATACTTTGACATCAAATTTCTTCACAAAGTAGTTAGCCATTATAAAATCATATTCTGATTTTCTCAAACGCATTTCAGATGGGTGATTCACAGCATCACTTTTTTAAGCTTTCCCGCTATTGATAAGGCGAAAATAGCACATTTTGAATGAGAAGTTTTCTTCAATCAAACATAGAGGAACCCAAATGATGATCTCATTCAGCTAGTAAAAATGTTGTTTTATATTAGTATGGAAATTGTGAAAAGAAAATGTTTTTCATGCTGATTTACAACAGTTGATCTCCAATCGTAAAATATAAGCTTTTGGTCGGAGGCATCACAGGTACTGATCAAATTCTAATTTTTGAACATTGTTCACAAATCATATGATATGCTTTATATACATAAACTGTATTGTTGGATCAATACTGAGTAAAAAGTGACTATCTCAATTTCAGGACATATAAAAGAGAAAGAAGTAGAAACTCATGTTTCAAATGCTGAGAGGCAACAACTGTTCATGATTTTCACCTCCACTAATTATATTTATTTTTATAATCTATATGTTTATGTTTTCCTATAAATATACAGAGACATATAGCTATATATACAGAGATACATATGTACAGGTTGATTTTTACATGTTTATAAGTAAATGTGATGTTGTTCCAAATAAAACGTCTAAGAACTGAATGGAAAAGAAAATTGTAAAGTTCAGATAAGTCCCACTGAAATTTGTACTCAGATCCCTGTTTTCAGAGTCCAGAGTGCTAACCATGACACCATCCACCCTCCCGTACCAGGGTGAGCTTTCCATTTTGACAGAAGAGATTTGCCTCAGGGGGCAACTTATCTTTCATTGAAAAATATTATCTCACATAAAAACCACTGTTCAACAGAGTTATAACGTTATTTGAGTCTTTTGGGCAACATCCTTCCCCAACATAGTTCAATATGCAAAAGTTTACCAGAATAGGAAAGCAATCCAATACAGTTTCTCTTTGACAGTAGAATATTAAAAACTTTGACATTTCCACATTCCTGCAGCAGTTTATGCTCCTTTCACATGGGAGGTTCCATGGTGTAATGGTTAGCACTTTGGACTTTGAATCCAATGATCCGAGTTCAAATCTCGGTGGGTCCATTTTATGACTCTTGACCAAATCATTTTCTTTCAAGTGTATTCATTAATATCACATATCTAATACCGGTAGGGTGAACAATTAATTTATTGATTATACTCTAAAAGTTTATTAGATGTGAGCAAATAATAGAAATTTTACCATACCTGGAAACTAAATGGCTCAAAATAATGAGAGATTTTACAAACTCACTCTGGTTTCTCAAACTCATCACAGGGGCCTGATGCAAGACATTACTTTTTAAAATCTTACTGTTATTGTTAAGGCGAACAAGGAACTTTTTCATTGCAAAGCATTCATTAAAACAAAACTTGAGGAGTCAAACTTTGTATTACGGGGACCGAAGATGTGCAGTTTGAATAATAATCTTGAAATTCAGACGTACAAAGATTTTACACACTGATTTTCAACAGTAAATCCACAACCAAAAAAGTTGAATCTTTTGAAAGACATGTCAAAGGTGTGAATCTGAAATTCACTTTTAAAGACATTCACAATGAAATGCACTGTGTAAGTCCAGCATGTTGTCAGCTAAGAAATCAGCAAAAATGAACTATCTCATTACTGGCCATATAGATGAGAAAGGAAAATAAACTCATGTTTACAATGTGGATGTGAAATAACAGTTTCTAGGTTCAGCTTCAATATTTATGTTAATGAATAATTGATATGTTCATATTGTCTAACAGCTATCTAGACGGATAAAGCTATGTATGCATCTATACATACTTATGCGTTCATACGCATCAGTATAAAACATTGATATTATGTTTTTTCTAGACCAAATTCTAAAAAATGAGTTAAACAGTGAATCTCATAATTGTAGTAGGTCCCACCGAGATTTGAACTCGGATCGCTGGATTCAGAGTCCAGAGTGCTAACCATTACACCATGGAACCCTCTCACACAAGAGTGACTTTTCCATTGAGACAAAAGAGAGCGCATCAGTGATGGCCTTCTCTTATATTGATAAAAAGATATCTCATTTGAATGGTCATAGTGGATAGAGCTTTAATGTGATTTGATTCTTTTCAGCTATATTCTCTATAAAAGTGTTAAATATTCAAATGTTTATCTGAATATAAAAGTTATATCACAATGTTCATCTTTGCCTGTAGCATAATAAAACAGTCTACATTTCCAGACTACTGAAGCAATGTCTCTGTCTCCTGCATGGGTGGCTCCATAGAGCAATGGTTGGCAATTTGGACTTTGCATCCAATGATCCGATTTGAAACCTTGGAGGGACTTTTTTTATTACTCTTGAGCTTTTCCATTTCTTCATCTTTGTTCATTGATAGCTCAAATCCAACACCAGTAGGTTGAAAGAGTCAATTATTGAATGCTTTCAAAATGTCCATCAGCTTGAACAAGTTACATCAATACAAACTTTAAAATACTTTGACATCAAATTTCTTCACAAAGTAGTTAGCCATTATAAAATCATATTCTGATTTTCTCAAACGCATTTCAGATGGGTGATTCACAGCATCACTTTTTTAAGCTTTCCCGCTATTGATAAGGCGAAAATAGCACATTTTGAATGAGAAGTTTTCTTCAATCAAACATAGAGGAACCCAAATGATGATCTCATTCAGCTAGTAAAAATGTTGTTTTATATTAGTATGGAAATTGTGAAAAGAAAATGTTTTTCATGCTGATTTACAACAGTTGATCTCCAATCGTAAAATATAAGCTTTTGGTCGGAGGCATCACAGGTACTGATCAAATTCTAATTTTTGAACATTGTTCACAAATCATATGATATGCTTTATATACATAAACTGTATTGTTGGATCAATACTGAGTAAAAAGTGACTATCTCAATTTCAGGACATATAAAAGAGAAAGAAGTAGAAACTCATGTTTCAAATGCTGAGAGGCAACAACTGTTCATGATTTTCACCTCCACTAATTATATTTATTTTTATAATCTATATGTTTATGTTTTCCTATAAATATACAGAGACATATAGCTATATATACAGAGATACATATGTACAGGTTGATTTTTACATGTTTATAAGTAAATGTGATGTTGTTCCAAATAAAACGTCTAAGAACTGAATGGAAAAGAAAATTGTAAAGTTCAGATAAGTCCCACTGAAATTTGTACTCAGATCCCTGTTTTCAGAGTCCAGAGTGCTAACCATGACACCATCCACCCTCCCGTACCAGGGTGAGCTTTCCATTTTGACAGAAGAGATTTGCCTCAGGGGGCAACTTATCTTTCATTGAAAAATATTATCTCACATAAAAACCACTGTTCAACAGAGTTATAACGTTATTTGAGTCTTTTGGGCAACATCCTTCCCCAACATAGTTCAATATGCAAAAGTTTACCAGAATAGGAAAGCAATCCAATACAGTTTCTCTTTGACAGTAGAATATTAAAAACTTTGACATTTCCACATTCCTGCAGCAGTTTATGCTCCTTTCACATGGGAGGTTCCATGGTGTAATGGTTAGCACTTTGGACTTTGAATCCAATGATCCGAGTTCAAATCTCGGTGGGACCATTTTATGACTCTTGACCAAATCATTTTCTTTCAAGTGTATTCATTAATATCACATATCTAATACCGGTAGGGTGAACAATTAATTTATTGATTATACTCTAAAAGTTTATTAGATGTGAGCAAATAATAGAAATTTTACCATACCTGGAAACTAAATGGCTCAAAATAATGAGAGATTTTACAAACTCACTCTGGTTTCTCAAACTCATCACAGGGGCCTGATGCAAGACATTACTTTTTAAAATCTTACTGTTATTGTTAAGGCGAACAAGGAACTTTTTCATTGCAAAGCATTCATTAAAACAAAACTTGAGG
This sequence comes from Triturus cristatus, assembly GCF_964204655.1. Lineage (NCBI taxonomy): Eukaryota > Metazoa > Chordata > Amphibia > Caudata > Salamandridae > Triturus > Triturus cristatus. The sequence continues at coordinate 552,087,622 of NC_140588.1, forward strand.
AGTCAAACTTTGTATTACGGGGACCGAAGATGTGCAGTTTGAATAATAATCTTGAAATTCAGACGTACAAAGATTTTACACACTGATTTTTAACAGTAAATCCACAACCAAAAAAGTTGAATCTTTTGAAAGACATGTCAAAGGTGTGAATCTGAAATTCACTTTTAAAGACATTCACAATGAAATGCACTGTGTAAGTCCAGCATGTTGTCAGCTAAGAAATCAGCAAAAATGAACTATCTCATTACTGGCCATATAGATGAGAAAGGAAAATAAACTCATGTTTACAATGTGGATGTGAAAGAACAGTTTCTAGGTTCAGCTTCAATATTTATGTTAATGAATAATTGATATGTTCATATTGTCTAACAGCTATCTAGACGGATAAAGCTATGTATGCATCTATACATACTTATGCGTTCATACGCATCAGTATAAAACATTGATATTATGTTTTTTCTAGACCAAATTCTAAAAAATGAGTTAAACAGTGAATCTCATAATTGTAGTAGGTCCCACCGAGATTTGAACTCGGATCGCTGGATTCAGAGTCCAGAGTGCTAACCATTACACCATGGAACCCTCTCACACAAGAGTGACTTTTCCATTGAGACAAAAGAGAGCGCATCAGTGATGGCCTTCTCTTATATTGATAAAAAGATATCTCATTTGAATGGTCATAGTGGATAGAGCTTTAATGTGATTTGATTCTTTTCAGCTATATTCTCTATAAAAGTGTTAAATATTCAAATGTTTATCTGAATATAAAAGTTATATCACAATGTTCATCTTTGCCTGTAGCATAATAAAACAGTCTACATTTCCAGACTACTGAAGCAATGTCTCTGTCTCCTGCATGGGTGGCTCCATAGAGCAATGGTTGGCAATTTGGACTTTGCATCCAATGATCCGATTTGAAACCTTGGAGGGACTTTTTTTATTACTCTTGAGCTTTTCCATTTCTTCATCTTTGTTCATTGATAGCTCAAATCCAACACCAGTAGGTTGAAAGAGTCAATTATTGAATGCTTTCAAAATGTCCATCAGCTTGAACAAGTTACATCAATACAAACTTTAAAATACTTTGACATCAAATTTCTTCACAAAGTAGTTAGCCATTATAAAATCATATTCTGATTTTCTCAAACGCATTTCAGATGGGTGATTCACAGCATCACTTTTTTAAGCTTTCCCGCTATTGATAAGGCGAAAATAGCACATTTTGAATGAGAAGTTTTCTTCAATCAAACATAGAGGAACCCAAATGATGATCTCATTCAGCTAGTAAAAATGTTGTTTTATATTAGTATGGAAATTGTGAAAAGAAAATGTTTTTCATGCTGATTTACAACAGTTGATCTCCAATCGTAAAATATAAGCTTTTGGTCGGAGGCATCACAGGTACTGATCAAATTCTAATTTTTGAACATTGTTCACAAATCATATGATATGCTTTATATACATACACTGTATTGTTGGATCAATACTGAGTAAAAAGTGACTATCTCAATTTCAGGACATATAAAAGAGAAAGAAGTAGAAACTCATGTTTCAAATGCTGAGAGGCAACAACTGTTCATGATTTTCACCTCCACTAATTATATTTATTTTTATAATCTATATGTTTATGTTTTCCTATTAATATACAGAGACATATAGCTATATATACAGAGATACATATGTACAGGTTGATTTTTACATGTTTATAAGTAAATGTGATGTTGTTCCAAATAAAACTTCTAAGAACTGAATGGAAAAGAAAATTGTAAAGTTCAGATAAGTCCCACTGAAATTTGTACTCAGATCCCTGTTTTCAGAGTCCAGAGTGCTAACCATGACACCATCCACCCTCCCGTACCAGGGTGAGCTTTCCATTTCGACAGAAGAGATTTGCCTCAGGGGGCAACTTATCTTCCATTGAAAAATATTATCTCACATAAAAACCACTGTTCAACAGAGTTATAACGTTATTTGAGTCTTTTGGGCAACATCCTTCCCCAACATAGTTCAATATGCAAAAGTTTACCAGAATAGGAAAGCAATCCAATACAGTTTCTCTTTGACAGTAGAATATTAAAAACTTTGACATTTCCACATTCCTGCAGCAGTTTATGCTCCTTTCACATGGGAGGTTCCATGGTGTAATGGTTAGCACTTTGGACTTTGAATCCAATGATCCGAGTTCAAATCTCGGTGGGACCATTTTATGACTCTTGACCAAATCATTTTCTTTCAAGTGTATTCATTAATATCACATATCTAATACCGGTAGGGTGAACAATTAATTTATTGATTATACTCTAAAAGTTTATTAGATGTGAGCAAATAATAGAAATTTTACCATACCTGGAAACTAAATGGCTCAAAATAATGAGAGATTTTACAAACTCACTCTGGTTTCTCAAACTCATCACAGGGGCCTGATGCAAGACATTACTTTTTAAAATCTTACTGTTATTGTTAAGGCGAACAAGGAACTTTTTCATTGCAAAGCATTCATTAAAACAAAACTTGAGGAGTCAAACTTTGTATTACGGGGACCGAAGATGTGCAGTTTGAATAATAATCTTGAAATTCAGACGTACAAAGATTTTACACACTGATTTTCAACAGTAAATCCACAACCAAAAAAGTTGAATCTTTTGAAAGACATGTCAAAGGTGTGAATCTGAAATTCACTTTTAAAGACATTCACAATGAAATGCACTGTGTAAGTCCAGCATGTTGTCAGCTAAGAAATCAGCAAAAATGAACTATCTCATTACTGGCCATATAGATGAGAAAGGAAAATAAACTCATGTTTACAATGTGGATGTGAAAGAACAGTTTCTAGGTTCAGCTTCAATATTTATGTTAATGAATAATTGATATGTTCATATTGTCTAACAGCTATCTAGACGGATAAAGCTATGTATGCATCTATACATACTTATGCGTTCATACGCATCAGTATAAAACATTGATATTATGTTTTTTCTAGACCAAATTCTAAAAAATGAGTTAAACAGTGAATCTCATAATTGTAGTAGGTCCCACCGAGATTTGAACTCGGATCGCTGGATTCAGAGTCCAGAGTGCTAACCATTACACCATGGAACCCTCTCACACAAGAGTGACTTTTCCATTGAGACAAAAGAGAGCGCATCAGTGATGGCCTTCTCTTATATTGATAAAAAGATATCTCATTTGATTGGTCATAGTGGATAGAGCTTTAATGTGATTTGATTCTTTTCAGCTATATTCTCTATAAAAGTGTTAAATATTCAAATGTTTATCTGAATATAAAAGTTATATCACAATGTTCATCTTTGCCTGTAGCATAATAAAACAGTCTACATTTCCAGACTACTGAAGCAATGTCTCTGTCTCCTGCATGGGTGGCTCCATAGAGCAATGGTTGGCAATTTGGACTTTGCATCCAATGATCCGATTTGAAACCTTGGAGGGACTTTTTTTATTACTCTTGAGCTTTTCCATTTCTTCATCTTTGTTCATTGATAGCTCAAATCCAACACCAGTAGGTTGAAAGAGTCAATTATTGAATGCTTTCAAAATGTCCATCAGCTTGAACAAGTTACATCAATACAAACTTTAAAATACTTTGACATCAAATTTCTTCACAAAGTAGTTAGCCATTATAAAATCATATTCTGATTTTCTCAAACGCATTTCAGATGGGTGATTCACAGCATCACTTTTTTAAGCTTTCCCGCTATTGATAAGGCGAAAATAGCACATTTTGAATGAGAAGTTTTCTTCAATCAAACATAGAGGAACCCAAATGATGATCTCATTCAGCTAGTAAAAATGTTGTTTTATATTAGTATGGAAATTGTGAAAAGAAAATGTTTTTCATGCTGATTTACAACAGTTGATCTCCAATCGTAAAATATAAGCTTTTGGTCGGAGGCATCACAGGTACTGATCAAATTCTAATTTTTGAACATTTTTCACAAATCATATGATATGCTTTATATACATAAACTGTATTGTTGGATCAATACTGAGTAAAAAGTGACTATCTCAATTTCAGGACATATAAAAGAGAAAGAAGTAGAAACTCATGTTTCAAATGCTGAGAGGCAACAACTGTTCATGATTTTCACCTCCACTAATTATATTTATTTTTATAATCTATATGTTTATGTTTTCCTATAAATATACAGAGACATATAGCTATATATACAGAGATACATATGTACAGGTTGATTTTTACATGTTTATAAGTAAATGTGATGTTGTTCCAAATAAAACTTCTAAGAACTGAATGGAAAAGAAAATTGTAAAGTTCAGATAAGTCCCACTGAAATTTGTACTCAGATCCCTGTTTTCAGAGTCCAGAGTGCTAACCATGACACCATCCACCCTCCCGTACCAGGGTGAGCTTTCCATTTTGACAGAAGAGATTTGCCTCAGGGGGCAACTTATCTTCCATTGAAAAATATTATCTCACATAAAAACCACTGTTCAACAGAGTTATAACGTTATTTGAGTCTTTTGGGCAACATCCTTCCCCAACATAGTTCAATATGCAAAAGTTTACCAGAATAGGAAAGCAATCCAATACAGTTTCTCTTTGACAGTAGAATATTAAAAACTTTGACATTTCCACATTCCTGCAGCAGTTTATGCTCCTTTCACATGTGAGGTTCCATGGTGTAATGGTTAGCACTTTGGACTTTGAATCCAATGATCCGAGTTCAAATCTCGGTGGGACCATTTTATGACTCTTGACCAAATCATTTTCTTTCAAGTGTATTCATTAATATCACATATCTAATACCGGTAGGGTGAACAATTAATTTATTGATTATACTCTAAAAGTTTATTAGATGTGAGCAAATAATAGAAATTTTACCATACCTGGAAACTAAATGGCTCAAAATAATGAGAGATTTTACAAACTCACTCTGGTTTCTCAAACTCATCACAGGGGCCTGATGCAAGACATTACTTTTTAAAATCTTACTGTTATTGTTAAGGCGAACAAGGAACTTTTTCATTGCAAAGCATTCATTAAAACAAAACTTGAGGAGTCAAACTTTGTATTACGGGGACCGAAGATGTGCAGTTTGAATAATAATCTTGAAATTCAGACGTACAAAGATTTTACACACTGATTTTCAACAGTAAATCCACAACCAAAAAAGTTGAATCTTTTGAAAGACATGTCAAAGGTGTGAATCTGAAATTCACTTTTAAAGACATTCACAATGAAATGCACTGTGTAAGTCCAGCATGTTGTCAGCTAAGAAATCAGCAAAAATGAACTATCTCATTACTGGCCATATAGATGAGAAAGGAAAATAAACTCATGTTTACAATGTGGATGTGAAAGAACAGTTTCTAGGTTCAGCTTCAATATTTATGTTAATGAATAATTGATATGTTCATATTGTCTAACAGCTATCTAGACGGATAAAGCTATGTATGCATCTATACATACTTATGCGTTCATACGCATCAGTATAAAACATTGATATTATGTTTTTTCTAGACCAAATTCTAAAAAATGAGTTAAACAGTGAATCTCATAATTGTAGTAGGTCCCACCGAGATTTGAACTCGGATCGCTGGATTCAGAGTCCAGAGTGCTAACCATTACACCATGGAACCCTCTCACACAAGAGTGACTTTTCCATTGAGACAAAAGAGAGCGCATCAGTGATGGCCTTCTCTTATATTGATAAAAAGATATCTCATTTGATTGGTCATAGTGGATAGAGCTTTAATGTGATTTGATTCTTTTCAGCTATATTCTCTATAAAAGTGTTAAATATTCAAATGTTTATCTGAATATAAAAGTTATATCACAATGTTCATCTTTGCCTGTAGCATAATAAAACAGTCTACATTTCCAGACTACTGAAGCAATGTCTCTGTCTCCTGCATGGGTGGCTCCATAGAGCAATGGTTGGCAATTTGGACTTTGCATCCAATGATCCGATTTGAAACCTTGGAGGGACTTTTTTTATTACTCTTGAGCTTTTCCATTTCTTCATCTTTGTTCATTGATAGCTCAAATCCAACACCAGTAGGTTGAAAGAGTCAATTATTGAATGCTTTCAAAATGTCCATCAGCTTGAACAAGTTACATCAATACAAACTTTAAAATACTTTGACATCAAATTTCTTCACAAAGTAGTTAGCCATTATAAAATCATATTCTGATTTTCTCAAACGCATTTCAGATGGGTGATTCACAGCATCACTTTTTTAAGCTTTCCCGCTATTGATAAGGCGAAAATAGCACATTTTGAATGAGAAGTTTTCTTCAATCAAACATAGAGGAACCCAAATGATGATCTCATTCAGCTAGTAAAAATGTTGTTTTATATTAGTATGGAAATTGTGAAAAGAAAATGTTTTTCATGCTGATTTACAACAGTTGATCTCCAATCGTAAAATATAAGCTTTTGGTCGGAGGCATCACAGGTACTGATCAAATTCTAATTTTTGAACATTGTTCACAAATCATATGATATGCTTTATATACATAAACTGTATTGTTGGATCAATACTGAGTAAAAAGTGACTATCTCAATTTCAGGACATATAAAAGAGAAAGAAGTAGAAACTCATGTTTCAAATGCTGAGAGGCAACAACTGTTCATGATTTTCACCTCCACTAATTATATTTATTTTTATAATCTATATGTTTATGTTTTCCTATAAATATACAGAGACATATAGCTATATATACAGAGATACATATGTACAGGTTGATTTTTACATGTTTATAAGTAAATGTGATGTTGTTCCAAATAAAACTTCTAAGAACTGAATGGAAAAGAAAATTGTAAAGTTCAGATAAGTCCCACTGAAATTTGTACTCAGATCCCTGTTTTCAGAGTCCAGAGTGCTAACCATGACACCATCCACCCTCCCGTACCAGGGTGAGCTTTCCATTTTGACAGAAGAGATTTGCCTCAGGGGGCAACTTATCTTTCATTGAAAAATATTATCTCACATAAAAACCACTGTTCAACAGAGTTATAACGTTATTTGAGTCTTTTGGGCAACATCCTTCCCCAACATAGTTCAATATGCAAAAGTTTACCAGAATAGGAAAGCAATCCAATACAGTTTCTCTTTGACAGTAGAATATTAAAAACTTTGACATTTCCACATTCCTGCAGCAGTTTATGCTCCTTTCACATGGGAGGTTCCATGGTGTAATGGTTAGCACTTTGGACTTTGAATCCAATGATCCGAGTTCAAATCTCGGTGGGTCCATTTTATGACTCTTGACCAAATCATTTTCTTTCAAGTGTATTCATTAATATCACATATCTAATACCGGTAGGGTGAACAATTAATTTATTGATTATACTCTAAAAGTTTATTAGATGTGAGCAAATAATAGAAATTTTACCATACCTGGAAACTAAATGGCTCAAAATAATGAGAGATTTTACAAACTCACTCTGGTTTCTCAAACTCATCACAGGGGCCTGATGCAAGACATTACTTTTTAAAATCTTACTGTTATTGTTAAGGCGAACAAGGAACTTTTTCATTGCAAAGCATTCATTAAAACAAAACTTGAGGAGTCAAACTTTGTATTACGGGGACCGAAGATGTGCAGTTTGAATAATAATCTTGAAATTCAGACGTACAAAGATTTTACACACTGATTTTCAACAGTAAATCCACAACCAAAAAAGTTGAATCTTTTGAAAGACATGTCAAAGGTGTGAATCTGAAATTCACTTTTAAAGACATTCACAATGAAATGCACTGTGTAAGTCCAGCATGTTGTCAGCTAAGAAATCAGCAAAAATGAACTATCTCATTACTGGCCATATAGATGAGAAAGGAAAATAAACTCATGTTTACAATGTGGATGTGAAAGAACAGTTTCTAGGTTCAGCTTCAATATTTATGTTAATGAATAATTGATATGTTCATATTGTCTAACAGCTATCTAGACGGATAAAGCTATGTATGCATCTATACATACTTATGCGTTCATACGCATCAGTATAAAACATTGATATTATGTTTTTTCTAGACCAAATTCTAAAAAATGAGTTAAACAGTGAATCTCATAATTGTAGTAGGTCCCACCGAGATTTGAACTCGGATCGCTGGATTCAGAGTCCAGAGTGCTAACCATTACACCATGGAACCCTCTCACACAAGAGTGACTTTTCCATTGAGACAAAAGAGAGCGCATCAGTGATGGCCTTCTCTTATATTGATAAAAAGATATCTCATTTGATTGGTCATAGTGGATAGAGCTTTAATGTGATTTGATTCTTTTCAGCTATATTCTCTATAAAAGTGTTAAATATTCAAATGTTTATCTGAATATAAAAGTTATATCACAATGTTCATCTTTGCCTGTAGCATAATAAAACAGTCTACATTTCCAGACTACTGAAGCAATGTCTCTGTCTCCTGCATGGGTGGCTCCATAGAGCAATGGTTGGCAATTTGGACTTTGCATCCAATGATCCGATTTGAAACCTTGGAGGGACTTTTTTTATTACTCTTGAGCTTTTCCATTTCTTCATCTTTGTTCATTGATAGCTCAAATCCAACACCAGTAGGTTGAAAGAGTCAATTATTGAATGCTTTCAAAATGTCCATCAGCTTGAACAAGTTACATCAATACAAACTTTAAAATACTTTGACATCAAATTTCTTCACAAAGTAGTTAGCCATTATAAAATCATATTCTGATTTTCTCAAACGCATTTCAGATGGGTGATTCACAGCATCACTTTTTTAAGCTTTCCCGCTATTGATAAGGCGAAAATAGCACATTTTGAATGAGAAGTTTTCTTCAATCAAACATAGAGGAACCCAAATGATGATCTCATTCAGCTAGTAAAAATGTTGTTTTATATTAGTATGGAAATTGTGAAAAGAAAATGTTTTTCATGCTGATTTACAACAGTTGATCTCCAATCGTAAAATATAAGCTTTTGGTCGGAGGCATCACAGGTACTGATCAAATTCTAATTTTTGAACATTGTTCACAAATCATATGATATGCTTTATATACATAAACTGTATTGTTGGATCAATACTGAGTAAAACGTGACTATCTCAATTTCAGGACATATAAAAGAGAAAGAAGTAGAAACTCATGTTTCAAATGCTGAGAGGCAACAACTGTTCATGATTTTCACCTCCACTAATTATATTTATTTTTATAATCTATATGTTTATATTTTCCTATAAATATACAGAGACATATAGCTATATATACTGAGATACATATGTACAGGTTGATTTTTACATGTTTATAAGTAAATGTGATGTCTAAGAACTGAATGGAAAAGAAAATTGTAAAGTAAATGTGATGTCTAAGAACTGAATGGAAAAGAAAATTGTAAAGTTCAGATAAGTCCCACTGAAATTTGTACTCAGATCCCTGTTTTCAGAGTCCAGAGTGCTAACCATGACACCATCCACCCTCCCGTACCAGGGTGAGCTTTCCATTTTGACAGAAGAGATTTGCCTCAGGGGGCAACTTATCTTTCATTGAAAAATATTATCTCACATAAAAACCACTGTTCTGTGGTAAATAATTTAATTACCGGGACTTAATTTGATACAGAAACATAATAAAAATAGCTCAATAAATAAGAGGCAGAATCCGTGGTATTAGAGGTTCGGAATGGGCTTTATTCCAATGGTCGATTATAATCGGTTGCTCCAGGTTCCATCACCACGAAGGTTCAGGAAGTGAAGTACATACGTTATTGACAATCAATTACTTTTATACAATAGGCATTACAGTGAGGCAAATACAAGAGGCGTAACAATTGATAGTGGTGATAATATATTCGTACGTAGCAAAAATAGGCGTAACTGGGAGTGGTTTAAAGAACGTCATCAGATGTGATGTCATAAGAGGGTGGTTACATGAAAGAATTTCGCAATGTCAGCAGAAATACTTGGCAGATATGCGCGTGCAGCAGCATGACGTGTGATTGACGTGCAACTAGGGGGTGAAGGGGACTTGACATTTAGCTCTACATGTGGCGACAGAAGTCTGGAGGGTCAAGTCAACCTAATCCCAAATCATATCTAACATCCTATGTTTAAAGAACTGTGTTATCCAAAAAGAGAGGTCTCTTAGGATAGAATCTTATTCTATACTGACTATACTGACTAGTGCGTGTACAAGCGTCTAAGTGTCTACACTAAATGCGAGGGCGGAATCTTCCATAGTAACAGGGCTATGAATTACTTGCATGAAGACAGAGAAACCGGGCCCTTTGCTCGGTAGCTGGCAGGATGTTTACTTAAACTACTAGACAGGAATGCATTGGGCAGGGAGCGGAGCAGATAATTTCCGAAGGTGAAATACAGTTTTTGGCAGGCAGCAGGCTGATGTCAGGCTTCGTGAGCCGCGCAGGGAATGAGACAAAGTTCATGGTCACAGATGCAGGCTCGGACTGGAGCTTCAGAGACAGAAAGCAAGGAAAGCTTGATGACAGAATCAGGGCCTACTTGCCTGGACTGTAAAATGGCATAAGTGAACCATATAAAGCCGGTGGCCTTTCATACTTAGGAATGGAATATCCGGCCTATTCATGGCGGATCTGACAGAGGACATGTTAACGGTGGACGCACATGTATTTGCGTCTTCATAACTGGAACTGGAGGGAACATACATGTACTTGTAACATGTACATAGAACCGTTGGGGTCCAAGATAGGGGACATAACTGACCAGAAAAATCCATATTTCCACATTCCCTCCTTGTCCCCTACTTGCCCGTCAAGAGATATCAATCTTCATTAATCCATTGATCTGTTCATATAGCATCATTTGTTCTTCTTTCTTCTTCCGGGATCTTGAATGAAAATCTTGATGTGGAATGCACGATGTGGCACACAGACCACAAATCGCTGGTCCACATTGCAGGCATAAGCAGCAACTGAATAATATGAGAAGGCCAATACCTAGGAAGGATAGAACTCTCCATCCCCAGGCTGATAACACGCTCCAAAACCAACCGGACCAAGTCCAGGTGCCTGGATTCTGGTGTATCTGGCTTACAATCTTATGAAGACGAGTTATGGCTTTATATACAGATGGCGAATTTTCTGGTATGAAAATGCAACAGCTTGATCCGATGACCCTACAGGCTCCGCCCCTATCGGCCAGGATGACGTCAAGCACAAGACGATTTTGAAGCACAACAATCCGCATAGCAGACTGCTCTTCTGTTAAATTGCCTAAGGCGGAAATAGTTTCGTTCACTACTGCTTCAAGGGTTCTAGTTAATCTACGTATCAGCTTACTATTAGTAACGGTACCTATATAGGGAAAGAGACCTTTATTGAAATCTGTGTATTTTTCCCATGCCGTTTCAGTGTAATCGACTATTGGGAGATCTCTCCTTTCTCTATTGTGTACTAAATGAATATTTCTGTGATAATCAGCAGGAGCTAGAAAAACAGGTGGCAAAAGGAATCCAATGTAACAGGTACCATCCCAGTCTAGAGGCAAACGTACATATGCCGTCTGACCACATATAAAATAGGAATGGCGGGAAGCTCTAAATGTAGACTTGCCTTGATCACTAAATTCTACTACAGTGGTGCATCTACTATGGCCCATATGTATGGAACCATTCTTTCTTATACATAATTCACCTTTTACTGGAAATATTGACATAGCGGGCAAAATTGAAGTAGCTTCTGATTCGACATTTAGGATCATAAGATTGAGCGTAAAATTACCTAATCCATACACTTCATTTTCTAGATCAGTTCCTGTTCTCTGGGGAAGTCCCTCCTTGTTGGGGTGGCAGACTTTAAGTAAAACTAAGTTCAAATTTCCCCATACCCAGTTATCTTGATAAACTGCAGAATTCGAATCTAGGGAATTGATTAAGCTAAACCATGCTCCACAGGAGCCGTTGTGTGTGAACGGGTATGGAAAAAGAGGTAGAATTCCTTTATAGTTCTGATAGGGAGGGAGTCGGCCACATATCCAACAATTTGTAGCATTGCTAACCTGATGGGAATGATGTAACATACTAATAAAAGTGTTATTGCGCAGCGCAAATCTATAAGACAACTCAAGCGGAGGTAATTCACTAAAAGAATGTTCAGCAGTAACATTGTAAACATGTCTAGAAATAGGATAATATATGTGCAACAATATACTTGCAGTAATTATTAAAAGACTTGAGAAAAACAAAATTAATAACGTCACTATGCAATGACTACGCAGTGATTTACAGTACGCCTGTCGTTTCAACATTTTTCGGGTGCTTTCTCTATTCAGGTCCAAGGGATGCATGTCAGAGACAATTCAACCGCTTCACCTTGGAGAGGACTTAAACAATCAAATTGCTCGACTGATTGGGCCTGAGCTTTAATTTATAATGTTCGAAATCACTTTTTTCCACAAAAGGAAGTTTTGAGTCAATGGGTGAAGACACACAAGGTGTGGTATTCACATCTGATTTTAGTCCATGAAATTTCTTGATATGACTTGAATGTATCCAGCCTTTCCTGCCCTCGATCTTCACGGCTGTTCTTGTGGTGAGCAACACCAGCTGAGGTGACCTCCACCTAGGTTCCAGCTGAGTCTTTCGATCAAAGTTCCTCACGAGGACCAAGTCTCCCGGAACCACGTCATGGGGTTTCACCTCAGTGTTGTCAGGAAAAGCTGCAGCTACCTGTGAACGACAAGATTGTAGTGCAGACATCAAGGAAGCCAAATAATCTGTCAGCATATTACAGTCAATATCAGTTATTTTGCGTGGTATAGGCGTCCCCCACATATTTGGTGGTCTGCCGAAGATCACTTCATACGGAGATAGCCCTGTTCGAGAGTGTGCTACCATTCTCATGTAAAAGAGTGCAACTGGTAATGCTACTACCCAGTCGACACCTTTCTCCCTGCATATTTTGGATAATCTGATTTTCAAAGTTTGATTATGTCGTTCCACGAGACCTGCTGCCTCGGGGTGTCGGACACAATGAAACTTCCACTGATATCCTAGCAAAAGTGAAACGTGTTTCATTAATTCGGAGGAGAACGGCTGGCCGTTATCTGAGTGAACAACACGTGGTAAACCGTATCGTGGGAAGAATTCTCGAACCAACTGTTTGGCAGTAGTCGGGGCAGTGTAATCTGAAACCGGGTATGCCTCCGTCCAACGGGAAAGAGCACACACAACTACGAGAACATATTTGAATCCTCTACATCGTTCCATCTGGATATAATCCATCTGGAGGACTTCAAAAGGATGATCAGGAGGATGAAATCCACCCTGCTCTACGGGAATGCTTTTTCCTGGGTTGAACTGACAACAGATCATACAGGTACGAACTTTTTGTTTCGCTGCTGCTCGTAAATGCTTGTTGAACCAAATATGTTGAATGCTGTCTAGCATAGCTTTCTCTCCTAGATGCGCTGGACTATGGACAGTGTTAATAATGACTTGGACCATTGAATCAGGAAGGAACCACACAGACTTTTCCTTCGTCATCCATCCTTGATCCGTTTGGATCCCTCCTAATTCAGTCCATTTCTTTATTTCTTCTGATGTAGCATGTGTCTGTATATCAATTACGTCAAGAGTAGGATCTTTAACCGTCATACAATGTGTTGGCGTCGGGACTATTGTCTTTGTCATGTCGGATATTTGAGTTTGAGCAGTCTGTTTAGCTGTTCTGTCAGCTAAATCATTGCCTTGAGAAATGATATCAGTAACTTTCGTATGTGCTTTACATTTCATAATCGATATTGCAATGGGTAAATGTATTGCATCTAATAAGGCATTAATGAGGGGTCCGTGCTGAATGTGGGCACCGTGAGAAGTTAAATACCCTCTCTCTCGCCACAGCACGCCGAAGTCATGTACAACTCCGAATGCATAACGTGAATCAGTATATATGTTGACTTTTTTATTTGTGGCTTGAATACAGGCTTGTGTCAGAGCGACGAGCTCTGCTGCTTGAGCGGACAAGGTATTTATGCAATTTGTTTCAATGATTTCAGTGTCTGTTGTGACTGCGTAAGCGGCCACTAGTTCTCCTGTACCTTTTCTCATACATGAACCATCTACATACAACGTCAGGTCTGGGTCTGATAATGGGACATCGGTTAAATCTTGTCTGGGTTTCGTCGTGATTGTAATAACTTCAATACAGTCATGGGCTAGTGGGTCTGTTCCATTTACAGGTAAAAGTGTGGCAGGATTCAATGTGTTACAACCTCTGATTTCTATATGTGGCTGAAACAGTGTTAGTTCATACCCTGTAAGTCTTGCTATAGTCAAATGTTGTGTTTGCGTTCGATTCACAAGAACCTCCACTGCATGTGGTACTTGTACTGTCAATGGATGTCCTAACACTATGGCATCGCTTTGTCTGATTGCTAAAGCTGTCGCTGCCACTGATTTCAGACACGCAGGCAGAGCCTGAGCTACGGGATCTAATGTACTAGAAAAATAAGCACATGGTTTGTGTGATCCTGCTTGTTCCTGTGTGAGTACTGATAAAGCAGTACCTTCTCGTTCTGTAACAAAGAGTGTAAAATGTTTTCTATAACATGGTGTTGCTAAAACAGGTGCTTGGCATAGAGCTTTCTTTAAGCTTTCAAAAGCTTGTGTATGTTCCTGAGTCCAAGGGAGAACAGTCGATGTGGCTGCCTCCTGTGTTGTCAACTGAATGAGTGGTTTTGCTAGAAATGCATACTGAGGGATCCACTGCCTACAATATGAAGTGAGGCCTATGAAAGCCCGCACCTCCTTTTGTGTCTTGGGTATTGGCATGTTAGCTATTAACTGAATGCGATCTGGTGTAAGCTGCCTTCCCTCCTTGGACAGCGAGTGACCAAGGTAAATAACTCGCTGGACACAGAATTGCAGCTTAGAAGGAGACACCTTGTGCCCTTTTTCGGCTAGAAATTGTAAAACCGTCAGTGATGCTTTTTCACATTCAGGTTCGCTTCGGGCGGTGATCAGCAGATCATCGACATATTGAAGCAAAGCAGTGTTAACTGGCATGTGGATACTGTCGAGTTCTCGTTTCAGTGCTTGGCTATAGATGCTGGGGCTTTCTGTAAATCCTTGAGGTGCGCGTGAGAATTTGAAGCTACGTCCATTTAAACTAAATCCGAACAAATATTGGCTTTCCGGATCTATTGGGACGCTGAAAAAGGCATTTTTGAGATCAATTACAGTAAAGAATGTTGCTTCGGAATCAATAGCTGTCAGTAATGATGAGATATCGGGGACCACAGGGAATTGTGGCACAATACACTTGTTTAATTCGCGCAGATCAATAACCATTCGATATACTGGCGGGGCCTTCGGATCTGTTCGTTTGAGAATCGGAATTATCGGTGAATTACATACATTGGAGTCTGTTTCTACAACCACTCCTTGGGCAATGAGCTCGTCAATGATTTGTAGTAAAGCCACTACAGCATCTGGTGGTAACTTGTATTGTCGCATTCGTGGTAGTACCACTCCTGCCTTTAGTGTGACTCGATATGGTGTAATATTCATGCAACCAACATCAGTAGGGCCTTGTGCCCATAGATGTGTAGGTAAAGTCTGCAATCGGGGATCCATGTCTCTAGACACATAATGACCTTTAAAATCACGTAAAAACAATCTTACTCCTTCCGGAGAACAACATATTATAGCTCCTAGAGCTTTCAGTGTTTTTATTCCTAACAGGTTTTCTGGACATGATTTAGTAAGCAATAAATCTGTAGTTCGGGTCAAAGGTCCTATCGTAAGTGGAAGAGGTTGTGACACTTCATTAACAATAGGTTTTCCTGAAAAACCAAGGGAAATATTCTGTGAGCCTGAGAGGGGTGCCCCTGGAACTTCACTACGTTTTATAGTTGTTCGGCTTGCCCCTGTATCGAGTAAAAATTTTCTGTCTTGGCCTAATAATTCACTATGTACATAAGGTCCTTCTTGATCTACAGGGATCTCGATAAGGGGTAAGTCAACTTCCCTCTCTAGGCTGGTTCATGCATATCGTTGATAATCAGGATAATCATACTGTGCGGTCTGGTACAGTTGTCGTGTCGTGGTTTGCGTGGCAGCAACAGGCAGCGCTGGTGCAGCTGGCACAAACTGTATAGTCTGTTGTGGAGCTGGCATGGACTGAGCATGCTGCAAGGCTCCTTGTTCATTCTGATCCTGTCTAAGTGGCCGTGGTCTTTCTTTTGTAATACCCGTGGCGATATTACGCTTCAGGACTGGACAATCGTGTACATGATGACCTAGTTGTTTACAATAGTTGCATGTCCCTTTTACAGGTCCTGCTAAATCGCCAGAATGTGTCGTACCCTTTTTATGTCCTTCAGCTGGAACTGTCTGGGAGACTAGCATTTTCATTTTCGTGTCTTTCATGCGTCTTTGTTCATGATCTTGTTCCTCTCTAATTCTATTGTGATGATACTGTAACATTTGTAACATTTGTGATGGAGTGTTACCTTGCCAAGTACTCTCGAATTTTAATACTCTATTCTTCACTTGGGGCAAGGAATTTTCAACTAATTTTGTCACAAACAGATGTGGGTATGATTCGCTACTTGCTTTTATGCCACTATTTATACCGAAACATTTTTCAAATCGTGCATAGAAATCACTAGTGTCTTCATCTTGCTTTTGTTTACAGGCTGAAATTGCACCCCAGTCTTCCTTTTTCGTGGTTAATAAACGTGGCAATACCTGTACTAGTAAACCTGGTAGTGCTTTAGTTTTGTCCCCAAGCCCCGAACCTGGACCTCGGGCCTTTTCTTCATTTTCTAATGCTGTCCAGTCTATCTTTTGGTCTCCCACCTCCCACTCTTTTTCCTTGAGTTTTTCATAAATGCCAGCAGGCATCAATACCTTTAATATGGTCATAATGTCGGGATAGGTATACTCTCCCATGAGTAACATGTCTTTAATTTCTCGGTGGAAACCCGCTGGGTCTTTGTCATGACTGGGTACCACTTTCTTCATTTCTAACAATTCTATTTTCGATATGGGTGTATATACAAATACACGTTTAAACTCATTGTCCTCGCCTTTTATTGGGTGTACTTCTCGTAAGGGATTCTGTCTGTCCATGTAATACGTGGTTCTTTCCTTAATGGGCAGTGAGACATGTCCTGGACATACAAAAAGAATGTACTGCTTTCTTGATTCTAGTATTTCTTTAATTAGCTTAGTACCTGAACCTCTCCATCTATTCGTGAGTAATTCGGTCAATATATCAGGTAAGGGACCAGGATCTGAATGTTGGCTTTTATATAGTATAAGAAGTTGTTGAATCATATAAATCCCAGCTAAACGCTGTTCATCTGGGGTGAGATTCAAAAATGTGTGTGCTACTGTATCATCATCATACTTTCCGGGACTGTCAACCCAATGCACAGCTGACCTGGCTAATTCTTGTTCATCCATAGAATCGAGGAAATGATAACCCCTTCGTTCTCGGAGTAATTTGTCAGCTGCTTGGAATGAATGCTCGTTAGACCTTATATTTATTATTGGTGTTTGAAAATTCCTGTTATTTTCTAGACATATCGGACGTATCGGATCAGTAAGACATCTAGTACTATTACAAGATCTTCCTCTACCTACATAGGCTATAGTTTCTGACTGTCCTGTGGGCAGTCCTGATCCTTCTTCCTCGCTTTGTTCGAACTGGTCTACCGCTAATCTTTCTTCGTGTAGGCGTTCTATTTCTTTACTGATCTTTCGGCACATGGCTATTATACAGTTTTGCTTATCATGTCTCCCTTCTGATATATTCTGGCTCCATCTGGTAAGAATTTGCATTGCTTCCGGGTCTACCCCCGGTCGGTCTTGATTTCTGATCACACAATTTATGAGGAAACGTAACAGTTCCCCCTGTATTTCCACTTTCTGGTATTCCATAGCTCTGTTAATACATTCAGAATCTCGCCCTGTTTGGACAAAATGGTATATATTATCTAGATGCGCAGTCATTCCTGGTAACTTCCCTAAATACACTGCGGCTCGTCTGATACGTAATGATGCCATGATCATTTCGTCCTCTTTGCCGGGCACAGGGTCATATCTACAATCTACAAGAAGTTCCTTAAGCGTACGGGCATTTATGAGTTTGGGGGTACGTGAATGTGCTGACTCTTGAAAGGTAAGTTTATTTATTCTGGGTGGCGTAGAAAAAATGTTGGTTGCACCTCCCGTAGCCCCATCTGGGGTATCGGGCGTGAAAGGATTCGTTGAACGTGATACAGCAACTATAGGTGTGGACACAGCTATCGAAGTAGCTGTAGGAACAGATGTGAAAACAGATGTGCTTGCCGGAACTTGTGTCAGAACTTGTTGCTGTAAAGATACGGGTACTGGATCTTGGCGTTGAATATCCCTGGCAGGCGATCTATGCGGGGCGGGATTAGCATACTCGGGAGCTGCGTCATCTAAATATGAGGAAAGAAAAACATCTTCTGCTGTTCTAGGATGCCCCTTAGGATGTACCTTTATTGGAAATAATGGGGGTGGCAAGTCTTTTGGTATCCCCGCAGTAGCCTTAGGTAATCCCTCGGCCAGAAGGGGATACATACCCTTCATAAGGGCATGTCTTTGTCTGTTTACTTGTTCTGATTTCACTCGTGCACCTTCTTCAATTAATAGATTTTCTCGGACTTCATTTGAATTCTCTTTACTCTTCTCTTCCTGTCTACGTGCTTTTTCTGTACGTCTATGCGATTCTTTACGCCATAATTCAATGGCGTCCTTCTGTGATTGTCTAGCTTTCTTTTTCCATAACTCTTCCTCTACTTTCACGATGCACTCTGCATCCCAGGTCCCCGCTGCGGGCCACCTCTGACTTTCTGGTAATTCCTTAGTGTAGTCTACCCATAAATCAAGAAATAATATAGCATCTAGGCCATGTTTATGATACATGAAGTACCCTGGAGTGTCCCTAGGAGGAATAGGAACAGCTTCTTCGAGTACCCCTTTTCTTGTTGTGATCTGTCTTAATTTCGAAAAGAGCGGCATATTGAAAACTGATCTGATACTTGATCTTGAACAAACTTAATACAGTAATCACAATAATGAACAGTCATTCATACCACAACATACAGAACGTACTTAAAACATTTAACATTTAACATTTAACTGAGCAACGATGATGATGATGATCTAAGAAAAACTTAATCACTAAACATAATACTCGACTTGAACTGAATTATTCTGAATTTATATACTTGATATACTAGATATACTGCTAAACAGTACAGATACACTGCTGAAACAGTGCAGACCGGATTTGTGTACCCAAACCCGTCTGGACCGGCACAACTTATGTGCACGCCAGAACGCCTCCCCAGTAATGGTACTCACCGGGTAGCTCGGAACGGAAGGCCTCGGAAACTGAACTGAACTTGAACCGGACTGGACTCGACTCGAACACTTCGGACACTGGACTCGACTTGGGACTTCGGAAAACTGGTGGGCCTCTGTATACCTCGGATCTTGCTCTCTCAGCTAGGCTCTGGTCGGGATACTTCGCACTTCTCACCGCCTCGTCTGGGTGTTGATCGCAGCCTCAGTCGTCCCCGCTTGACCGGAGGGAGATACAGGAAATCCTGCTGGTACGCGTTATTGTCCGTCCAGCTGTGGCAGGAGACCGGGCCTGCAACGCACCGCCGGCGCGTGAGATGAGAAAGTGTCCCTGTTCGGGCGCCATTCATGTGGTAAATAATTTAATTACCGGGACTTAATTTGATACAGAAACATAATAAAAATAGCTCAATAAATAAGAGGCAGAATTCGTGGTATTAGAGGTTCGGAATGGGCTTTATTCCAATGGTCGATTATAATCGGTTGCTCCAGGTTCCATCACCACGAAGGTTCAGGAAGTGAAGTACATACGTTATTGACAATCAATTACTTTTATATAATAGGCATTACAGTGAGGCAAATACAAGAGGCGTAACAATTGATAGTGGTGATAATATATTCGTACGTAGCAAAAATAGGCGTAACTGGGAGTGGTTTAAAGAACGTCATCAGATGTGATGTCATAAGAGGGTGGTTACATGAAAGAATTTCGCAATGTCAGCAGAAATACTTGGCAGATATGCGCGTGCAGCAGCATGACGTGTGATTGACGTGCAACTAGGGGGTGAAGGGGACTTGACATTTAGCTCTACATGTGGCGACAGAAGTCTGGAGGGTCAAGTCAACCTAATCCCAAATCATATCTAACATCCTATGTTTAAAGAACTGTGTTATCCAAAAAGAGAGGTCTCTTAGGATAGAATCTTATTCTATACTGACTATACTGACTTGTGCGTGTACAAGCGTCTAAGTGTCTACACTAAATGCGAGGGCGGAATCTTCCATAGTAACAGGGCTATGAATTACTTGCATGAAGACAGAGAAACCGGGCCCTTTGCTCGGTAGCTGGCAGGATGTTTACTTAAACTACTAGACAGGAATGCATTGGGCAGGGAGCGGAGCAGATAATTTCCGAAGGTGAAATACAGTTTTTGGCAGGCAGCAGGCTGATGTCAGGCTTCGTGAGCCGCGCAGGGAATGAGACAAAGTTCATGGTCACAGATGCAGGCTCGGACTGGAGCTTCAGAGACAGAAAGCAAGGAAAGCTTGATGACAGAATCAGGGCCTACTTGCCTGGACTGTAAAATGGCATAAGTGAACCATATAAAGCCGGTGGCCTTTCATACTTAGGAATGGAATATCCGGCCTATTCATGGCGGATCTGACAGAGGACATGTTAACGGTGGACGCACATGTATTTGCGTCTTCATAACTGGAACTGGAGGGAACATACATGTACTTGTAACATGTACATAGAACCGTTGGGGTCCAAGATAGGGGACATAACTGACCAGAAAAATCCATATTTCCACAGTTCAACAGAGTTATAACGTTATTTGAGTCTTTTGGGCAACATCCTTCCCCAACATAGTTCAATATGCAAAAGTTTACCAGAATAGGAAAGCAATCCAATACAGTTTCTCTTTGACAGTAGAATATTAAAAACTTTGACATTTCCACATTCCTGCAGCAGTTTATGCTCCTTTCACATGGGAGGTTCCATGGTGTAATGGTTAGCACTTTAGACTTTGAATCCAATGATCCGAGTTCAAATCTCGGTGGGACCATTTTATGACTCTTGACCAAATCATTTTCTTTCAAGTGTATTCATTAATATCACATATCTAATACCGGTAGGGTGAACAATTAATTTATTGATTATACTCTAAAAGTTTATTAGATGTGAGCAAATAATAGAAATTTTACAATACCTGGAAACTAAATGGCTCAAAATAATGAGAGATTTTACAAACTCACTCTGGTTTCTCAAACTCATCACAGGGGCCTGATGCAAGACATTACTTTTTAAAATCTTACTGTTATTGTTAAGGCGAACAAGGAACTTTTTCATTGCAAAGCATTCATTAAAACAAAACTTGAGGAGTCAAACTTTGTATTACGGGGACCGAAGATGTGCAGTTTGAATAATAATCTTGAAATTCAGACGTACAAAGATTTTACACACTGATTTTCAACAGTAAATCCACAACCAAAAAAGTTGAATCTTTTGAAAGACATGTCAAAGGTGTGAATCTGAAATTCACTTTTAAAGACATTCACAATGAAATGCACTGTGTAAGTCCAGCATGTTGTCAGCTAAGAAATCAGCAAAAATGAACTATCTCATTACTGGCCATATAGATGAGAAAGGAAAATAAACTCATGTTTACAATGTGGATGTGAAAGAACAGTTTCTAGGTTCAGCTTCAATATTTATGTTAATGAATAATTGATATGTTCATATTGTCTAACAGCTATCTAGACGGATAAAGCTATGTATGCATCTATACATACTTATGCGTTCATACGCATCAGTATAAAACATTGATATTATGTTTTTTCTAGACCAAATTCTAAAAAATGAGTTAAACAGTGAATCTCATAATTGTAGTAGGTCCCACCGAGATTTGAACTCGGATCGCTGGATTCAGAGTCCAGAGTGCTAACCATTACACCATGGAACCCTCTCACACAAGAGTGACTTTTCCATTGAGACAAAAGAGAGCGCATCAGTGATGGCCTTCTCTTATATTGATAAAAAGATATCTCATTTGAATGGTCATAGTGGATAGAGCTTTAATGTGATTTGATTCTTTTCAGCTATATTCTCTATAAAAGTGTTAAATATTCAAATGTTTATCTGAATATAAAAGTTATATCACAATGTTCATCTTTGCCTGTAGCATAATAAAACAGTCTACATTTCCAGACTACTGAAGCAATGTCTCTGTCTCCTGCATGGGTGGCTCCATAGAGCAATGGTTGGCAATTTGGACTTTGCATCCAATGATCCGATTTGAAACCTTGGAGGGACTTTTTTTATTACTCTTGAGCTTTTCCATTTCTTCATCTTTGTTCATTGATAGCTCAAATCCAACACCAGTAGGTTGAAAGAGTCAATTGTTGAATGCTTTCAAAATGTCCATCAGCTTGAACAAGTTACATCAATACAAACTTTAAAATACTTTGACATCAAATTTCTTCACAAAGTAGTTAGCCATTATAAAATCATATTCTGATTTTCTCAAACGCATTTCAGATGGGTGATTCACAGCATCACTTTTTTAAGCTTTCCCGCTATTGATAAGGCGAAAATAGCACATTTTGAATGAGAAGTTTTCTTCAATCAAACATAGAGGAACCCAAATGATGATCTCATTCAGCTAGTAAAAATGTTGTTTTATATTAGTATGGAAATCGTGAAAAGAAAATGTTTTTCATGCTGATTTACAACAGTTGATCTCCAATCGTAAAATATAAGCTTTTGGTCGGAGGCATCACAGGTACTGATCAAATTCTAATTTTTGAACATTGTTCACAAATCATATGATATGCTTTATATACATAAACTGTATTGTTGGATCAATACTGAGTAAAAAGTGACTATCTCAATTTCAGGACATATAAAAGAGAAAGAAGTAGAAACTCATGTTTCAAATGCTGAGAGGCAACAACTGTTCATGATTTTCATCTCCACTAATTATATTTATTTTTATAATCTATATGTTTATATGTTCCTATAAATATACAGAGACATATAGCTATATATACAGAGATACATATGTACAGGTTGATTTTTACATGTTTATAAGTAAATGTGATGTTGTTCCAAATAAAACTTCTAAGAACTGAATGAAAAAGAAAATTGTAAAGTTCAGATAAGTCCCACTGAAATTTGTACTCAGATCCCTGTTTTCAGAGTCCAGAGTGCTAACCATGACACCATCCACCCTCCCGTACCAGGGTGAGCTTTCCATTTTGACAGAAGAGATTTGCCTCAGGGGGCAACTTATCTTTCATTGAAAAATATTATCTTACATAAAAACCACGGTTCAACAGAGTTATAACGTTATTTGAGTCTTTTGGGCAACATCCTTCCCCAACATAGTTCAATATGCAAAAGTTTACCAGAATAGGAAAGCAATCCAATACAGTTTCTCTTTGACAGTAGAATATTAAAAACTTTGACATTTCCACATTCCTGCAGCAGTTTATGCTCCTTTCACATGGGAGGTTCCATGGTGTAATGGTTAGCACTTTGGACTTTGAATCCAATGATCCGAGTTCAAATCTCGGTGGGACCATTTTATGACTCTTGACCAAATCATTTTCTTTCAAGTGTATTCATTAATATCACATATCTAATACCGGTAGGGTGAACAATTAATTTATTGATTATACTCTAAAAGTTTATTAGATGTGAGCAAATAATAGAAATTTTACAATACCTGGAAACTAAATGGCTCAAAATAATGAGAGATTTTACAAACTCACTCTGGTTTCTCAAACTCATCACAGGGGCCTGATGCAAGACATTACTTTTTAAAATCTTACTGTTATTGTTAAGGCGAACAAGGAACTTTTTCATTGCAAAGCATTCATTAAAACAAAACTTGAGGAGTCAAACTTTGTATTACGGGGACCGAAGATGTGCAGTTTGAATAATAATCTTGAAATTCAGACGTACAAAGATTTTACACACTGATTTTCAACAGTAAATCCACAACCAAAAAAGTTGAATCTTTTGAAAGACATGTCAAAGGTGTGAATCTGAAATTCACTTTTAAAGACATTCACAATGAAATGCACTGTGTAAGTCCAGCATGTTGTCAGCTAAGAAATCAGCAAAAAGGAACTATCTCATTACTGGCCATATAGATGAGAAAGGAAAATAAACTCATGTTTACAATGTGGATGTGAAAGAACAGTTTCTAGGTTCAGCTTCAATATTTATGTTAATGAATAATTGATATGTTCATATTGTCTAACAGCTATCTAGACGGATAAAGCTATGTATGCATCTATACATACTTATGCGTTCATACGCATCAGTATAAAACATTGATATTATGTTTTTTCTAGACCAAATTCTAAAAAATGAGTTAAACAGTGAATCTCATAATTGTAGTAGGTCCCACCGAGATTTGAACTCGGATCGCTGGATTCAGAGTCCAGAGTGCTAACCATTACACCATGGAACCCTCTCACACAAGAATGACTTTTCCATTGAGACAAAAGAGAGCGCATCAGTGATGGCCTTCTCTTATATTGATAAAAAGATATCTCATTTGAATGGTCATAGTGGATAGAGCTTTAATGTGATTTGATTCTTTTCAGCTATATTCTCTATAAAAGTGTTAAATATTCAAATGTTTATCTGAATATAAAAGTTATATCACACTGTTCATCTTTGCCTGTAGCATAATAAAACGGTCTACATTTCCAGACTACTGAAGCAATGTCTCTGTCTCCTGCATGGGTGGCTCCATAGAGCAATGGTTGGCAATTTGGACTTTGCATCCAATGATCCGATTTGAAACCTTGGAGGGACTTTTTTTATTACTCTTGAGCTTTTCCATTTCTTCATCTTTGTTCATTGATAGCTCAAATCCAACACCAGTAGGTTGAAAGAGTCAATTATTGAATGCTTTCAAAATGTCCATCAGCTTGAACAAGTTACATCAATACAAACTTTAAAATACTTTGACATCAAATTTCTTCACAAAGTAGTTAGCCATTATAAAATCATATTCTGATTTTCTCAAACGCATTTCAGATGGGTGATTCACAGCATCACTTTTTTTAAGCTTTCCCGCTATTGATAAGGCGAAAATAGCACATTTTGAATGAGAAGTTTTCTTCAATCAAACATAGAGGAACCCAAATGATGATCTCATTCAGCTAGTAAAAATGTTGTTTTACATTAGTATGGAAATCGTGAAAAGAAAATGTTTTTCATGCTGATTTACAACAGTTGATCTCCAATCGTAAAATATAAGCTTTTGGTCGGAGGCATCACAGGTACTGATCAAATTCTAATTTTTGAACATTGTTCACAAATCATATGATATGCTTTCTATACATAAACTGTATTGTTGGATCAATAATGAGTAAAAAGTGACTATCTCAATTTCAGGACATATGAAAGAGAAAGAAGTAGAAACTCATGTTTCAAATGCTGAGAGGCAACAACTGTTCATGATTTTCACCTCCACTAATTATATTTATTTTTATAATCTATATGTTTATATTTTCCTATAAATATACAGAGACATATAGCTATATATACAGAGATACATATGTACAGGTTGATTTTTACATGTTTATAAGTAAATGTGATGTTGTTCCAAATAAAACTTCTAAGAAGTGAATGGAAAAGAAAATTGTAAAGTTCAGATAAGTCCCACTGAAATTTGTACTCAGATCCCTGTTTTCAGAGTCCAGAGTGCTAACCATGACACCATCCACCCTCCCGTACCAGGGTGAGCTTTCCATTTTGACAGAAGAGATTTGCCTCAGGGGGCAACTTATCTTTCATTGAAAAATATTATCTCACATAAAAACCACTGTTCAACAGAGTTATAACGTTATTTGAGTCTTTTGGGCAACATCCTTCCCCAACATAGTTCAATATGCAAAAGTTTACCAGAATAGGAAAGCAATCCAATACAGTTTCTCTTTGACAGTAGAATATTAAAAACTTTGACATTTCCACATTCCTGCAGCAGTTTATGCTCCTTTCACGTGGGAGGTTCCATGGTGTAATGGTTAGCACTTTGGACTTTGAATCCAATGATCCGAGTTCAAATCTCGGTGGGACCATTTTATGACTCTTGACCAAATCATTTTCTTTCAAGTGTATTCATTAATATCACATATCTAATATAGGCCTGGGCAAAAATTTCGTTCCGTTCGCGGAAATTGCGATAATTTGACATTTTTGCGTTCCGCGGAGAGCGCGAAAATGTCAAAAATTCCGGTTTCCGCAGCTTGGCGATAATTTGTTTCTTGCTCGTGCTGTAAAATGATACATTCTCGCGCGCGCGCGATCGCCTTACCTGAATCCCTGCGTTCGCCGACAAGTTTTCTTGATCCGGTCGCGTTCTCCATGAGATGTTGTATTGTTTTTAGCCATTTGCGCTGTCTCGCGACAGTTCGCGCCCGCAGTGACGTCATGCGTCGCGCGATCACGTCTTTCTTCTCGCGATCATGCACCGCGAGAACAACTCAAAACAAGATGGCCGCGCCCGCAAGCAACCACATGGGTAAGTTGGCGACCCGCAACCATGCAGAAAATCTCGCGAACATGCCGGAAAAAAACTTCCGCATCTTTGCGATATTTCTGCTTGTTTGCGATAATTTTAAACATTCTCGCGATAATTTGCGAAGGTTAATTCCGCAAATTCCGCCCACCCCTAATCTAATACCGGTAGGGTGAACAATTAATTTATTGATTATACTCTAAAAGTTTATTAGATGTGAGCAAATAATAGAAATTTTACAATACCTGGAAACTAAATGGCTCAAAATAATGAGAGATTTTACAAACTCACTCTGGTTTCTCAAACTCATCACAGGGGCCTGATGCAAGACATTACTTTTTAAAATCTTACTGTTATTGTTAAGGCGAACAAGGAACTTTTTGATTGCAAAGCATTCATTAAAACAAAACTTAAGGAGTCAAACTTTGTATTACGGGGACCGAAGATGTGCAGTTTGAATAATAATCTTGAAATTCAGACGTACAAAGATTTTACACACTGATTTTCAACAGTAAATCCACAACCAAAAAAGTTGAATCTTTTGAAAGACATGTCAAAGGTGTGAATCTGAAATTCACTTTTAAAGACATTCACAATGAAATGCACTGTGTAAGTCCAGCATGTTGTCAGCTAAGAAATCAGCAAAAATGAACTATCTCATTACTGGCCATATAGATGAGAAAGGAAAATAAACTCATGTTTACAATGTGGATGTGAAAGAACAGTTTCTAGGTTCAGCTTCAATATTTATGTTAATGAATAATTGATATGTTCGTATTGTCTAACAGCTATCTAGACGGATAAAGAAATGTATGCATCTATACATACTTATGCGTTCATACGCATCAGTATAAAACATTGATATTATGTTTTTTCTAGACCAAATTCTAAAAAATGAGTTAAACAGTGAATCTCATAATTGTAGTAGGTCCCACCGAGATTTGAACTCGGATCGCTGGATTCAGAGTCCAGAGTGCTAACCATTACACCATGGAACCCTCTCACACAAGAGTGACTTTTCCATTGAGACAAAAGAGAGCGCATCAGTGATGGCCTTCTCTTATATTGATAAAAAGATATCTCATTTGAATGGTCATAGTGGATAGAGCTTTAATGTGATTTGATTCTTTTCAGCTATATTCTCTATAAAAGTGTTAAATATTCAAATGTTTATCTGAATATAAAAGTTATATCACACTGTTCATCTTTGCCTGTAGCATAATAAAACAGTCTACATTTCCAGACTACTGAAGCAATGTCTCTGTCTCCTGCATGGGTGGCTCCATAGAGCAATGGTTGGCAATTTGGACTTTGCATCCAATGATCCGATTTGAAACCTTGGAGGGACTTTTTTTATTACTCTTGAGCTTTTCCATTTCTTCATCTTTGTTCATTGATAGCTCAAATCCAACACCAGTAGGTTGAAATAGTCAATTATTGAATGCTTTCAAAATGTCCATCAGCTTGAACAAGTTACATCAATACAAACTTTAAAATACTTTGACATCAAATTTCTTCACAAAGTAGTTAGCCATTATAAAATCATATTCTGATTTTCTCAAACGCATTTCAGATGGGTGATTCACAGCATCACTTTTTTAAGCTTTCCCGCTATTGATAAGGCGAAAATAGCACATTTTGAATGAGAAGTTTTCTTCAATCAAACATAGAGGAACCCAAATGATGATCTCATTCAGCTAGTAAAAATGTTGTTTTATATTAGTATGGAAATCGTGAAAAGAAAATGTTTTTCATGCTGATTTACAACAGTTGATCTCCAATCGTAAAATATAAGCTTTTGGTCGGAGGCATCACAGGTACTGATCAAATTCTAATTTTTGAACATTGTTCACAAATCATATGATATGCTTTATATACATAAACTGTATTGTTGGATCAATACTGAGTAAAAAGTGACTATCTCAATTTCAGGACATATAAAAGAGAAAGAAGTAGAAACTCATGTTTCAAATGCTGAGAGGCAACAACTGTTCATGATTTTCACCTCCACTAATTATATTTATTTTTATAATCTATATGTTTATATTTTCCTATAAATATACAGAGACATATAGCTATATATACAGAGATACATATGTACAGGTTGATTTTTACATGTTTATAAGTAAATGTGATGTTGTTCCAAATAAAACTTCTAAGAACTGAATGGAAAAGAAAATTGTAAAGTTCAGATAAGTCCCACTGAAATTTGTACTCAGATCCCTGTTTTCAGAGTCCAGGGTGCTAACCATGACACCATCCACCCTCCCGTACCAGGGTGAGCTTTCCATTTTGACAGAAGAGATTTGCCTCAGGGGGCAACTTATCTTTCATTGAAAAATATTATCTCACATAAAAACCACTGTTCAACAGAGTTATAACGTTATTTGAGTCTTTTGGGCAACATCCTTCCCCAACATAGTTCAATATGCAAACGTTTACCAGAATAGGAAAGCAATCCAATACAGTTTCTCTTTGACAGTAGAATATTAAAAACTTTGACATTTCCACATTCCTGCAGCAGTTTATGCTCCTTTCACATGGGAGGTTCCATGGTGTAATGGTTAGCACTTTGGACTTTGAATCCAATGATCCGAGTTCAAATCGCGGTGGGACCATTTTATGACTCTTGACCAAATCATTTTCTTTCAAGTGTATTCATTAATATCACATATCTAATACTGGTAGGGTGAACAATTAATTTATTGATTATACTCTAAAAGTTTATTAGATGTGAGCAAATAATAGAAATTTTACAATACCTGGAAACTAAATGGCTCAAAATAATGAGAGATTTTACAAACTCACTCTGGTTTCTCAAACTCATCACAGGGGCCTGATGCAAGACATTACTTTTTAAAATCTTACTGTTATTGTTAAGGCGAACAAGGAACTTTTTCATTGCAAAGCATTCATTAAAACAAAACTTGAGGAGTCAAACTTTGTATTACGGGGACCAAAGATGTGCAGTTTGAATAATAATCTTGAAATTCAGACGTACAAAGATTTTACACACTGATTTTCAACAGTAAATCCACAACCAAAAAAGTTGAATCTTTTGAAAGACATGTCAAAGGTGAGAATCTGAAATTCACTTTTAAAGACATTCACAATGAAATGCACTGTGTAAGTCCAGCATGTTGTCAGCTAAGAAATCAGCAAAAATGAACTATCTCATTACTGGCCATATAGATGAGAAAGGAAAATAAACTCATGTTTACAATGTGGATGTGAAAGAACAGTTTCTAGGTTCAGCTTCAATATTTATGTTAATGAATAATTGATATGTTCATATTGTCTAACAGCTATCTAGACGGATAAAGCTATGTATGCATCTATACATACTTATGCGTTCATACGCATCAGTATAAAACATTGATATTATGTTTTTTCTAGACCAAATTCTAAAAAATGAGTTAAACAGTGAATCTCATAATTGTAGTAGGTCCCACCGAGATTTGAACTCGGATCGCTGGATTCAGAGTCCAGAGTGCTAACCATTACACCATGGAACCCTCTCACACAAGAGTGACTTTTCCATTGAGACAAAAGAGAGCGCATCAGTGATGGCCTTCTCTTATATTGATAAAAAGATATCTCATTTGAATGGTCATAGTGGATAGAGCTTTAATGTGATTTGATTCTTTTCAGCTATATTCTCTATAAAAGTGTTAAATATTCAAATGTTTATCTGAATATAAAAGTTATATCACACTGTTCATCTTTGCCTGTAGCATAATAAAACAGTCTACATTTCCAGACTACTGAAGCAATGTCTCTGTCTCCTGCATGGGTGGCTCCATAGAGCAATGGTTGGCAATTTGGACTTTGCATCCAATGATCCGATTTGAAACCTTGGAGGGACTTTTTTTATTACTCTTGAGCTTTTCCATTTCTTCATCTTTGTTCATTGATAGCTCAAATCCAACACCAGTAGGTTGAAATAGTCAATTATTGAATGCTTTCAAAATGTCCATCAGCTTGAACAAGTTACATCAATACAAACTTTAAAATACTTTGACATCAAATTTCTTCACAAAGTAGTTAGCCATTATAAAATCATATGCTGATTTTCTCAAACGCATTTCAGATGGGTGATTCACAGCATCACTTTTTTAAGCTTTCCCGCTATTGATAAGGCGAAAATAGCACATTTTGAATGAGAAGTTTTCTTCAATCAAACATAGAGGAACCCAAATGATGATCTCATTCAGCTAGTAAAAATGTTGTTTTATATTAGTATGGAAATCGTGAAATGAAAATGTTTTTCATGCTGATTTACAACAGTTGATCTCCAATCGTAAAATATAAGCTTTTGGTCGGAGGCATCACAGGTACTGATCAAATTCTAATTTTTGAACATTGTTCACAAATCATATGATATGCTTTATATACATAAACTGTATTGTTGGATCAATACTGAGTAAAAAGTGACTATCTCAATTTCAGGACATATAAAAGAGAAAGAAGTAGAAACTCATGTTTCAAATGCTGAGAGGCAACAACTGTTCATGATTTTCACCTCCACTAATTATATTTATTTTTATAATCTATATGTTTATATTTTCCTATAAATATACAGAGACATATAGCTATATATACAGAGATACATATGTACAGGTTGATTTTTACATGTTTATAAGTAAATGTGATGTTGTTCCAAATAAAACTTCTAAGAACTGAATGGAAAAGAAAATTGTAAAGTTCAGATAAGTCCCACTGAAATTTGTACTCAGATCCCTGTTTTCAGAGTCCAGGGTGCTAACCATGACACCATCCACCCTCCCGTACCAGGGTGAGCTTTCCATTTTGACAGAAGAGATTTGCCTCAGGGGGCAACTTATCTTTCATTGAAAAATATTATCTCACATAAAAACCACTGTTCAACAGAGTTATAACGTTATTTGAGTCTTTTGGGCAACATCCTTCCCCAACATAGTTCAATATGCAAACGTTTACCAGAATAGGAAAGCAATCCAATACAGTTTCTCTTTGACAGTAGAATATTAAAAACTTTGACATTTCCACATTCCTGCAGCAGTTTATGCTCCTTTCACATGGGAGGTTCCATGGTGTAATGGTTAGCACTTTGGACTTTGAATCCAATGATCCGAGTTCAAATCGCGGTGGGACCATTTTATGACTCTTGACCAAATCATTTTCTTTCAAGTGTATTCATTAATATCACATATCTAATACTGGTAGGGTGAACAATTAATTTATTGATTATACTCTAAAAGTTTATTAGATGTGAGCAAATAATAGAAATTTTACAATACCTGGAAACTAAATGGCTCAAAATAATGAGAGATTTTACAAACTCACTCTGGTTTCTCAAACTCATCACAGGGGCCTGATGCAAGACATTACTTTTTAAAATCTTACTGTTATTGTTAAGGCGAACAAGGAACTTTTTCATTGCAAAGCATTCATTAAAACAAAACTTGAGGAGTCAAACTTTGTATTACGGGGACCAAAGATGTGCAGTTTGAATAATAATCTTGAAATTCAGACGTACAAAGATTTTACACACTGATTTTCAACAGTAAATCCACAACCAAAAAAGTTGAATCTTTTGAAAGACATGTCAAAGGTGAGAATCTGAAATTCACTTTTAAAGACATTCACAATGAAATGCACTGTGTAAGTCCAGCATGTTGTCAGCTAAGAAATCAGCAAAAATGAACTATCTCATTACTGGCCATATAGATGAGAAAGGAAAATAAACTCATGTTTACAATGTGGATGTGAAAGAACAGTTTCTAGGTTCAGCTTCAATATTTATGTTAATGAATAATTGATATGTTCATATTGTCTAACAGCTATCTAGACGGATAAAGCTATGTATGCATCTATACATACTTATGCGTTCATACGCATCAGTATAAAACATTGATATTATGTTTTTTCTAGACCAAATTCTAAAAAATGAGTTAAACAGTGAATCTCATAATTGTAGTAGGTCCCACCGAGATTTGAACTCGGATCGCTGGATTCAGAGTCCAGAGTGCTAACCATTACACCATGGAACCCTCTCACACAAGAGTGACTTTTCCATTGAGACAAAAGAGAGCGCATCAGTGATGGCCTTCTCTTATATTGATAAAAAGATATCTCATTTGAATGGTCATAGTGGATAGAGCTTTAATGTGATTTGATTCTTTTCAGCTATATTCTCTATAAAAGTGTTAAATATTCAAATGTTTATCTGAATATAAAAGTTATATCACACTGTTCATCTTTGCCTGTAGCATAATAAAACAGTCTACATTTCCAGACTACTGAAGCAATGTCTCTGTCTCCTGCATGGGTGGCTCCATAGAGCAATGGTTGGCAATTTGGACTTTGCATCCAATGATCCGATTTGAAACCTTGGAGGGACTTTTTTTATTACTCTTGAGCTTTTCCATTTCTTCATCTTTGTTCATTGATAGCTCAAATCCAACACCAGTAGGTTGAAATAGTCAATTATTGAATGCTTTCAAAATGTCCATCAGCTTGAACAAGTTACATCAATACAAACTTTAAAATACTTTGACATCAAATTTCTTCACAAAGTAGTTAGCCATTATAAAATCATATGCTGATTTTCTCAAACGCATTTCAGATGGGTGATTCACAGCATCACTTTTTTAAGCTTTCCCGCTATTGATAAGGCGAAAATAGCACATTTTGAATGAGAAGTTTTCTTCAATCAAACATAGAGGAACCCAAATGATGATCTCATTCAGCTAGTAAAAATGTTGTTTTATATTAGTATGGAAATCGTGAAATGAAAATGTTTTTCATGCTGATTTACAACAGTTGATCTCCAATCGTAAAATATAAGCTTTTGGTCGGAGGCATCACAGGTACTGATCAAATTCTAATTTTTGAACATTGTTCACAAATCATATGATATGCTTTATATACATAAACTGTATTGTTGGATCAATACTGAGTAAAAAGTGACTATCTCAATTTCAGGACATATAAAAGAGAAAGAAGTAGAAACTCATGTTTCAAATGCTGAGAGGCAACAACTGTTCATGATTTTCACCTCCACTAATTATATTTATTTTTATAATCTATATGTTTATATTTTCCTATAAATATACAGAGACATATAGCTATATATACAGAGATACATATGTACAGGTTGATTTTTACATGTTTATAAGTAAATGTGATGTTGTTCCAAATAAAACTTCTAAGAACTGAATGGAAAAGAAAATTGTAAAGTTCAGATAAGTCCCACTGAAATTTGTACTCAGATCCCTGTTTTCAGAGTCCAGAGTGCTAACCATGACACCATCCACCCTCCCGTACCAGGGTGAGCTTTCCATTTTGACAGAAGAGATTTGCCTCAGGGGGCAACTTATCTTTCATTGAAAAATATTATCTCACATAAAAACTACTGTTCAACAGAGTTATAACGTTATTTGAGTCTTTTGGGCAACATCCTTCCCCAACATAGTTCAATATGCAAAAGTTTACCAGAATAGGAAAGCAATCCAATACAGTTTCTCTTTGACAGTAGAATATTAAAAACTTTGACATTTCCACATTCCTGCAGCAGTTTATGCTCCTTTTGCATGGGAGGTTCCATGGTGTAATGGTTAGCACTTTGGACTTTGAATCCAATGATCCGAGTTCAAATCTCGGTGGGACCATTTTATGACTCTTGACCAAATCATTTTCTTTCAAGTGTATTCATTAATATCACATATCTAATACCGGTAGGGTGAACAATTAATTTATTGATTATACTCTAAAAGTTTATTAGATGTGAGCAAATAATAGAAATTTTACAATACCTGGAAACTAAATGGCTCAAAATAATGAGAGATTTTACAAACTCACTCTGGTTTCTCAAACTCATCACAGGGGCCTGATGCAAGACATTACTTTTTAAAATCTTACTGTTATTGTTAAGGCGAACAAGGAACTTTTTCATTGCAAAGCATTCATTAAAACAAAACTTGAGGAGTCAAACTTTGTATTACGGGGACCAAAGATGTGCAGTTTGAATAATAATCTTGAAATTCAGACGTACAAAGATTTTACACACTGATTTTCAACAGTAAATCCACAACCAAAAAAGTTGAATCTTTTGAAAGACATGTCAAAGGTGTGAATCTGAAATTCACTTTTAAAGACATTCACAATGAAATGCACTGTGTAAGTCCAGCATGTTGTCAGCTAAGAAATCAGCAAAAATGAACTATCTCATTACTGGCCATATAGATGAGAAAGGAAAATAAACTCATGTTTACAATGTGGATGTGAAAGAACAGTTTCTAGGTTCAGCTTCAATATTTATGTTAATGAATAATTGATATGTTCATATTGTCTAACAGCTATCTAGACGGATAAAGCTATGTATGCATCTATACATACTTATGCGTTCATACGCATCAGTATAAAACATTGATATTATGTTTTTTCTAGACCAAATTCTAAAAAATGAGTTAAACAGTGAATCTCATAATTGTAGTAGGTCCCACCGAGATTTGAACTCGGATCGCTGGATTCAGAGTCCAGAGTGCTAACCATTACACCATGGAACCCTCTCACACAAGAGTGACTTTTCCATTGAGACAAAAGAGAGCGCATCAGTGATGGCCTTCTCTTATATTGATAAAAAGATATCTCATTTGAATGGTCATAGTGGATAGAGCTTTAATGTGATTTGATTCTTTTCAGCTATATTCTCTATAAAAGTGTTAAATATTCAAATGTTTATCTGAATATAAAAGTTATATCACACTGTTCATCTTTGCCTGTAGCATAATAAAACAGTCTACATTTCCAGACTACTGAAGCAATGTCTCTGTCTCCTGCATGGGTGGCTCCATAGAGCAATGGTTGGCAATTTGGACTTTGCATCCAATGATCCGATTTGAAACCTTGGAGGGACTTTTTTTTATTACTCTTGAGCTTTTCCATTTCTTCATCTTTGTTCATTGATAGCTCAAATCCAACACCAGTAGGTTGAAATAGTCAATTATTGAATGCTTTCAAAATGTCCATCAGCTTGAACAAGTTACATCAATACAAACTTTAAAATACTTTGACATCAAATTTCTTCACAAAGTAGTTAGCCATTATAAAATCATATTCTGATTTTCTCAAACGCATTTCAGATGGGTGATTCACAGCATCACTTTTTTAAGCTTTCCCGCTATTGATAAGGCGAAAATAGCACATTTTGAATGAGAAGTTTTCTTCAATCAAACATAGAGGAACCCAAATGATGATCTCATTCAGCTAGTAAAAATGTTGTTTTATATTAGTATGGAAATCGTGAAAAGAAAATGTTTTTCATGCTGATTTACAACAGTTGATCTCCAATCGTAAAATATAAGCTTTTGGTCGGAGGCATCACAGGTACTGATCAAATTCTAATTTTTGAACATTGTTCACAAATCATATGATATGCTTTATATACATAAACTGTATTGTTGGATCAATACTGAGTAAAAAGTGACTATCTCAATTTCAGGACATATAAAAGAGAAAGAAGTAGAAACTCATGTTTCAAATGCTGAGAGGCAACAACTGTTCATGATTTTCACCTCCACTAATTATATTTATTTTTATAATCTATATGTTTATATTTTCCTATAAATATACAGAGACATATAGCTATATATACAGAGATACATATGTACAGGTTGATTTTTACATGTTTATAAGTAAATGTGATGTTGTTCCAAATAAAACTTCTAAGAACTGAATGGAAAAGAAAATTGTAAAGTTCAGATAAGTCCCACTGAAATTTGTACTCAGATCCCTGTTTTCAGAGTCCAGAGTGCTAACCATGACACCATCCACCCTCCCGTACCAGGGTGAGCTTTCCATTTTGACAGAAGAGATTTGCCTCAGTGGGCAACTTATCTTTCATTGAAAAATATTATCTCACATAAAAACTACTGTTCAACAGAGTTATAACGTTATTTGAGTCTTTTGGGCAACATCCTTCCCCAACATAGTTCAATATGCAAAAGTTTACCAGAATAGGAAAGCAATCCAATACAGTTTCTCTTTGACAGTAGAATATTAAAAACTTTGACATTTCCACATTCCTGCAGCAGTTTATGCTCCTTTCACATGGGAGGTTCCATGGTGTAATGGTTAGCACTTTGGACTTTGAATCCAATGATCCGAGTTCAAATCTCGGTGGGACCATTTTATGACTCTTGACCAAATCATTTTCTTTCAAGTGTATTCATTAATATCACATATCTAATACCGGTAGGGTGAACAATTAATTTATTGATTATACTCTAAAAGTTTATTAGATGTGAGCAAATAATAGAAATTTTACAATACCTGGAAACTAAATGGCTCAAAATAATGAGAGATTTTACAAACTCACTCTGGTTTCTCAAACTCATCACAGGGGCCTGATGCAAGACATTACTTTTTAAAATCTTACTGTTATTGTTAAGGCGAACAAGGAACTTTTTCATTGCAAAGCATTCATTAAAACAAAACTTGAGGAGTCAAACTTTGTATTACGGGGACCGAAGATGTGCAGTTTGAATAATAATCTTGAAATTCAGACGTACAAAGATTTTACACACTGATTTTCAACAGTAAATCCACAACCAAAAAAGTTGAATCTTTTGAAAGACATGTCAAAGGTGTGAATCTGAAATTCACTTTTAAAGACATTCACAATGAAATGCACTGTGTAAGTCCAGCATGTTGTCAGCTAAGAAATCAGCAAAAATGAACTATCTCATTACTGGCCATATAGATGAGAAAGGAAAATAAACTCATGTTTACAATGTGGATGTGAAAGAACAGTTTCTAGGTTCAGCTTCAATATTTATGTTAATGAATAATTGATATGTTCATATTGTCTAACAGCTATCTAGACGGATAAAGAAATGTATGCATCTATACATACTTATGCGTTCATACGCATCAGTATAAAACATTGATATTATGTTTTTTCTAGACCAAATTCTAAAAAATGAGTTAAACAGTGAATCTCATAATTGTAGTAGGTCCCACCGAGATTTGAACTCGGATCGCTGGATTCAGAGTCCAGAGTGCTAACCATTACACTGTGGTAAATAAAATATCACGCTGTCATAATTTTTCAGATATCAATAAGATCATGCATAAAGCAAGAGGCTGAGTCTGTGGTATCAGATTCATAAAGGGATTTATTCCAATAACTCGAGTCAAAGGGAGAATATTTCCATCACCAAAAAGGATCTGGACGGGGCTGAAAAGTATTCTCAATATTCTCGAGTTATTGGAGTTATGTGGTAAATAAAATCTTCTTTACCGGACTGAATTTCATACGGGATCTTGAAATAAAATAAAATAGCTCGAAATAACAAGAGGCAGAATCCGTGGTATAAGAGGTTTTCTAAATGGGCTTTATTCCACTCAAAATGGCCGACTCGAGTCGCGGCCTTCAGGTTCCGTCACCACGAGGGTTCAGGAAGTGAAGTACAATACTTTATTGACAGACATGCATTTTTATAATAAGTACATTACAATGAAACGAATGTAGAAGGCGTAACATTTGATAAGAAAAGTGACAAAACAGGTACGTAATCGAAACTAGGCGTAATAAGGAATAAAAGAAACATGATTGGTTAGGATTATCAGACATAGGTGGATCTATAAGATAATACTTGGCATAGATGCGCGCGCAGCAGCATGACGTGTGAGTGACGTGCAACTAGGGGGTGAAGGGACTTGACATTTAGCTCTACATGTGGAGACGAGAAGTCTGGGGGGTCAAGTCAACCTAATCCCAAATCATATCTAACATCCTATGTTTAGAGAACTATGTTATCCACAAGGAAGGACTCTCGGACAGAATCTAGTCTATACTGACTGTGTGCGTGCACAAACGCCTAAGTGTCTATATGAGATGCGAGAGGCAGAAAACTTTCCATGGCAACAGGGCTATGAATCATTTGCAGGAGGACGGAAGGGCTGAGTCCTTTGCTTGTGAGCTAAAGGAAATGTTTACCTAAATCACTAGACAGGAATGCATCGGCTAGAGAGCAAAATAGATAATTCGAAGGTGAAATACAGCTTCTTGGCAGGCAGGCGAAAACTGGCCAAGGCAGGCACCGTTAGCTGCACAGGGAGTAGGACAAAGTTCATGGATACAGATGCGAGCTCAAGCTGAAGCTGTCAGAGACAGAGAGCAGGGAAAGGCTTTGAGGACAGAATCGGGCCTACTTGCCTGAACTGTAAAAATGGAGTAACTTAGCCATATAAAGTCGGTGGCCTTTCATACTTAGGAATCGAATATCCAGCCCATTGATGGCGGATCTGACAGAGAACATGTCGACGGTAGACACACATATATTTGCGTTCTTAGAAACTGGAACTGGAGGGAACATACATGTACTTGTAACATGCATATAGAACCGTTGGGGTCCAAGATAGGGGACATAACTGATCAGGAAAATCCACATTTCCACATTCCCTCCTTGTCCCCTACTTGCCCTTCAAGAGATATCAATCTTCATCATTCCATCGATTTGCTCATGGAGCATCATTTCTTCTTCCTTCTTCTTCCGGTATTTTGAACGAGAACTGTGATATGGAATGCATGATGTGGCACACAGACCACAAATCGCTGGTCCACATTGCAGGCATAAACAACAACTGAAGAGCATAAGAAGGCCAATACCTAGGAAGGATAGAACTCTCCATCCCCAGGCTGATATCACACTCCAAAACCACCCGGACCACGTCCAAGTGCCTGGATTTTCGTGTATCTGGCTTACAATCTTATGAAGGCGTGTTATAGCTTTATATACAGATGGCGAATTTTCTGGTATGAATATGCAGCAGCTGGATCCGATGACCCTGCAAGCTCCGCCCCTATCGGCCAGGATGACGTCAAGGACAAGACGATTCTGGAGAACAACAATTCTCATCACTGATTGTTCCTCTGTCAGATTGCCTAGGGCGGCTATAGTCTCGTTTACTACAGCTTCAAGAGTCTTGGTGAGTCTGCGTATCAGCTTACTATTTGATATGGTACCTATATAGGGAAAGATACCTTTATTGAAATCTACATACTTGTCCCATGCCGTCTCAGTATAATCGACAACTGGGAGATCTCTTCGCTCTCTATTGTGTACTAAATGAACATTTCGATAATAATCAGGGGGAGCTAGAAAAACAGGTGGCAAAAGGAATGCTATGTAACAGGTACCATCCCAATCT
This sequence comes from Triturus cristatus, assembly GCF_964204655.1. NCBI lineage: Eukaryota > Metazoa > Chordata > Amphibia > Caudata > Salamandridae > Triturus > Triturus cristatus. The sequence continues at coordinate 552,127,411 of NC_140588.1, forward strand.
AGAGGCAGACGCATATATGCAGTCTGACCACATATAAAGTAAGAATGGCGAGAAGCTCTAAATGAAGATTTACCTTGATCACTATATTCTACTGTAGTAACGCATTGGCTATGGCCCATGTGTATGGAACCAACTTTTCTTACACATAATTCACCCTTAACTGGAAATACTGACATAGTGGGTAGAATTAGTTCAACTTCGGTTTTGACATTCAAAATCATAAGATTAGGCGTAAAATTACCTAATTTATACACTTCATTTTCTAAATCAGTTCCTGTTCTACTGGGGTGACCCTCCTTATTAGGGTGACAGACTTTGAATAAAACTAGATTCAGATTTCCCCATATCCAATGTTGTTGATAAACTGCTGTGTCTGGGTCTATGGAATTTAATAAACTAAACCATGCTCCACAGGAGCCATTGTGTGTGAACGGATGTGGAAAGAAAGGCAGAACTCCTTTGTTATTCTGATAGGGAGGGAGTCGGCCACACACCCAACAATTGGTGGCATTACTAGTCTGATGGGAATGATGTAACATACTAATGAATGTGTTATTGCGCAGCGCAAGTCTATAGGACAACTCATGTGGGGGTAATTCACTAAAAGAATGTTCATCAGTTATATTGAAAGCACGTTTAGAAACAGGATAATACATATGCAACAATATGCTTGCAGTAACTATTAAAAAACTCAAGGAAAACAAAATTAATAAAGTCACAATACAGTGGCTACGCAGTAATTTACAATAAGCATGTCGTTTCATTATGATTCTGGACTCTACATCATTCAGACCTAAGGGATACATGTCGGGACAGATTCAACCGCTTCACCTTGGAGAGGACTTAAACAATCAAATCGTCCGACAGTTTAGATCTGGACCTGAGTTTCTGCTTATAGAGTTCGGTGCTACTGGCCTCAGCCAAAGGTAGCTTTGAGTCAATGGGGGAAGACACACGGGGAGTACTGTTTGTGTCAGGAGGAAGTCCATGAAATTTCTTGATATGGCTGGAATGCACCCAGCCTTTTCTCCCTTCGATCTTCACAGCTGTTCTGGTCGTCAGCAGGACCAACTTAGGAAGCCTCCACCTTGGCTCCAGTTGGGTTTTCCGATCGAAATTCCTGACGAGAACATAATCGCCGGGAATTACATCATGAGGTTTCACCTCGGTGTTGTCGGGAAAAGCTGCGACTACCTGTGAACGACAAGATTGTAGTGCAGACATCAAGGAAGCCAGGTAATCTGTCAGCATATTACAGTCAACATCAGTTATTTTACGGGGTATAGGCGTCCCCCACATATTCGGTGGTCTACCAAAGATCACTTCATAAGGGGATAGCCCTGTTCGAGAGTGTGCTACCATCCTCATGTAAAATAGCGCAACTGGTAAGGCTACTATCCAGTCCACCCCTTTTTCCTGACATATTTTAGACAATCTGATTTTTAAAAGTTGATTATGTCGTTCCACGAGACCTGCTGCCTCGGGGTGTCGGACACAGTGGAATTTCCACTGATATCCCAACAAAAGTGAGACATGTTTCATTAATTCGGATGAGAAAGGCTGGCCGTTATCTGAATATACAACACGTGGTAAACCGTACCGTGGGAAGAATTCTCGAACTAGCTGCTTGGCAGTAGTCGGGGCAGTGTAATCTGATACGGGATACGCCTCTGTCCAACGGGAGAGAGCGCAGACAACTACGAGAACATATTTGAATCCTCGACAACGTTCCATCTGAATATAATCCATCTGGAGGACTTCAAAAGGATGGTCAGGAGGCTGAAATCCACCCTGCTCTACGGGAACACTCTTTCCTGGATTAAACTGACAACATATCATACAGGTACGAACTTTTTGTTTAGCTGCTGCTCGTAAATGTTTGTTGAACCAAATGTGCTGAATGCTGTCTAGCATAGCCTTCTCTCCTAAATGTGCTGGACTGTGAACTGTAGCTATAATGGCCTGAACCATGGAATCAGGGAGAAACCATACAGATTTCTCCTTCGTCATCCATCCTTGATCTGTCTGGATCCCTCCTAGTTCAGTCCACTTCTTTATTTCTTCTGCTGTGGCATGTGTCTGTATGTCAATTACGTCAAGTGCGGGATCCTTAATTGTCATACACTGTGTTGGTGTCTGAACTATTGGCTTTGTCATGTCTAATGTGCGATTCTGAGCAGTCTGTTTAGCTGTTCTGTCAGCTAAATCATTGCCTTGAGAAATGATATCAGTAACCTTCGTGTGTGCTTTACATTTCATAATCGATATAGCAGTGGGTAGATGTATTGCGTCTAACAAAGCATGAATGAGGGGTCCGTGCTGAATGTGGGCACCATGGGAGGTTAAATAACCTCTCTCTCGCCACAGCACGCCGAAGTCGTGTACAACTCCGAATGCATAACGTGAGTCAGTGTATATATAAACTTTCTTATTTGTGGCTTGAATACAGGCTTGTGTTAGAGCAATAAGTTCTGCTGCTTGGGCTGACAAAGTATCTATACAATTTGTCTCAATAACTTCAGTGTCTGTTGTGACTGCATACGCGGCCACTAAATCTCCTGTACTTGTTCTCATGCACGATCCCTCTACATACAACGTCAGGTCTGGATCTAACAATGGAACGTCTGTCAAGTCTAGTCTAGGTTTCGTCTTTATTTCAATGATTTCAACACAATCATGAGCTAGTGGGTCTGTTCCAATTACAGGTAATAGTGTAGCAGGATTCAATGTATTACACCGTCGGATCTCTATGTGTGGTTGAAACAATGTCAGTTCATAACCGGTAAGTCTTGCTATGGTCAAGTGTTGTGTTTGTGTTCGGTTCACAAGAACCTCTACTGCATGTGGTACTTGTACTGTCAATGGGTGTCCTAATACTATGGCATCGCTTTGTCTGATTGCTAAAGCTGTCGCTGCCACTGATTTCAGGCATGCAGGCAAAGCCTGAGCTACGGGATCTAATGTACTGGAAAAATAAGCACATGGCTTGCGTGACCCTGCTTGATCCTGAGTGAGTACTGACAAGGCAGTACCTTCGCGTTCTGTAACAAAGAGTGTAAAATGTTTGCTATAATATGGTGTTGCTAAAACAGGTGCTTGACATAAAGCTTCCTTTAGGCTTTCAAAAGCTTGTGTATGTTCCTGAGTCCAAGGGAGAACAGTCGATGTGGCTGCCTCCTGTGTGGTTAACTGAATGAGTGGTTTTGCTAGAAATGCGTACTGAGGGATCCACTGCCTACAATATGAAGTGAGGCCTATGAAAGCCCGCACCTCCTTTTGTGTCTGGGGTATTGACATGTTAGCAATTAACTGGATGCGATCTGGTGTAAGCTGCCTTCCCTCCTTGGACAGCGAGTGACCAAGATAAATAACTCGCTGGACACAGAATTGCAGCTTAGAAGGAGACACCTTGTGCCCCTTGTCGGCTAGGAAATGTAAAACTGTCAGAGAAGCTTTTTCACATTCTGGCTCGCTTCTCGCTGTGATCAGCAGATCATCGACATATTGAAGCAGTGCAGTATTGACTGGCATGTGGATACTGTCAAGTTCTCGTTTCAGTGCTTGGCTGTAGATGCTGGGGCTTTCTGTGAATCCTTGGGGAGCGCGTGAGAATTTAAAGCTGCGCCCATTTAAACTGAATCCGAACAAGTATTGGCTTTCCGGATCTATTGGGACGCTGAAAAAGGCATTCTTGAGATCGATTACAGTAAAAAATGTTGCTTCGGAATCAATTGCTGTCAACAATGATGATATATCAGGGACCACAGGGAATTGTGGTACAATACACTTGTTTAGTTCACGCAAATCAATAACCAATCGGTACACTGGTGGGGCAGTAGGATCAGTTCGTTTAAGAATCGGAATTATCGGTGAATTACATACATTGGAGTCTGTTTCTACAACTACTCCCTGGGCAATCAGCTCATCAATGATTTTCAGCAAAGCCACTACAGCATCATGCGGTAACTTGTATTGTCGCATTCGTGGTAGTACCACTCCTGCTTTCAGTGTGACTCGATAGGGTGTAATGTTCATGCAGCCAACATCCGTAGGGCCTTGTACCCATAGATGTACTGGTAAAGTCTGTAGTCGGGGATCCATGTCTCTAGACACATAGTGACCTTTAAAATCACGCAAAAACAACCTTACTCCTTCCGGAGAACAACATATTATGGCTCCTAGTGCTTTCAGAGTTTTAATTCCTAACAGATTTTCTGGGCATGATTTAGTAAGCAATAAATCTGTAGTTCGTGTCAAAGGTCCTATCGTAAGTGGTAGAGGCTGTGATACTTCATTAACAATAGGTTTTCCTGAAAAATCAAGGGAAACATTTTGAGAGCCTGAGAGGGGTGCCCCTGGAACTTCACTACGTTTTATGGTTGTTCGACTTGCCCCTGTATCGAGTAAGAATTTTCTATCCTGACCTAATAATTCACTATGTACATAAGGTCCTTCTTGATCTACAGGAATCTCGATAAGCGGTAAGTCAACTTCCCTCTCTAGGCTGGTTCATGCGTAACGCTGATACTCAGGGTATTCATACTGTGCAGTCTGATACATTTGTCGTGTTGTGGTTTGTGTGGCAGTAGCAGGCAACGGTGGTGCAGCTGGCACAAACTGTATGGGTTGCTGTGAAGCTGGCATGGACTGTTGCTGAACTGGCATGGACTGTCCATGCTGCATAGCTCCTTGTTCATTCTGATCTTGTCTAACTAATCGTGGTCTCTCCTTTGCAATGCCTGTAGCTATATTACGTTTCAGGACTGAACAATCGTGTACATAATGGCCTAGTTGTTTACAGTAATTGCAGGTTCCCTTTACAGGAACTGCAGAATCACCAGAATGTGTCACACCCTTTTTGTGACCATCTGCTGGTACTGTCTGAGAAACTAGCATTTTCATTTTTGTATCCTTCATGCGTCTATGCTCGTGTTCTTGTTCATCCCTAATTCTATTGTGATGATACTGTAACATTTGTAGCATTTGCGACGGAGTGTTACTTTGCCAGGTACTCTCGAATTTCAATATTCTATTCTTTACTGGAGGCAATGCATTTTCCACTAATTTTGTCTCAAATAAATGTGGATATGAGTCACTACTTGCTTTTATACCACTATTTATACCAAAACATTTTTCAAATCGAGCATAATAATCGCTTGTGTCTTCATCTTGCTTTTGTTTGCAGGCTGTGATTGCACCCCAATCTTCCTTTTTTTGTAGTTAATAAACGTGGCAGTACCTGTACTAGTAAACCTGGTAACAGTTTAACTTTATCCCCGAGCCCTGAACCTGCAGTTCGGCCCCTTTCTTCCTCTGCTAATGCTGTCCAGTCTATCTTTTGGTCTCCCACTTCCCACTCTTTTTCTTTCAGTTTTTCATAAATGCCAGCAGGCAAAAGCACCTTTAATATCGTCATAATATCAGGAAAGGTGTACTCTCCCATTAGTAACATGTCTTTAATTTCTCGGTGGAAACCCGCTGGGTCTTTGTCATGACTAGGTACTACTTTCTTCATTTCTAATAATTCCATTTTTGATATGGGTGTGTAAACAAATACACGGTGAAACTCATTGTCTTCGCCTTTTATTGGGTGCACTTCTCGTAAAGGATTTTGTCTATCCATATAGTACGGCGCTCTTTCTCTGCGGGGCAGCGAGAGAGAATCCGGACTTACAAAAAGGACATACTGCTTACGTGACACTAATATCTCTTTAATTAGCTTGTTACTAGAACCTCTCCATCTGTTCGTGAGTAGTTCCGTTAATATATCAGGTAAAGGACCAGGGTCAGCATGTTGGCTCTTATATAATATGAGGAGTTGCTGAATCATATATATTCCAGCTAAACGTTGTTCATCTGCACTGAGATTAAAAAACGTGTGTGCTACGGTCTCATCACCGTATTTTTCAGGACTGTCAATCCAGTGAACGGCTGATCTGGCTAATTCTTGCTCATCCATGGAATCGAGGAGGTGGTAACCCCTTCGTTCTCGTAGTATTTTATCTGCGGCTTGAAACGAATGTTCAGGAGACTTCAGATTTATTATAGGCGTCGGATACGTTCTGCTATTATTTGGGCATACTGAGTGTATGGGATCAGAAAAACATCTAGTATTTTCACAGGATCTTCCTCTGCCTACATAGGCTATAGTCTCTGACTGTCTTGCGGAATTCCCTGATTCGGACACTTCATCTTGCTCAAACTCGTCTGTTCCCAATCTCTCTTCATGAATACGCTCTATTTCTTTACGGATTTTTCGGCACATGGCTATTATACAATTTTGCTTATCGTGTCTCCCTTCTGATATATTCTGACTCCATCTTGTAAGAATAAGCATTGCATTCGGGTCTACCCCCGGGCGGTCTTGATTTCTGATCACACAGTTTATGAGGAAACGTAACAGTTCCCCCTGTATCTCTACTTTCTGGAATTCCATAGCTCTGTTAATACATCCTGGATCTCGTCCTGTTTGAACAAGATGATATATGTTATCTAGATGCGTAATCCTCCCTGGTAACCTCGCTAAATACTCTGCGGCTCGCCTGATACGTAATGATGCCAGGACCATTTCATCCTCTTTACCAACCACCGGGTCATATCTACAATTTACAAGGAGTTCTTTAAGCGTACGTTCACTCACGAATTTAGGTGTACGAGAATGCGCTGACTCTTGAAAAACAAGTTTATTTATTCTGGGTGGTGTAAAGGTACTGCTAGCACCTCCCGTGGCCCCGTCTGGGGCGTCGGGTGTGAATGGGTTCGTTGAACGTGACACAGCAACTATGGGCGTCGACACCCCTGTAGAATCGACTGCGGAGACAGATGCGGAAACAGATGTGCTTGCCGAAGCTTGTATCGGGACTTGCTGTTGCACGGGGACAGATACCTGATCCTGACGTTGAACCCCTCCGCCAGACGGTCTATGTGGTGTGGCGTTAGCATACTCGGGAGCTGCATCGTCTAGATATGAGGAAAGAAAAACATCTTCTGCGGTTCTGGGATGCCCTTTAGGATGTACCTTAATTGGAAATAATGGGGGTGGCAAGTCTTTTGGCATCTCTGGAGCAGCCTTAGGTAGTCCTTCGGCTAGGAGGGGATACATACCATTCATAAGAGCATTTCTTTGTCTATTTACTTGTTCTGATTTCACTCGGATACCTTCCTTAATTAATAGATTTTCTTGAACTTTATTTGAACTTTCTTTACTCCTCTCTTCTTGTCTACGTGCTTTTTCTGTACGTCTATGAGATTCTTTACGCCATAACTCAACAGCGTCTTTCTGTGACTGTCTGACCTTTCTTTTCCATAACTCTTCCTCCACTTTCATGATGCACTCTGCATCCCAGGTTCCCGCTACGGGCCACCTTTGACTTTCCGGCAATCCCTTGGTATAATCTACCCATAGATCAAGAAACAATATGGCATCTAAGCCATGCTTATGGTACATAAAATGCCCTGGAGTGTCCCTAGGAGGAATAGGAACTGCTTCTTCAAGCACCCCTTTTCTGGTAGTAATCTGTCTTAACTTCGAGAAGAGCGGCATATTGACAACTGATCTGATACTTACTCTTGAACTCACTTAATACGAAAAACACAATAATGAACAGTGAACAATGAACACTCATTCATACCACAATATTTGAACACTTTAAACATTAAACATTAAACATTTAACAACGACCGACAATGATGACAGTCTGCCTAACTAATCACCACGCTGAATTCTTGACAGTAACTGAATACTTCGGAATACTTGATATACTGCTAAACAGTACATATACACTGCTAAACAGTGCAGACCGGATTTGTGTACCCAAATCCGTCTTGACCGGCACAACCTATGTGCGCGTCAACACGCCTCCCCGGCGATGGTACTCACCGAGTAGCTTCTTGAAACGGAAGGCCTCAGAGAATGGACAGGACTCGATGACTGCGGACAGCGGACCCTCTGGACATCGGGATTTCGAGAAACCTGGTGGGCCTCTGTATACCTCGGATCTTGCTCTCTCAGCTAGGCTCTGGTCGGGATACTTCGCACTTCTCACCGCCTCGTCTGGGTTGATCGCAGCCTCAGTCGCCCCAGCTTGACCGGAGGGAGCTTACAGGAAATCCTGCTGGTACGCGTTTATGGTCCGTCCAGCTATGGCAGGAGACCGGGCCTGCAACGCACCGCCGGCGCGTGAGATGAGAAAGTGTCCCTATTCGGGCGCCATTATGTGGTAAATAAAATCTTCTTTACCGGACTGAATTTCATACGGGATCTTGAAATAAAATAAAATAGCTCGAAATAACAAGAGGCAGAATCCGTGGTATAAGAGGTTTTCTAAATGGGCTTTATTCCACTCAAAATGGCCGACTCGAGTCGCGGCCTTCAGGTTCCGTCACCACGAGGGTTCAGGAAGTGAAGTACAATACTTTATTGACAGACATGCATTTTTATAATAAGTACATTACAATGAAACGAATGTAGAAGGCGTAACATTTGATAAGAAAAGTGACAAAACAGGTACGTAATCGAAACTAGGCGTAATAAGGAATAAAAGAAACATGATTGGTTAGGATTATCAGACATAGGTGGATCTATAAGATAATACTTGGCATAGATGCGCGCGCAGCAGCATGACGTGTGAGTGACGTGCAACTAGGGGGTGAAGGGACTTGACATTTAGCTCTACATGTGGAGACGAGAAGTCTGGGGGGTCAAGTCAACCTAATCCCAAATCATATCTAACATCCTATGTTTAGAGAACTATGTTATCCACAAGGAAGGACTCTCGGACAGAATCTAGTCTATACTGACTGTGTGCGTGCACAAACGCCTAAGTGTCTATATGAGATGCGAGAGGCAGAAAACTTTCCATGGCAACAGGGCTATGAATCATTTGCAGGAGGACGGAAGGGCTGAGTCCTTTGCTTGTGAGCTAAAGGAAATGTTTACCTAAATCACTAGACAGGAATGCATCGGCTAGAGAGCAAAATAGATAATTCGAAGGTGAAATACAGCTTCTTGGCAGGCAGGCGAAAACTGGCCAAGGCAGGCACCGTTAGCTGCACAGGGAGTAGGACAAAGTTCATGGATACAGATGCGAGCTCAAGCTGAAGCTGTCAGAGACAGAGAGCAGGGAAAGGCTTTGAGGACAGAATCGGGCCTACTTGCCTGAACTGTAAAAATGGAGTAACTTAGCCATATAAAGTCGGTGGCCTTTCATACTTAGGAATCGAATATCCAGCCCATTGATGGCGGATCTGACAGAGAACATGTCGACGGTAGACACACATATATTTGCGTTCTTAGAAACTGGAACTGGAGGGAACATACATGTACTTGTAACATGCATATAGAACCGTTGGGGTCCAAGATAGGGGACATAACTGATCAGGAAAATCCACATTTCCACAACACCATGGAACCCTCTCACACAAGAGTGACTTTTCCATTGAGACAAAAGAGAGCGCATCAGTGATGGCCTTCTCTTATATTGATAAAAAGATATCTCATTTGAATGGTCATAGTGGATAGAGCTTTAATGTGATTTGATTCTTTTCAGCTATATTCTCTATAAAAGTGTTAAATATTCAAATGTTTATCTGAATATAAAAGTTATATCACACTGTTCATCTTTGCCTGTAGCATAATAAAACAGTCTACATTTCCAGACTACTGAAGCAATGTCTCTGTCTCCTGCATGGGTGGCTCCATAGAGCAATGGTTGGCAATTTGGACTTTGCATCCAATGATCCGATTTGAAACCTTGGAGGGACTTTTTTTATTACTCTTGAGCTTTTCCATTTCTTCATCTTTGTTCATTGATAGCTCAAATCCAACACCAGTAGGTTGAAATAGTCAATTATTGAATGCTTTCAAAATGTCCATCAGCTTGAACAAGTTACATCAATACAAACTTTAAAATACTTTGACATCAAATTTCTTCACAAAGTAGTTAGCCATTATAAAATCATATGCTGATTTTCTCAAACGCATTTCAGATGGGTGATTCACAGCATCACTTTTTTAAGCTTTCCCGCTATTGATAAGGCGAATATAGCACATTTTGAATGAGAAGTTTTCTTCAATCAAACATAGAGGAACCCAAATGATGATCTCATTCAGCTAGTAAAAATGTTGTTTTATATTAGTATGGAAATCGTGAAAAGAAAATGTTTTTCATGCTGATTTACAACAGTTGATCTCCAATCGTAAAATATAAGCTTTTGGTCGGAGGCATCACAGGTACTGATCAAATTCTAATTTTTGAACATTGTTCACAAATCATATGATATGCTTTATATACATAAACTGTATTGTTGGATCAATACTGAGTAAAAAGTGACTATCTCAATTTCAGGACATATAAAAGAGAAAGAAGTAGAAACTCATGTTTCAAATGCTGAGAGGCAACAACTGTTCATGATTTTCACCTCCACTAATTATATTTATTTTTATAATCTATATGTTTATATTTTCCTATAAATATACAGAGACATATAGCTATATATACAGAGATACATATGTACAGGTTGATTTTTACATGTTTATAAGTAAATGTGATGTTGTTCCAAATAAAACTTCTAAGAACTGAATGGAAAAGAAAATTGTAAAGTTCAGATAAGTCCCACTGAAATTTGTACTCAGATCCCTGTTTTCAGAGTCCAGAGTGCTAACCATGACACCATCCACCCTCCCGTACCAGGGTGAGCTTTCCATTTTGACAGAAGAGATTTGCCTCAGGGGGCAACTTATCTTTCATTGAAAAATATTATCTCACATAAAAACCACTGTTCAACAGAGTTATAACGTTATTTGAGTCTTTTGGGCAACATCCTTCCCCAACATAGTTCAATATGCAAAAGTTTACCAGAATAGGAAAGCAATCCAATACAGTTTCTCTTTGACAGTAGAATATTAAAAACTTTGACATTTCCACATTCCTGCAGCAGTTTATGCTCCTTTCACATGGGAGGTTCCATGGTGTAATGGTTAGCACTTTGGACTTTGAATCCAATGATCCGAGTTCAAATCTCGGTGGGACCATTTTATGACTCTTGACCAAATCATTTTCTTTCAAGTGTATTCATTAATATCACATATCTAATACCGGTAGGGTGAACAATTAATTTATTGATTATACTCTAAAAGTTTATTAGATGTGAGCAAATAATAGAAATTTTACAATACCTGGAAACTAAATGGCTCAAAATAATGAGAGATTTTACAAACTCACTCTGGTTTCTCAAACTCATCACAGGGGCCTGATGCAAGACATTACTTTTTAAAATCTTACTGTTATTGTTAAGGCGAACAAGGAACTTTTTCATTGCAAAGCATTCATTAAAACAAAACTTGAGGAGTCAAACTTTGTATTACGGGGACCGAAGATGTGCAGTTTGAATAATAATCTTGAAATTCAGACGTACAAAGATTTTACACACTGATTTTCAACAGTAAATCCACAACCAAAAAAGTTGAATCTTTTGAAAGACATGTCAAAGGTGTGAATCTGAAATTCACTTTTAAAGACATTCACAATGAAATGCACTGTGTAAGTCCAGCATGTTGTCAGCTAAGAAATCAGCAAAAATGAACTATCTCATTACTGGCCATATAGATGAGAAAGGAAAATAAACTCATGTTTACAATGTTGTGGAAATGTGGATTTTCCTGATCAGTTATGTCCCCTATCTTGGACCCCAACGGTTCTATATGCATGTTACAGGTACATGTATGTTCCCTCCAGTTCCAGTTTCTAAGACGCAAACATATGTGTGTCTACCGTTGACATGTTCTCTGTCAGATCCGCCATCAATGGGCTGGATATTCGATTCCTAAGTATGAAAGGCCACCGACTTTATATGGCTAAGTTACTACATTTTTACAGTTCAGGCAAGTAGGCCCGATTCTGTCCTCAAAGCCTTTCCCTGCTCTCTGTCTCTGACAGCTTCAGCTTGAGCTCGCATCTGTATCCATGAACTTTGTCCTACTCCCTGTGCAGCTAACGGTGCCTGCCTCGGCCAGTTTTCGACTGCCTGCCAAGAAGCTGTATTTCACCTTCGAATTATCTATTTTGCTCTTCTGCTGATGCATTCCTGTCTAGTGATTTAGGTAAACATTTCCTTTAGCTCACAAGCAAAGGACTCAGCCTTTCCGTCCTCCTGCAAGTGATTCATAGCCCTGTTGCCATGGAAAGTTTTCTGCCCCTCGCATCTCATATAGACACTTAGGCGTTTGTGCACGCACACAGTCAGTATAGACTAGATTCTGTCCGAGAGTCCTTCCTTTTGGATAACATAGTTCTTTAAACATAGGATGTTAGATATGATTTGGGATTAGGTTGACTTGACCCCCCAGACTTCTCGTCTCCACATATAGAGCTAAATGTCAAGTCCCCTTCACCCCCTAGTTGCACGTCACTCACACGTCATGCTGCTGCGCGCGCATCTATGCCAAGTATTATCTTATAGATCCACCTATGTCTGATAATCCTAACCAATCATGTTTCTTTTATTCCTTATTACGCCTAGTTTCGATTACATACCTGTTTTGTCACTTTCCTTATCAAATGTTACGCCTTCTACATTCGTTTCATTGTAATGTACTTATTATAAAAATGCATGTCTGTCAATAAAGTATTGTACTTCACTTCCTGAACCCTCGTGGTGACGGAACCTGAAGGCCGCGACTCGAGTCGGCCATTTTTGATGGAATAAAGCCCATTTAGAAAACCTCTTATACCACGGATTCTGCCTCTTGTTATTTTGAGCTATTTTACTTTATTTTAAGATTCCGTATGAAATTCAGTCCGGTAAAGAAGATTTTATTTACCACATAATGGCGCCCGAATAGGGACACTTTCTCATCTCACGCGCCGGCGGTGCGTTGCAGGCCCGGTCTCCTGCCACAGCTGGACGGACCATAAACGCGTACCAGCAGGATTTCCTGTAAGCTCCCTCCGGTCAAGCGGGGGCGACTGAGGCTGCGATCAACCCAGACGAGGCGGTGAGAAGTGCGAAGTATCCCGACCAGAGCCTAGCTGAGAGAGCAAGATCCGAGGTATACAGAGGCCCACCAGGTTTCTCGAAATCCCGATGTCCAGAGGGTCCGCTGTCCGCAGTCATCGAGTCCTGTCCATTCCCTGAGGCCTTCCGTTTCAAGGAGCTACTCGGTGAGTACCATCGCCGGGGAGGCGTGTTGACGCGCACATAGGTTGTGCCGGTCAAGACGGATTTGGGTACACAAATCCGGTCTGCACTGTTTAGCAGTGTATATGTACTGTTTAGCAGTATATCAAGTATTCCGAAGTATGCAGTTATTGTCAAGAATTCAGCGTGGTGATTAGTTAGGCAGACTGTCATCATTGTCGGTCATTGTTAAAATATTTAATGTTCAATATTTAAAGTGTTTAAATGTCTTGCATATTGTGGTATGAATGATTGTTCATTGTTCACTGTTCATTATTGTGTTTTTCGTATTAAGTAAGTTCAAGAGTAAGTATCAAATCAGTTGTCAATATGCCGCTCTTCTCGAAGTTAAGACAGATTACTACCAGAAAAGGGGTGCTTGAAGAAGCAGTTCCTATTCCTCCTAGGGACACTCCAGGGCATTTTATGTACCATAAGCATGGCTTAGATGCCATATTGTTTCTTGATCTATGGGTAGATTATACCAAGGGATTGCCGGAAAGTCAAAGGTGGCCCGTAGCGGGAACCTGGGATGCAGAGTGCATCATGAAAGTAGAGGAAGAGTTATGGAAAAGAAAGGTCAGACAGTCACAGAAAGACGCTGTTGAGTTATGGCGTAAAGAATCTCATAGACGAACAGAAAAAGCACGTAGACAAGAAGAGAGGAGTAAAGAAAGTTCAAATAAAGTTCAAGAAAATCTATTAATTGAGGAAGGTATCCGAGTGAAATCAGAACAAGTAAATAGACAAAGAAATGCTCTTATGAATGGTATGTATCCCCTTCTAGCCGAAGGACTACCTAAGGCTGTTACAGAGATGCCAAAGGACTTGCCACCCCCATTATTTCCAATTAAGGTACATCAAAAAGGGCATCCCAGAACCGCAGAAGATGTTTTTCTTTCCTCATATCTAGACGATGCAGCTCCCGAGTATGCTAACGCCACACCACATAGACCGTCTGGTGTAGGGGTTCAACGTCAGGATCAGGTATCTGTACCCGTGCAACAGCAAGTCCCGACGCAAGCGTCGGCAAGCACATCTGTTTCCGCATCTGTCTCCGCAGTCGATTCTACAGGGGTGTCGACGCCCATAGTTGCTGTGTCACGTTCAACGAACCCATTCACACCCGACGCCCCAGATGGGGCCACGGGAGGTGCTAGCAGTACCTTTACACCACCCAGAAGAAATAAACTTGTCTTTCAAGAGTCAGCACATTCACGTACACCTAAATTCGTAAGTGAACGTACGCTTAAAGAACTCCTTGTAAATTGTAGATATGACCCGGTGGTTGGTAAAGAGGATGAAATGGTCCTGGCATCATTACGTATCAGGCGAGCCGCAGAGTATTTAGCGAGGTTACCAGGGATGATTACGCATCTAGATAACATATATCATTTTGTTCAAACAGGACGAGATCCAGGATGTATTAACAGAGCTATGGAATTCCAGAAAGTAGAGATACAGGGGGAACTGTTACGTTTCCTCATAAACTGTGTGATCAGAAATCAAGACCGCCCGGGGGTAGACCCGAATGCAATGCTTATTCTTACAAAATGGAGTCAGAATATATCAGAAGGGAGACACGATAAGCAAAATTGTATAATAGCCATGTGCCGAAAAATCCGTAAAGAAATAGAGCGTATTCATGAAGAGAGATTGGGAACAGACGAGCTTGAGCAAGATGAAGTGTCCGAATCAGGAAATTCCGCAAGACAGTCAGAGACCATAGCCTATGTAGGCAGAGGAAGATCCTGTGAAAATACTAGATGTTTTTCTGATCCCATACACTCTGTATGTCCAAATAATAGCAGAACGTATCCGACGCCTATAATAAATCTGAAGTCTCCTGAACATTCGTTTCAAGCCGCAGATAAAATACTACGAGAACGAAGGGGTTACCACCTCCTCGATTCCATGGATGAGCAAGAATTAGCCAGATCAGCCGTTCACTGGATTGACAGTCCTGAAAAATACGGTGATGAGACCGTAGCACACACGTTTTTTAATCTCAGTACAGATGAACAAAGTTTAGCCGGAATCTATATGATTCAGCAACTCCTCATATTATATAAGAGCCAACATGCTGACCCTGGTCCTTTACCTGATATATTAACGGAACTACTCACGAACAGATGGAGAGGTTCTAGTAACAAGCTAATTAAAGAGATATTAGTGTCACGTAAGCAGTATGTCCTTTTTGTAAGTCCGGATTCTCTCTCGCTGCCCCGCAGAGAAAGAGCGCCGTACTATATGGATAGACAAAATCCCCTACGAGAAGTGCACCCAATAAAAGGCGAAGACAATGAGTTTCACCGTGTATTTGTTTACACACCCATATCAAAAATGGAATTATTAGAAATGAAAAAAGTGGTACCTAGTCATGACAAAGACCCAGCGGGTTTCCACCGAGAAATTAAAGACATGTTACTGATGGGAGAGTACACCTTTCCTGATATTATGACGATATTAAAGGTGCTTTTGCCTGCTGGCATTTATGAAAAATTGAAAGAAAAAGAGTGGGAAGTGGGAGACCAAAAGATAGACTGGACAGCATTAGCAGAGGAAGAAAGGGGCCGAACTGCAGGTTCAGGGCTCGGGGATAAAGTTAAACTGTTACCAGGTTTACTAGTACAGGTACTGCCACGTTTATTAACTACAAAAAAAGGAAGATTGGGGTGCAATCACAGCCTGCAAACAAAAGCAAGATGAAGACACAAGCGATTATTATGCTCGATTTGAAAAATGTTTTGGTATAAATAGTGGTATAAAAGCAAGTAGTGACTCATATCCACATTTATTTGTGACAAAATTAGTGGAAAATGCATTGCCTCCAGTAAAGAATAGAATATTGAAATTCGAGAGTACCTGGCAAAGTAACACTCCGTCGCAAATGCTACAAATGTTACAGTATCATCACAATAGAATTAGGGATGAACAAGAACACGAGCATAGACGCATGAAGGATACAAAAATGAAAATGCTAGTTTCTCAGACAGTACCAGCAGATGGTCACAAAAAGGGTGTGACACATTCTGGTGATTCTGCAGTTCCTGTAAAGGGAACCTGCAATTACTGTAAACAACTAGGCCATTATGTACACGATTGTCCAGTCCTGAAACGTAATATAGCTACAGGTATTGCAAAAGAGAGACCACGATTAGTTAGACACGATCAGAATGAACAAGGAACTATGCAGCATGGACAGTCCATGCCAGTTCAACAACAGTCCATGCCAGCCTCACAGCAACCCATACAGTTTGTGCCAGCTGCACCACCGTTGCCTGCTACTGCCACACAAACCACAACACGACAAATGTATCAGACTGCACAGTATGAATACCCTGAGTATCAGCGTTACGCATGAACCAGCCTAGAGAGGGAAGTTGACTTACCGCTTATCGAGATCCCTGTAGATCAAGAAGGACCTTATGTACATAGTGAATTATTAGGTCAAGATAGAAAATTCTTACTCGATACAGGGGCAAGTCGAACAACCATAAAACGTAGTGAAGTTCCAGGGGCACCCCTCTCAGGCTCTCAAAATGTTTCCCTTGGTTTTTCAGGAAAACCTATTGTTAATGAAGTATCACAGCCTCTACCACTTACGATAGGACCTTTGACACGAACTACAGATTTATTGCTTACTAAATCATGCCCAGAAAATCTGTTAGGAATTAAAACTCTGAAAGCACTAGGAGCCATAATATGTTGTTCTCCGGAAGGAGTAAGGTTGTTTTTGCGTGATTTTAAAGGTCACTATGTGTCTAGAGACATGGATCCCCGACTACAGACTTTACCAGTACATCTATGGGCACAAGGCCCTACGGATGTTGGCTGCATGAACATTACACCCTATCGAGTCACACTGAAAGCAGGAGTGGTACTACCACGAATGCGACAATACAAGTTACCGCATGATGCTGTAGTGGCTTTGCTGAAAATCATTGATGAGCTGATTGTCCAGGGAGTAGTTGTAGAAACAGACTCCAATGTATGTAATTCACCGATAATTCCGATTCTTAAACGAACTGATCCTACTGCCCCACCAGTGTACCGATTGGTTATTGATTTGCGTGAACTAAACAAGTGCATTGTACCACAATTCCCTGTGGTCCCTGATATATCATCATTGTTGACAGCAATTGATTCCGAAGCAACATTCTTTACTGTAATCGATCTCAAGAATGCCTTTTTCAGCGTCCCAATAGATCCGGAAAGCCAATACTTGTTCGGATTCAGTTTAAATGGGCGCAGCTTTAAATTCTCACGCGCTCCCCAAGGATTCACAGAAAGCCCCAGCATCTACAGCCAAGCACTGAAACGAGAACTTGACAGTATCCACATGCCAGTCAATACTGCACTGCTTCAATATGTCGATGATCTGCTGATCACAGCGAGAAGCGAGCCAGAATGTGAAAAAGCTTCTCTGACAGTTTTACATTTCCTAGCCGACAAGGGGCACAAGGTGTCTCCTTCTAAGCTGCAATTCTGTGTCCAGCGAGTTATTTATCTTGGTCACTCGCTGTCCAAGGAGGGAAGGCAGCTTACACCAGATCGCATCCAGTTAATTGCTAACATGTCAATACCCCAGACACAAAAGGAGGTGCGGGCTTTCATAGGCCTCACTTCATATTGTAGGCAGTGGATCCCTCAGTACGCATTTCTAGCAAAACCACTCATTCAGTTAACCACACAGGAGGCAGCCACATCGACTGTTCTCCCTTGGACTCAGGAACATACACAAGCTTTTGAAAGCCTAAAGGAAGCTTTATGTCAAGCACCTGTTTTAGCAACACCATGTTATAGCAAACATTTTACACTCTTTGTTACAGAACGCGAAGGTACTGCCTTGTCAGTACTCACTCAGGATCAAGCAGGATCACGCAAGCCATGTGCTTATTTTTCCAGTACATTAGATCCCGTAGCTCAGGCTTTGCCTGCATGCCTGAAATCAGTGGCAGCGACAGCTTTAGCAATCAGACAAAGCGATGCCATAGTGTTAGGACACCCATTGACAGTACAAGTACCACATGCAGTAGAGGTTCTTGTGAACCGAACACAAACACAACACTTGACCATAGCAAGACTTACCGGTTATGAACTGACATTGTTTCAACCACACATAGAGATCCGACGGTGTAATACATTGAATCCTGCTACACTATTACCTGTAATTGGAACAGACCCACTAGCTCATGATTGTGTTGAAATCATTGAAATAAAGACGAAACCTAGACAAGACTTGACAGACGTTCCATTGTTAGATCCAGACCTGACGTTGTATGTAGACGGATCGTGCATGAGAACAAGTACAGGAGATTTAGTGGCCGCGTATGCAGTCACAACAGACACTAAAGTTATTGAGACAAATTGTATAGATACTTTGTCAGCCCAAGCAGCAGAACTTATTGCTCTAACACAAGCCTGTATTCAAGCCACAAATAAGAAAGTTAATGTATACACTGATTCACGTTATGCATTCGGAGTTGTACACGACTTCGGCGTGCTGTGGCGAGAGAGAGGTTATTTAACTTCCCATGGTGCCCACATTCAGCACGGACCCCTCATTCATGCTTTATTAGACGCAATACATCTACCCACTGCTATATCGATTATGAAATGTAAAGCACACACGAAGGTTACTGATATCATTTCTCAAGGCAATGATTTAGCTGACAGAACAGCTAAACAGACTGCTCAGAATCGCATATTAGACATGACAAAGCCAATAGTTCAGACACCAACACAGTGTATGACAATTAAGGATCCCGCACTTGACGTAATTGACATACAGACACATGCCACAGCAGAAGAAATAAAGAAGTGGACTGAACTAGGAGGGATCCAGACAGATCAAGGATGGATGACGAAGGAGAAATCTGTATGGTTTCTCCCTGATTCCATGGTTCAAGCCATTATAGCTACAGTTCACAGTCCAGCACATTTAGGAGAGAAGGCTATGCTAGACAGCATTCAGCACATTTGGTTCAACAAACATTTACGAGCAGCAGCTAAACAAAAAGTTCGTACCTGTATGATATGTTGTCAGTTTAATCCAGGAAAGAGTGTTCCCGTAGAGCAGGGTGGATTTCAGCCTCCTGACCATCCTTTTGAAGTCCTCCAGATGGATTATATTCAGATGGAACGTTGTCGAGGATTCAAATATGTTCTCGTAGTTGTCTGCGCTCTCTCCCGTTGGACAGAGGCGTATCCCGTATCAGATTACACTGCCCCGACTACTGCCAAGCAGCTAGTTCGAGAATTCTTCCCACGGTACGGTTTACCACGTGTTGTATATTCAGATAACGGTCAGCCTTTCTCATCCGAATTAATGAAACATGTCTCACTTTTGTTGGGATATCAGTGGAAATTCCACTGTGTCCGACACCCCGAGGCAGCAGGTCTCGTGGAACGACATAATCAACTTTTAAAAATCAGATTGTCTAAAATATGTCAGGAAAAAGGTGTGGACTGGATAGTAGCCTTACCAGTTGCGCTATTTTTCATGAGAATGGTAGCACACTCTCGAACAGGGCTATCCCCTTATGAGGTGATCTTTGGTAGACCACCGAATATGTGGGGGACGCCTATACCCCGTAAAATAACTGATGTTGACTGTAATATGCTGACAGATTACCTGGCTTCCTTGATGTCTGCACTACAATCTTGTCGTTCACAGGTAGTCGCAGCTTTTCCCGACAACACCGAGGTGAAACCTCATGATGTAATTCCCGGCGATTATGTTCTCGTCAGGAATTTCGATCAGAAAACCCAACTGGAGCCAAGGTGGAGGCTTCCTAAGTTGGTCCTGCTGACAACCAGAACAGCTGTGAAGATCGAAGGGAGAAAAGGCTGGGTGCATTCCAGCCATATAAAGAAATTTCATGGACTTCCTCCTGACACAAACAGTACTCCCCGCGTGTCTTCCCCCATTGACTCAAAGCTACCTTTGGCTGAAGCCAGTAGCACCGAACTCTATAAGCAGAAACTCAGGTCCAGATCCAAACTGTCGGACGATTTGATTGTTTAAGTCCTCTCCAAGGTGAAGCGGTTGAATCTGTCCCGACATGTATCCCTTAGGTCTGAATGATGTAGAGTCCAGAATCATAATGAAACGACATGCTTATTGTAAATTACTGCGTAGCCACTGTATTGTGACTTTATTAATTTTGTTTTCCTTGAGTTTTTTAATAGTTACTGCAAGTATATTGTTGCATATGTATTATCCTGTTTCTAAACGTGCTTTCAATATAACTGATGAACATTCTTTTAGTGAATTACCCCCACATGAGTTGTCCTATAGACTTGCGCTGCGCAACAACACCTTCATTAGTATGTTACATCATTCCCATCAGACTAGTAATGCCACCAATTGTTGGGTGTGTGGCCGACTCCCTCCCTATCAGAATAACAAAGGAGTTCTGCCTTTCTTTCCACATCCGTTCACACACAATGGCTCCTGTGGAGCATGGTTTAGTTTATTAAATTCCATAGACCCAGACACAGCAGTTTATCAACAACATTGGATATGGGGAAATCTGAATCTAGTTTTATTCAAAGTCTGTCACCCTAATAAGGAGGGTCACCCCAGTAGAACAGGAACTGATTTAGAAAATGAAGTGTATAAATTAGGTAATTTTACGCCTAATCTTATGATTTTGAATGTCAAATCCGAAGTTGAACTAATTCTGCCCACTATGTCTGTATTTCCAGTTAAGGGTGAATTATGTGTAAGAAAAGTTGGTTCCATACACATGGGCCATAGCCAATGCGTTACTACAGTAGAATATAGTGATCAAGGTAAATCTTCATTTAGAGCTTCTCGCCATTCTTACTTTATATGTGGTCAGACGGCATATATGCGTCTGCCTCTAGATTGGGATGGTACCTGTTACATAGCATTCCTTCTGCCACCTGTTTTCCTAGCTCCCCCTGATTATTATCGAAATGTTCATTTAGTACACAAAAGAGAGCGTAGAGATCTCCCAGTTGTCGATTATACTGAGACGGCATGGGACAAGTATGTAGATTTCAATAAAGGTATCTTTCCCTATATAGGTACAATATCAAATAGTAAGCTGATACGCAGACTAACCAAGACTCTTGAAGCTGTAGTAAATGAGACTATAGCCGCCCTAGGCAATCTGACAGAGGAACAATCAGTGATGAGAATTGTTGTTCTCCAGAATCGTCTTGTCCTTGACGTCATCCTGGCCGATAGGGGCGGAGCTTGCAGAGTCATCGGATCCAGCTGCTGCATATTCATACCAGAAAATTCGCCATCTGTATATAAAGCTATAACACGCCTTCATAAGATTGTAAGCCAGATACACGACAATCCAGGCACTTGGACGTGGTCCGGGTGGTTTTGGAGTGTGATATCAGCCTGGGGATGGAGAGTTCTATCCTTCCTAGGTATTGGCCTTCTTATGCTCTTCAGTTGTTGTTTATGCCTGCAATGTGGACCAGCGATTTGTGGTCTGTGTGCCACATCATGCATTCCATATCACAGTTCTCGTTCAAAATACCGGAAGAAGAAGGAAGAAGAAATGATGCTCCATGAGCAAATCGATGGAATGATGAAGATTGATATCTCTTGAAGGGCAAGTAGGGGACAAGGAGGGAATGTGGAAATGTGGATTTTCCTGATCAGTTATGTCCCCTATCTTGGACCCCAACGGTTCTATATGCATGTTACAAGTACATGTATGTTCCCTCCAGTTCCAGTTTCTAAGACGCAAACATATGTGTGTCTACCGTTGACATGTTCTCTGTCAGATCCGCCATCAATGGGCTGGATATTCGATTCCTAAGTATGAAAGGCCACCGACTTTATATGGCTAAGTTACTACATTTTTACAGTTCAGGCAAGTAGGCCCGATTCTGTCCTCAAAGCCTTTCCCTGCTCTCTGTCTCTGACAGCTTCAGCTTGAGCTCGCATCTGTATCCATGAACTTTGTCCTACTCCCTGTGCAGCTAACGGTGCCTGCCTCGGCCAGTTTTCGACTGCCTGCCAAGAAGCTGTATTTCACCTTCGAATTATCTATTTTGCTCTTCTGCCGATGCATTCCTGTCTAGTGATTTAGGTAAACATTTCCTTTAGCTCACAAGCAAAGGACTCAGCCTTTCCGTCCTCCTGCAAGTGATTCATAGCCCTGTTGCCATGGAAAGTTTTCTGCCCCTCGCATCTCATATAGACACTTAGGCGTTTGTGCACGCACACAGTCAGTATAGACTAGATTCTGTCCGAGAGTCCTTCCTTTTGGATAACATAGTTCTTTAAACATAGGATGTTAGATATGATTTGGGATTAGGTTGACTTGACCCCCCAGACTTCTCGTCTCCACATATAGAGCTAAATGTCAAGTCCCCTTCACCCCCTAGTTGCACGTCACTCACACGTCATGCTGCTGCGCGCGCATCTATGCCAAGTATTATCTTATAGATCCACCTATGTCTGATAATCCTAACCAATCATGTTTCTTTTATTCCTTATTACGCCTAGTTTCGATTACATACCTGTTTTGTCACTTTCCTTATCAAATGTTACGCCTTCTACATTCGTTTCATTGTAATGTACTTATTATAAAAATGCATGTCTGTCAATAAAGTATTGTACTTCACTTCCTGAACCCTCGTGGTGACGGAACCTGAAGGCCGCGACTCGAGTCGGCCATTTTTGATGGAATAAAGCCCATTTAGAAAACCTCTTATACCACGGATTCTGCCTCTTGTTATTTTGAGCTATTTTACTTTATTTTAAGATTCCGTATGAAATTCAGTCCGGTAAAGAAGATTTTATTTACCACAATGTGGATGTGAAAGAACAGTTTCTAGGTTCAGCTTCAATATTTATGTTAATGAATAATTGATATGTTCATATTGTCTAACAGCTATCTAGACGGATAAAGAAATGTATGCATCTATACATACTTATGCGTTCATACGCATCAGTATAAAACATTGATATTATGTTTTTTCTAGACCAAATTCTAAAAAATGAGTTAAACAGTGAATCTCATAATTGTAGTAGGTCCCACCGAGATTTGAACTCGGATCGCTGGATTCAGAGTCCAGAGTGCTAACCATTACACCATGGAACCCTCTCACACAAGAGTGACTTTTCCATTGAGACAAAAGAGAGCGCATCAGTGATGGCCTTCTCTTATATTGATAAAAAGATATCTCATTTGAATGGTCATAGTGGATAGAGCTTTAATGTGATTTGATTCTTTTCAGCTATATTCTCTATAAAAGTGTTAAATATTCAAATGTTTATCTGAATATAAAAGTTATATCACACTGTTCATCTTTGCCTGTAGCATAATAAAACAGTCTACATTTCCAGACTACTGAAGCAATGTCTCTGTCTCCTGCATGGGTGGCTCCATAGAGCAATGGTTGGCAATTTGGACTTTGCATCCAATGATCCGATTTGAAACCTTGGAGGGACTTTTTTTATTACTCTTGAGCTTTTCCATTTCTTCATCTTTGTTCATTGATAGCTCAAATCCAACACCAGTAGGTTGAAATAGTCAATTATTGAATGCTTTCAAAATGTCCATCAGCTTGAACAAGTTACATCAATACAAACTTTAAAATACTTTGACATCAAATTTCTTCACAAAGTAGTTAGCCATTATAAAATCATATGCTGATTTTCTCAAACGCATTTCAGATGGGTGATTCACAGCATCACTTTTTTAAGCTTTCCCGCTATTGATAAGGCGAATATAGCACATTTTGAATGAGAAGTTTTCTTCAATCAAACATAGAGGAACCCAAATGATGATCTCATTCAGCTAGTAAAAATGTTGTTTTATATTAGTATGGAAATCGTGAAAAGAAAATGTTTTTCATGCTGATTTACAACAGTTGATCTCCAATCGTAAAATATAAGCTTTTGGTCGGAGGCATCACAGGTACTGATCAAATTCTAATTTTTGAACATTGTTCACAAATCATATGATATGCTTTATATACATAAACTGTATTGTTGGATCAATACTGAGTAAAAAGTGACTATCTCAATTTCAGGACATATAAAAGAGAAAGAAGTAGAAACTCATGTTTCAAATGCTGAGAGGCAACAACTGTTCATGATTTTCACCTCCACTAATTATATTTATTTTTATAATCTATATGTTTATATTTTCCTATAAATATACAGAGACATATAGCTATATATACAGAGATACATATGTACAGGTTGATTTTTACATGTTTATAAGTAAATGTGATGTTGTTCCAAATAAAACTTCTAAGAAGTGAATGGAAAAGAAAATTGTAAAGTTCAGATAAGTCCCACTGAAATTTGTACTCAGATCCCTGTTTTCAGAGTCCAGAGTGCTAACCATGACACCATCCACCCTCCCGTACCAGGGTGAGCTTTCCATTTTGACAGAAGAGATTTGCCTCAGGGGGCAACTTATCTTTCATTGAAAAATATTATCTCACATAAAAACCACTGTTCAACAGAGTTATAACGTTATTTGAGTCTTTTGGGCAAAATCCTTCCCCAACATAGTTCAATATGCAAAAGTTTACCAGAATAGGAAAGCAATCCAATACAGTTTCTCTTTGACAGTAGAATATTAAAAACTTTGACATTTCCACATTCCTGCAGCAGTTTATGCTCCTTTCACATGGGAGGTTCCATGGTGTAATGGTTAGCACTTTGGACTTTGAATCCAATGATCCGAGTTCAAATCTCGGTGGGACCATTTTATGACTCTTGACCAAATCATTTTCTTTCAAGTGTATTCATTAATATCACATATCTAATACCGGTAGGGTGAACAATTAATTTATTGATTATACTCTAAAAGTTTATTAGATGTGAGCAAATAATAGAAATTTTACAATACCTGGAAACTAAATGGCTCAAAATAATGAGAGATTTTACAAACTCACTCTGGTTTCTCAAACTCATCACAGGGGCCTGATGCAAGACATTACTTTTTAAAATCTTACTGTTATTGTTAAGGCGAACAAGGAACTTTTTCATTGCAAAGCATTCATAAAACAAAACTTGAGGAGTCAAACTTTGTATTACGGGGACCAAAGATGTGCAGTTTGAATAATAATCTTGAAATTCAGACGTACAAAGATTTTACACACTGATTTTCAACAGTAAATCCACAACCAAAAAAGTTGAATCTTTTGAAAGACATGTCAAAGGTGTGAATCTGAAATTCACTTTTAAAGACATTCACAATGAAATGCACTGTGTAAGTCCAGCATGTTGTCAGCTAAGAAATCAGCAAAAATGAACTATCTCATTACTGGCCATATAGATGAGAAAGGAAAATAAACTCATGTTTACAATGTGGATGTGAAAGAACAGTTTCTAGGTTCAGCTTCAATATTTATGTTAATGAATAATTGATATGTTCATATTGTCTAACAGCTATCTAGACGGATAAAGCTATGTATGCATCTATACATACTTATGCGTTCATACGCATCAGTATAAAACATTGATATTATGTTTTTTCTAGACCAAATTCTAAAAAATGAGTTAAACAGTGAATCTCATAATTGTAGTAGGTCCCACCGAGATTTGAACTCGGATCGCTGGATTCAGAGTCCAGAGTGCTAACCATTACACCATGGAACCCTCTCACACAAGAGTGACTTTTCCATTGAGACAAAAGAGAGCGCATCAGTGATGGCCTTCTCTTATATTGATAAAAAGATATCTCATTTGAATGGTCATAGTGGATAGAGCTTTAATGTGATTTGATTCTTTTCAGCTATATTCTCTATAAAAGTGTTAAATATTCAAATGTTTATCTGAATATAAAAGTTATATCACACTGTTCATCTTTGCCTGTAGCATAATAAAACAGTCTACATTTCCAGACTACTGAAGCAATGTCTCTGTCTCCTGCATGGGTGGCTCCATAGAGCAATGGTTGGCAATTTGGACTTTGCATCCAATGATCCGATTTGAAACCTTGGAGGGACTTTTTTTATTACTCTTGAGCTTTTCCATTTCTTCATCTTTGTTCATTGATAGCTCAAATCCAACACCAGTAGGTTGAAATAGTCAATTATTGAATGCTTTCAAAATGTCCATCAGCTTGAACAAGTTACATCAATACAAACTTTAAAATACTTTGACATCAAATTTCTTCACAAAGTAGTTAGCCATTATAAAATCATATGCTGATTTTCTCAAACGCATTTCAGATGGGTGATTCACAGCATCACTTTTTTAAGCTTTCCCGCTATTGATAAGGCGAAAATAGCACATTTTGAATGAGAAGTTTTCTTCAATCAAACATAGAGGAACCCAAATGATGATCTCATTCAGCTAGTAAAAATGTTGTTTTATATTAGTATGGAAATCGTGAAAAGAAAATGTTTTTCATGCTGATTTACAACAGTTGATCTCCAATCGTAAAATATAAGCTTTTGGTCGGAGGCATCACAGGTACTGATCAAATTCTAATTTTTGAACATTGTTCACAAATCATATGATATGCTTTATATACATAAACTGTATTGTTGGATCAATACTGAGTAAAAAGTGACTATCTCAATTTCAGGACATATAAAAGAGAAAGAAGTAGAAACTCATGTTTCAAATGCTGAGAGGCAACAACTGTTCATGATTTTCACCTCCACTAATTATATTTATTTTTATAATCTATATGTTTATATTTTCCTATAAATATACAGAGACATATAGCTATATATACAGAGATACATATGTACAGGTTGATTTTTACATGTTTAAAAGTAAATGTGATGTTGTTCCAAATAAAACTTCTAAGAACTGAATGGAAAAGAAAATTGTAAAGTTCAGATAAGTCCCACTGAAATTTGTACTCAGATCCCTGTTTTCAGAGTCCAGAGTGCTAACCATGACACCATCCACCCTCCCGTACCAGGGTGAGCTTTCCATTTTGACAGAAGAGATTTGCCTCAGGGGACAACTTATCTTTCATTGAAAAATATTATCTCACATAAAAACCACTGTTCAACAGAGTTATAACGTTATTTGAGTCTTTTGGGCAACATCCTTCCCCAACATATTTCAATATGCAAAAGTTTACCAGAATAGGAAAGCAATCCAATACAGTTTCTCTTTGACAGTAGAATATTAAAAACTTTGACATTTCCACATTCCTGCAGCAGTTTATGCTCCTTTCACATGGGAGGTTCCATGGTGTAATGGTTAGCACTTTGGACTTTGAATCCAATGATCCGAGTTCAAATTTCGGTGGGACCATTTTATGACTCTTGACCAAATCATTTTCTTTCAAGTGTATTCATTAATATCACATATCTAATACCGGTAGGGTGAACAATTAATTTATTGATTATACTCTAAAAGTTTATTAGATGTGAGCAAATAATAGAAATTTTACAATACCTGGAAACTAAATGGCTCAAAATAATGAGAGATTTTACAAACTCACTCTGGTTTCTCAAACTCATCACAGGGGCCTGATGCAAGACATTACTTTTTAAAATCTTACTGTTATTGTTAAGGCGAACAAGGAACTTTTTCATTGCAAAGCATTCATTAAAACAAAACTTGAGGAGTCAAACTTTGTATTACGGGGACCGAAGATGTGCAGTTTGAATAATAATCTTGAAATTCAGATGTACAAAGATTTTACACACTGATTTTCAACAGTAAATCCACAACCAAAAAAGTTGAATCTTTTGAAAGACATGTCAAAGGTGTGAATCTGAAATTCACTTTTAAAGACATTCACAATGAAATGCACTGTGTAAGTCCAGCATGTTGTCAGCTAAGAAATCAGCAAAAATGAACTATCTCATTACTGGCCATATAGATGAGAAAGGAAAATAAACTCATGTTTACAATGTGGATGTGAAAGAACAGTTTCTAGGTTCAGCTTCAATATTTATGTTAATGAATAATTGATATGTTCATATTGTCTAACAGCTATCTAGACGGATAAAGCTATGTACGCATCTATACATACTTATGCGTTCATACGCATCAGTATAAAACATTGATATTATGTTTTTTCTAGACCAAATTCTAAAAAATGAGTTAAACAGTGAATCTCATAATTGTAGTAGGTCCCACCGAGATTTGAACTCGGATCGCTGGATTCAGAGTCCAGAGTGCTAACCATTACACCATGGAACCCTCTCACACAAGAGTGACTTTTCCATTGAGACAAAAGAGAGCGCATCAGTGATGGCCTTCTCTTATATTGATAAAAAGATATCTCATTTGAATGGTCATAGTGGATAGAGCTTTAATGTGATTTGATTCTTTTCAGCTATATTCTCTATAAAAGTGTTAAATATTCAAATGTTTATCTGAATATAAAAGTTATATCACAATGTTCATCTTTGCCTGTAGCATAATAAAACAGTCTACATTTCCAGACTACTGAAGCAATGTCTCTGTCTCCTGCATGGGTGGCTCCATAGAGCAATGGTTGGCAATTTGGACTTTGCATCCAATGATCCGATTTGAAACCTTGGAGGGACTTTTTTAATTACTCTTGAGCTTTTCCATTTCTTCATCTTTGTTCATTGATAGCTCAAATCCAACACCAGTAGGTTGAAAGAGTCAATTATTGAATGCTTTCAAAATGTCCATCAGCTTGAACAAGTTACATCAATACAAACTTTAAAATACTTTGACATCAAATTTCTTCACAAAGTAGTTAGCCATTATAAAATCATATTCTGATTTTCTCAAACACATTTCAGATGGGTGATTCACAGCATCACTTTTTTAAGCTTTCCCGCTATTGATAAGGCGAAAATAGCACATTTTGAATGAGAAGTTTTCTTCAATCAAACATAGAGGAACCCAAATGATGATCTCATTCAGCTAGTAAAAATGTTGTTTTATATTAGTATGGAAATCGTGAAAAGAAAATGTTTTTCATGCTGATTTACAACAGTTGATCTCCAATCGTAAAATATAAGCTTTTGGTCGGAGGCATCACAGGTACTGATCAAATTCTAATTTTTGAACATTGTTCACAAATCATATGATATGCTTTATATACATAAACTGTATTGTTGGATCAATACTGAGTAAAAAGTGACTATCTCAATTTCAGGACATATAAAAGAGAAAGAAGTAGAAACTCATGTTTCAAATGCTGAGAGGCAACAACTGTTCATGATTTTCACCTCCACTAATTATATTTATTTTTATAATCTATATGTTTATATTTTCCTATAAATATACAGAGACATATAGCTATATATACAGAGATACATATGTACAGGTTGATTTTTACATGTTTATAAGTAAATGTGATGTTGTTCCAAATAAAACTTCTAAGAACTGAATGGAAAAGAAAATTGTAAAGTTCATATAAGTCCCACTGAAATTTGTACTCAGATCCCTGTTTTCAGAGTCCAGAGTGCTAACCATGACACCATCCACCCTCCCGTACCAGGGTGAGCTTTCCATTTTGACAGAAGAGATTTGCCTCAGGGGGCAACTTATCTTTCATTGAAAAATATTATCTCACATAAAAACCACTGTTCAACAGAGTTATAACGTTATTTGAGTCTTTTGGGCAACATCCTTCCCCAACATAGTTCAATATGCAAAAGTTTACCAGAATAGGAAAGCAATCCAATACAGTTTCTCTTTGACAGTAGAATATTAAAAACTTTGACATTTCCACATTCCTGCAGCAGTTTATGCTCCTTTCACATGGGAGGTTCCATGGTGTAACGGTTAGCACTTTGGACTTTGAATCCAATGATCCGAGTTCAAATCTCGATGGGACCATTTTATGACTCTTGACCAAATCATTTTCTTTCAAGTGTATTCATTAATATCACATATCTAATACCGGTAGGGTGAACAATTAATTTATTGATTATACTCTAAAAGTTTATTAGATGTGAGCAAATAATAGAAATTTTACAATACCTGGAAACTAAATGGCTCAAAATAATGAGAGATTTTACAAACTCACTCTGGTTTCTCAAACTCATCACAGGGGCCTGATGCAAGACATTACTTTTTAAAATCTTACTGTTATTGTTAAGGCGAACAAGGAACTTTTTCATTGCAAAGCATTCATTAAAACAAAACTTGAGGAGTCAAACTTTGTATTACGGGGACCGAAGATGTGCAGTTTGAATAATAATCTTGAAATTCAGACGTACAAAGATTTTACACACTGATTTTCAACAGTAAATCCACAACCAAAAAAGTTGAATCTTTTGAAAGACATGTCAAAGGTGTGAATCTGAAATTCACTTTTAAAGACATTCACAATGAAATGCACTGTGTAAGTCCAGCATGTTGTCAGCTAAGAAATCAGCAAAAATGAACTATCTCATTACTGGCCATATAGATGAGAAAGGAAAATAAACTCATGTTTACAATGTGGATGTGAAAGAACAGTTTCTAGGTTCAGCTTCAATATTTATGTTAATGAATAATTGATATGTTCATATTGTCTAACAGCTATCTAGACGGATAAAGCTATGTATGCATCTATACATACTTATGCGTTCATACGCATCAGTATAAAACATTGATATTATGTTTTTTCTAGACCAAATTCTAAAAAATGAGTTAAACAGTGAATCTCATAATTGTAGTAGGTCCCACCGAGATTTGAACTCGGATCGCTGGATTCAGAGTCCAGAGTGCTAACCATTACACCATGGAACCCTCTCACACAAGAGTGACGTTTCCATTGAGACAAAAGAGAGCGCATCAGTGATGGCCTTCTCTTATATTGATAAAAAGATATCTCATTTGAATGGTCATAGTGGATAGAGCTTTAATGTGATTTGATTCTTTTCAGCTATATTCTCTATAAAAGTGTTAAATATTCAAATGTTTATCTGAATATAAAAGTTATATCACAATGTTCATCTTTGCCAGTAGCATAATAAAACAGTCTACATTTCCAGACTACTGAAGCAATGTCTCTGTCTCCTGCATGGGTGGCTCCATAGAGCAATGGTTGGCAATTTGGACTTTGCATCCAATGATCCGATTTGAAACCTTGGAGGGACTTTTTTTATTACTCTTGAGCTTTTCCATTTCTTCATCTTTGTTCATTGATAGCTCAAATCCAACACCAGTAGGTTGAAAGAGTCAATTATTGAATGCTTTCAAAATGTCCATCAGCTTGAACAAGTTACATCAATACAAACTTTAAAATACTTTGACATCAAATTTCTTCACAAAGTAGTTAGCCATTATAAAATCATATTCTGATTTTCTCAAACGCATTTCAGATGGGTGATTCACAGCATCACTTTTTTAAGCTTTCCCGCTATTGATAAGGCGAAAATAGCACATTTTGAATGAGAAGTTTTCTTCAATCAAACATAGAGGAACCCAAATGATGATCTCATTCAGCTAGTAAAAATGTTGTTTTATATTAGTATGGAAATCGTGAAAAGAAAATGTTTTTCATGCTGATTTACAACAGTTGATCTCCAATCGTAAAATATAAGCTTTTGGTCGGAGGCATCACAGGTACTGATCAAATTCTAATTTTTGAACATTGTTCACAAATCATATGATATGCTTTATATACATAAACTGTATTGTTGGATCAATACTGAGTAAAAAGTGACTATCTCAATTTCAGGACATATAAAAGAGAAAGAAGTAGAAACTCATGTTTCAAATGCTGAGAGGCAACAACTGTTCATGATTTTCACCTCCACTAATTATATTTATTTTTATAATCTATATGTTTATATTTTCCTATAAATATACAGAGACATATAGCTATATATACAGAGATACATATGTACAGGTTGATTTTTACATGTTTATAAGTAAATGTGATGTTGTTCCAAATAAAACTTCTAAGAAGTGAATGGAAAAGAAAATTGTAAAGTTCAGATAAGTCCCACTGAAATTTGTACTCAGATCCCTGTTTTCAGAGTCCAGAGTGCTAACCATGACACCATCCACCCTCCCGTACCAGGGTGAGCTTTCCATTTTGACAGAAGAGATTTGCCTCAGGGGGCAACTTATCTTTCATTGAAAAATATTATCTCACATAAAAACCACTGTTCAACAGAGTTATAACGTTATTTGAGTCTTTTGGGCAACATCCTTCCCCAACATAGTTCAATATGCAAAAGTTTACCAGAATAGGAAAGCAATCCAATACAGTTTCTCTTTGACAGTAGAATATTAAAAACTTTGACATTTCCACATTCCTGCAGCAGTTTATGCTCCTTTCACATGGGAGGTTCCATGGTGTAACGGTTAGCACTTTGGACTTTGAATCCAATGATCCGAGTTCAAATCTCGATGGGACCATTTTATGACTCTTGACCAAATCATTTTCTTTCAAGTGTATTCATTAATATCACATATCTAATACCGGTAGGGTGAACAATTAATTTATTGATTATACTCTAAAAGTTTATTAGATGTGAGCAAATAATAGAAATTTTACAATACCTGGAAACTAAATGGCTCAAAATAATGAGAGATTTTACAAACTCACTCTGGTTTCTCAAACTCATCACAGGGGCCTGATGCAAGACATTACTTTTTAAAATCTTACTGTTATTGTTAAGGCGAACAAGGAACTTTTTCATTGCAAAGCATTCATTAAAACAAAACTTGAGGAGTCAAACTTTGTATTACGGGGACCGAAGATGTGCAGTTTGAATAATAATCTTGAAATTCAGACGTACAAAGATTTTACACACTGATTTTCAACAGTAAATCCACAACCAAAAAAGTTGAATCTTTTGAAAGACATGTCAAAGGTGTGAATCTGAAATTCACTTTTAAAGACATTCACAATGAAATGCACTGTGTAAGTCCAGCATGTTGTCAGCTAAGAAATCAGCAAAAATGAACTATCTCATTACTGGCCATATAGATGAGAAACGAAAATAAACTCATGTTTACAATGTGGATGTGAAAGAACAGTTTCTAGGTTCAGCTTCAATATTTATGTTAATGAATAATTGATATGTTCATATTGTCTAACAGCTATCTAGACGGATAAAGCTATGTATGCATCTATACATACTTATGCGTTCATACGCATCAGTATAAAACATTGATATTATGTTTTTTCTAGACCAAATTCTAAAAAATGAGTTAAACAGTGAATCTCATAATTGTAGTAGGTCCCACCGAGATTTGAACTCGGATCGCTGGATTCAGAGTCCAGAGTGCTAACCATTACACCATGGAACCCTCTCACACAAGAGTGACGTTTCCATTGAGACAAAAGAGAGCGCATCAGTGATGGCCTTCTCTTATATTGATAAAAAGATATCTCATTTGAATGGTCATAGTGGATAGAGCTTTAATGTGATTTGATTCTTTTCAGCTATATTCTCTATAAAAGTGTTAAATATTCAAATGTTTATCTGAATATAAAAGTTATATCACAATGTTCATCTTTGCCTGTAGCATAATAAAACAGTCTACATTTCCAGACTACTGAAGCAATGTCTCTGTCTCCTGCATGGGTGGCTCCATAGAGCAATGGTTGGCAATTTGGACTTTGCATCCAATGATCCGATTTGAAACCTTGGAGGGACTTTTTTATTACTCTTGAGCTTTTCCATTTCTTCATCTTTGTTCATTGATAGCTCAAATCCAACACCAGTAGGTTGAAAGAGTCAATTATTGAATGCTTTCAAAATGTCCATCAGCTTGAACAAGTTACATCAATACAAACTTTAAAATACTTTGACATCAAATTTCTTCACAAAGTAGTTAGCCATTATAAAATCATATTCTGATTTTCTCAAACGCATTTCAGATGGGTGATTCACAGCATCACTTTTTTAAGCTTTCCCGCTATTGATAAGGCGAAAATAGCACATTTTGAATGAGAAGTTTTCTTCAATCAAACATAGAGGAACCCAAATGATGATCTCATTCAGCTAGTAAAAATGTTGTTTTATATTAGTATGGAAATCGTGAAAAGAAAATGTTTTTCATGCTGATTTACAACAGTTGATCTCCAATCGTAAAATATAAGCTTTTGGTCGGAGGCATCACAGGTACTGATCAAATTCTAATTTTTGAACATTGTTCACAAATCATATGATATGCTTTATATACATAAACTGTATTGTTGGATCAATACTGAGTAAAAAGTGACTATCTCAATTTCAGGACATATAAAAGAGAAAGAAGTAGAAACTCATGTTTCAAATGCTGAGAGGCAACAACTGTTCATGATTTTCACCTCCACTAATTATATTTATTTTTATAATCTATATGTTTATATTTTCCTATAAATATACAGAGACATATAGCTATATATACAGAGATACATATGTACAGGTTGATTTTTACATGTTTATAAGTAAATGTGATGTTGTTCCAAATAAAACTTCTAAGAAGTGAATGGAAAAGAAAATTGTAAAGTTCAGATAAGTCCCACTGAAATTTGTACTCAGATACCTGTTTTCAGAGTCCAGAGTGCTAACCATGACACCATCCACCCTCCCGTACCAGGGTGAGCTTTCCATTTTGACAGAAGAGATTTGCCTCAGGGGGCAACTTATCTTTCATTGAAAAATATTATCTCACATAAAAACCACTGTTCAACAGAGTTATAACGTTATTTGAGTCTTTTGGGCAACATCCTTCCCCAACATAGTTCAATATGCAAAAGTTTACCAGAATAGGAAAGCAATCCAATACAGTTTCTCTTTGACAGTAGAATATTAAAAACTTTGACATTTCCACATTCCTGCAGCAGTTTATGCTCCTTTCACATGGGAGGTTCCATGGTGTAACGGTTAGCACTTTGGACTTTGAATCCAATGATCCGAGTTCAAATCTCGGTGGGACCATTTTATGACTCTTGACCAAATCATTTTCTTTCAAGTGTATTCATTAATATCACATATCTAATACCGGTAGGGTGAACAATTAATTTATTGATTATACTCTAAAAGTTTATTAGATGTGAGCAAATAATAGAAATTTTACAATACCTGGAACCTAAATGGCTCAAAATAATGAGAGATTTTACAAACTCACTCTGGTTTCTCAAACTCATCACAGGGGCCTGATGCAAGACATTACTTTTTAAAATCTTACTGTTATTGTTAAGGCGAACAAGGAACTTTTTCATTGCAAAGCATTCATTAAAACAAAACTTGAGGAGTCAAACTTTGTATTACGGGGACCGAAGATGTGCAGTTTGAATAATAATCTTGAAATTCAGCTGTACAAAGATTTTACACACTGATTTTCAACAGTAAATCCACAACCAAAAAAGTTGAATCTTTTGAAAGACATGTCAAAGGTGTGAATCTGAAATTCACTTTTAAAGACATTCACAATGAAATGCACTGTGTAAGTCCAGCATGTTGTCAGCTAAGAAATCAGCAAAAATGAACTATCTCATTACTGGCCATATAGATGAGAAAGGAAAATAAACTCATGTTTACAATGTGGATGTGAAAGAACAGTTTCTAGGTTCAGCTTCAATATTTATGTTAATGAATAATTGATATGTTCATATTGTCTAACAGCTATCTAGACGGATAAAGCTATGTATGCATCTATACATACTTATGCGTTCATACGCATCAGTATAAAACATTGATATTATGTTTTTTCTAGACCAAATTCTAAAAAATGAGTTAAACAGTGAATCTCATAATTGTAGTAGGTCCAACCGAGATTTGAACTCGGATCGCTGGATTCAGAGTCCAGAGTGCTAACCATTACACCATGGAACCCTCTCACACAAGAGTGACGTTTCCATTGAGACAAAAGAGAGCGCATCAGTGATGGCCTTCTCTTATATTGATAAAAAGATATCTCATTTGAATGGTCATAGTGGATAGAGCTTTAATGTGATTTGATTCTTTTCAGCTATATTCTCTATAAAAGTGTTAAATATTCAAATGTTTATCTGAATATAAAAGTTATATCACAATGTTCATCTTTGCCTGTAGCATAATAAAACAGTCTACATTTCCAGACTACTGAAGCAATGTCTCTGTCTCCTGCATGGGTGGCTCCATAGAGCAATGGTTGGCAATTTGGACTTTGCATCCAATGATCCGATTTGAAACCTTGGAGGGACTTTTTTATTACTCTTGAGCTTTTCCATTTCTTCATCTTTGTTCATTGATAGCTCAAATCCAACACCAGTAGGTTGAAAGAGTCAATTATTGAATGCTTTCAAAATGTCCATCAGCTTGAACAAGTTACATCAATACAAACTTTAAAATACTTTGACATCAAATTTCTTCACAAAGTAGTTAGCCATTATAAAATCATATTCTGATTTTCTCAAACGCATTTCAGATGGGTGATTCACAGCATCACTTTTTTAAGCTTTCCCGCTATTGATAAGGCGAAAATAGCACATTTTGAATGAGAAGTTTTCTTCAATCAAACATAGAGGAACCCAAATGATGATCTCATTCAGCTAGTAAAAATGTTGTTTTATATTAGTATGGAAATCGTGAAAAGAAAATGTTTTTCATGCTGATTTACAACAGTTGATCTCCAATCGTAAAATATAAGCTTTTGGTCGGAGGCATCACAGGTACTGATCAAATTCTAATTTTTGAACATTGTTCACAAATCATATGATATGCTTTATATACATAAACTGTATTGTTGGATCAATACTGAGTAAAAAGTGACTATCTCAATTTCAGGACATATAAAAGAGAAAGAAGTAGAAACTCATGTTTCAAATGCTGAGAGGCAACAACTGTTCATGATTTTCACCTCCACTAATTATATTTATTTTTATAATCTATATGTTTATATTTTCCTATAAATATACAGAGACATATAGCTATATATACAGAGATACATATGTACAGGTTGATTTTTACATGTTTATAAGTAAATGTGATGTTGTTCCAAATAAAACTTCTAAGAAGTGAATGGAAAAGAAAATTGTAAAGTTCAGATAAGTCCCACTGAAATTTGTACTCAGATAC
This sequence comes from Triturus cristatus, assembly GCF_964204655.1. Taxonomy (NCBI): domain Eukaryota; kingdom Metazoa; phylum Chordata; class Amphibia; order Caudata; family Salamandridae; genus Triturus; species Triturus cristatus. The sequence continues at coordinate 552,164,497 of NC_140588.1, forward strand.
CTGTTTTCAGAGTCCAGAGTGCTAACCATGACACCATCCACCCTCCCGTACCAGGGTGAGCTTTCCATTTTGACAGAAGAGATTTGCCTCAGGGGGCAACTTATCTTTCATTGAAAAATATTATCTCACATAAAAACCACTGTTCAACAGAGTTATAACGTTATTTGAGTCTTTTGGGCAACATCCTTCCCCAACATAGTTCAATATGCAAAAGTTTACCAGAATAGGAAAGCAATCCAATACAGTTTCTCTTTGACAGTAGAATATTAAAAACTTTGACATTTCCACATTCCTGCAGCAGTTTATGCTCCTTTCACATGGGAGGTTCCATGGTGTAACGGTTAGCACTTTGGACTTTGAATCCAATGATCCGAGTTCAAATCTCGGTGGGACCATTTTATGACTCTTGACCAAATCATTTTCTTTCAAGTGTATTCATTAATATCACATATCTAATACCGGTAGGGTGAACAATTAATTTATTGATTATACTCTAAAAGTTTATTAGATGTGAGCAAATAATAGAAATTTTACAATACCTGGAACCTAAATGGCTCAAAATAATGAGAGATTTTACAAACTCACTCTGGTTTCTCAAACTCATCACAGGGGCCTGATGCAAGACATTACTTTTTAAAATCTTACTGTTATTGTTAAGGCGAACAAGGAACTTTTTCATTGCAAAGCATTCATTAAAACAAAACTTGAGGAGTCAAACTTTGTATTACCGGGACCGAAGATGTGCAGTTTGAATAATAATCTTGAAATTCAGACGTACAAAGATTTTACACACTGATTTTCAACAGTAAATCCACAACCAAAAAAGTTGAATCTTTTGAAAGACATGTCAAAGGTGTGAATCTGAAATTCACTTTTAAAGAAATTCACAATGAAATGCACTGTGTAAGTCCAGCATGTTGTCAGCTAAGAAATCAGCAAAAATGAACTATCTCATTACTGGCCATATAGATGAGAAAGGAAAATAAACTCATGTTTACAATGTGGATGTGAAAGAACAGTTTCTAGGTTCAGCTTCAATATTTATGTTAATGAATAATTGATATGTTCATATTGTCTAACAGCTATCTAGACGGATAAAGCTATGTATGCATCTATACATACTTATGCGTTCATACGCATCAGTATAAAACATTGATATTATGTTTTTTCTAGACCAAATTCTAAAAAATGAGTTAAACAGTGAATCTCATAATTGTAGTAGGTCCAACCGAGATTTGAACTCGGATCGCTGGATTCAGAGTCCAGAGTGCTAACCATTACACCATGGAACCCTCTCACACAAGAGTGACGTTTCCATTGAGACAAAAGAGAGCGCATCAGTGATGGCCTTCTCTTATATTGATAAAAAGATATCTCATTTGAATGGTCATAGTGGATAGAGCTTTAATGTGATTTGATTCTTTTCAGCTATATTCTCTATAAAAGTGTTAAATATTCAAATGTTTATCTGAATATAAAAGTTATATCACAATGTTCATCTTTGCCTGTAGCATAATAAAACAGTCTACATTTCCAGACTACTGAAGCAATGTCTCTGTCTCCTGCATGGGTGGCTCCATAGAGCAATGGTTGGCAATTTGGACTTTGCATCCAATGATCCGATTTGAAACCTTGGAGGGACTTTTTTATTACTCTTGAGCTTTTCCATTTCGTCATCTTTGTTCATTGATAGCTCAAATCCAACACCAGTAGGTTGAAAGAGTCAATTATTGAATGCTTTCAAAATGTCCATCAGCTTGAACAAGTTACATCAATACAAACTTTAAAATACTTTGACATCAAATTTCTTCACAAAGTAGTTAGCCATTATAAAATCATATTCTGATTTTCTCAAACGCATTTCAGATGGGTGATTCACAGCATCACTTTTTTAAGCTTTCCGGCTATTGATAAGGCGAAAATAGCACATTTTGAATGAGAAGTTTTCTTCAATCAAACATAGAGGAACCCAAATGATGATCTCATTCAGCTAGTAAAAATGTTGTTTTATATTAGTATGGAAATCGTGAAAAGAAAATGTTTTTCATGCTGATTTACAACAGTTGATCTCCAATCGTAAAATATAAGCTTTTGGTCGGAGGCATCACAGGTACTGATCAAATTCTAATTTTTGAACATTGTTCACAAATCATATGATATGCTTTATATACATAAACTGTATTGTTGGATCAATACTGAGTAAAAAGTGACTATCTCAATTTCAGGACATATAAAAGAGAAAGAAGTAGAAACTCATGTTTCAAATGCTGAGAGGCAACAACTGTTCATGATTTTCACCTCCACTAATTATATTTATTTTTATAATCTATATGTTTATATTTTCCTATAAATACAGAGACATATAGCTATATATACAGAGATACATATGTACAGGTTGATTTTTACATGTTTATAAGTAAATGTGATGTTGTTCCAAATAAAACTTCTAAGAAGTGAATGGAAAAGAAAATTGTAAAGTTCAGATAAGTCCCACTGAAATTTGTACTCAGATCCCTGTTTTCAGAGTCCAGAGTGCTAACCATGACACCATCCACCCTCCCGTACCAGGGTGAGCTTTCCATTTTGACAGAAGAGATTTGCCTCAGGGGGCAACTTATCTTTCATTGAAAAATATTATCTCACATAAAAACCACTGTTCAACAGAGTTATAACGTTATTTGAGTCTTTTGGGCAACATCCTTCCCCAACATAGTTCAATATGCAAAAGTTTACCAGAATAGGAAAGCAATCCAATACAGTTTCTCTTTGACAGTAGAATATTAAAAACTTTGACATTTCCACTTTCCTGCAGCAGTTTATGCTCCTTTCACATGGGAGGTTCCATGGTGTAACGGTTAGCACTTTGGACTTTGAATCCAATGATCCGAGTTCAAATCTCGGTGGGACCATTTTATGACTCTTGACCAAATCATTTTCTTTCAAGTGTATTCATTAATATCACATATCTAATACCGGTAGGGTGAACAATTAATTTATTGATTATACTCTAAAAGTTTATTAGATGTGAGCAAATAATAGAAATTTTACAATACCTGGAACCTAAATGGCTCAAAATAATGAGAGATTTTACAAACTCACTCTGGTTTCTCAAACTCATCACAGGGGCCTGATGCAAGACATTACTTTTTAAAATCTTACTGTTATTGTTAAGGCGAACAAGGAACTTTTTCATTGCAAAGCATTCATTAAAACAAAACTTGAGGAGTCAAACTTTGTATTACCGGGACCGAAGATGTGCAGTTTGAATAATAATCTTGAAATTCAGACGTACAAAGATTTTACACACTGATTTTCAACAGTAAATCCACAACCAAAAAAGTTGAATCTTTTGAAAGACATGTCAAAGGTGTGAATCTGAAATTCACTTTTAAAGACATTCACAATGAAATGCACTGTGTAAGTCCAGCATGTTGTCAGCTAAGAAATCAGCAAAAATGAACTATCTCATTACTGGCCATATAGATGAGAAAGGAAAATAAACTCATGTTTACAATGTGGATGTGAAAGAACAGTTTCTAGGTTCAGCTTCAATATTTATGTTAATGAATAATTGATATGTTCATATTGTCTAACAGCTATCTAGACGGATAAAGCTATGTATGCATCTATACATACTTATGCGTTCATACGCATCAGTATAAAACATTGATATTATGTTATTTCTAGACCAAATTCTAAAAAATGAGTTAAACAGTGAATCTCATAATTGTAGTAGGTCCCACCGAGATTTGAACTCGGATCGCTGGATTCAGAGTCCAGAGTGCTAACCATTACACCATGGAACCCTCTCACACAAGAGTGACGTTTCCATTGAGACAAAAGAGAGCGCATCAGTGATGGCCTTCTCTTATATTGATAAAAAGATTAGGCCTGGGCGTAGTTCGCGAAGTAGCACTTCGCGAAGCTACGCAAAGTGAAGTTCGCACTACGCGAGCTACGCGTAGCACTTCGCGAACTGCGTAGTACCTTGTTCGCACTGTGCCAGATGTCGTTTTCAATGATTGCACAGTGCGGACAAGCAACCGGCACTGTGCAATCATTGAAAATGGCATCTTGCACAGTGCGAGCTGTAGTTTTCTGCTGCTCGAGTAGATTTTTACTCGAGCTTCAGCTTTCTCAACGCGAACTGGTAGTTTCTCGTCGCGAGCATACGCGACCACTCGCAATGAAAACCTGACCTCCTCGCGTTGGGAATCTCGCCGGGATGTTTATTTTCCATGCTCGCGATCGCCAACTTGAAGTTGCTGATCGCGAACAAGGAAAAAGTCTCGCCGGGATGTCATTTTGCTTGCTCGCGGTTGCCAACTTGACGTTGAGGACCGCGAGCAAGCAAAAAATGACCGCAGCACTACGCAACACTACGCTACGCATGTTCGCACTGTGCTACGTGCAGTTCGCGTAGTGCGAAGTAGAGCGAACTTCGCAAACTACGCGAGCGTAGTGTAGTGCTTTGCCCAGGCTTAAAAAAGATATCTCATTTGAATGGTCATAGTGGATAGAGCTTTAATGTGATTTGATTCTTTTCAGCTATATTCTCTATAAAAGTGTTAAATATTCAAATGTTTATCTGAATATAAAAGTTATATCACAATGTTCATCTTTGCCTGTAGCATAATAAAACAGTCTACATTTCCAGACTACTGAAGCAATGTCTCTGTCTCCTGCATGGGTGGCTCCATAGAGCAATGGTTGGCAATTTGGACTTTGCATCCAATGATCCGATTTAAAACCTTGGAGGGACTTTTTTTATTACTCTTGAGCTTTTCCATTTCTTCATCTTTGTTCATTGATAGCTCAAATCCAACACCAGTAGTTTGAAAGAGTCCATTATTGAATGCTTTCAAAATGTCCATCAGCTTGAACAAGTTACATCAATACAAACTTTAAAATACTTTGACATCAAATTTCTTCACAAAGTAGTTAGCCATTATAAAATCATATTCTGATTTTCTCAAACGCATTTCAGATGGGTGATTCACAGCATCACTTTTTTAAGCTTTCCCGCTATTGATAAGGCGAAAATAGCACATTTTGAATGAGAAGTTTTCTTCAATCAAACATAGAGGAACCCAAATGATGATCTCATTCAGCTAGTAAAAATGTTGTTTTATATTAGTATGGAAATCGTGAAAAGAAAATGTTTTTCATGCTGATTTACAACAGTTGATCTCCAATCCTAAAATATAAGCTTTTGGTCAGAGGCATCACAGGTACTGATCAAATTCTAATTTGTGAACATTGTTCACAAATCATATGATATGCTTTATATACATAAACTGTATTGTTGGATCAATACTGAGTAAAAAGTGACTATCTCAATTTCAGGACATATAAAAGCGAAAGAAGTAGAAACTCATGTTTCAAATGCTGAGAGGCAACAACTGTTCATGATTTTCACCTCCACTAATTATATTTATTTTTATAATCTATATGTTTATATTTTCCTATAAATATACAGAGACATATAGCTATATATACAGAGATACATATGTACAGGATGATTTTTACATGTTTATAAGTAAATGTGATGTTGTTCCAAATAAAACTTCTAAGAAGTGAATGGAAAAGAAAATTGTAAAGTTCAGATAAGTCCCACTGAAATGTGTACTCAGATCCCTGTTTTCAGAGTCCAGAGTGCTAACCATGACACCATCCACCCTCCCGTACCAGGGTGAGCTTTCCATTTTGACAGAAGAGATTTGCCTCAGGGGGCAACTTATCTTTCATTGAAAAATATTATCTCACATAAAAACCACTGTTCAACAGAGTTATAACGTTATTTGAGTCTTTTGGGCAACATCCTTCCCCAACATAGTTCAATATGCAAAAGTTTACCAGAATAGGAAAGCAATCCAATACAGTTTCTCTTTGACAGTAGAATATTAAAAACTTTGACATTTCCACATTCCTGCAGCAGTTTATGCTCCTTTCACATGGGAGGTTCCATGGTGTAACGGTTAGCACTTTGGACTTTGAATCCAATGATCCGAGTTCAAATCTCGGTGGGACCATTTTATGACTCTTGACCAAATCATTTTCTTTCAAGTGTATTCATTAATATCACATATCTAATACCGGTAGGGTGAACAATTAATTTATTGATTATACTCTAAAAGTTTATTAGATGTGAGCAAATAATAGAAATTTTACAATACCTGGAACCTAAATGGCTCAAAATAATGAGAGATTTTACAAACTCACTCTGGTTTCTCAAACTCATCACAGGGGCCTGATGCAAGACATTACTTTTTAAAATCTTACTGTTATTGTTAAGGCGAACAAGGAACTTTTTCATTGCAAAGCATTCATTAAAACAAAACTTGAGGAGTCAAACTTTGTATTACGGGGACCGAAGATGTGCAGTTTGAATAATAATCTTGAAATTCAGCTGTACAAAGATTTTACACACTGATTTTCAACAGTAAATCCACAACCAAAAAAGTTGAATCTTTTGAAAGACATGTCAAAGGTGTGAATCTGAAATTCACTTTTAAAGACATTCACAATGAAATGCACTGTGTAAGTCCAGCATGTTGTCAGCTAAGAAATCAGCAAAAATGAACTATCTCATTACTGGCCATATAGATGAGAAAGGAAAATAAACTCATGTTTACAATGTGGATGTGAAAGAACAGTTTCTAGGTTCAGCTTCAATATTTATGTTAATGAATAATTGATATGTTCATATTGTCTAACAGCTATCTAGACGGATAAAGCTATGTATGCATCTATACATACTTATGCGTTCATACGCATCAGTATAAAACATTGATATTATGTTTTTTCTAGACCAAATTCTAAAAAATGAGTTAAACAGTGAATCTCATAATTGTAGTAGGTCCAACCGAGATTTGAACTCGGATCGCTGGATTCAGAGTCCAGAGTGCTAACCATTACACCATGGAACCCTCTCACACAAGAGTGACGTTTCCATTGAGACAAAAGAGAGCGCATCAGTGATGGCCTTCTCTTATATTGATAAAAAGATATCTCATTTGAATGGTCATAGTGGATAGAGCTTTAATGTGATTTGATTCTTTTCAGCTATATTCTCTATAAAAGTGTTAAATATTCAAATGTTTATCTGAATATAAAAGTTATATCACAATGTTCATCTTTGCCTGTAGCATAATAAAACAGTCTACATTTCCAGACTACTGAAGCAATGTCTCTGTCTCCTGCATGGGTGGCTCCATAGAGCAATGGTTGGCAATTTGGACTTTGCATCCAATGATCCGATTTGAAACCTTGGAGGGACTTTTTTATTACTCTTGAGCTTTTCCATTTCTTCATCTTTGTTCATTGATAGCTCAAATCCAACACCAGTAGGTTGAAAGAGTCAATTATTGAATGCTTTCAAAATGTCCATCAGCTTGAACAAGTTACATCAATACAAACTTTAAAATACTTTGACATCAAATTTCTTCACAAAGTAGTTAGCCATTATAAAATCATATTCTGATTTTCTCAAACGCATTTCAGATGGGTGATTCACAGCATCACTTTTTTAAGCTTTCCCGCTATTGATAAGGCGAAAATAGCACATTTTGAATGAGAAGTTTTCTTCAATCAAACATAGAGGAACCCAAATGATGATCTCATTCAGCTAGTAAAAATGTTGTTTTATATTAGTATGGAAATCGTGAAAAGAAAATGTTTTTCATGCTGATTTACAACAGTTGATCTCCAATCCTAAAATATAAGCTTTTGGTCAGAGGCATCACAGGTACTGATCAAATTCTAATTTGTGAACATTGTTCACAAATCATATGATATGCTTTATATACATAAACTGTATTGTTGGATCAATACTGAGTAAAAAGTGACTATCTCAATTTCAGGACATATAAAAGCGAAAGAAGTAGAAACTCATGTTTCAAATGCTGAGAGGCAACAACTGTTCATGATTTTCACCTCCACTAATTATATTTATTTTTATAATCTATATGTTTATATTTTCCTATAAATATACAGAGACATATAGCTATATATACAGAGATACATATGTACAGGATGATTTTTACATGTTTATAAGTAAATGTGATGTTGTTCCAAATAAAACTTCTAAGAAGTGAATGGAAAAGAAAATTGTAAAGTTCAGATAAGTCCCACTGAAATGTGTACTCAGATCCCTGTTTTCAGAGTCCAGAGTGCTAACCATGACACCATCCACCCTCCCGTACCAGGGTGAGCTTTCCATTTTGACAGAAGAGATTTGCCTCAGGGGGCAACTTATCTTTCATTGAAAAATATTATCTCACATAAAAACCACTGTTCAACAGAGTTATAACGTTATTTGAGTCTTTTGGGCAACATCCTTCCCCAACATAGTTCAATATGCAAAAGTTTACCAGAATAGGAAAGCAATCCAATACAGTTTCTCTTTGACAGTAGAATATTAAAAACTTTGACATTTCCACATTCCTGCAGCAGTTTATGCTCCTTTCACATGGGAGGTTCCATGGTGTAACGGTTAGCACTTTGGACTTTGAATCCAATGATCCGAGTTCAAATCTCGGTGGGACCATTTTATGACTCTTGACCAAATCATTTTCTTTCAAGTGTATTCATTAATATCACATATCTAATACCGGTAGGGTGAACAATTAATTTATTGATTATACTCTAAAAGTTTATTAGATGTGAGCAAATAATAGAAATTTTACAATACCTGGAACCTAAATGGCTCAAAATAATGAGAGATTTTACAAACTCACTCTGGTTTCTCAAACTCATCACAGGGGCCTGATGCAAGACATTACTTTTTAAAATCTTACTGTTATTGTTAAGGCGAACAAGGAACTTTTTCATTGCAAAGCATTCATTAAAACAAAACTTGAGGAGTCAAACTTTGTATTACGGGGACCGAAGATGTGCAGTTTGAATAATAATCTTGAAATTCAGCTGTACAAAGATTTTACACACTGATTTTCAACAGTAAATCCACAACCAAAAAAGTTGAATCTTTTGAAAGACATGTCAAAGGTGTGAATCTGAAATTCACTTTTAAAGACATTCACAATGAAATGCACTGTGTAAGTCCAGCATGTTGTCAGCTAAGAAATCAGCAAAAATGAACTATCTCATTACTGGCCATATAGATGAGAAAGGAAAATAAACTCATGTTTACAATGTGGATGTGAAAGAACAGTTTCTAGGTTCAGCTTCAATATTTATGTTAATGAATAATTGATATGTTCATATTGTCTAACAGCTATCTAGACGGATAAAGCTATGTATGCATCTATACATACTTATGCGTTCATACGCATCAGTATAAAACATTGATATTATGTTTTTTCTAGACCAAATTCTAAAAAATGAGTTAAACAGTGAATCTCATAATTGTAGTAGGTCCAACCGAGATTTGAACTCGGATCGCTGGATTCAGAGTCCAGATTGCTAACCATTACACCATGGAACCCTCTCACACAAGAGTGACGTTTCCATTGAGACAAAAGAGAGCGCATCAGTGATGGCCTTCTCTTATATTGATAAAAAGATATCTCATTTGAATGGTCATAGTGGATAGAGCTTTAATGTGATTTGATTCTTTTCAGCTATATTCTCTATAAAAGTGTTAAATATTCAAATGTTTATCTGAATATAAAAGTTATATCACAATGTTCATCTTTGCCTGTAGCATAATAAAACAGTCTACATTTCCAGACTACTGAAGCAATGTCTCTGTCTCCTGCATGGGTGGCTCCATAGAGCAATGGTTGGCAATTTGGACTTTGCATCCAATGATCCGATTTGAAACCTTGGAGGGACTTTTTTATTACTCTTGAGCTTTTCCATTTCTTCATCTTTGTTCATTGATAGCTCAAATCCAACACCAGTAGGTTGAAAGAGTCAATTATTGAATGCTTTCAAAATGTCCATCAGCTTGAACAAGTTACATCAATACAAACTTTAAAATACTTTGACATCAAATTTCTTCACAAAGTAGTTAGCCATTATAAAATCATATTCTGATTTTCTCAAACGCATTTCAGATGGGTGATTCACAGCATCACTTTTTTAAGCTTTCCCGCTATTGATAAGGCGAAAATAGCACATTTTGAATGAGAAGTTTTCTTCAATCAAACATAGAGGAACCCAAATGATGATCTCATTCAGCTAGTAAAAATGTTGTTTTATATTAGTATGGAAATCGTGAAAAGAAAATGTTTTTCATGCTGATTTACAACAGTTGATCTCCAATCGTAAAATATAAGCTTTTGGTCGGAGGCATCACAGGTACTGATCAAATTCTAATTTTTGAACATTGTTCACAAATCATATGATATGCTTTATATACATAAACTGTATTGTTGGATCAATACTGAGTAAAAAGTGACTATCTCAATTTCAGGACATATAAAAGAGAAAGAAGTAGAAACTCATGTTTCAAATGCTGAGAGGCAACAACTGTTCATGATTTTCACCTCCACTAATTATATTTATTTTTATAATCTATATGTTTATATTTTCCTATAAATATACAGAGACATATAGCTATATATACAGAGATACATATGTACAGGATGATTTTTACATGTTTATAAGTAAATGTGATGTTGTTCCAAATAAAACTTCTAAGAAGTGAATGGAAAAGAAAATTGTAAAGTTCAGATAAGTCCCACTGAAATGTGTACTCAGATCCCTGTTTTCAGAGTCCAGAGTGCTAACCATGACACCATCCACCCTCCCGTACCAGGGTGAGCTTTCCATTTTGACAGAAGAGATTTGCCTCAGGGGGCAACTTATCTTTCATTGAAAAATATTATCTCACATAAAAACCACTGTTCAACAGAGTTATAACGTTATTTGAGTCTTTTGGGCAACATCCTTCCCCAACATAGTTCAATATGCAAAAGTTTACCAGAATAGGAAAGCAATCCAATACAGTTTCTCTTTGACAGTAGAATATTAAAAACTTTGACATTTCCACATTCCTGCAGCAGTTTATGCTCCTTTCACATGGGAGGTTCCATGGTGTAACGGTTAGCACTTTGGACTTTGAATCCAATGATCCGAGTTCAAATCTCGGTGGGACCATTTTATGACTCTTGACCAAATCATTTTCTTTCAAGTGTATTCATTAATATCACATATCTAATACCGGTAGGGTGAACAATTAATTTATTGATTATACTCTAAAAGTTTATTAGATGTGAGCAAATAATAGAAATTTTACAATACCTGGAACCTAAATGGCTCAAAATAATGAGAGATTTTACAAACTCACTCTGGTTTCTCAAACTCATCACAGGGGCCTGATGCAAGACATTACTTTTTAAAATCTTACTGTTATTGTTAAGGCGAACAAGGAACTTTTTCATTGCAAAGCATTCATTAAAACAAAACTTGAGGAGTCAAACTTTGTATTACGGGGACCGAAGATGTGCAGTTTGAATAATAATCTTGAAATTCAGCTGTACAAAGATTTTACACACTGATTTTCAACAGTAAATCCACAACCAAAAAAGTTGAATCTTTTGAAAGACATGTCAAAGGTGTGAATCTGAAATTCACTTTTAAAGACATTCACAATGAAATGCACTGTGTAAGTCCAGCATGTTGTCAGCTAAGAAATCAGCAAAAATGAACTATCTCATTACTGGCCATATAGATGAGAAAGGAAAATAAACTCATGTTTACAATGTGGATGTGAAAGAACAGTTTCTAGGTTCAGCTTCAATATTTATGTTAATGAATAATTGATATGTTCATATTGTCTAACAGCTATCTAGACGGATAAAGCTATGTATGCATCTATACATACTTATGCGTTCATACGCATCAGTATAAAACATTGATATTATGTTTTTTCTAGACCAAATTCTAAAAAATGAGTTAAACAGTGAATCTCATAATTGTAGTAGGTCCAACCGAGATTTGAACTCGGATCGCTGGATTCAGAGTCCAGAGTGCTAACCATTACACCATGGAACCCTCTCACACAAGAGTGACGTTTCCATTGAGACAAAAGAGAGCGCATCAGTGATGGCCTTCTCTTATATTGATAAAAAGATATCTCATTTGAATGGTCATAGTGGATAGAGCTTTAATGTGATTTGATTCTTTTCAGCTATATTCTCTATAAAAGTGTTAAATATTCAAATGTTTATCTGAATATAAAAGTTATATCACAATGTTCATCTTTGCCTGTAGCATAATAAAACAGTCTACATTTCCAGACTACTGAAGCAATGTCTCTGTCTCCTGCATGGGTGGCTCCATAGAGCAATGGTTGGCAATTTGGACTTTGCATCCAATGATCCGATTTGAAACCTTGGAGGGACTTTTTTATTACTCTTGAGCTTTTCCATTTCTTCATCTTTGTTCATTGATAGCTCAAATCCAACACCAGTAGGTTGAAAGAGTCAATTATTGAATGCTTTCAAAATGTCCATCAGCTTGAACAAGTTACATCAATACAAACTTTAAAATACTTTGACATCAAATTTCTTCACAAAGTAGTTAGCCATTATAAAATCATATTCTGATTTTCTCAAACGCATTTCAGATGGGTGATTCACAGCATCACTTTTTTAAGCTTTCCCGCTATTGATAAGGCGAAAATAGCACATTTTGAATGAGAAGTTTTCTTCAATCAAACATAGAGGAACCCAAATGATGATCTCATTCAGCTAGTAAAAATGTTGTTTTATATTAGTATGGAAATCGTGAAAAGAAAATGTTTTTCATGCTGATTTACAACAGTTGATCTCCAATCGTAAAATATAAGCTTTTGGTCGGAGGCATCACAGGTACTGATCAAATTCTAATTTTTGAACATTGTTCACAAATCATATGATATGCTTTATATACATAAACTGTATTGTTGGATCAATACTGAGTAAAAAGTGACTATCTCAATTTCAGGACATATAAAAGAGAAAGAAGTAGAAACTCATGTTTCAAATGCTGAGAGGCAACAACTGTTCATGATTTTCACCTCCACTAATTATATTTATTTTTATAATCTATATGTTTATATTTTCCTATAAATATACAGAGACATATAGCTATATATACAGAGATACATATGTACAGGTTGATTTTTACATGTTTATAAGTAAATGTGATGTTGTTCCAAATAAAACTTCTAAGAAGTGAATGGAAAAGAAAATTGTAAAGTTCAGATAAGTCCCACTGAAATTTGTACTCAGATACCTGTTTTCAGAGTCCAGAGTGCTAACCATGACACCATCCACCCTCCCGTACCAGGGTGAGCTTTCCATTTTGACAGAAGAGATTTGCCTCAGGGGGCAACTTATCTTTCATTGAAAAATATTATCTCACATAAAAACCACTGTTCAACAGAGTTATAACGTTATTTGAGTCTTTTGGGCAACATCCTTCCCCAACATAGTTCAATATGCAAAAGTTTACCAGAATAGGAAAGCAATCCAATACAGTTTCTCTTTGACAGTAGAATATTAAAAACTTTGACATTTCCACATTCCTGCAGCAGTTTATGCTCCTTTCACATGGGAGGTTCCATGGTGTAACGGTTAGCACTTTGGACTTTGAATCCAATGATCCGAGTTCAAATCTCGGTGGGACCATTTTATGACTCTTGACCAAATCATTTTCTTTCAAGTGTATTCATTAATATCACATATCTAATACCGGTAGGGTGAACAATTAATTTATTGATTATACTCTAAAAGTTTATTAGATGTGAGCAAATAATAGAAATTTTACAATACCTGGAACCTAAATGGCTCAAAATAATGAGAGATTTTACAAACTCACTCTGGTTTCTCAAACTCATCACAGGGGCCTGATGCAAGACATTACTTTTTAAAATCTTACTGTTATTGTTAAGGCGAACAAGGAACTTTTTCATTGCAAAGCATTCATTAAAACAAAACTTGAGGAGTCAAACTTTGTATTACCGGGACCGAAGATGTGCAGTTTGAATAATAATCTTGAAATTCAGACGTACAAAGATTTTACACACTGATTTTCAACAGTAAATCCACAACCAAAAAAGTTGAATCTTTTGAAAGACATGTCAAAGGTGTGAATCTGAAATTCACTTTTAAAGACATTCACAATGAAATGCACTGTGTAAGTCCAGCATGTTGTCAGCTAAGAAATCAGCAAAAATGAACTATCTCATTACTGGCCATATAGATGAGAAAGGAAAATAAACTCATGTTTACAATGTGGATGTGAAAGAACAGTTTCTAGGTTCAGCTTCAATATTTATGTTAATGAATAATTGATATGTTCATATTGTCTAACAGCTATCTAGACGGATAAAGCTATGTATGCATCTATACATACTTATGCGTTCATACGCATCAGTATAAAACATTGATATTATGTTTTTTCTAGACCAAATTCTAAAAAATGAGTTAAACAGTGAATCTCATAATTGTAGTAGGTCCAACCGAGATTTGAACTCGGATCGCTGGATTCAGAGTCCAGAGTGCTAACCATTACACCATGGAACCCTCTCACACAAGAGTGACGTTTCCATTGAGACAAAAGAGAGCGCATCAGTGATGGCCTTCTCTTATATTGATAAAAAGATATCTCATTTGAATGGTCATAGTGGATAGAGCTTTAATGTGATTTGATTCTTTTCAGCTATATTCTCTATAAAAGTGTTAAATATTCAAATGTTTATCTGAATATAAAAGTTATATCACAATGTTCATCTTTGCCTGTAGCATAATAAAACAGTCTACATTTCCAGACTACTGAAGCAATGTCTCTGTCTCCTGCATGGGTGGCTCCATAGAGCAATGGTTGGCAATTTGGACTTTGCATCCAATGATCCGATTTGAAACCTTGGAGGGACTTTTTTATTACTCTTGAGCTTTTCCATTTCGTCATCTTTGTTCATTGATAGCTCAAATCCAACACCAGTAGGTTGAAAGAGTCAATTATTGAATGCTTTCAAAATGTCCATCAGCTTGAACAAGTTACATCAATACAAACTTTAAAATACTTTGACATCAAATTTCTTCACAAAGTAGTTAGCCATTATAAAATCATATTCTGATTTTCTCAAACGCATTTCAGATGGGTGATTCACAGCATCACTTTTTTAAGCTTTCCGGCTATTGATAAGGCGAAAATAGCACATTTTGAATGAGAAGTTTTCTTCAATCAAACATAGAGGAACCCAAATGATGATCTCATTCAGCTAGTAAAAATGTTGTTTTATATTAGTATGGAAATCGTGAAAAGAAAATGTTTTTCATGCTGATTTACAACAGTTGATCTCCAATCGTAAAATATAAGCTTTTGGTCGGAGGCATCACAGGTACTGATCAAATTCTAATTTTTGAACATTGTTCACAAATCATATGATATGCTTTATATACATAAACTGTATTGTTGGATCAATACTGAGTAAAAAGTGACTATCTCAATTTCAGGACATATAAAAGAGAAAGAAGTAGAAACTCATGTTTCAAATGCTGAGAGGCAACAACTGTTCATGATTTTCACCTCCACTAATTATATTTATTTTTATAATCTATATGTTTATATTTTCCTATAAATATACAGAGACATATAGCTATATATACAGAGATACATATGTACAGGTTGATTTTTACATGTTTATAAGTAAATGTGATGTTGTTCCAAATAAAACTTCTAAGAAGTGAATGGAAAAGAAAATTGTAAAGTTCAGATAAGTCCCACTGAAATTTGTACTCAGATCCCTGTTTTCAGAGTCCAGAGTGCTAACCATGACACCATCCACCCTCCCGTACCAGGGTGAGCTTTCCATTTTGACAGAAGAGATTTGCCTCAGGGGGCAACTTATCTTTCATTGAAAAATATTATCTCACATAAAAACCACTGTTCAACAGAGTTATAACGTTATTTGAGTCTTTTGGGCAACATCCTTCCCCAACATAGTTCAATATGCAAAAGTTTACCAGAATAGGAAAGCAATCCAATACAGTTTCTCTTTGACAGTAGAATATTAAAAACTTTGACATTTCCACTTTCCTGCAGCAGTTTATGCTCCTTTCACATGGGAGGTTCCATGGTGTAACGGTTAGCACTTTGGACTTTGAATCCAATGATCCGAGTTCAAATCTCGGTGGGACCATTTTATGACTCTTGACCAAATCATTTTCTTTCAAGTGTATTCATTAATATCACATATCTAATACCGGTAGGGTGAACAATTAATTTATTGATTATACTCTAAAAGTTTATTAGATGTGAGCAAATAATAGAAATTTTACAATACCTGGAACCTAAATGGCTCAAAATAATGAGAGATTTTACAAACTCACTCTGGTTTCTCAAACTCATCACAGGGGCCTGATGCAAGACATTACTTTTTAAAATCTTACTGTTATTGTTAAGGCGAACAAGGAACTTTTTCATTGCAAAGCATTCATTAAAACAAAACTTGAGGAGTCAAACTTTGTATTACCGGGACCGAAGATGTGCAGTTTGAATAATAATCTTGAAATTCAGACGTACAAAGATTTTACACACTGATTTTCAACAGTAAATCCACAACCAAAAAAGTTGAATCTTTTGAAAGACATGTCAAAGGTGTGAATCTGAAATTCACTTTTAAAGACATTCACAATGAAATGCACTGTGTAAGTCCAGCATGTTGTCAGCTAAGAAATCAGCAAAAATGAACTATCTCATTACTGGCCATATAGATGAGAAAGGAAAATAAACTCATGTTTACAATGTGGATGTGAAAGAACAGTTTCTAGGTTCAGCTTCAATATTTATGTTAATGAATAATTGATATGTTCATATTGTCTAACAGCTATCTAGACGGATAAAGCTATGTATGCATCTATACATACTTATGCGTTCATACGCATCAGTATAAAACATTGATATTATGTTTTTTCTAGACCAAATTCTAAAAAATGAGTTAAACAGTGAATCTCATAATTGTAGTAGGTCCCACCGAGATTTGAACTCGGATCGCTGGATTCAGAGTCCAGAGTGCTAACCATTACACCATGGAACCCTCTCACACAAGAGTGACGTTTCCATTGAGACAAAAGAGAGCGCATCAGTGATGGCCTTCTCTTATATTGATAAAAAGATTAGGCCTGGGCGTAGTTCGCGAAGTAGCACTTCGCGAAGCTACGCAAAGTGAAGTTCGCACTACGCGAGCTACGCGTAGCACTTCGCGAACTGCGTAGTACCTTGTTCGCACTGTGCCAGATGTCGTTTTCAATGATTGCACAGTGCGGACAAGCAACCGGCACTGTGCAATCATTGAAAATGGCATCTTGCACAGTGCGAGCTGTAGTTTTCTGCTGCTCGAGTAGATTTTTACTCGAGCTTCAGCTTTCTCAACGCGAACTGGTAGTTTCTCGTCGCGAGCATACGCGACCACTCGCAATGAGAAACCTGACCTCCTCGCGTTGGGAATCTCGCCGGGATGTTTATTTTCCATGCTCGCGATCGCCAACTTGAAGTTGCTGATCGCGAACAAGGAAAAAGTCTCGCCGGGATGTCATTTTGCTTGCTCGCGGTTGCCAACTTGACGTTGAGGACCGCGAGCAAGCAAAAAATGACCGCAGCACTACGCAACACTACGCTACGCATGTTCGCACTGTGCTACGTGCAGTTCGCGTAGTGCGAAGTAGAGCGAACTTCGCAAACTACGCGAGCGTAGCGTAGTGCTTTGCCCAGGCTTAAAAAAGATATCTCATTTGAATGGTCATAGTGGATAGAGCTTTAATGTGATTTGATTCTTTTCAGCTATATTCTCTATAAAAGTGTTAAATATTCAAATGTTTATCTGAATATAAAAGTTATATCACAATGTTCATCTTTGCCTGTAGCATAATAAAACAGTCTACATTTCCAGACTACTGAAGCAATGTCTCTGTCTCCTGCATGGGTGGCTCCATAGAGCAATGGTTGGCAATTTGGACTTTGCATCCAATGATCCGATTTGAAACCTTGGAGGGACTTTTTTTATTACTCTTGAGCTTTTCCATTTCTTCATCTTTGTTCATTGATAGCTCAAATCCAACACCAGTAGGTTGAAAGAGTCAATTATTGAATGCTTTCAAAATGTCCATCAGCTTGAACAAGTTACATCAATACAAACTTTAAAATACTTTGACATCAAATTTCTTCACAAAGTAGTTAGCCATTATAAAATCATATTCTGATTTTCTCAAACGCATTTCAGATGGGTGATTCACAGCATCACTTTTTTAAGCTTTCCCGCTATTGATAAGGCGAAAATAGCACATTTTGAATGAGAAGTTTTCTTCAATCAAACATAGAGGAACCCAAATGATGATCTCATTCAGCTAGTAAAAATGTTGTTTTATATTAGTATGGAAATCGTGAAAAGAAAATGTTTTTCATGCTGATTTACAACAGTTGATCTCCAATCCTAAAATATAAGCTTTTGGTCGGAGGCATCACAGGTACTGATCAAATTCTAATTTGTGAACATTGTTCACAAATCATATGATATGCTTTATATACATAAACTGTATTGTTGGATCAATACTGAGTAAAAAGTGACTATCTCAATTTCAGGACATATAAAAGAGAAAGAAGTAGAAACTCATGTTTCAAATGCTGAGAGGCAACAACTGTTCATGATTTTCACCTCCACTAATTATATTTATTTTTATAATCTATATGTTTATATTTTCCTATAAATATACAGAGACATATAGCTATATATACAGAGATACATATGTACAGGTTGATTTTTACATGTTTATAAGTAAATGTGATGTTGTTCCAAATAAAACTTCTAAGAAGTGAATGGAAAAGAAAATTGTAAAGTTCAGATAAGTCCCACTGAAATGTGTACTCAGATCCCTGTTTTCAGAGTCCAGAGTGCTAACCATGACACCATCCACCCTCCCGTACCAGGGTGAGCTTTCCATTTTGACAGAAGAGATTTGCCTCAGGGGGCAACTTATCTTTCATTGAAAAATATTATCTCACATAAAAACCACTGTTCAACAGAGTTATAACGTTATTTGAGTCTTTTGGGCAACATCCTTCCCCAACATAGTTCAATATGCAAAAGTTTACCAGAATAGGAAAGCAATCCAATACAGTTTCTCTTTGACAGTAGAATATTAAAAACTTTGACATTTCCACATTCCTGCAGCAGTTTATGCTCCTTTCACATGGGAGGTTCCATGGTGTAACGGTTAGCACTTTGGACTTTGAATCCAATGATCCGAGTTCAAATCTCGGTGGGACCATTTTATGACTCTTGACCAAATCATTTTCTTTCAAGTGTATTCATTAATATCACATATCTAATACCGGTAGGGTGAACAATTAATTTATTGATTATACTCTAAAAGTTTATTAGATGTGAGCAAATAATAGAAATTTTACAATACCTGGAAACTAAATGGCTCAAAATAATGAGAGATTTTACAAACTCACTCTGGTTTCTCAAACTCATCACAGGGGCCTGATGCAAGACATTACTTTTTAAAATCTTACTGTTATTGTTAAGGCGAACAAGGAACTTTTTCATTGCAAAGCATTCATTAAAACAAAACTTGAGGAGTCAAACTTTGTATTACCGGGACCGAAGATGTGCAGTTTGAATAATAATCTTGAAATTCAGACGTACAAAGATTTTACACACTGATTTTCAACAGTAAATCCACAACCAAAAAAGTTGAATCTTTTGAAAGACATGTCAAAGGTGTGAATCTGAAATTCACTTTTAAAGACATTCACAATGAAATGCACTGTGTAAGTCCAGCATGTTGTCAGCTAAGAAATCAGCAAAAATGAACTATCTCATTACTGGCCATATAGATGAGAAAGGAAAATAAACTCATGTTTACAATGTGGATGTGAAAGAACAGTTTCTAGGTTCAGCTTCAATATTTATGTTAATGAATAATTGATATGTTCATATTGTCTAACAGCTATCTAGACGGATAAAGCTATGTATGCATCTATACATACTTATGCGTTCATACGCATCAGTATAAAACATTGATATTATGTTTTTTCTAGACCAAATTCTAAAAAATGAGTTAAACAGTGAATCTCATAATTGTAGTAGGTCCAACCGAGATTTGAACTCGGATCGCTGGATTCAGAGTCCAGAGTGCTAACCATTACACCATGGAACCCTCTCACACAAGAGTGACGTTTCCATTGAGACAAAAGAGAGCGCATCAGTGATGGCCTTCTCTTATATTGATAAAAAGATATCTCATTTGAATGGTCATAGTGGATAGAGCTTTAATGTGATTTGATTCTTTTCAGCTATATTCTCTATAAAAGTGTTAAATATTCAAATGTTTATCTGAATATAAAAGTTATATCACAATGTTCATCTTTGCCTGTAGCATAATAAAACAGTCTACATTTCCAGACTACTGAAGCAATGTCTCTGTCTCCTGCATGGGTGGCTCCATAGAGCAATGGTTGGCAATTTGGACTTTGCATCCAATGATCCGATTTGAAACCTTGGAGGGACTTTTTTATTACTCTTGAGCTTTTCCATTTCGTCATCTTTGTTCATTGATAGCTCAAATCCAACACCAGTAGGTTGAAAGAGTCAATTATTGAATGCTTTCAAAATGTCCATCAGCTTGAACAAGTTACATCAATACAAACTTTAAAATACTTTGACATCAAATTTCTTCACAAAGTAGTTAGCCATTATAAAATCATATTCTGATTTTCTCAAACGCATTTCAGATGGGTGATTCACAGCATCACTTTTTTAAGCTTTCCGGCTATTGATAAGGCGAAAATAGCACATTTTGAATGAGAAGTTTTCTTCAATCAAACATAGAGGAACCCAAATGATGATCTCATTCAGCTAGTAAAAATGTTGTTTTATATTAGTATGGAAATCGTGAAAAGAAAATGTTTTTCATGCTGATTTACAACAGTTGATCTCCAATCGTAAAATATAAGCTTTTGGTCGGAGGCATCACAGGTACTGATCAAATTCTAATTTTTGAACATTGTTCACAAATCATATGATATGCTTTATATACATAAACTGTATTGTTGGATCAATACTGAGTAAAAAGTGACTATCTCAATTTCAGGACATATAAAAGAGAAAGAAGTAGAAACTCATGTTTCAAATGCTGAGAGGCAACAACTGTTCATGATTTTCACCTCCACTAATTATATTTATTTTTATAATCTATATGTTTATATTTTCCTATAAATATACAGAGACATATAGCTATATATACAGAGATACATATGTACAGGTTGATTTTTACATGTTTATAAGTAAATGTGATGTTGTTCCAAATAAAACTTCTAAGAAGTGAATGGAAAAGAAAATTGTAAAGTTCAGATAAGTCCCACTGAAATTTGTACTCAGATCCCTGTTTTCAGAGTCCAGAGTGCTAACCATGACACCATCCACCCTCCCGTACCAGGGTGAGCTTTCCATTTTGACAGAAGAGATTTGCCTCAGGGGGCAACTTATCTTTCATTGAAAAATATTATCTCACATAAAAACCACTGTTCAACAGAGTTATAACGTTATTTGAGTCTTTTGGGCAACATCCTTCCCCAACATAGTTCAATATGCAAAAGTTTACCAGAATAGGAAAGCAATCCAATACAGTTTCTCTTTGACAGTAGAATATTAAAAACTTTGACATTTCCACTTTCCTGCAGCAGTTTATGCTCCTTTCACATGGGAGGTTCCATGGTGTAACGGTTAGCACTTTGGACTTTGAATCCAATGATCCGAGTTCAAATCTCGGTGGGACCATTTTATGACTCTTGACCAAATCATTTTCTTTCAAGTGTATTCATTAATATCACATATCTAATACCGGTAGGGTGAACAATTAATTTATTGATTATACTCTAAAAGTTTATTAGATGTGAGCAAATAATAGAAATTTTACAATACCTGGAACCTAAATGGCTCAAAATAATGAGAGATTTTACAAACTCACTCTGGTTTCTCAAACTCATCACAGGGGCCTGATGCAAGACATTACTTTTTAAAATCTTACTGTTATTGTTAAGGCGAACAAGGAACTTTTTCATTGCAAAGCATTCATTAAAACAAAACTTGAGGAGTCAAACTTTGTATTACCGGGACCGAAGATGTGCAGTTTGAATAATAATCTTGAAATTCAGACGTACAAAGATTTTACACACTGATTTTCAACAGTAAATCCACAACCAAAAAAGTTGAATCTTTTGAAAGACATGTCAAAGGTGTGAATCTGAAATTCACTTTTAAAGACATTCACAATGAAATGCACTGTGTAAGTCCAGCATGTTGTCAGCTAAGAAATCAGCAAAAATGAACTATCTCATTACTGGCCATATAGATGAGAAAGGAAAATAAACTCATGTTTACAATGTGGATGTGAAAGAACAGTTTCTAGGTTCAGCTTCAATATTTATGTTAATGAATAATTGATATGTTCATATTGTCTAACAGCTATCTAGACGGATAAAGCTATGTATGCATCTATACATACTTATGCGTTCATACGCATCAGTATAAAACATTGATATTATGTTTTTTCTAGACCAAATTCTAAAAAATGAGTTAAACAGTGAATCTCATAATTGTAGTAGGTCCCACCGAGATTTGAACTCGGATCGCTGGATTCAGAGTCCAGAGTGCTAACCATTACACCATGGAACCCTCTCACACAAGAGTGACGTTTCCATTGAGACAAAAGAGAGCGCATCAGTGATGGCCTTCTCTTATATTGATAAAAAGATATCTCATTTGAATGGTCATAGTGGATAGAGCTTTAATGTGATTTGATTCTTTTCAGCTATATTCTCTATAAAAGTGTTAAATATTCAAATGTTTATCTGAATATAAAAGTTATATCACAATGTTCATCTTTGCCTGTAGCATAATAAAACAGTCTACATTTCCAGACTACTGAAGCAATGTCTCTGTCTCCTGCATGGGTGGCTCCATAGAGCAATGGTTGGCAATTTGGACTTTGCATCCAATGATCCGATTTGAAACCTTGGAGGGACTTTTTTTATTACTCTTGAGCTTTTCCATTTCTTCATCTTTGTTCATTGATAGCTCAAATCCAACACCAGTAGGTTGAAAGAGTCAATTATTGAATGCTTTCAAAATGTCCATCAGCTTGAACAAGTTACATCAATACAAACTTTAAAATACTTTGACATCAAATTTCTTCACAAAGTAGTTAGCCATTATAAAATCATATTCTGATTTTCTCAAACGCATTTCAGATGGGTGATTCACAGCATCACTTTTTTAAGCTTTCCCGCTATTGATAAGGCGAAAATAGCACATTTTGAATGAGAAGTTTTCTTCAATCAAACATAGAGGAACCCAAATGATGATCTCATTCAGCTAGTAAAAATGTTGTTTTATATTAGTATGGAAATCGTGAAAAGAAAATGTTTTTCATGCTGATTTACAACAGTTGATCTCCAATCGTAAAATATAAGCTTTTGGTCGGAGGCATCACAGGTACTGATCAAATTCTAATTTTTGAACATTGTTCACAAATCATATGATATGCTTTATATACATAAACTGTATTGTTGGATCAATACTGAGTAAAAAGTGACTATCTCAATTTCTGGACATATAAAAGAGAAAGAAGTAGAAACTCATGTTTCAAATGCTGAGAGGCAACAACTGTTCATGATTTTCACCTCCACTAATTATATTTATTTTTATAATCTATATGTTTATATTTTCCTATAAATATACAGAGACATATAGCTATATATACAGAGATACATATGTACAGGTTGATTTTTACATGTTTATAAGTAAATGTGATGTTGTTCCAAATAAAACTTCTAAGAACTGAATGGAAAAGAAAATTGTAAAGTTCAGATAAGTCCCACTGAAATTTGTACTCAGATCCCTGTTTTCAGAGTCCAGAGTGCTAACCATGACACCATCCACCCTCCCGTACCAGGGTGAGCTTTCCATTTTGACAGAAGAGATTTGCCTCAGGGGGCAACTTATCTTTCATTGAAAAATATTATCTCACATAAAAACCACTGTTCAACAGAGTTATAACGTTATTTGAGTCTTTTGGGCAACATCCTTCCCCAACATAGTTCAATATGCAAAAGTTTACCAGAATAGGAAAGCAATCCAATACAGTTTCTCTTTGACAGTAGAATATTAAAAACTTTGACATTTCCACATTCCTGCAGCAGTTTATGCTCCTTTCACATGGGAGGTTCCATGGTGTAATGGTTAGCACTTTGTACTTTGAATCCAATGATCCGAGTTCAAATCTCGGTGGGACCATTTTATGACTCTTGACCAAATCATTTTCTTTCAAGTGTATTCATTAATATCACATATCTAATACCGGTAGGGTGAACAATTAATTTATTGATTATACTCTAAAAGTTTATTAGATGTGAGCAAATAATAGAAATTTTACAATACCTGGAACCTAAATGGCTCAAAATAATGAGAGATTTTACAAACTCACTCTGGTTTCTCAAACTCATCACAGGGGCCTGATGCAAGACATTACTTTTTAAAATCTTACTGTTATTGTTAAGGCGAACAAGGAACTTTTTCATTGCAAAGCATTCATTAAAACAAAACTTGAGGAGTCAAACTTTGTATTACGGGGACCGAAGATGTGCAGTTTGAATAATAATCTTGAAATTCAGACGTACAAAGATTTTACACACTGATTTTCAACAGTAAATCCACAACCAAAAAAGTGGAATCTTTTGAAAGACATGTCAAAGGTGTGAATCTGAAATTCACTTTTAAAGACATTCACAATGAAATGCACTGTGTAAGTCCAGCATGTTGTCAGCTAAGAAATCAGCAAAAATGAACTATCTCATTACTGGCCATATAGATGAGAAAGGAAAATAAACTCATGTTTACAATGTGGATGTGAAAGAACAGTTTCTAGGTTCAGCTTCAATATTTATGTTAATGAATAATTGATATGTTCATATTGTCTAACAGCTATCTAGACGGATAAAGCTATGTATGCATCTATACATACTTATGCGTTCATACGCATCAGTATAAAACATTGATATTATGTTTTTTCTAGACCAAATTCTAAAAAATGAGTTAAACAGTGAATCTCATAATTGTAGTAGGTCCCACCGAGATTTGAACTCGGATCGCTGGATTCAGAGTGCAGAGTGCTAACCATTACACCATGGAACCCTCTCACACAAGAGTGACGTTTCCATTGAGACAAAAGAGAGCGCATCAGTGATGGCCTTCTCTTATATTGATAAAAAGATATCTCATTTGAATGGTCATAGTGGATAGAGCTTTAATGTGATTTGATTCTTTTCAGCTATATTCTCTATAAAAGTGTTAAATATTCAAATGTTTATCTGAATATAAAAGTTATATCACAATGTTCATCTTTGCCTGTAGCATAATAAAACAGTCTACATTTCCAGACTACTGAAGCAATGTCTCTGTCTCCTGCATGGGTGGCTCCATAGAGCAATGGTTGGCAATTTGGACTTTGCATCCAATGATCCGATTTGAAACCTTGGAGGGACTTTTTTTATTACTCTTGAGCTTCTCCATTTCTTCATCTTTGTTCATTGATAGCTCAAATCCAACACCAGTAGGTTGAAAGAGTCAATTATTGAATGCTTTCAAAATGTCCATCAGCTTGAACAAGTTACATCAATACAAACTTTAAAATACTTTGACATCAAATTTCTTCACAAAGTAGTTAGCCATTATAAAATCATATTCTGATTTTCTCAAACGCATTTCAGATGGGTGATTCACAGCATCACTTTTTTAAGCTTTCCCGCTATTGATAAGGCGAAAATAGCACATTTTGAATGAGAAGTTTTCTTCAATCAAACATAGAGGAACCCAAATGATGATCTCATTCAGCTAGTAAAAATGTTGTTTTATATTAGTATGGAAATCGTGAAAAGAAAATGTTTTTCATGCTGATTTACAACAGTTGATCTCCAATCGTAAAATATAAGCTTTTGGTCGGAGGCATCACAGGTACTGATCAAATTCTAATTTTTGAACATTGTTCACAAATCATATGATATGCTTTATATACATAAACTGTATTGTTGGATCAATACTGAGTAAAAAGTGACTATCTCAATTTCAGGACATATAA
This sequence comes from Triturus cristatus, assembly GCF_964204655.1. NCBI lineage: Eukaryota > Metazoa > Chordata > Amphibia > Caudata > Salamandridae > Triturus > Triturus cristatus. The sequence continues at coordinate 552,190,590 of NC_140588.1, forward strand.
AAGAGAAAGAAGTAGAAACTCATGTTTCAAATGCTGAGAGGCAACAACTGTTCATGATTTTCACCTCCACTAATTATATTTATTTTTATAATCTATATGTTTATATTTTCCTATAAATATACAGAGACATATAGCTATATATACAGAGATACATATGTACAGGTTGATTTTTACATGTTTATAAGTAAATGTGATGTTGTTCCAAATAAAACTTCTAAGAAGTGAATGGAAAAGAAAATTGTAAAGTTCAGATAAGTCCCACTGAAATTTGTACTCAGATCCCTGTTTTCAGAGTCCAGAGTGCTAACCACGACACCATCCACCCTCCCGTACCAGGGTGAGCTTTCCATTTTGACAGAAGAGATTTGCCTCAGGGGGCAACTTATCTTTCATTGAAAAATATTATCTCACATAAAAACCACTGTTCAACAGAGTTATAACGTTATTTGAGTCTTTTGGGCAACATCCTTCCCCAACATAGTTCAATATGCAAAAGTTTACCAGAATAGGAAAGCAATCCAATACAGTTTCTCTTTGACAGTAGAATATTAAAAACTTTGACATTTCCACATTCCTGCAGCAGTTTATGCTCCTTTCACATGGGAGGTTCCATGGTGTAATGGTTAGCACTTTGGACTTTGAATCCAATGATCCGAGTTCAAATCTCGGTGGGACCATTTTATGACTCTTGACCAAATCATTTTCTTTCAAGTGTATTCATTAATATCACATATCTAATACCGGTAGGGTGAACAATTAATTTATTGATTATACTCTAAAAGTTTATTAGATGTGAGCAAATAATAGAAATTTTACAATACCTGGAAACTAAATGGCTCAAAATAATGAGAGATTTTACAAACTCACTCTGGTTTCTCAAACTCATCACAGGGGCCTGATGCAAGACATTACTTTTTAAAATCTTACTGTTATTGTTAAGGCGAACAAGGAACTTTTTCATTGCAAAGCATTCATTAAAACAAAACTTGAGGAGTCAAACTTTGTATTACGGGGACCGAAGATGTGCAGTTTGAATAATAATCTTGAAATTCAGACGTACAAAGATTTTACACACTGATTTTCAACAGTAAATCCACAACCAAAAAAGTGGAATCTTTTGAAAGACATGTCAAAGGTGTGAATCTGAAATTCACTTTTAAAGACATTCACAATGAAATGCACTGTGTAAGTCCAGCATGTTGTCAGCTAAGAAATCAGCAAAAATGAACTATCTCATTACTGGCCATATAGATGAGAAAGGAAAATAAACTCATGTTTACAATGTGGATGTGAAAGAACAGTTTCTAGGTTCAGCTTCAATATTTATGTTAATGAATAATTGATATGTTCATATTGTCTAACAGCTATCTAGACGGATAAAGCTATGTATGCATCTATACATACTTATGCGTTCATACGCATCAGTATAAAACATTGATATTATGTTTTTTCTAGACCAAATTCTAAAAAATGAGTTAAACAGTGAATCTCATAATTGTAGTAGGTCCCACCGAGATTTGAACTCGGATCGCTGGATTCAGAGTCCAGAGTGCTAACCATTACACCATGGAACCCTCTCACACAAGAGTGACGTTTCCATTGAGACAAAAGAGAGCGCATCAGTGATGGCCTTCTCTTATATTGATAAAAAGATATCTCATTTGAATGGTCATAGTGGATAGAGCTTTAATGTGATTTGATTCTTTTCAGCTATATTCTCTATAAAAGTGTTAAATATTCAAATGTTTATCTGAATATAAAAGTTATATCACAATGTTCATCTTTGCCTGTAGCATAATAAAACAGTCTACATTTCCAGACTACTGAAGCAATGTCTCTGTCTCCTGCATGGGTGGCTCCATAGAGCAATGGTTGGCAATTTGGACTTTGCATCCAATGATCCGATTTGAAACCTTGGAGGGACTTTTTTTATTACTCTTGAGCTTTTCCATTTCTTCATCTTTGTTCATTGATAGCTCAAATCCAACACCAGTAGGTTGAAAGAGTCAATTATTGAATGCTTTCAAAATGTCCATCAGCTTGAACAAGTTACATCAATACAAACTTTAAAATACTTTGACATCAAATTTCTTCACAAAGTAGTTAGCCATTATAAAATCATATTCTGATTTTCTCAAACGCATTTCAGATGGGTGATTCACAGCATCACTTTTTTAAGCTTTCCCGCTATTGATAAGGCGAAAATAGCACATTTTGAATGAGAAGTTTTCTTCAATCAAACATAGAGGAACCCAAATGATGATCTCATTCAGCTAGTAAAAATGTTGTTTTATATTAGTATGGAAATCGTGAAAAGAAAATGTTTTTCATGCTGATTTACAACAGTTGATCTCCAATCGTAAAATATAAGCTTTTGGTCGGAGGCATCACAGGTACTGATCAAATTCTAATTTTTGAACATTGTTCACAAATCATATGATATGCTTTATATACATAAACTGTATTGTTGGATCAATACTGAGTAAAAAGTGACTATCTCAATTTCTGGACATATAAAAGAGAAAGAAGTAGAAACTCATGTTTCAAATGCTGAGAGGCAACAACTGTTCATGATTTTCACCTCCACTAATTATATTTATTTTTATAATCTATATGTTTATATTTTCCTATAAATATACAGAGACATATAGCTATATATACAGAGATACATATGTACAGGTTGATTTTTACATGTTTATAAGTAAATGTGATGTTGTTCCAAATAAAACTTCTAAGAACTGAATGGAAAAGAAAATTGTAAAGTTCAGATAAGTCCCACTGAAATTTGTACTCAGATCCCTGTTTTCAGAGTCCAGAGTGCTAACCACGACACCATCCACCCTCCCGTACCAGGGTGAGCTTTCCATTTTGACAGAAGAGATTTGCCTCAGGGGGCAACTTATCTTTCATTGAAAAATATTATCTCACATAAAAACCACTGTTCAACAGAGTTATAACGTTATTTGAGTCTTTTGGGCAACATCCTTCCCCAACATAGTTCAATATGCAAAAGTTTACCAGAATAGGAAAGCAATCCAATACAGTTTCTCTTTGACAGTAGAATATTAAAAACTTTGACATTTCCACATTCCTGCAGCAGTTTATGCTCCTTTCACATGGGAGGTTCCATGGTGTAATGGTTAGCACTTTGGACTTTGAATCCAATGATCCGAGTTCAAATCTCGGTGGGACCATTTTATGACTCTTGACCAAATCATTTTCTTTCAAGTGTATTCATTAATATCACATATCTAATACCGGTAGGGTGAACAATTAATTTATTGATTATACTCTAAAAGTTTATTAGATGTGAGCAAATAATAGAAATTTTACAATACCTGGAAACTAAATGGCTCAAAATAATGAGAGATTTTACAAACTCACTCTGGTTTCTCAAACTCATCACAGGGGCCTGATGCAAGACATTACTTTTTAAAATCTTACTGTTATTGTTAAGGCGAACAAGGAACTTTTTCATTGCAAAGCATTCATTAAAACAAAACTTGAGGAGTCAAACTTTGTATTACGGGGACCGAAGATGTGCAGTTTGAATAATAATCTTGAAATTCAGACGTACAAAGATTTTACACACTGATTTTCAACAGTAAATCCACAACCAAAAAAGTGGAATCTTTTGAAAGACATGTCAAAGGTGTGAATCTGAAATTCACTTTTAAAGACATTCACAATGAAATGCACTGTGTAAGTCCAGCATGTTGTCAGCTAAGAAATCAGCAAAAATGAACTATCTCATTACTGGCCATATAGATGAGAAAGGAAAATAAACTCATGTTTACAATGTGGATGTGAAAGAACAGATTCTAGGTTCAGCTTCAATATTTATGTTAATGAATAATTGATATGTTCATATTGTCTAACAGCTATCTAGACGGATAAAGCTATGTATGCATCTATACATACTTATGCGTTCATACGCATCAGTATAAAACATTGATATTATGTTTTTTCTAGACCAAATTCTAAAAAATGAGTTAAACAGTGAATCTCATAATTGTAGTAGGTCCCACCGAGATTTGAACTCGGATCGCTGGATTCAGAGTCCAGAGTGCTAACCATTACACCATGGAACCCTCTCACACAAGAGTGACGTTTCCATTGAGACAAAAGAGAGCGCATCAGTGATGGCCTTCTCTTATATTGATAAAAAGATATCTCATTTGAATGGTCATAGTGGATAGAGCTTTAATGTGATTTGATTCTTTTCAGCTATATTCTCTATAAAAGTGTTAAATATTCAAATGTTTATCTGAATATAAAAGTTATATCACAATGTTCATCTTTGCCTGTAGCATAATAAAACAGTCTACATTTCCAGACTACTGAAGCAATGTCTCTGTCTCCTGCATGGGTGGCTCCATAGAGCAATGGTTGGCAATTTGGACTTTGCATCCAATGATCCGATTTGAAACCTTGGAGGGACTTTTTTTATTACTCTTGAGCTTTTCCATTTCTTCATCTTTGTTCATTGATAGCTCAAATCCAACACCAGTAGGTTGAAAGAGTCAATTATTGAATGCTTTCAAAATGTCCATCAGCTTGAACAAGTTACATCAATACAAACTTTAAAATACTTTGACATCAAATTTCTTCACAAAGTAGTTAGCCATTATAAAATCATATTCTGATTTTCTCAAACGCATTTCAGATGGGTGATTCACAGCATCACTTTTTTAAGCTTTCCCGCTATTGATAAGGCGAAAATAGCACATTTTGAATGAGAAGTTTTCTTCAATCAAACATAGAGGAACCCAAATGATGATCTCATTCAGCTAGTAAAAATGTTGTTTTATATTAGTATGGAAATCGTGAAAAGAAAATGTTTTTCATGCTGATTTACAACAGTTGATCTCCAATCGTAAAATATAAGCTTTTGGTCGGAGGCATCACAGGTACTGATCAAATTCTAATTTTTGAACATTGTTCACAAATCATATGATATGCTTTATATACATAAACTGTATTGTTGGATCAATACTGAGTAAAAAGTGACTATCTCAATTTCTGGACATATAAAAGAGAAAGAAGTAGAAACTCATGTTTCAAATGCTGAGAGGCAACAACTGTTCATGATTTTCACCTCCACTAATTATATTTATTTTTATAATCTATATGTTTATATTTTCCTATAAATATACAGAGACATATAGCTATATATACAGAGATACATATGTACAGGTTGATTTTTACATGTTTATAAGTAAATGTGATGTTGTTCCAAATAAAACTTCTAAGAACTGAATGGAAAAGAAAATTGTAAAGTTCAGATAAGTCCCACTGAAATTTGTACTCAGATCCCTGTTTTCAGAGTCCAGAGTGCTAACCACGACACCATCCACCCTCCCGTACCAGGGTGAGCTTTCCATTTTGACAGAAGAGATTTGCCTCAGGGGGCAACTTATCTTTCATTGAAAAATATTATCTCACATAAAAACCACTGTTCAACAGAGTTATAACGTTATTTGAGTCTTTTGGGCAACATCCTTCCCCAACATAGTTCAATATGCAAAAGTTTACCAGAATAGGAAAGCAATCCAATACAGTTTCTCTTTGACAGTAGAATATTAAAAACTTTGACATTTCCACATTCCTGCAGCAGTTTATGCTCCTTTCACATGGGAGGTTCCATGGTGTAATGGTTAGCACTTTGGACTTTGAATCCAATGATCCGAGTTCAAATCTCGGTGGGACCATTTTATGACTCTTGACCAAATCATTTTCTTTCAAGTGTATTCATTAATATCACATATCTAATACCGGTAGGGTGAACAATTAATTTATTGATTATACTCTAAAAGTTTATTAGATGTGAGCAAATAATAGAAATTTTACAATACCTGGAACCTAAATGGCTCAAAATAATGAGAGATTTTACAAACTCACTCTGGTTTCTCAAACTCATCACAGGGGCCTGATGCAAGACATTACTTTTTAAAATCTTACTGTTATTGTTAAGGCGAACAAGGAACTTTTTCATTGCAAAGCATTCATTAAAACAAAACTTGAGGAGTCAAACTTTGTATTACGGGGACCGAAGATGTGCAGTTTGAATAATAATCTTGAAATTCAGACGTACAAAGATTTTACACACTGATTTTCAACAGTAAATCCACAACCAAAAAAGTGGAATCTTTTGAAAGACATGTCAAAGGTGTGAATCTGAAATTCACTTTTAAAGACATTCACAATGAAATGCACTGTGTAAGTCCAGCATGTTGTCAGCTAAGAAATCAGCAAAAATGAACTATCTCATTACTGGCCATATAGATGAGAAAGGAAAATAAACTCATGTTTACAATGTGGATGTGAAAGAACAGTTTCTAGGTTCAGCTTCAATATTTATGTTAATGAATAATTGATATGTTCATATTGTCTAACAGCTATCTAGACGGATAAAGCTATGTATGCATCTATACATACTTATGCGTTCATACGCATCAGTATAAAACATTGATATTATGTTTTTTCTAGACCAAATTCTAAAAAATGAGTTAAACAGTGAATCTCATAATTGTAGTAGGTCCCACCGAGATTTGAACTCGGATCGCTGGATTCAGAGTCCAGAGTGCTAACCATTACACCATGGAACCCTCTCACACAAGAGTGACGTTTCCATTGAGACAAAAGAGAGCGCATCAGTGATGGCCTTCTCTTATATTGATAAAAAGATATCTCATTTGAATGGTCATAGTGGATAGAGCTTTAATGTGATTTGATTCTTTTCAGCTATATTCTCTATAAAAGTGTTAAATATTCAAATGTTTATCTGAATATAAAAGTTATATCACAATGTTCATCTTTGCCTGTAGCATAATAAAACAGTCTACATTTCCAGACTACTGAAGCAATGTCTCTGTCTCCTGCATGGGTGGCTCCATAGAGCAATGGTTGGCAATTTGGACTTTGCATCCAATGATCCGATTTGAAACCTTGGAGGGACTTTTTTTATTACTCTTGAGCTTTTCCATTTCTTCATCTTTGTTCATTGATAGCTCAAATCCAACACCAGTAGGTTGAAAGAGTCAATTATTGAATGCTTTCAAAATGTCCATCAGCTTGAACAAGTTACATCAATACAAACTTTAAAATACTTTGACATCAAATTTCTTCACAAAGTAGTTAGCCATTATAAAATCATATTCTGATTTTCTCAAACGCATTTCAGATGGGTGATTCACAGCATCACTTTTTTAAGCTTTCCCGCTATTGATAAGGCGAAAATAGCACATTTTGAATGAGAAGTTTTCTTCAATCAAACATAGAGGAACCCAAATGATGATCTCATTCAGCTAGTAAAAATGTTGTTTTATATTAGTATGGAAATCGTGAAAAGAAAATGTTTTTCATGCTGATTTACAACAGTTGATCTCCAATCGTAAAATATAAGCTTTTGGTCGGAGGCATCACAGGTACTGATCAAATTCTAATTTTTGAACATTGTTCACAAATCATATGATATGCTTTATATACATAAACTGTATTGTTGGATCAATACTGAGTAAAAAGTGACTATCTCAATTTCAGGACATATAAAAGAGAAAGAAGTAGAAACTCATGTTTCAAATGCTGAGAGGCAACAACTGTTCATGATTTTCACCTCCACTAATTATATTTATTTTTATAATCTATATGTTTATATTTTCCTATAAATATACAGAGACATATAGCTATATATACAGAGATACATATGTACAGGTTGATTTTTACATGTTTATAAGTAAATGTGATGTTGTTCCAAATAAAACTTCTAAGAAGTGAATGGAAAAGAAAATTGTAAAGTTCAGATAAGTCCCACTGAAATTTGTACTCAGATCCCTGTTTTCAGAGTCCAGAGTGCCAACCACGACACCATCCACCCTCCCGTACCAGGGTGAGCTTTCCATTTTGACAGAAGAGATTTGCCTCAGGGGGCAACTTATCTTTCATTGAAAAATATTATCTCACATAAAAACCACTGTTCAACAGAGTTATAACGTTATTTGAGTCTTTTGGGCAACATCCTTCCCCAACATAGTTCAATATGCAAAAGTTTACCAGAATAGGAAAGCAATCCAATACAGTTTCTCTTTGACAGTAGAATATTAAAAACTTTGACATTTCCACATTCCTGCAGCAGTTTATGCTCCTTTCACATGGGAGGTTCCATGGTGTAACGGTTAGCACTTTGGACTTTGAATCCAATGATCCGAGTTCAAATCTCGGTGGGACCATTTTATGACTCTTGACCAAATCATTTTCTTTCAAGTGTATTCATTAATATCACATATCTAATACCGGTAGGGTGAACAATTAATTTATTGATTATACTCTAAAAGTTTATTAGATGTGAGCAAATAATAGAAATTTTACAATACCTGGAACCTAAATGGCTCAAAATAATGAGAGATTTTACAAACTCACTCTGGTTTCTCAAACTCATCACAGGGGCCTGATGCAAGACATTACTTTTTAAAATCTTACTGTTATTGTTAAGGCGAACAAGGAACTTTTTCATTGCAAAGCATTCATTAAAACAAAACTTGAGGAGTCAAACTTTGTATTACCGGGACCGAAGATGTGCAGTTTGAATAATAATCTTGAAATTCAGACGAACAAAGATTTTACACACTGATTTTCAACAGTAAATCCACAACCAAAAAAGTGGAATCTTTTGAAAGACATGTCAAAGGTGTGAATCTGAAATTCACTTTTAAAGACATTCACAATGAAATGCACTGTGTAAGTCCAGCATGTTGTCAGCTAAGAAATCAGCAAAAATGAACTATCTCATTACTGGCCATATAGATGAGAAAGGAAAATAAACTCATGTTTACAATGTGGATGTGAAAGAACAGTTTCTAGGTTCAGCTTCAATATTTATGTTAATGAATAATTGATATGTTCATATTGTCTAACAGCTATCTAGACGGATAAAGCTATGTATGCATCTATACATACTTATGCGTTCATACGCATCAGTATAAAACATTGATATTATGTTTTTTCTAGACCAAATTCTAAAAAATGAGTTAAACAGTGAATCTCATAATTGTAGTAGGTCCCACCGAGATTTGAACTCGGATCGCTGGATTCAGAGTCCAGAGTGCTAACCATTACACCATGGAACCCTCTCACACAAGAGTGACGTTTCCATTGAGACAAAAGAGAGCGCATCAGTGATGGCCTTCTCTTATATTGATAAAAAGATATCTCATTTGAATGGTCATAGTGGATAGAGCTTTAATGTGATTTGATTCTTTTCAGCTATATTCTCTATAAAAGTGTTAAATATTCAAATGTTTATCTGAATATAAAAGTTATATCACAATGTTCATCTTTGCCTGTAGCATAATAAAACAGTCTACATTTCCAGACTACTGAAGCAATGTCTCTGTCTCCTGCATGGGTGGCTCCATAGAGCAATGGTTGGCAATTTGGACTTTGCATCCAATGATCCGATTTGAAACCTTGGAGGGACTTTTTTTATTACTCTTGAGCTTTTCCATTTCTTCATCTTTGTTCATTGATAGCTCAAATCCAACACCAGTAGGTTGAAAGAGTCAATTATTGAATGCTTTCAAAATGTGCATCAGCTTGAACAAGTTACATCAATACAAACTTTAAAATACTTTGACATCAAATTTCTTCACAAAGTAGTTAGCCATTATAAAATCATATTCTGATTTTCTCAAACGCATTTCAGATGGGTGATTCACAGCATCACTTTTTTAAGCTTTCCCGCTATTGATAAGGCGAAAATAGCACATTTTGAATGAGAAGTTTTCTTCAATCAAACATAGAGGAACCCAAATGATGATCTCATTCAGCTAGTAAAAATGTTGTTTTATATTAGTATGGAAATCGTGAAAAGAAAATGTTTTTCATGCTGATTTACAACAGTTGATCTCCAATCGTAAAATATAAGCTTTTGGTCGGAGGCATCACAGGTACTGATCAAATTCTAATTTTTGAACATTGTTCACAAATCATATGATATGCTTTATATACATAAACTGTATTGTTGGATCAATACTGAGTAAAAAGTGACTATCTCAATTTCAGGACATATAAAAGAGAAAGAAGTAGAAACTCATGTTTCAAATGCTGAGAGGCAACAACTGTTCATGATTTTCACCTCCACTAATTATATTTATTTTTATAATCTATATGTTTATATTTTCCTATAAATATACAGAGACATATAGCTATATATACAGAGATACATATGTACAGGTTGATTTTTACATGTTTATAAGTAAATGTGATGTTGTTCCAAATAAAACTTCTAAGAAGTGAATGGAAAAGAAAATTGTAAAGTTCAGATAAGTCCCACTGAAATTTGTACTCAGATCCCTGTTTTCAGAGTCCAGAGTGCCAACCATGACACCATCCACCCTCCCGTACCAGGGTGAGCTTTCCATTTTGACAGAAGAGATTTGCCTCAGGGGGCAACTTATCTTTCATTGAAAAATATTATCTCACATAAAAACCACTGTTCAACAGAGTTATAACGTTATTTGAGTCTTTTGGGCAACATCCTTCCCCAACATAGTTCAATATGCAAAAGTTTACCAGAATAGGAAAGCAATCCAATACAGTTTCTCTTTGACAGTAGAATATTAAAAACTTTGACATTTCCACATTCCTGCAGCAGTTTATGCTCCTTTCACATGGGAGGTTCCATGGTGTAACGGTTAGCACTTTGGACTTTGAATCCAATGATCCGAGTTCAAATCTCGGTGGGACCATTTTATGACTCTTGACCAAATCATTTTCTTTCAAGTGTATTCATTAATATCACATATCTAATACCGGTAGGGTGAACAATTAATTTATTGATTATACTCTAAAAGTTTATTAGATGTGAGCAAATAATAGAAATTTTACAATACCTGGAACCTAAATGGCTCAAAATAATGAGAGATTTTACAAACTCACTCTGGTTTCTCAAACTCATCACAGGGGCCTGATGCAAGACATTACTTTTTAAAATCTTACTGTTATTGTTAAGGCGAACAAGGAACTTTTTCATTGCAAAGCATTCATTAAAACAAAACTTGAGGAGTCAAACTTTGTATTACGGGGACCGAAGATGTGCAGTTTGAATAATAATCTTGAAATTCAGACGTACAAAGATTTTACACACTGATTTTCAACAGTAAATCCACAACCAAAAAAGTGGAATCTTTTGAAAGACATGTCAAAGGTGTGAATCTGAAATTCACTTTTAAAGACATTCACAATGAAATGCACTGTGTAAGTCCAGCATGTTGTCAGCTAAGAAATCAGCAAAAATGAACTATCTCATTACTGGCCATATAGATGAGAAAGGAAAATAAACTCATGTTTACAATGTGGATGTGAAAGAACAGTTTCTAGGTTCAGCTTCAATATTTATGTTAATGAATAATTGATATGTTCATATTGTCTAACAGCTATCTAGACGGATAAAGCTATGTATGCATCTATACATACTTATGCGTTCATACGCATCAGTATAAAACATTGATATTATGTTTTTTCTAGACCAAATTCTAAAAAATGAGTTAAACAGTGAATCTCATAATTGTAGTAGGTCCCACCGAGATTTGAACTCGGATCGCTGGATTCAGAGTCCAGAGTGCTAACCATTACACCATGGAACCCTCTCACACAAGAGTGACGTTTCCATTGAGACAAAAGAGAGCGCATCAGTGATGGCCTTCTCTTATATTGATAAAAAGATATCTCATTTGAATGGTCATAGTGGATAGAGCTTTAATGTGATTTGATTCTTTTCAGCTATATTCTCTATAAAAGTGTTAAATATTCAAATGTTTATCTGAATATAAAAGTTATATCACAATGTTCATCTTTGCCTGTAGCATAATAAAACAGTCTACATTTCCAGACTACTGAAGCAATGTCTCTGTCTCCTGCATGGGTGGCTCCATAGAGCAATGGTTGGCAATTTGGACTTTGCATCCAATGATCCGATTTGAAACCTTGGAGGGACTTTTTTTATTACTCTTGAGCTTTTCCATTTCTTCATCTTTGTTCATTGATAGCTCAAATCCAACACCAGTAGGTTGAAAGAGTCAATTATTGAATGCTTTCAAAATGTCCATCAGCTTGAACAAGTTACATCAATACAAACTTTAAAATACTTTGACATCAAATTTCTTCACAAAGTAGTTAGCCATTATAAAATCATATTCTGATTTTCTCAAACGCATTTCAGATGGGTGATTCACAGCATCACTTTTTTAAGCTTTCCCGCTATTGATAAGGCGAAAATAGCACATTTTGAATGAGAAGTTTTCTTCAATCAAACATAGAGGAACCCAAATGATGATCTCATTCAGCTAGTAAAAATGTTGTTTTATATTAGTATGGAAATCGTGAAAAGAAAATGTTTTTCATGCTGATTTACAACAGTTGATCTCCAATCGTAAAATATAAGCTTTTGGTCGGAGGCATCACAGGTACTGATCAAATTCTAATTTTTGAACATTGTTCACAAATCATATGATATGCTTTATATACATAAACTGTATTGTTGGATCAATACTGAGTAAAAAGTGACTATCTCAATTTCTGGACATATAAAAGAGAAAGAAGTAGAAACTCATGTTTCAAATGCTGAGAGGCAACAACTGTTCATGATTTTCACCTCCACTAATTATATTTATTTTTATAATCTATATGTTTATATTTTCCTATAAATATACAGAGACATATAGCTATATATACAGAGATACATATGTACAGGTTGATTTTTACATGTTTATAAGTAAATGTGATGTTGTTCCAAATAAAACTTCTAAGAACTGAATGGAAAAGAAAATTGTAAAGTTCAGATAAGTCCCACTGAAATTTGTACTCAGATCCCTGTTTTCAGAGTCCAGAGTGCTAACCATGACACCATCCACCCTCCCGTACCAGGGTGAGCTTTCCATTTTGACAGAAGAGATTTGCCTCAGGGGGCAACTTATCTTTCATTGAAAAATATTATCTCACATAAAAACCACTGTTCAACAGAGTTATAACGTTATTTGAGTCTTTTGGGCAACATCCTTCCCCAACATAGTTCAATATGCAAAAGTTTACCAGAATAGGAAAGCAATCCAATACAGTTTCTCTTTGACAGTAGAATATTAAAAACTTTGACATTTCCACATTCCTGCAGCAGTTTATGCTCCTTTCACATGGGAGGTTCCATGGTGTAACGGTTAGCACTTTGGACTTTGAATCCAATGATCCGAGTTCAAATCTCGGTGGGACCATTTTATGACTCTTGACCAAATCATTTTCTTTCAAGTGTATTCATTAATATCACATATCTAATACCGGTAGGGTGAACAATTAATTTATTGATTATACTCTAAAAGTTTATTAGATGTGAGCAAATAATAGAAATTTTACAATACCTGGAACCTAAATGGCTCAAAATAATGAGAGATTTTACAAACTCACTCTGGTTTCTCAAACTCATCACAGGGGCCTGATGCAAGACATTACTTTTTAAAATCTTACTGTTATTGTTAAGGCGAACAAGGAACTTTTTCATTGCAAAGCATTCATTAAAACAAAACTTGAGGAGTCAAACTTTGTATTACGGGGACCGAAGATGTGCAGTTTGAATAATAATCTTGAAATTCAGACGTACAAAGATTTTACACACTGATTTTCAACAGTAAATCCACAACCAAAAAAGTTGAATCTTTTGAAAGACATGTCAAAGGTGTGAATCTGAAATTCACTTTTAAAGACATTCACAATGAAATGCACTGTGTAAGTCCAGCATGTTGTCAGCTAAGAAATCAGCAAAAATGAACTATCTCATTACTGGCCATATAGATGAGAAAGGAAAATAAACTCATGTTTACAATGTGGATGTGAAAGAACAGTTTCTAGGTTCAGCTTCAATATTTATGTTAATGAATAATTGATATGTTCATATTGTCTAACAGCTATCTAGACGGATAAAGCTATGTATGCATCTATACATACTTATGCGTTCATACGCATCAGTATAAAACATTGATATTATGTTTTTTCTAGACCAAATTCTAAAAAATGAGTTAAACAGTGAATCTCATAATTGTAGTAGGTCCCACCGAGATTTGAACTCGGATCGCTGGATTCAGAGTCCAGAGTGCTAACCATTACACCATGGAACCCTCTCACACAAGAGTGACGTTTCCATTGAGACAAAAGAGAGCGCATCAGTGATGGCCTTCTCTTATATTGATAAAAAGATATCTCATTTGAATGGTCATAGTGGATAGAGCTTTAATGTGATTTGATTCTTTTCAGCTATATTCTCTATAAAAGTGTTAAATATTCAAATGTTTATCTGAATATAAAAGTTATATCACAATGTTCATCTTTGCCTGTAGCATAATAAAACAGTCTACATTTCCAGACTACTGAAGCAATGTCTCTGTCTCCTGCATGGGTGGCTCCATAGAGCAATGGTTGGCAATTTGGACTTTGCATCCAATGATCCGATTTGAAACCTTGGAGGGACTTTTTTTATTACTCTTGAGCTTTTCCATTTCTTCATCTTTGTTCATTGATAGCTCAAATCCAACACCAGTAGGTTGAAAGAGTCAATTATTGAATGCTTTCAAAATGTCCATCAGCTTGAACAAGTTACATCAATACAAACTTTAAAATACTTTGACATCAAATTTCTTCACAAAGTAGTTAGCCATTATAAAATCATATTCTGATTTTCTCAAACGCATTTCAGATGGGTGATTCACAGCATCACTTTTTTAAGCTTTCCCGCTATTGATAAGGCGAAAATAGCACATTTTGAATGAGAAGTTTTCTTCAATCAAACATAGAGGAACCCAAATGATGATCTCATTCAGCTAGTAAAAATGTTGTTTTATATTAGTATGGAAATCGTGAAAAGAAAATGTTTTTCATGCTGATTTACAACAGTTGATCTCCAATCGTAAAATATAAGCTTTTGGTCGGAGGCATCACAGGTACTGATCAAATTCTAATTTTTGAACATTGTTCACAAATCATATGATATGCTTTATATACATAAACTGTATTGTTGGATCAATACTGAGTAAAAAGTGACTATCTCAATTTCTGGACATATAAAAGAGAAAGAAGTAGAAACTCATGTTTCAAATGCTGAGAGGCAACAACTGTTCATGATTTTCACCTCCACTAATTATATTTATTTTTATAATCTATATGTTTATATTTTCCTATAAATATACAGAGACATATAGCTATATATACAGAGATACATATGTACAGGTTGATTTTTACATGTTTATAAGTAAATGTGATGTTGTTCCAAATAAAACTTCTAAGAACTGAATGGAAAAGAAAATTGTAAAGTTCAGATAAGTCCCACTGAAATTTGTACTCAGATCCCTGTTTTCAGAGTCCAGAGTGCTAACCATGACACCATCCACCCTCCCGTACCAGGGTGAGCTTTCCATTTTGACAGAAGAGATTTGCCTCAGGGGGCAACTTATCTTTCATTGAAAAATATTATCTCACATAAAAACCACTGTTCAACAGAGTTATAACGTTATTTGAGTCTTTTGGGCAACATCCTTCCCCAACATAGTTCAATATGCAAAAGTTTACCAGAATAGGAAAGCAATCCAATACAGTTTCTCTTTGACAGTAGAATATTAAAAACTTTGACATTTCCACATTCCTGCAGCAGTTTATGCTCCTTTCACATGGGAGGTTCCATGGTGTAACGGTTAGCACTTTGGACTTTGAATCCAATGATCCGAGTTCAAATCTCGGTGGGACCATTTTATGACTCTTGACCAAATCATTTTCTTTCAAGTGTATTCATTAATATCACATATCTAATACCGGTAGGGTGAACAATTAATTTATTGATTATACTCTAAAAGTTTATTAGATGTGAGCAAATAATAGAAATTTTACAATACCTGGAACCTAAATGGCTCAAAATAATGAGAGATTTTACAAACTCACTCTGGTTTCTCAAACTCATCACAGGGGCCTGATGCAAGACATTACTTTTTAAAATCTTACTGTTATTGTTAAGGCGAACAAGGAACTTTTTCATTGCAAAGCATTCATTAAAACAAAACTTGAGGAGTCAAACTTTGTATTACGGGGACCGAAGATGTGCAGTTTGAATAATAATCTTGAAATTCAGACGTACAAAGATTTTACACACTGATTTTCAACAGTAAATCCACAACCAAAAAAGTTGAATCTTTTGAAAGACATGTCAAAGGTGTGAATCTGAAATTCACTTTTAAAGACATTCACAATGAAATGCACTGTGTAAGTCCAGCATGTTGTCAGCTAAGAAATCAGCAAAAATGAACTATCTCATTACTGGCCATATAGATGAGAAAGGAAAATAAACTCATGTTTACAATGTGGATGTGAAAGAACAGTTTCTAGGTTCAGCTTCAATATTTATGTTAATGAATAATTGATATGTTCATATTGTCTAACAGCTATCTAGACGGATAAAGCTATGTATGCATCTATACATACTTATGCGTTCATACGCATCAGTATAAAACATTGATATTATGTTTTTTCTAGACCAAATTCTAAAAAATGAGTTAAACAGTGAATCTCATAATTGTAGTAGGTCCCACCGAGATTTGAACTCGGATCGCTGGATTCAGAGTCCAGAGTGCTAACCATTACACCATGGAACCCTCTCACACAAGAGTGACGTTTCCATTGAGACAAAAGAGAGCGCATCAGTGATGGCCTTCTCTTATATTGATAAAAAGATATCTCATTTGAATGGTCATAGTGGATAGAGCTTTAATGTGATTTGATTCTTTTCAGCTATATTCTCTATAAAAGTGTTAAATATTCAAATGTTTATCTGAATATAAAAGTTATATCACAATGTTCATCTTTGCCTGTAGCATAATAAAACAGTCTACATTTCCAGACTACTGAAGCAATGTCTCTGTCTCCTGCATGGGTGGCTCCATAGAGCAATGGTTGGCAATTTGGACTTTGCATCCAATGATCCGATTTGAAACCTTGGAGGGACTTTTTTTATTACTCTTGAGCTTTTCCATTTCTTCATCTTTGTTCATTGATAGCTCAAATCCAACACCAGTAGGTTGAAAGAGTCAATTATTGAATGCTTTCAAAATGTCCATCAGCTTGAACAAGTTACATCAATACAAACTTTAAAATACTTTGACATCAAATTTCTTCACAAAGTAGTTAGCCATTATAAAATCATATTCTGATTTTCTCAAACGCATTTCAGATGGGTGATTCACAGCATCACTTTTTTAAGCTTTCCCGCTATTGATAAGGCGAAAATAGCACATTTTGAATGAGAAGTTTTCTTCAATCAAACATAGAGGAACCCAAATGATGATCTCATTCAGCTAGTAAAAATGTTGTTTTATATTAGTATGGAAATCGTGAAAAGAAAATGTTTTTCATGCTGATTTACAACAGTTGATCTCCAATCGTAAAATATAAGCTTTTGGTCGGAGGCATCACAGGTACTGATCAAATTCTAATTTTTGAACATTGTTCACAAATCATATGATATGCTTTATATACATAAACTGTATTGTTGGATCAATACTGAGTAAAAAGTGACTATCTCAATTTCAGGACATATAAAAGAGAAAGAAGTAGAAACTCATGTTTCAAATGCTGAGAGGCAACAACTGTTCATGATTTTCACCTCCACTAATTATATTTATTTTTATAATCTATATGTTTATATTTTCCTATAAATATACAGAGACATATAGCTATATATACAGAGATACATATGTACAGGTTGATTTTTACATGTTTATAAGTAAATGTGATGTTGTTCCAAATAAAACTTCTAAGAACTGAATGGAAAAGAAAATTGTAAAGTTCAGATAAGTCCCACTGAAATTTGTACTCAGATCCCTGTTTTCAGAGTCCAGAGTGCTAACCATGACACCATCCACCCTCCCGTACCAGGGTGAGCTTTCCATTTTGACAGAAGAGATTTGCCTCAGGGGGCAACTTATCTTTCATTGAAAAATATTATCTCACATAAAAACCACTGTTCAACAGAGTTATAACGTTATTTGAGTCTTTTGGGCAACATCCTTCCCCAACATAGTTCAATATGCAAAAGTTTACCAGAATAGGAAAGCAATCCAATACAGTTTCTCTTTGACAGTAGAATATTAAAAACTTTGACATTTCCACATTCCTGCAGCAGTTTATGCTCCTTTCACATGGGAGGTTCCATGGTGTAACGGTTAGCACTTTGGACTTTGAATCCAATGATCCGAGTTCAAATCTCGGTGGGACCATTTTATGACTCTTGACCAAATCATTTTCTTTCAAGTGTATTCATTAATATCACATATCTAATACCGGTAGGGTGAACAATTAATTTATTGATTATACTCTAAAAGTTTATTAGATGTGAGCAAATAATAGAAATTTTACAATACCTGGAAACTAAATGGCTCAAAATAATGTGAGATTTTACAAACTCACTCTGGTTTCTCAAACTCATCACAGGGGCCTGATGCAAGACATTACTTTTTAAAATCTTACTGTTATTGTTAAGGCGAACAAGGAACTTTTTCATTGCAAAGCATTCATTAAAACAAAACTTGAGGAGTCAAACTTTGTATTACGGGGACCGAAGATGTGCAGTTTGAATAATAATCTTGAAATTCAGACGTACAAAGATTTTACACACTGATTTTCAACAGTAAATCCACAACCAAAAAAGTGGAATCTTTTGAAAGACATGTCAAAGGTGTGAATCTGAAATTCACTTTTAAAGACATTCACAATGAAATGCACTGTGTAAGTCCAGCATGTTGTCAGCTAAGAAATCAGCAAAAATGAACTATCTCATTACTGGCCATATAGATGAGAAAGGAAAATAAACTCATGTTTACAATGTGGATGTGAAAGAACAGTTTCTAGGTTCAGCTTCAATATTTATGTTAATGAATAATTGATATGTTCATATTGTCTAACAGCTATCTAGACGGATAAAGCTATGTATGCATCTATACATACTTATGCGTTCATACGCATCAGTATAAAACATTGATATTATGTTTTTTCTAGACCAAATTCTAAAAAATGAGTTAAACAGTGAATCTCATAATTGTAGTAGGTCCCACCGAGATTTGAACTCGGATCGCTGGATTCAGAGTCCAGAGTGCTAACCATTACACCATGGAACCCTCTCACACAAGAGTGACGTTTCCATTGAGACAAAAGAGAGCGCATCAGTGATGGCCTTCTCTTATATTGATAAAAAGATATCTCATTTGAATGGTCATAGTGGATAGAGCTTTAATGTGATTTGATTCTTTTCAGCTATATTCTCTATAAAAGTGTTAAATATTCAAATGTTTATCTGAATATAAAAGTTATATCACAATGTTCATCTTTGCCTGTAGCATAATAAAACAGTCTACATTTCCAGACTACTGAAGCAATGTCTCTGTCTCCTGCATGGGTGGCTCCATAGAGCAATGGTTGGCAATTTGGACTTTGCATCCAATGATCCGATTTGAAACCTTGGAGGGACTTTTTTTATTACTCTTGAGCTTTTCCATTTCTTCATCTTTGTTCATTGATAGCTCAAATCCAACACCAGTAGGTTGAAAGAGTCAATTATTGAATGCTTTCAAAATGTCCATCAGCTTGAACAAGTTACATCAATACAAACTTTAAAATACTTTGACATCAAATTTCTTCACAAAGTAGTTAGCCATTATAAAATCATATTCTGATTTTCTCAAACGCATTTCAGATGGGTGATTCACAGCATCACTTTTTTAAGCTTTCCCGCTATTGATAAGGCGAAAATAGCACATTTTGAATGAGAAGTTTTCTTCAATCAAACATAGAGGAACCCAAATGATGATCTCATTCAGCTAGTAAAAATGTTGTTTTATATTAGTATGGAAATCGTGAAAAGAAAATGTTTTTCATGCTGATTTACAACAGTTGATCTCCAATCGTAAAATATAAGCTTTTGGTCGGAGGCATCACAGGTACTGATCAAATTCTAATTTTTGAACATTGTTCACAAATCATATGATATGCTTTATATACATAAACTGTATTGTTGGATCAATACTGAGTAAAAAGTGACTATCTCAATTTCAGGACATATAAAAGAGAAAGAAGTAGAAACTCATGTTTCAAATGCTGAGAGGCAACAACTGTTCATGATTTTCACCTCCACTAATTATATTTATTTTTATAATCTATATGTTTATATTTTCCTATAAATATACAGAGACATATAGCTATATATACAGAGATACATATGTACAGGTTGATTTTTACATGTTTATAAGTAAATGTGATGTTGTTCCAAATAAAACTTCTAAGAACTGAATGGAAAAGAAAATTGTAAAGTTCAGATAAGTCCCACTGAAATTTGTACTCAGATCCCTGTTTTCAGAGTCCAGAGTGCTAACCATGACACCATCCACCCTCCCGTACCAGGGTGAGCTTTCCATTTTGACAGAAGAGATTTGCCTCAGGGGGCAACTTATCTTTCATTGAAAAATATTATCTCACATAAAAACCACTGTTCAACAGAGTTATAACGTTATTTGAGTCTTTTGGGCAACATCCTTCCCCAACATAGTTCAATATGCAAAAGTTTACCAGAATAGGAAAGCAATCCAATACAGTTTCTCTTTGACAGTAGAATATTAAAAACTTTGACATTTCCACATTCCTGCAGCAGTTTATGCTCCTTTCACATGGGAGGTTCCATGGTGTAACGGTTAGCACTTTGGACTTTGAATCCAATGATCCGAGTTCAAATCTCGGTGGGACCATTTTATGACTCTTGACCAAATCATTTTCTTTCAAGTGTATTCATTAATATCACATATCTAATACCGGTAGGGTGAACAATTAATTTATTGATTATACTCTAAAAGTTTATTAGATGTGAGCAAATAATAGAAATTTTACAATACCTGGAAACTAAATGGCTCAAAATAATGTGAGA
The DNA here is from genome assembly GCF_964204655.1 of Triturus cristatus. NCBI lineage: Eukaryota > Metazoa > Chordata > Amphibia > Caudata > Salamandridae > Triturus > Triturus cristatus. The sequence continues at coordinate 552,211,579 of NC_140588.1, forward strand.
TTTTACAAACTCACTCTGGTTTCTCAAACTCATCACAGGGGCCTGATGCAAGACATTACTTTTTAAAATCTTACTGTTATTGTTAAGGCGAACAAGGAACTTTTTCATTGCAAAGCATTCATTAAAACAAAACTTGAGGAGTCAAACTTTGTATTACGGGGACCGAAGATGTGCAGTTTGAATAATAATCTTGAAATTCAGACGTACAAAGATTTTACACACTGATTTTCAACAGTAAATCCACAACCAAAAAAGTGGAATCTTTTGAAAGACATGTCAAAGGTGTGAATCTGAAATTCACTTTTAAAGACATTCACAATGAAATGCACTGTGTAAGTCCAGCATGTTGTCAGCTAAGAAATCAGCAAAAATGAACTATCTCATTACTGGCCATATAGATGAGAAAGGAAAATAAACTCATGTTTACAATGTGGATGTGAAAGAACAGTTTCTAGGTTCAGCTTCAATATTTATGTTAATGAATAATTGATATGTTCATATTGTCTAACAGCTATCTAGACGGATAAAGCTATGTATGCATCTATACATACTTATGCGTTCATACGCATCAGTATAAAACATTGATATTATGTTTTTTCTAGACCAAATTCTAAAAAATGAGTTAAACAGTGAATCTCATAATTGTAGTAGGTCCCACCGAGATTTGAACTCGGATCGCTGGATTCAGAGTCCAGAGTGCTAACCATTACACCATGGAACCCTCTCACACAAGAGTGACGTTTCCATTGAGACAAAAGAGAGCGCATCAGTGATGGCCTTCTCTTATATTGATAAAAAGATATCTCATTTGAATGGTCATAGTGGATAGAGCTTTAATGTGATTTGATTCTTTTCAGCTATATTCTCTATAAAAGTGTTAAATATTCAAATGTTTATCTGAATATAAAAGTTATATCACAATGTTCATCTTTGCCTGTAGCATAATAAAACAGTCTACATTTCCAGACTACTGAAGCAATGTCTCTGTCTCCTGCATGGGTGGCTCCATAGAGCAATGGTTGGCAATTTGGACTTTGCATCCAATGATCCGATTTGAAACCTTGGAGGGACTTTTTTTATTACTCTTGAGCTTTTCCATTTCTTCATCTTTGTTCATTGATAGCTCAAATCCAACACCAGTAGGTTGAAAGAGTCAATTATTGAATGCTTTCAAAATGTCCATCAGCTTGAACAAGTTACATCAATACAAACTTTAAAATACTTTGACATCAAATTTCTTCACAAAGTAGTTAGCCATTATAAAATCATATTCTGATTTTCTCAAACGCATTTCAGATGGGTGATTCACAGCATCACTTTTTTAAGCTTTCCCGCTATTGATAAGGCGAAAATAGCACATTTTGAATGAGAAGTTTTCTTCAATCAAACATAGAGGAACCCAAATGATGATCTCATTCAGCTAGTAAAAATGTTGTTTTATATTAGTATGGAAATCGTGAAAAGAAAATGTTTTTCATGCTGATTTACAACAGTTGATCTCCAATCGTAAAATATAAGCTTTTGGTCGGAGGCATCACAGGTACTGATCAAATTCTAATTTTTGAACATTGTTCACAAATCATATGATATGCTTTATATACATAAACTGTATTGTTGGATCAATACTGAGTAAAAAGTGACTATCTCAATTTCAGGACATATAAAAGAGAAAGAAGTAGAAACTCATGTTTCAAATGCTGAGAGGCAACAACTGTTCATGATTTTCACCTCCACTAATTATATTTATTTTTATAATCTATATGTTTATATTTTCCTATAAATATACAGAGACATATAGCTATATATACAGAGATACATATGTACAGGTTGATTTTTACATGTTTATAAGTAAATGTGATGTTGTTCCAAATAAAACTTCTAAGAAGTGAATGGAAAAGAAGATTGTAAAGTTCAGATAAGTCCCACTGAAATTTGTACTCAGATCCCTGTTTTCAGAGTCCAGAGTGCTAACCATGACACCATCCACCCTCCCGTACCAGGGTGAGCTTTCCATTTTGACAGAAGAGATTTGCCTCAGGGGGCAACTTATCTTTCATTGAAAAATATTATCTCACATAAAAACCACTGTTCAACAGAGTTATAACGTTATTTGAGTCTTTTGGGCAACATCCTTCCCCAACATAGTTCAATATGCAAAAGTTTACCAGAATAGGAAAGCAATCCAATACAGTTTCTCTTTGACAGTAGAATATTAAAAACTTTGACATTTCCACATTCCTGCAGCAGTTTATGCTCCTTTCACATGGGAGGTTCCATGGTGTGACGGTTAGCACTTTGGACTTTGAATCCAATGATCCGAGTTCAAATCTCGGTGGGACCATTTTATGACTCTTGACCAAATCATTTTCTTTCAAGTGTATTCATTAATATCACATATCTAATACCGGTAGGGTGAACAATTAATTTATTGATTATACTCTAAAAGTTTATTAGATGTGAGCAAATAATAGAAATTTTACAATACCTGGAACCTAAATGGCTCAAAATAATGAGAGATTTTACAAACTCACTCTGGTTTCTCAAACTCATCACAGGGGCCTGATGCAAGACATTACTTTTTAAAATCTTACTGTTATTGTTAAGGCGAACAAGGAACTTTTTCATTGCAAAGCATTCATTAAAACAAAACTTGAGGAGTCAAACTTTGTATTACGGGGACCGAAGATGTGCAGTTTGAATAATAATCTTGAAATTCAGACGTACAAAGATTTTACACACTGATTTTCAACAGTAAATCCACAACCAAAAAAGTGGAATCTTTTGAAAGACATGTCAAAGGTGTGAATCTGAAATTCACTTTTAAAGACATTCACAATGAAATGCACTGTGTAAGTCCAGCATGTTGTCAGCTAAGAAATCAGCAAAAATGAACTATCTCATTACTGGCCATATAGATGAGAAAGGAAAATAAACTCATGTTTACAATGTGGATGTGAAAGAACAGTTTCTAGGTTCAGCTTCAATATTTATGTTAATGAATAATTGATATGTTCATATTGTCTAACAGCTATCTAGACGGATAAAGCTATGTATGCATCTATACATACTTATGCGTTCATACGCATCAGTATAAAACATTGATATTATGTTTTTTCTAGACCAAATTCTAAAAAATGAGTTAAACAGTGAATCTCATAATTGTAGTAGGTCCCACCGAGATTTGAACTCGGATCGCTGGATTCAGAGTCCAGAGTGCTAACCATTACACCATGGAACCCTCTCACACAAGAGTGACGTTTCCATTGAGACAAAAGAGAGCGCATCAGTGATGGCCTTCTCTTATATTGATAAAAAGATATCTCATTTGAATGGTCATAGTGGATAGAGCTTTAATGTGATTTGATTCTTTTCAGCTATATTCTCTATAAAAGTGTTAAATATTCAAATGTTTATCTGAATATAAAAGTTATATCACAATGTTCATCTTTGCCTGTAGCATAATAAAACAGTCTACATTTCCAGACTACTGAAGCAATGTCTCTGTCTCCTGCATGGGTGGCTCCATAGAGCAATGGTTGGCAATTTGGACTTTGCATCCAATGATCCGATTTGAAACCTTGGAGGGACTTTTTTTATTACTCTTGAGCTTTTCCATTTCTTCATCTTTGTTCATTGATAGCTCAAATCCAACACCAGTAGGTTGAAAGAGTCAATTATTGAATGCTTTCAAAATGTCCATCAGCTTGAACAAGTTACATCAATACAAACTTTAAAATACTTTGACATCAAATTTCTTCACAAAGTAGTTAGCCATTATAAAATCATATTCTGATTTTCTCAAACGCATTTCAGATGGGTGATTCATAGCATCACTTTTTTAAGCTTTCCCGCTATTGATAAGGCGAAAATAGCACATTTTGAATGAGAAGTTTTCTTCAATCAAACATAGAGGAACCCAAATGATGATCTCATTCAGCTAGTAAAAATGTTGTTTTATATTAGTATGGAAATCGTGAAAAGAAAATGTTTTTCATGCTGATTTACAACAGTTGATCTCCAATCGTAAAATATAAGCTTTTGGTCGGAGGCATCACAGGTACTGATCAAATTCTAATTTTTGAACATTGTTCACAAATCATATGATATGCTTTATATACATAAACTGTATTGTTGGATCAATACTGAGTAAAAAGTGACTATCTCAATTTCAGGACATATAAAAGAGAAAGAAGTAGAAACTCATGTTTCAAATGCTGAGAGGCAACAACTGTTCATGATTTTCACCTCCACTAATTATATTTATTTTTATAATCTATATGTTTATATTTTCCTATAAATATACAGAGACATATAGCTATATATACAGAGATACATATGTACAGGTTGATTTTTACATGTTTATAAGTAAATGTGATGTTGTTCCAAATAAAACTTCTAAGAACTGAATGGAAAAGAAAATTGTAAAGTTCAGATAAGTCCCACTGAAATTTGTACTCAGATCCCTGTTTTCAGAGTCCAGAGTGCTAACCATGACACCATCCACCCTCCCGTACCAGGGTGAGCTTTCCATTTTGACAGAAGAGATTTGCCTCAGGGGGCAACTTATCTTTCATTGAAAAATATTATCTCACATAAAAACCACTGTTCAACAGAGTTATAACGTTATTTGAGTCTTTTGGGCAACATCCTTCCCCAACATAGTTCAATATGCAAAAGTTTACCAGAATAGGAAAGCAATCCAATACAGTTTCTCTTTGACAGTAGAATATTAAAAACTTTGACATTTCCACATTCCTGCAGCAGTTTATGCTCCTTTCACATGGGAGGTTCCATGGTGTAACGGTTAGCACTTTGGACTTTGAATCCAATGATCCGAGTTCAAATCTCGGTGGGACCATTTTATGACTCTTGACCAAATCATTTTCTTTCAAGTGTATTCATTAATATCACATATCTAATACCGGTAGGGTGAACAATTAATTTATTGATTATACTCTAAAAGTTTATTAGATGTGAGCAAATAATAGAAATTTTACAATACCTGGAAACTAAATGGCTCAAAATAATGTGAGATTTTACAAACTCACTCTGGTTTCTCAAACTCATCACAGGGGCCTGATGCAAGACATTACTTTTTAAAATCTTACTGTTATTGTTAAGGCGAACAAGGAACTTTTTCATTGCAAAGCATTCATTAAAACAAAACTTGAGGAGTCAAACTTTGTATTACGGGGACCGAAGATGTGCAGTTTGAATAATAATCTTGAAATTCAGACGTACAAAGATTTTACACACTGATTTTCAACAGTAAATCCACAACCAAAAAAGTGGAATCTTTTGAAAGACATGTCAAAGGTGTGAATCTGAAATTCACTTTTAAAGACATTCACAATGAAATGCACTGTGTAAGTCCAGCATGTTGTCAGCTAAGAAATCAGCAAAAATGAACTATCTCATTACTGGCCATATAGATGAGAAAGGAAAATAAACTCATGTTTACAATGTGGATGTGAAAGAACAGTTTCTAGGTTCAGCTTCAATATTTATGTTAATGAATAATTGATATGTTCATATTGTCTAACAGCTATCTAGACGGATAAAGCTATGTATGCATCTATACATACTTATGCGTTCATACGCATCAGTATAAAACATTGATATTATGTTTTTTCTAGACCAAATTCTAAAAAATGAGTTAAACAGTGAATCTCATAATTGTAGTAGGTCCCACCGAGATTTGAACTCGGATCGCTGGATTCAGAGTCCAGAGTGCTAACCATTACACCATGGAACCCTCTCACACAAGAGTGACGTTTCCATTGAGACAAAAGAGAGCGCATCAGTGATGGCCTTCTCTTATATTGATAAAAAGATATCTCATTTGAATGGTCATAGTGGATAGAGCTTTAATGTGATTTGATTCTTTTCAGCTATATTCTCTATAAAAGTGTTAAATATTCAAATGTTTATCTGAATATAAAAGTTATATCACAATGTTCATCTTTGCCTGTAGCATAATAAAACAGTCTACATTTCCAGACTACTGAAGCAATGTCTCTGTCTCCTGCATGGGTGGCTCCATAGAGCAATGGTTGGCAATTTGGACTTTGCATCCAATGATCCGATTTGAAACCTTGGAGGGACTTTTTTTATTACTCTTGAGCTTTTCCATTTCTTCATCTTTGTTCATTGATAGCTCAAATCCAACACCAGTAGGTTGAAAGAGTCAATTATTGAATGCTTTCAAAATGTCCATCAGCTTGAACAAGTTACATCAATACAAACTTTAAAATACTTTGACATCAAATTTCTTCACAAAGTAGTTAGCCATTATAAAATCATATTCTGATTTTCTCAAACGCATTTCAGATGGGTGATTCACAGCATCACTTTTTTAAGCTTTCCCGCTATTGATAAGGCGAAAATAGCACATTTTGAATGAGAAGTTTTCTTCAATCAAACATAGAGGAACCCAAATGATGATCTCATTCAGCTAGTAAAAATGTTGTTTTATATTAGTATGGAAATCGTGAAAAGAAAATGTTTTTCATGCTGATTTACAACAGTTGATCTCCAATCGTAAAATATAAGCTTTTGGTCGGAGGCATCACAGGTACTGATCAAATTCTAATTTTTGAACATTGTTCACAAATCATATGATATGCTTTATATACATAAACTGTATTGTTGGATCAATACTGAGTAAAAAGTGACTATCTCAATTTCAGGACATATAAAAGAGAAAGAAGTAGAAACTCATGTTTCAAATGCTGAGAGGCAACAACTGTTCATGATTTTCACCTCCACTAATTATATTTATTTTTATAATCTATATGTTTATATTTTCCTATAAATATACAGAGACATATAGCTATATATACAGAGATACATATGTACAGGTTGATTTTTACATGTTTATAAGTAAATGTGATGTTGTTCCAAATAAAACTTCTAAGAAGTGAATGGAAAAGAAGATTGTAAAGTTCAGATAAGTCCCACTGAAATTTGTACTCAGATCCCTGTTTTCAGAGTCCAGAGTGCTAACCATGACACCATCCACCCTCCCGTACCAGGGTGAGCTTTCCATTTTGACAGAAGAGATTTGCCTCAGGGGGCAACTTATCTTTCATTGAAAAATATTATCTCACATAAAAACCACTGTTCAACAGAGTTATAACGTTATTTGAGTCTTTTGGGCAACATCCTTCCCCAACATAGTTCAATATGCAAAAGTTTACCAGAATAGGAAAGCAATCCAATACAGTTTCTCTTTGACAGTAGAATATTAAAAACTTTGACATTTCCACATTCCTGCAGCAGTTTATGCTCCTTTCACATGGGAGGTTCCATGGTGTGACGGTTAGCACTTTGGACTTTGAATCCAATGATCCGAGTTCAAATCTCGGTGGGACCATTTTATGACTCTTGACCAAATCATTTTCTTTCAAGTGTATTCATTAATATCACATATCTAATACCGGTAGGGTGAACAATTAATTTATTGATTATACTCTAAAAGTTTATTAGATGTGAGCAAATAATAGAAATTTTACAATACCTGGAACCTAAATGGCTCAAAATAATGAGAGATTTTACAAACTCACTCTGGTTTCTCAAACTCATCACAGGGGCCTGATGCAAGACATTACTTTTTAAAATCTTACTGTTATTGTTAAGGCGAACAAGGAACTTTTTCATTGCAAAGCATTCATTAAAACAAAACTTGAGGAGTCAAACTTTGTATTACGGGGACCGAAGATGTGCAGTTTGAATAATAATCTTGAAATTCAGACGTACAAAGATTTTACACACTGATTTTCAACAGTAAATCCACAACCAAAAAAGTTGAATCTTTTGAAAGACATGTCAAAGGTGTGAATCTGAAATTCACTTTTAAAGACATTCACAATGAAATGCACTGTGTAAGTCCAGCATGTTGTCAGCTAAGAAATCAGCAAAAATGAACTATCTCATTACTGGCCATATAGATGAGAAAGGAAAATAAACTCATGTTTACAATGTGGATGTGAAAGAACAGTTTCTAGGTTCAGCTTCAATATTTATGTTAATGAATAATTGATATGTTCATATTGTCTAACAGCTATCTAGACGGATAAAGCTATGTATGCATCTATACATACTTATGCGTTCATACGCATCAGTATAAAACATTGATATTATGTTTTTTCTAGACCAAATTCTAAAAAATGAGTTAAACAGTGAATCTCATAATTGTAGTAGGTCCCACCGAGATTTGAACTCGGATCGCTGGATTCAGAGTCCAGAGTGCTAACCATTACACCATGGAACCCTCTCACACAAGAGTGACGTTTCCATTGAGACAAAAGAGAGCGCATCAGTGATGGCCTTCTCTTATATTGATAAAAAGATATCTCATTTGAATGGTCATAGTGGATAGAGCTTAATGTGATTTGATTCTTTTCAGCTATATTCTCTATAAAAGTGTTAAATATTCAAATGTTTATCTGAATATAAAAGTTATATCACAATGTTCATCTTTGCCTGTAGCATAATAAAACAGTCTACATTTCCAGACTACTGAAGCAATGTCTCTGTCTCCTGCATGGGTGGCTCCATAGAGCAATGGTTGGCAATTTGGACTTTGCATCCAATGATCCGATTTGAAACCTTGGAGGGACTTTTTTTATTACTCTTGAGCTTTTCCATTTCTTCATCTTTGTTCATTAATAGCTCAAATCCAACACCAGTAGGTTGAAAGAGTCAATTATTGAATGCTTTCAAAATGTCCATCAGCTTGAACAAGTTACATCAATACAAACTTTAAAATACTTTGACATCAAATTTCTTCACAAAGTAGTTAGCCATTATAAAATCATATTCTGATTTTCTCAAACGCATTTCAGATGGGTGATTCACAGCATCACTTTTTTAAGCTTTCCCGCTATTGATAAGGCGAAAATAGCACATTTTGAATGAGAAGTTTTCTTCAATCAAACATAGAGGAACCCAAATGATGATCTCATTCAGCTAGTAAAAATGTTGTTTTATATTAGTATGGAAATCGTGAAAAGAAAATGTTTTTCATGCTGATTTACAACAGTTGATCTCCAATCGTAAAATATAAGCTTTTGGTCGGAGGCATCACAGGTACTGATCAAATTCTAATTTTTGAACATTGTTCACAAATCATATGATATGCTTTATATACATAAACTGTATTGTTGGATCAATACTGAGTAAAAAGTGACTATCTCAATTTCAGGACATATAAAAGAGAAAGAAGTAGAAACTCATGTTTCAAATGCTGAGAGGCAACAACTGTTCATGATTTTCACCTCCACTAATTATATTTATTTTTATAATCTATATGTTTATATTTTCCTATAAATATACAGAGACATATAGCTATATATACAGAGATACATATGTACAGGTTGATTTTTACATGTTTATAAGTAAATGTGATGTTGTTCCAAATAAAACTTCTAAGAAGTGAATGGAAAAGAAGATTGTAAAGTTCAGATAAGTCCCACTGAAATTTGTACTCAGATCCCTGTTTTCAGAGTCCAGAGTGCTAACCATGACACCATCCACCCTCCCGTACCAGGGTGAGCTTTCCATTTTGACAGAAGAGATTTGCCTCAGGGGGCAACTTATCTTTCATTGAAAAATATTATCTCACATAAAAACCACTGTTCAACAGAGTTATAACGTTATTTGAGTCTTTTGGGCAACATCCTTCCCCAACATAGTTCAATATGCAAAAGTTTACCAGAATAGAAAAGCAATCCAATACAGTTTCTCTTTGACAGTAGAATATTAAAAACTTTGACATTTCCACATTCCTGCAGCAGTTTATGCTCCTTTCACATGGGAGGTTCCATGGTGTAACGGTTAGCACTTTGGACTTTGAATCCAATGATCCGAGTTCAAATCTCGGTGGGACCATTTTATGACTCTTGACCAAATCATTTTCTTTCAAGTGTATTCATTAATATCACATATCTAATACCGGTAGGGTGAACAATTAATTTATTGATTATACTCTAAAAGTTTATTAGATGTGAGCAAATAATAGAAATTTTACAATACCTGGAACCTAAATGGCTCAAAATAATGAGAGATTTTACAAACTCACTCTGGTTTCTCAAACTCATCACAGGGGCCTGATGCAAGACATTACTTTTTAAAATCTTACTGTTATTGTTAAGGCGAACAAGGAACTTTTTCATTGCAAAGCATTCATTAAAACAAAACTTGAGGAGTCAAACTTTGTATTACGGGGACCGAAGATGTGCAGTTTGAATAATAATCTTGAAATTCAGACGTACAAAGATTTTACACACTGATTTTCAACAGTAAATCCACAACCAAAAAAGTTGAATCTTTTGAAAGACATGTCAAAGGTGTGAATCTGAAATTCACTTTTAAAGACATTCACAATGAAATGCACTGTGTAAGTCCAGCATGTTGTCAGCTAAGAAATCAGCAAAAATGAACTATCTCATTACTGGCCATATAGATGAGAAAGGAAAATAAACTCATGTTTACAATGTGGATGTGAAAGAACAGTTTCTAGGTTCAGCTTCAATATTTATGTTAATGAATAATTGATATGTTCATATTGTCTAACAGCTATCTAGACGGATAAAGCTATGTATGCATCTATACATACTTATGCGTTCATACGCATCAGTATAAAACATTGATATTATGTTTTTTCTAGACCAAATTCTAAAAAATGAGTTAAACAGTGAATCTCATAATTGTAGTAGGTCCCACCGAGATTTGAACTCGGATCGCTGGATTCAGAGTCCAGAGTGCTAACCATTACACCATGGAACCCTCTCACACAAGAGTGACGTTTCCATTGAGACAAAAGAGAGCGCATCAGTGATGGCCTTCTCTTATATTGATAAAAAGATATCTCATTTGAATGGTCATAGTGGATAGAGCTTTAATGTGATTTGATTCTTTTCAGCTATATTCTCTATAAAAGTGTTAAATATTCAAATGTTTATCTGAATATAAAAGTTATATCACAATGTTCATCTTTGCCTGTAGCATAATAAAACAGTCTACATTTCCAGACTACTGAAGCAATGTCTCTGTCTCCTGCATGGGTGGCTCCATAGAGCAATGGTTGGCAATTTGGACTTTGCATCCAATGATCCGATTTGAAACCTTGGAGGGACTTTTTTTATTACTCTTGAGCTTTTCCATTTCTTCATCTTTGTTCATTGATAGCTCAAATCCAACACCAGTAGGTTGAAAGAGTCAATTATTGAATGCTTTCAAAATGTCCATCAGCTTGAACAAGTTACATCAATACAAACTTTAAAATACTTTGACATCAAATTTCTTCACAAAGTAGTTAGCCATTATAAAATCATATTCTGATTTTCTCAAACGCATTTCAGATGGGTGATTCACAGCATCACTTTTTTAAGCTTTCCCGCTATTGATAAGGCGAAAATAGCACATTTTGAATGAGAAGTTTTCTTCAATCAAACATAGAGGAACCCAAATGATGATCTCATTCAGCTAGTAAAAATGTTGTTTTATATTAGTATGGAAATCGTGAAAAGAAAATGTTTTTCATGCTGATTTACAACAGTTGATCTCCAATCGTAAAATATAAGCTTTTGGTCGGAGGCATCACAGGTACTGATCAAATTCTAATTTTTGAACATTGTTCACAAATCATATGATATGCTTTATATACATAAACTGTATTGTTGGATCAATACTGAGTAAAAAGTGACTATCTCAATTTCAGGACATATAAAAGAGAAAGAAGTAGAAACTCATGTTTCAAATGCTGAGAGGCAACAACTGTTCATGATTTTCACCTCCACTAATTATATTTATTTTTATAATCTATATGTTTATATTTTCCTATAAATATACAGAGACATATAGCTATATATACAGAGATACATATGTACAGGTTGATTTTTACATGTTTATAAGTAAATGTGATGTTGTTCCAAATAAAACTTCTAAGAACTGAATGGAAAAGAAAATTGTAAAGTTCAGATAAGTCCCACTGAAATTTGTACTCAGATCCCTGTTTTCAGAGTCCAGAGTGCTAACCATGACACCATCCACCCTCCCGTACCAGGGTGAGCTTTCCATTTTGACAGAAGAGATTTGCCTCAGGGGGCAACTTATCTTTCATTGAAAAATATTATCTCACATAAAAACCACTGTTCAACAGAGTTATAACGTTATTTGAGTCTTTTGGGCAACATCCTTCCCCAACATAGTTCAATATGCAAAAGTTTACCAGAATAGGAAAGCAATCCAATACAGTTTCTCTTTGACAGTAGAATATTAAAAACTTTGACATTTCCACATTCCTGCAGCAGTTTATGCTCCTTTCACATGGGAGGTTCCATGGTGTAACGGTTAGCACTTTGGACTTTGAATCCAATGATCCGAGTTCAAATCTCGGTGGGACCATTTTATGACTCTTGACCAAATCATTTTCTTTCAAGTGTATTCATTAATATCACATATCTAATACCGGTAGGGTGAACAATTAATTTATTGATTATACTCTAAAAGTTTATTAGATGTGAGCAAATAATAGAAATTTTACAATACCTGGAAACTAAATGGCTCAAAATAATGTGAGATTTTACAAACTCACTCTGGTTTCTCAAACTCATCACAGGGGCCTGATGCAAGACATTACTTTTTAAAATCTTACTGTTATTGTTAAGGCGAACAAGGAACTTTTTCATTGCAAAGCATTCATTAAAACAAAACTTGAGGAGTCAAACTTTGTATTACGGGGACCGAAGATGTGCAGTTTGAATAATAATCTTGAAATTCAGACGTACAAAGATTTTACACACTGATTTTCAACAGTAAATCCACAACCAAAAAAGTGGAATCTTTTGAAAGACATGTCAAAGGTGTGAATCTGAAATTCACTTTTAAAGACATTCACAATGAAATGCACTGTGTAAGTCCAGCATGTTGTCAGCTAAGAAATCAGCAAAAATGAACTATCTCATTACTGGCCATATAGATGAGAAAGGAAAATAAACTCATGTTTACAATGTGGATGTGAAAGAACAGTTTCTAGGTTCAGCTTCAATATTTATGTTAATGAATAATTGATATGTTCATATTGTCTAACAGCTATCTAGACGGATAAAGCTATGTATGCATCTATACATACTTATGCGTTCATACGCATCAGTATAAAACATTGATATTATGTTTTTTCTAGACCAAATTCTAAAAAATGAGTTAAACAGTGAATCTCATAATTGTAGTAGGTCCCACCGAGATTTGAACTCGGATCGCTGGATTCAGAGTCCAGAGTGCTAACCATTACACCATGGAACCCTCTCACACAAGAGTGACGTTTCCATTGAGACAAAAGAGAGCGCATCAGTGATGGCCTTCTCTTATATTGATAAAAAGATATCTCATTTGAATGGTCATAGTGGATAGAGCTTTAATGTGATTTGATTCTTTTCAGCTATATTCTCTATAAAAGTGTTAAATATTCAAATGTTTATCTGAATATAAAAGTTATATCACAATGTTCATCTTTGCCTGTAGCATAATAAAACAGTCTACATTTCCAGACTACTGAAGCAATGTCTCTGTCTCCTGCATGGGTGGCTCCATAGAGCAATGGTTGGCAATTTGGACTTTGCATCCAATGATCCGATTTGAAACCTTGGAGGGACTTTTTTTATTACTCTTGAGCTTTTCCATTTCTTCATCTTTGTTCATTGATAGCTCAAATCCAACACCAGTAGGTTGAAAGAGTCAATTATTGAATGCTTTCAAAATGTCCATCAGCTTGAACAAGTTACATCAATACAAACTTTAAAATACTTTGACATCAAATTTCTTCACAAAGTAGTTAGCCATTATAAAATCATATTCTGATTTTCTCAAACGCATTTCAGATGGGTGATTCACAGCATCACTTTTTTAAGCTTTCCCGCTATTGATAAGGCGAAAATAGCACATTTTGAATGAGAAGTTTTCTTCAATCAAACATAGAGGAACCCAAATGATGATCTCATTCAGCTAGTAAAAATGTTGTTTTATATTAGTATGGAAATCGTGAAAAGAAAATGTTTTTCATGCTGATTTACAACAGTTGATCTCCAATCGTAAAATATAAGCTTTTGGTCGGAGGCATCACAGGTACTGATCAAATTCTAATTTTTGAACATTGTTCACAAATCATATGATATGCTTTATATACATAAACTGTATTGTTGGATCAATACTGAGTAAAAAGTGACTATCTCAATTTCAGGACATATAAAAGAGAAAGAAGTAGAAACTCATGTTTCAAATGCTGAGAGGCAACAACTGTTCATGATTTTCACCTCCACTAATTATATTTATTTTTATAATCTATATGTTTATATTTTCCTATAAATATACAGAGACATATAGCTATATATACAGAGATACATATGTACAGGTTGATTTTTACATGTTTATAAGTAAATGTGATGTTGTTCCAAATAAAACTTCTAAGAAGTGAATGGAAAAGAAGATTGTAAAGTTCAGATAAGTCCCACTGAAATTTGTACTCAGATCCCTGTTTTCAGAGTCCAGAGTGCTAACCATGACACCATCCACCCTCCCGTACCAGGGTGAGCTTTCCATTTTGACAGAAGAGATTTGCCTCAGGGGGCAACTTATCTTTCATTGAAAAATATTATCTCACATAAAAACCACTGTTCAACAGAGTTATAACGTTATTTGAGTCTTTTGGGCAACATCCTTCCCCAACATAGTTCAATATGCAAAAGTTTACCAGAATAGGAAAGCAATCCAATACAGTTTCTCTTTGACAGTAGAATATTAAAAACTTTGACATTTCCACATTCCTGCAGCAGTTTATGCTCCTTTCACATGGGAGGTTCCATGGTGTGACGGTTAGCACTTTGGACTTTGAATCCAATGATCCGAGTTCAAATCTCGGTGGGACCATTTTATGACTCTTGACCAAATCATTTTCTTTCAAGTGTATTCATTAATATCACATATCTAATACCGGTAGGGTGAACAATTAATTTATTGATTATACTCTAAAAGTTTATTAGATGTGAGCAAATAATAGAAATTTTACAATACCTGGAACCTAAATGGCTCAAAATAATGAGAGATTTTACAAACTCACTCTGGTTTCTCAAACTCATCACAGGGGCCTGATGCAAGACATTACTTTTTAAAATCTTACTGTTATTGTTAAGGCGAACAAGGAACTTTTTCATTGCAAAGCATTCATTAAAACAAAACTTGAGGAGTCAAACTTTGTATTACGGGGACCGAAGATGTGCAGTTTGAATAATAATCTTGAAATTCAGACGTACAAAGATTTTACACACTGATTTTCAACAGTAAATCCACAACCAAAAAAGTTGAATCTTTTGAAAGACATGTCAAAGGTGTGAATCTGA
This sequence comes from Triturus cristatus, assembly GCF_964204655.1. Lineage (NCBI taxonomy): Eukaryota > Metazoa > Chordata > Amphibia > Caudata > Salamandridae > Triturus > Triturus cristatus. The sequence continues at coordinate 552,226,974 of NC_140588.1, forward strand.
AATTCACTTTTAAAGACATTCACAATGAAATGCACTGTGTAAGTCCAGCATGTTGTCAGCTAAGAAATCAGCAAAAATGAACTATCTCATTACTGGCCATATAGATGAGAAAGGAAAATAAACTCATGTTTACAATGTGGATGTGAAAGAACAGTTTCTAGGTTCAGCTTCAATATTTATGTTAATGAATAATTGATATGTTCATATTGTCTAACAGCTATCTAGACGGATAAAGCTATGTATGCATCTATACATACTTATGCGTTCATACGCATCAGTATAAAACATTGATATTATGTTTTTTCTAGACCAAATTCTAAAAAATGAGTTAAACAGTGAATCTCATAATTGTAGTAGGTCCCACCGAGATTTGAACTCGGATCGCTGGATTCAGAGTCCAGAGTGCTAACCATTACACCATGGAACCCTCTCACACAAGAGTGACGTTTCCATTGAGACAAAAGAGAGCGCATCAGTGATGGCCTTCTCTTATATTGATAAAAAGATATCTCATTTGAATGGTCATAGTGGATAGAGCTTAATGTGATTTGATTCTTTTCAGCTATATTCTCTATAAAAGTGTTAAATATTCAAATGTTTATCTGAATATAAAAGTTATATCACAATGTTCATCTTTGCCTGTAGCATAATAAAACAGTCTACATTTCCAGACTACTGAAGCAATGTCTCTGTCTCCTGCATGGGTGGCTCCATAGAGCAATGGTTGGCAATTTGGACTTTGCATCCAATGATCCGATTTGAAACCTTGGAGGGACTTTTTTTATTACTCTTGAGCTTTTCCATTTCTTCATCTTTGTTCATTAATAGCTCAAATCCAACACCAGTAGGTTGAAAGAGTCAATTATTGAATGCTTTCAAAATGTCCATCAGCTTGAACAAGTTACATCAATACAAACTTTAAAATACTTTGACATCAAATTTCTTCACAAAGTAGTTAGCCATTATAAAATCATATTCTGATTTTCTCAAACGCATTTCAGATGGGTGATTCACAGCATCACTTTTTTAAGCTTTCCCGCTATTGATAAGGCGAAAATAGCACATTTTGAATGAGAAGTTTTCTTCAATCAAACATAGAGGAACCCAAATGATGATCTCATTCAGCTAGTAAAAATGTTGTTTTATATTAGTATGGAAATCGTGAAAAGAAAATGTTTTTCATGCTGATTTACAACAGTTGATCTCCAATCGTAAAATATAAGCTTTTGGTCGGAGGCATCACAGGTACTGATCAAATTCTAATTTTTGAACATTGTTCACAAATCATATGATATGCTTTATATACATAAACTGTATTGTTGGATCAATACTGAGTAAAAAGTGACTATCTCAATTTCAGGACATATAAAAGAGAAAGAAGTAGAAACTCATGTTTCAAATGCTGAGAGGCAACAACTGTTCATGATTTTCACCTCCACTAATTATATTTATTTTTATAATCTATATGTTTATATTTTCCTATAAATATACAGAGACATATAGCTATATATACAGAGATACATATGTACAGGTTGATTTTTACATGTTTATAAGTAAATGTGATGTTGTTCCAAATAAAACTTCTAAGAAGTGAATGGAAAAGAAGATTGTAAAGTTCAGATAAGTCCCACTGAAATTTGTACTCAGATCCCTGTTTTCAGAGTCCAGAGTGCTAACCATGACACCATCCACCCTCCCGTACCAGGGTGAGCTTTCCATTTTGACAGAAGAGATTTGCCTCAGGGGGCAACTTATCTTTCATTGAAAAATATTATCTCACATAAAAACCACTGTTCAACAGAGTTATAACGTTATTTGAGTCTTTTGGGCAACATCCTTCCCCAACATAGTTCAATATGCAAAAGTTTACCAGAATAGAAAAGCAATCCAATACAGTTTCTCTTTGACAGTAGAATATTAAAAACTTTGACATTTCCACATTCCTGCAGCAGTTTATGCTCCTTTCACATGGGAGGTTCCATGGTGTAACGGTTAGCACTTTGGACTTTGAATCCAATGATCCGAGTTCAAATCTCGGTGGGACCATTTTATGACTCTTGACCAAATCATTTTCTTTCAAGTGTATTCATTAATATCACATATCTAATACCGGTAGGGTGAACAATTAATTTATTGATTATACTCTAAAAGTTTATTAGATGTGAGCAAATAATAGAAATTTTACAATACCTGGAACCTAAATGGCTCAAAATAATGAGAGATTTTACAAACTCACTCTGGTTTCTCAAACTCATCACAGGGGCCTGATGCAAGACATTACTTTTTAAAATCTTACTGTTATTGTTAAGGCGAACAAGGAACTTTTTCATTGCAAAGCATTCATTAAAACAAAACTTGAGGAGTCAAACTTTGTATTACGGGGACCGAAGATGTGCAGTTTGAATAATAATCTTGAAATTCAGACGTACAAAGATTTTACACACTGATTTTCAACAGTAAATCCACAACCAAAAAAGTTGAATCTTTTGAAAGACATGTCAAAGGTGTGAATCTGAAATTCACTTTTAAAGACATTCACAATGAAATGCACTGTGTAAGTCCAGCATGTTGTCAGCTAAGAAATCAGCAAAAATGAACTATCTCATTACTGGCCATATAGATGAGAAAGGAAAATAAACTCATGTTTACAATGTGGATGTGAAAGAACAGTTTCTAGGTTCAGCTTCAATATTTATGTTAATGAATAATTGATATGTTCATATTGTCTAACAGCTATCTAGACGGATAAAGCTATGTATGCATCTATACATACTTATGCGTTCATACGCATCAGTATAAAACATTGATATTATGTTTTTTCTAGACCAAATTCTAAAAAATGAGTTAAACAGTGAATCTCATAATTGTAGTAGGTCCCACCGAGATTTGAACTCGGATCGCTGGATTCAGAGTCCAGAGTGCTAACCATTACACCATGGAACCCTCTCACACAAGAGTGACGTTTCCATTGAGACAAAAGAGAGCGCATCAGTGATGGCCTTCTCTTATATTGATAAAAAGATATCTCATTTGAATGGTCATAGTGGATAGAGCTTTAATGTGATTTGATTCTTTTCAGCTATATTCTCTATAAAAGTGTTAAATATTCAAATGTTTATCTGAATATAAAAGTTATATCACAATGTTCATCTTTGCCTGTAGCATAATAAAACAGTCTACATTTCCAGACTACTGAAGCAATGTCTCTGTCTCCTGCATGGGTGGCTCCATAGAGCAATGGTTGGCAATTTGGACTTTGCATCCAATGATCCGATTTGAAACCTTGGAGGGACTTTTTTTATTACTCTTGAGCTTTTCCATTTCTTCATCTTTGTTCATTGATAGCTCAAATCCAACACCAGTAGGTTGAAAGAGTCAATTATTGAATGCTTTCAAAATGTCCATCAGCTTGAACAAGTTACATCAATACAAACTTTAAAATACTTTGACATCAAATTTCTTCACAAAGTAGTTAGCCATTATAAAATCATATTCTGATTTTCTCAAACGCATTTCAGATGGGTGATTCACAGCATCACTTTTTTAAGCTTTCCCGCTATTGATAAGGCGAAAATAGCACATTTTGAATGAGAAGTTTTCTTCAATCAAACATAGAGGAACCCAAATGATGATCTCATTCAGCTAGTAAAAATGTTGTTTTATATTAGTATGGAAATCGTGAAAAGAAAATGTTTTTCATGCTGATTTACAACAGTTGATCTCCAATCGTAAAATATAAGCTTTTGGTCGGAGGCATCACAGGTACTGATCAAATTCTAATTTTTGAACATTGTTCACAAATCATATGATATGCTTTATATACATAAACTGTATTGTTGGATCAATACTGAGTAAAAAGTGACTATCTCAATTTCAGGACATATAAAAGAGAAAGAAGTAGAAACTCATGTTTCAAATGCTGAGAGGCAACAACTGTTCATGATTTTCACCTCCACTAATTATATTTATTTTTATAATCTATATGTTTATATTTTCCTATAAATATACAGAGACATATAGCTATATATACAGAGATACATATGTACAGGTTGATTTTTACATGTTTATAAGTAAATGTGATGTTGTTCCAAATAAAACTTCTAAGAACTGAATGGAAAAGAAAATTGTAAAGTTCAGATAAGTCCCACTGAAATTTGTACTCAGATCCCTGTTTTCAGAGTCCAGAGTGCTAACCATGACACCATCCACCCTCCCGTACCAGGGTGAGCTTTCCATTTTGACAGAAGAGATTTGCCTCAGGGGGCAACTTATCTTTCATTGAAAAATATTATCTCACATAAAAACCACTGTTCAACAGAGTTATAACGTTATTTGAGTCTTTTGGGCAACATCCTTCCCCAACATAGTTCAATATGCAAAAGTTTACCAGAATAGGAAAGCAATCCAATACAGTTTCTCTTTGACAGTAGAATATTAAAAACTTTGACATTTCCACATTCCTGCAGCAGTTTATGCTCCTTTCACATGGGAGGTTCCATGGTGTAACGGTTAGCACTTTGGACTTTGAATCCAATGATCCGAGTTCAAATCTCGGTGGGACCATTTTATGACTCTTGACCAAATCATTTTCTTTCAAGTGTATTCATTAATATCACATATCTAATACCGGTAGGGTGAACAATTAATTTATTGATTATACTCTAAAAGTTTATTAGATGTGAGCAAATAATAGAAATTTTACAATACCTGGAAACTAAATGGCTCAAAATAATGTGAGATTTTACAAACTCACTCTGGTTTCTCAAACTCATCACAGGGGCCTGATGCAAGACATTACTTTTTAAAATCTTACTGTTATTGTTAAGGCGAACAAGGAACTTTTTCATTGCAAAGCATTCATTAAAACAAAACTTGAGGAGTCAAACTTTGTATTACGGGGACCGAAGATGTGCAGTTTGAATAATAATCTTGAAATTCAGACGTACAAAGATTTTACACACTGATTTTCAACAGTAAATCCACAACCAAAAAAGTGGAATCTTTTGAAAGACATGTCAAAGGTGTGAATCTGAAATTCACTTTTAAAGACATTCACAATGAAATGCACTGTGTAAGTCCAGCATGTTGTCAGCTAAGAAATCAGCAAAAATGAACTATCTCATTACTGGCCATATAGATGAGAAAGGAAAATAAACTCATGTTTACAATGTGGATGTGAAAGAACAGTTTCTAGGTTCAGCTTCAATATTTATGTTAATGAATAATTGATATGTTCATATTGTCTAACAGCTATCTAGACGGATAAAGCTATGTATGCATCTATACATACTTATGCGTTCATACGCATCAGTATAAAACATTGATATTATGTTTTTTCTAGACCAAATTCTAAAAAATGAGTTAAACAGTGAATCTCATAATTGTAGTAGGTCCCACCGAGATTTGAACTCGGATCGCTGGATTCAGAGTCCAGAGTGCTAACCATTACACCATGGAACCCTCTCACACAAGAGTGACGTTTCCATTGAGACAAAAGAGAGCGCATCAGTGATGGCCTTCTCTTATATTGATAAAAAGATATCTCATTTGAATGGTCATAGTGGATAGAGCTTTAATGTGATTTGATTCTTTTCAGCTATATTCTCTATAAAAGTGTTAAATATTCAAATGTTTATCTGAATATAAAAGTTATATCACAATGTTCATCTTTGCCTGTAGCATAATAAAACAGTCTACATTTCCAGACTACTGAAGCAATGTCTCTGTCTCCTGCATGGGTGGCTCCATAGAGCAATGGTTGGCAATTTGGACTTTGCATCCAATGATCCGATTTGAAACCTTGGAGGGACTTTTTTTATTACTCTTGAGCTTTTCCATTTCTTCATCTTTGTTCATTGATAGCTCAAATCCAACACCAGTAGGTTGAAAGAGTCAATTATTGAATGCTTTCAAAATGTCCATCAGCTTGAACAAGTTACATCAATACAAACTTTAAAATACTTTGACATCAAATTTCTTCACAAAGTAGTTAGCCATTATAAAATCATATTCTGATTTTCTCAAACGCATTTCAGATGGGTGATTCACAGCATCACTTTTTTAAGCTTTCCCGCTATTGATAAGGCGAAAATAGCACATTTTGAATGAGAAGTTTTCTTCAATCAAACATAGAGGAACCCAAATGATGATCTCATTCAGCTAGTAAAAATGTTGTTTTATATTAGTATGGAAATCGTGAAAAGAAAATGTTTTTCATGCTGATTTACAACAGTTGATCTCCAATCGTAAAATATAAGCTTTTGGTCGGAGGCATCACAGGTACTGATCAAATTCTAATTTTTGAACATTGTTCACAAATCATATGATATGCTTTATATACATAAACTGTATTGTTGGATCAATACTGAGTAAAAAGTGACTATCTCAATTTCAGGACATATAAAAGAGAAAGAAGTAGAAACTCATGTTTCAAATGCTGAGAGGCAACAACTGTTCATGATTTTCACCTCCACTAATTATATTTATTTTTATAATCTATATGTTTATATTTTCCTATAAATATACAGAGACATATAGCTATATATACAGAGATACATATGTACAGGTTGATTTTTACATGTTTATAAGTAAATGTGATGTTGTTCCAAATAAAACTTCTAAGAACTGAATGGAAAAGAAAATTGTAAAGTTCAGATAAGTCCCACTGAAATTTGTACTCAGATCCCTGTTTTCAGAGTCCAGAGTGCTAACCATGACACCATCCACCCTCCCGTACCAGGGTGAGCTTTCCATTTTGACAGAAGAGATTTGCCTCAGGGGGCAACTTATCTTTCATTGAAAAATATTATCTCACATAAAAACCACTGTTCAACAGAGTTATAACGTTATTTGAGTCTTTTGGGCAACATCCTTCCCCAACATAGTTCAATATGCAAAAGTTTACCAGAATAGGAACGCAATCCAATACAGTTTCTCTTTGACAGTAGAATATTAAAAACTTTGACATTTCCACATTCCTGCAGCAGTTTATGCTCCTTTCACATGGGAGGTTCCATGGTGTAATGGTTAGCACTTTGGACTTTGAATCCAATGATCCGAGTTCAAATCTCGGTGGGACCATTTTATGACTCTTGACCAAATCATTTTCTTTCAAGTGTATTCATTAATATCACATATCTAATACCGGTAGGGTGAACAATTAATTTATTGATTATACTCTAAAAGTTTATTAGATGTGAGCAAATAATAGAAATTTTACAATACCTGGAAACTAAATGGCTCAAAATAATGAGAGATTTTACAAACTCACTCTGGTTTCTCAAACTCATCACAGGGGCCTGATGCAAGACATTACTTTTTAAAATCTTACTGTTATTGTTAAGGCGAACAAGGAACTTTTTCATTGCAAAGCATTCATTAAAACAAAACTTGAGGAGTCAAACTTTGTATTACGGGGACCGAAGATGTGCAGTTTGAATAATAATCTTGAAATTCAGACGTACAAAGATTTTACACACTGATTTTCAACAGTAAATCCACAACCAAAAAAGTTGAATCTTTTGAAAGACATGTCAAAGGTGTGAATCTGAAATTCACTTTTAAAGACATTCACAATGAAATGCACTGTGTAAGTCCAGCATGTTGTCAGCTAAGAAATCAGCAAAAATGAACTATCTCATTACTGGCCATATAGATGAGAAAGGAAAATAAACTCATGTTTACAATGTGGATGTGAAAGAACAGTTTCTAGGTTCAGCTTCAATATTTATGTTAATGAATAATTGATATGTTCATATTGTCTAACAGCTATCTAGACGGATAAAGCTATGTATGCATCTATACATACTTATGCGTTCATACGCATCAGTATAAAACATTGATATTATGTTTTTTCTAGACCAAATTCTAAAAAATGAGTTAAACAGTGAATCTCATAATTGTAGTAGGTCCCACCGAGATTTGAACTCGGATCGCTGGATTCAGAGTCCAGAGTGCTAACCATTACACCATGGAACCCTCTCACACAAGAGTGACGTTTCCATTGAGACAAAAGAGAGCGCATCAGTGATGGCCTTCTCTTATATTGATAAAAAGATATCTCATTTGAATGGTCATAGTGGATAGAGCTTTAATGTGATTTGATTCTTTTCAGCTATATTCTCTATAAAAGTGTTAAATATTCAAATGTTTATCTGAATATAAAAGTTATATCACAATGTTCATCTTTGCCTGTAGCATAATAAAACAGTCTACATTTCCAGACTACTGAAGCAATGTCTCTGTCTCCTGCATGGGTGGCTCCATACAGCAATGGTTGGCAATTTGGACTTTGCATCCAATGATCCGATTTGAAACCTTGGAGGGACTTTTTTTATTACTCTTGAGCTTTTCCATTTCTTCATCTTTGTTCATTGATAGCTCAAATCCAACACCAGTAGGTTGAAAGAGTCAATTATTGAATGCTTTCAAAATGTCCATCAGCTTGAACAAGTTACATCAATACAAACTTTAAAATACTTTGACATCAAATTTCTTCACAAAGTAGTTAGCCATTATAAAATCATATTCTGATTTTCTCAAACGCATTTCAGATGGGTGATTCACAGCATCACTTTTTTAAGCTTTCCCGCTATTGATAAGGCGAAAATAGCACATTTTGAATGAGAAGTTTTCTTCAATCAAACATAGAGGAACCCAAATGATGATCTCATTCAGCTAGTAAAAATGTTGTTTTATATTAGTATGGAAATCGTGAAAAGAAAATGTTTTTCATGCTGATTTACAACAGTTGATCTCCAATCGTAAAATATAAGCTTTTGGTCGGAGGCATCACAGGTACTGATCAAATTCTAATTTTTGAACATTGTTCACAAATCATATGATATGCTTTATATACATAAACTGTATTGTTGGATCAATACTGAGTAAAAAGTGACTATCTCAATTTCAGGACATATAAAAGAGAAAGAAGTAGAAACTCATGTTTCAAATGCTGAGAGGCAACAACTGTTCATGATTTTCACCTCCACTAATTATATTTATTTTTATAATCTATATGTTTATATTTTCCTATAAATATACAGAGACATATAGCTATATATACAGAGATACATATGTACAGGTTGATTTTTACATGTTTATAAGTAAATGTGATGTTGTTCCAAATAAAACTTCTAAGAAGTGAATGGAAAAGAAGATTGTAAAGTTCAGATAAGTCCCACTGAAATTTGTACTCAGATCCCTGTTTTCAGAGTCCAGAGTGCTAACCATGACACCATCCACCCTCCCGTACCAGGGTGAGCTTTCCATTTTGACAGAAGAGATTTGCCTCAGGGGGCAACTTATCTTTCATTGAAAAATATTATCTCACATAAAAACCACTGTTCAACAGAGTTATAACGTTATTTGAGTCTTTTGGGCAACATCCTTCCCCAACATAGTTCAATATGCAAAAGTTTACCAGAATAGGAAAGCAATCCAATACAGTTTCTCTTTGACAGTAGAATATTAAAAACTTTGACATTTCCACATTCCTGCAGCAGTTTATGCTCCTTTCACATGGGAGGTTCCATGGTGTAATGGTTAGCACTTTGGACTTTGAATCCAATGATCCGAGTTCAAATCTCGGTGGGACCATTTTATGACTCTTGACCAAATCATTTTCTTTCAAGTGTATTCATTAATATCACATATCTAATACCGGTAGGGTGAACAATTAATTTATTGATTATACTCTAAAAGTTTATTAGATGTGAGCAAATAATAGAAATTTTACAATACCTGGAACCTAAATGGCTCAAAATAATGAGAGATTTTACAAACTCACTCTGGTTTCTCAAACTCATCACAGGGGCCTGATGCAAGACATTACTTTTTAAAATCTTACTGTTATTGTTAAGGCGAACAAGGAACTTTTTCATTGCAAAGCATTCATTAAAACAAAACTTGAGGAGTCAAACTTTGTATTACGGGGACCGAAGATGTGCAGTTTGAATAATAATCTTGAAATTCAGACGTACAAAGATTTTACACACTGATTTTCAACAGTAAATCCACAACCAAAAAAGTTGAATCTTTTGAAAGACATGTCAAAGGTGTGAATCTGAAATTCACTTTTAAAGACATTCACAATGAAATGCACTGTGTAAGTCCAGCATGTTGTCAGCTAAGAAATCAGCAAAAATGAACTATCTCATTACTGGCCATATAGATGAGAAAGGAAAATAAACTCATGTTTACAATGTGGATGTGAAAGAACAGTTTCTAGGTTCAGCTTCAATATTTATGTTAATGAATAATTGATATGTTCATATTGTCTAACAGCTATCTAGACGGATAAAGCTATGTATGCATCTATACATACTTATGCGTTCATACGCATCAGTATAAAACATTGATATTATGTTTTTTCTAGACCAAATTCTAAAAAATGAGTTAAACAGTGAATCTCATAATTGTAGTAGGTCCCACCGAGATTTGAACTCGGATCGCTGGATTCAGAGTGCTAACCATTACACCATGGAACCCTCTCACACAAGAGTGACGTTTCCATTGAGACAAAAGAGAGCGCATCAGTGATGGCCTTCTCTTATATTGATAAAAAGATATCTCATTTGAATGGTCATAGTGGATAGAGCTTAATGTGATTTGATTCTTTTCAGCTATATTCTCTATAAAAGTGTTAAATATTCAAATGTTTATCTGAATATAAAAGTTATATCACAATGTTCATCTTTGCCTGTAGCATAATAAAACAGTCTACATTTCCAGACTACTGAAGCAATGTCTCTGTCTCCTGCATGGGTGGCTCCATACAGCAATGGTTGGCAATTTGGACTTTGCATCCAATGATCCGATTTGAAACCTTGGAGGGACTTTTTTTATTACTCTTGAGCTTTTCCATTTCTTCATCTTTGTTCATTGATAGCTCAAATCCAACACCAGTAGGTTGAAAGAGTCAATTATTGAATGCTTTCAAAATGTCCATCAGCTTGAACAAGTTACATCAATACAAACTTTAAAATACTTTGACATCAAATTTCTTCACAAAGTAGTTAGCCATTATAAAATCATATTCTGATTTTCTCAAACGCATTTCAGATGGGTGATTCACAGCATCACTTTTTTAAGCTTTCCCGCTATTGATAAGGCGAAAATAGCACATTTTGAATGAGAAGTTTTCTTCAATCAAACATAGAGGAACCCAAATGATGATCTCATTCAGCTAGTAAAAATGTTGTTTTATATTAGTATGGAAATCGTGAAAAGAAAATGTTTTTCATGCTGATTTACAACAGTTGATCTCCAATCGTAAAATATAAGCTTTTGGTCGGAGGCATCACAGGTACTGATCAAATTCTAATTTTTGAACATTGTTCACAAATCATATGATATGCTTTATATACATAAACTGTATTGTTGGATCAATACTGAGTAAAAAGTGACTATCTCAATTTCAGGACATATAAAAGAGAAAGAAGTAGAAACTCATGTTTCAAATGCTGAGAGGCAACAACTGTTCATGATTTTCACCTCCACTAATTATATTTATTTTTATAATCTATATGTTTATATTTTCCTATAAATATACAGAGACATATAGCTATATATACAGAGATACATATGTACAGGTTGATTTTTACATGTTTATAAGTAAATGTGATGTTGTTCCAAATAAAACTTCTAAGAACTGAATGGAAAAGAAAATTGTAAAGTTCAGATAAGTCCCACTGAAATTTGTACTCAGATCCCTGTTTTCAGAGTCCAGAGTGCTAACCATGACACCATCCACCCTCCCGTACCAGGGTGAGCTTTCCATTTTGACAGAAGAGATTTGCCTCAGGGGGCAACTTATCTTTCATTGAAAAATATTATCTCACATAAAAACCACTGTTCAACAGAGTTATAACGTTATTTGAGTCTTTTGGGCAACATCCTTCCCCAACATAGTTCAATATGCAAAAGTTTACCAGAATAGGAAAGCAATCCAATACAGTTTCTCTTTGACAGTAGAATATTAAAAACTTTGACATTTCCACATTCCTGCAGCAGTTTATGCTCCTTTCACATGGGAGGTTCCATGGTGTGACGGTTAGCACTTTGGACTTTGAATCCAATGATCCGAGTTCAAATCTCGGTGGGACCATTTTATGACTCTTGACCAAATCATTTTCTTTCAAGTGTATTCATTAATATCACATATCTAATACCGGTAGGGTGAACAATTAATTTATTGATTATACTCTAAAAGTTTATTAGATGTGAGCAAATAATAGAAATTTTACAATACCTGGAACCTAAATGGCTCAAAATAATGAGAGATTTTACAAACTCACTCTGGTTTCTCAAACTCATCACAGGGGCCTGATGCAAGACATTACTTTTTAAAATCTTACTGTTATTGTTAAGGCGAACAAGGAACTTTTTCATTGCAAAGCATTCATTAAAACAAAACTTGAGGAGTCAAACTTTGTATTACGGGGACCGAAGATGTGCAGTTTGAATAATAATCTTGAAATTCAGACGTACAAAGATTTTACACACTGATTTTCAACAGTAAATCCACAACCAAAAAAGTTGAATCTTTTGAAAGACATGTCAAAGGTGTGAATCTGAAATTCACTTTTAAAGACATTCACAATGAAATGCACTGTGTAAGTCCAGCATGTTGTCAGCTAAGAAATCAGCAAAAATGAACTATCTCATTACTGGCCATATAGATGAGAAAGGAAAATAAACTCATGTTTACAATGTGGATGTGAAAGAACAGTTTCTAGGTTCAGCTTCAATATTTATGTTAATGAATAATTGATATGTTCATATTGTCTAACAGCTATCTAGACGGATAAAGCTATGTATGCATCTATACATACTTATGCGTTCATACGCATCAGTATAAAACATTGATATTATGTTTTTTCTAGACCAAATTCTAAAAAATGAGTTAAACAGTGAATCTCATAATTGTAGTAGGTCCCACCGAGATTTGAACTCGGATCGCTGGATTCAGAGTCCAGAGTGCTAACCATTACACCATGGAACCCTCTCACACAAGAGTGACGTTTCCATTGAGACAAAAGAGAGCGCATCAGTGATGGCCTTCTCTTATATTGATAAAAAGATATCTCATTTGAATGGTCATAGTGGATAGAGCTTAATGTGATTTGATTCTTTTCAGCTATATTCTCTATAAAAGTGTTAAATATTCAAATGTTTATCTGAATATAAAAGTTATATCACAATGTTCATCTTTGCCTGTAGCATAATAAAACAGTCTACATTTCCAGACTACTGAAGCAATGTCTCTGTCTCCTGCATGGGTGGCTCCATAGAGCAATGGTTGGCAATTTGGACTTTGCATCCAATGATCCGATTTGAAACCTTGGAGGGACTTTTTTTATTACTCTTGAGCTTTTCCATTTCTTCATCTTTGTTCATTAATAGCTCAAATCCAACACCAGTAGGTTGAAAGAGTCAATTATTGAATGCTTTCAAAATGTCCATCAGCTTGAACAAGTTACATCAATACAAACTTTAAAATACTTTGACATCAAATTTCTTCACAAAGTAGTTAGCCATTATAAAATCATATTCTGATTTTCTCAAACGCATTTCAGATGGGTGATTCACAGCATCACTTTTTTAAGCTTTCCCGCTATTGATAAGGTGAAAATAGCACATTTTGAATGAGAAGTTTTCTTCAATCAAACATAGAGGAACCCAAATGATGATCTCATTCAGCTAGTAAAAATGTTGTTTTATATTAGTATGGAAATCGTGAAAAGAAAATGTTTTTCATGCTGATTTACAACAGTTGATCTCCAATCGTAAAATATAAGCTTTTGGTCGGAGGCATCACAGGTACTGATCAAATTCTAATTTTTGAACATTGTTCACAAATCATATGATATGCTTTATATACATAAACTGTATTGTTGGATCAATACTGAGTAAAAAGTGACTATCTCAATTTCAGGACATATAAAAGAGAAAGAAGTAGAAACTCATGTTTCAAATGCTGAGAGGCAACAACTGTTCATGATTTTCACCTCCACTAATTATATTTATTTTTATAATCTATATGTTTATATTTTCCTATAAATATACAGAGACATATAGCTATATATACAGAGATACATATGTACAGGTTGATTTTTACATGTTTATAAGTAAATGTGATGTTGTTCCAAATAAAACTTCTAAGAAGTGAATGGAAAAGAAGATTGTAAAGTTCAGATAAGTCCCACTGAAATTTGTACTCAGATCCCTGTTTTCAGAGTCCAGAGTGCTAACCATGACACCATCCACCCTCCCGTACCAGGGTGAGCTTTCCATTTTGACAGAAGAGATTTGCCTCAGGGGGCAACTTATCTTTCATTGAAAAATATTATCTCACATAAAAACCACTGTTCAACAGAGTTATAACGTTATTTGAGTCTTTTGGGCAACATCCTTCCCCAACATAGTTCAATATGCAAAAGTTTACCAGAATAGAAAAGCAATCCAATACAGTTTCTCTTTGACAGTAGAATATTAAAAACTTTGACATTTCCACATTCCTGCAGCAGTTTATGCTCCTTTCACATGGGAGGTTCCATGGTGTAATGGTTAGCACTTTGGACTTTGAATCCAATGATCCGAGTTCAAATCTCGGTGGGACCATTTTATGACTCTTGACCAAATCATTTTCTTTCAAGTGTATTCATTAATATCACATATCTAATACCGGTAGGGTGAACAATTAATTTATTGATTATACTCTAAAAGTTTATTAGATGTGAGCAAATAATAGAAATTTTACAATACCTGGAACCTAAATGGCTCAAAATAATGAGAGATTTTACAAACTCACTCTGGTTTCTCAAACTCATCACAGGGGCCTGATGCAAGACATTACTTTTTAAAATCTTACTGTTATTGTTAAGGCGAACAAGGAACTTTTTCATTGCAAAGCATTCATTAAAACAAAACTTGAGGAGTCAAACTTTGTATTACGGGGACCGAAGATGTGCAGTTTGAATAATAATCTTGAAATTCAGACGTACAAAGATTTTACACACTGATTTTCAACAGTAAATCCACAACCAAAAAAGTTGAATCTTTTGAAAGACATGTCAAAGGTGTGAATCTGAAATTCACTTTTAAAGACATTCACAATGAAATGCACTGTGTAAGTCCAGCATGTTGTCAGCTAAGAAATCAGCAAAAATGAACTATCTCATTACTGGCCATATAGATGAGAAAGGAAAATAAACTCATGTTTACAATGTGGATGTGAAAGAACAGTTTCTAGGTTCAGCTTCAATATTTATGTTAATGAATAATTGATATGTTCATATTGTCTAACAGCTATCTAGACGGATAAAGCTATGTATGCATCTATACATACTTATGCGTTCATACGCATCAGTATAAAACATTGATATTATGTTTTTTCTAGACCAAATTCTAAAAAATGAGTTAAACAGTGAATCTCATAATTGTAGTAGGTCCCACCGAGATTTGAACTCGGATCGCTGGATTCAGAGTCCAGAGTGCTAACCATTACACCATGGAACCCTCTCACACAAGAGTGACGTTTCCATTGAGACAAAAGAGAGCGCATCAGTGATGGCCTTCTCTTATATTGATAAAAAGATATCTCATTTGAATGGTCATAGTGGATAGAGCTTAATGTGATTTGATTCTTTTCAGCTATATTCTCTATAAAAGTGTTAAATATTCAAATGTTTATCTGAATATAAAAGTTATATCACAATGTTCATCTTTGCCTGTAGCATAATAAAACAGTCTACATTTCCAGACTACTGAAGCAATGTCTCTGTCTCCTGCATGGGTGGCTCCATAGAGCAATGGTTGGCAATTTGGACTTTGCATCCAATGATCCGATTTGAAACCTTGGAGGGACTTTTTTTATTACTCTTGAGCTTTTCCATTTCTTCATCTTTGTTCATTGATAGCTCAAATCCAACACCAGTAGGTTGAAAGAGTCAATTATTGAATGCTTTCAAAATGTCCATCAGCTTGAACAAGTTACATCAATACAAACTTTAAAATACTTTGACATCAAATTTCTTCACAAAGTAGTTAGCCATTATAAAATCATATTCTGATTTTCTCAAACGCATTTCAGATGGGTGATTCACAGCATCACTTTTTTAAGCTTTCCCGCTATTGATAAGGCGAAAATAGCACATTTTGAATGAGAAGTTTTCTTCAATCAAACATAGAGGAACCCAAATGATGATCTCATTCAGCTAGTAAAAATGTTGTTTTATATTAGTATGGAAATCGTGAAAAGAAAATGTTTTTCATGCTGATTTACAACAGTTGATCTCCAATCGTAAAATATAAGCTTTTGGTCGGAGGCATCACAGGTACTGATCAAATTCTAATTTTTGAACATTGTTCACAAATCATATGATATGCTTTATATACATAAACTGTATTGTTGGATCAATACTGAGTAAAAAGTGACTATCTCAATTTCAGGACATATAAAAGAGAAAGAAGTAGAAACTCATGTTTCAAATGCTGAGAGGCAACAACTGTTCATGATTTTCACCTCCACTAATTATATTTATTTTTATAATCTATATGTTTATATTTTCCTATAAATATACAGAGACATATAGCTATATATACAGAGATACATATGTACAGGTTGATTTTTACATGTTTATAAGTAAATGTGATGTTGTTCCAAATAAAACTTCTAAGAACTGAATGGAAAAGAAAATTGTAAAGTTCAGATAAGTCCCACTGAAATTTGTACTCAGATCCCTGTTTTCAGAGTCCAGAGTGCTAACCATGACACCATCCACCCTCCCGTACCAGGGTGAGCTTTCCATTTTGACAGAAGAGATTTGCCTCAGGGGGCAACTTATCTTTCATTGAAAAATATTATCTCACATAAAAACCACTGTTCAACAGAGTTATAACGTTATTTGAGTCTTTTGGGCAACATCCTTCCCCAACATAGTTCAATATGCAAAAGTTTACCAGAATAGGAAAGCAATCCAATACAGTTTCTCTTTGACAGTAGAATATTAAAAACTTTGACATTTCCACATTCCTGCAGCAGTTTATGCTCCTTTCACATGGGAGGTTCCATGGTGTAACGGTTAGCACTTTGGACTTTGAATCCAATGATCCGAGTTCAAATCTCGGTGGGACCATTTTATGACTCTTGACCAAATCATTTTCTTTCAAGTGTATTCATTAATATCACATATCTAATACCGGTAGGGTGAACAATTAATTTATTGATTATACTCTAAAAGTTTATTAGATGTGAGCAAATAATAGAAATTTTACAATACCTGGAAACTAAATGGCTCAAAATAATGTGAGATTTTACAAACTCACTCTGGTTTCTCAAACTCATCACAGGGGCCTGATGCAAGACATTACTTTTTAAAATCTTACTGTTATTGTTAAGGCGAACAAGGAACTTTTTCATTGCAAAGCATTCATTAAAACAAAACTTGAGGAGTCAAACTTTGTATTACGGGGACCGAAGATGTGCAGTTTGAATAATAATCTTGAAATTCAGACGTACAAAGATTTTACACACTGATTTTCAACAGTAAATCCACAACCAAAAAAGTTGAATCTTTTGAAAGACATGTCAAAGGTGTGAATCTGAAATTCACTTTTAAAGACATTCACAATGAAATGCACTGTGTAAGTCCAGCATGTTGTCAGCTAAGAAATCAGCAAAAATGAACTATCTCATTACTGGCCATATAGATGAGAAAGGAAAATAAACTCATGTTTACAATGTGGATGTGAAAGAACAGTTTCTAGGTTCAGCTTCAATATTTATGTTAATGAATAATTGATATGTTCATATTGTCTAACAGCTATCTAGACGGATAAAGCTATGTATGCATCTATACATACTTATGCGTTCATACGCATCAGTATAAAACATTGATATTATGTTTTTTCTAGACCAAATTCTAAAAAATGAGTTAAACAGTGAATCTCATAATAGTAGTAGGTCCCACCGAGATTTGAACTCGGATCGCTGGATTCAGAGTCCAGAGTGCTAACCATTACACCATGGAACCCTCTCACACGAGAGTGACGTTTCCATTGAGACAAAAGAGAGCGCATCAGTGATGGCCTTCTCTTATATTGATAAAAAGATATCTCATTTGAATGGTCATAGTGGATAGAGCTTTAATGTGATTTGATTCTTTTCAGCTATATTCTCTATAAAAGTGTTAAATATTCAAATGTTTATCTGAATATAAAAGTTATATCACAATGTTCATCTTTGCCTGTAGCATAATAAAACAGTCTACATTTCCAGACTACTGAAGCAATGTCTCTGTCTCCTGCATGGGTGGCTCCATAGAGCAATGGTTGGCAATTTGGACTTTGCATCCAATGATCCGATTTGAAACCTTGGAGGGACTTTTTTTATTACTCTTGAGCTTTTCCATTTCTTCATCTTTGTTCATTGATAGCTCAAATCCAACACCAGTAGGTTGAAAGAGTCAATTATTGAATGCTTTCAAAATGTCCATCAGCTTGAACAAGTTACATCAATACAAACTTTAAAATACTTTGACATCAAATTTCTTCACAAAGTAGTTAGCCATTATAAAATCATATTCTGATTTTCTCAAACGCATTTCAGATGGGTGATTCACAGCATCACTTTTTTAAGCTTTCCCGCTATTGATAAGGCGAAAATAGCACATTTTGAATGAGAAGTTTTCTTCAATCAAACATAGAGGAACCCAAATGATGATCTCATTCAGCTAGTAAAAATGTTGTTTTATATTAGTATGGAAATCGTGAAAAGAAAATGTTTTTCATGCTGATTTACAACAGTTGATCTCCAATCGTAAAATATAAGCTTTTGGTCGGAGGCATCACAGGTACTGATCAAATTCTAATTTTTGAACATTGTTCACAAATCATATGATATGCTTTATATACATAAACTGTATTGTTGGATCAATACTGAGTAAAAAGTGACTATCTCAATTTCAGGACATATAAAAGAGAAAGAAGTAGAAACTCATGTTTCAAATGCTGAGAGGCAACAACTGTTCATGATTTTCACCTCCACTAATTATATTTATTTTTATAATCTATATGTTTATATTTTCCTATAAATATACAGAGACATATAGCTATATATACAGAGATACATATGTACAGGTTGATTTTTACATGTTTATAAGTAAATGTGATGTTGTTCCAAATAAAACTTCTAAGAAGTGAATGGAAAAGAAAATTGTAAAGTTCAGATAAGTCCCACTGAAATTTGTACTCAGATCCCTGTTTTCAGAGTCCAGAGTGCTAACCATGACACCATCCACCCTCCCGTACCAGGGTGAGCTTTCCATTTTGACAGAAGAGATTTGCCTCAGGGGGCAACTTATCTTTCATTGAAAAATATTATCTCACATAAAAACCACTGTTCAACAGAGTTATAACGTTATTTGAGTCTTTTGGGCAACATCCTTCCCCAACATAGTTCAATATGCAAAAGTTTACCAGAATAGGAAAGCAATCCAATACAGTTTCTCTTTGACAGTAGAATATTAAAAACTTTGACATTTCCACATTCCTGCAGCAGTTTATGCTCCTTTCACATGGGAGGTTCCATGGTGTAACGGTTAGCACTTTGGACTTTGAATCCAATGATCCGAGTTCAAATCTCGGTGGGACCATTTTATGACTCTTGACCAAATCATTTTCTTTCAAGTGTATTCATTAATATCACATATCTAATACCGGTAGGGTGAACAATTAATTTATTGATTATACTCTAAAAGTTTATTAGATGTGAGCAAATAATAGAAATTTTACAATACCTGGAAACTAAATGGCTCAAAATAATGTGAGATTTTACAAACTCACTCTGGTTTCTCAAACTCATCACAGGGGCCTGATGCAAGATATTACTTTTTAAAATCTTACTGTTATTGTTAAGGCGAACAAGGAACTTTTTCATTGCAAAGCATTCATTAAAACAAAACTTGAGGAGTCAAACTTTGTATTACGGGGACCGAAGATGTGCAGTTTGAATAATAATCTTGAAATTCAGACGTACAAAGATTTTACACACTGATTTTCAACAGTAAATCCACAACCAAAAAAGTTGAATCTTTTGAAAGACATGTCAAAGGTGTGAATCTGAAATTCACTTTTAAAGACATTCACAATGAAATGCACTGTGTAAGTCCAGCATGTTGTCAGCTAAGAAATCAGCAAAAATGAACTATCTCATTACTGGCCATATAGATGAGAAAGGAAAATAAACTCATGTTTACAATGTGGATGTGAAAGAACAGTTTCTAGGTTCAGCTTCAATATTTATGTTAATGAATAATTGATATGTTCATATTGTCTAACAGCTATCTAGACGGATAAAGCTATGTATGCATCTATACATACTTATGCGTTCATACGCATCAGTATAAAACATTGATATTATGTTTTTTCTAGACCAAATTCTAAAAAATGAGTTAAACAGTGAATCTCATAATTGTAGTAGGTCCCACCGAGATTTGAACTCGGATCGCTGGATTCAGAGTCCAGAGTGCTAACCATTACACCATGGAACCCTCTCACACAAGAGTGACGTTTCCATTGAGACAAAAGAGAGCGCATCAGTGATGGCCTTCTCTTATATTGATAAAAAGATATCTCATTTGAATGGTCATAGTGGATAGAGCTTAATGTGATTTGATTCTTTTCAGCTATATTCTCTATAAAAGTGTTAAATATTCAAATGTTTATCTGAATATAAAAGTTATATCACAATGTTCATCTTTGCCTGTAGCATAATAAAACAGTCTACATTTCCAGACTACTGAAGCAATGTCTCTGTCTCCTGCATGGGTGGCTCCATAGAGCAATGGTTGGCAATTTGGACTTTGCATCCAATGATCCGATTTGAAACCTTGGAGGGACTTTTTTTATTACTCTTGAGCTTTTCCATTTCTTCATCTTTGTTCATTGATAGCTCAAATCCAACACCAGTAGGTTGAAAGAGTCAATTATTGAATGCTTTCAAAATGTCCATCAGCTTGAACAAGTTACATCAATACAAACTTTAAAATACTTTGACATCAAATTTCTTCACAAAGTAGTTAGCCATTATAAAATCATATTCTGATTTTCTCAAACGCATTTCAGATGGGTGATTCACAGCATCACTTTTTTAAGCTTTCCCGCTATTGATAAGGCGAAAATAGCACATTTTGAATGAGAAGTTTTCTTCAATCAAACATAGAGGAACCCAAATGATGATCTCATTCAGCTAGTAAAAATGTTGTTTTATATTAGTATGGAAATCGTGAAAAGAAAATGTTTTTCATGCTGATTTACAACAGTTGATCTCCAATCGTAAAATATAAGCTTTTGGTCGGAGGCATCACAGGTACTGATCAAATTCTAATTTTTGAACATTGTTCACAAATCATATGATATGCTTTATATACATAAACTGTATTGTTGGATCAATACTGAGTAAAAAGTGACTATCTCAATTTCAGGACATATAAAAGAGAAAGAAGTAGAAACTCATGTTTCAAATGCTGAGAGGCAACAACTGTTCATGATTTTCACCTCCACTAATTATATTTATTTTTATAATCTATATGTTTATATTTTCCTATAAATATACAGAGACATATAGCTATATATACAGAGATACATATGTACAGGTTGATTTTTACATGTTTATAAGTAAATGTGATGTTGTTCCAAATAAAACTTCTAAGAACTGAATGGAAAAGAAAATTGTAAAGTTCAGATAAGTCCCACTGAAATTTGTACTCAGATCCCTGTTTTCAGAGTCCAGAGTGCTAACCATGGCACCATCCACCCTCCCGTACCAGGGTGAGCTTTCCATTTTGACAGAAGAGATTTGCCTCAGGGGGCAACTTATCTTTCATTGAAAAATATTATCTCACATAAAAACCACTGTTCAACAGAGTTATAACGTTATTTGAGTCTTTTGGGCAACATCCTTCCCCAACATAGTTCAATATGCAAAAGTTTACCAGAATAGGAAAGCAATCCAATACAGTTTCTCTTTGACAGTAGAATATTAAAAACTTTGACATTTCCACATTCCTGCAGCAGTTTATGCTCCTTTCACATGGGAGGTTCCATGGTGTAATGGTTAGCACTTTGGACTTTGAATCCAATGATCCGAGTTCAAATCTCGGTGGGACCATTTTATGACTCTTGACCAAATCATTTTCTTTCAAGTGTATTCATTAATATCACATATCTAATACCGGTAGGGTGAACAATTAATTTATTGATTATACTCTAAAAGTTTATTAGATGTGAGCAAATAATAGAAATTTTACAATACCTGGAACCTAAATGGCTCAAAATAATGAGAGATTTTACAAACTCACTCTGGTTTCTCAAACTCATCACAGGGGCCTGATGCAAGACATTACTTTTTAAAATCTTACTGTTATTGTTAAGGCGAACAAGGAACTTTTTCATTGCAAAGCATTCATTAAAACAAAACTTGAGGAGTCAAACTTTGTATTACCGGGACCGAAGATGTGCAGTTTGAATAATAATCTTGAAATTCAGACGTACAAAGATTTTACACACTGATTTTCAACAGTAAATCCACAACCAAAAAAGTTGAATCTTTTGAAAGACATGTCAAAGGTGTGAATCTGAAATTCACTTTTAAAGACATTCACAATGAAATGCACTGTGTAAGTCCAGCATGTTGTCAGCTAAGAAATCAGCAAAAATCAACTATCTCATTACTGGCCATATAGATGAGAAAGGAAAATAAACTCATGTTTACAATGTGGATGTGAAAGAACAGTTTCTAGGTTCAGCTTCAATATTTATGTTAATGAATAATTGATATGTTCATATTGTCTAACAGCTATCTAGACGGATAAAGCTATGTATGCATCTATACATACTTATGCGTTCATACGCATCAGTATAAAACATTGATATTATGTTTTTTCTAGACCAAATTCTAAAAAATGAGTTAAACAGTGAATCTCATAATTGTAGTAGGTCCCACCGAGATTTGAACTCGGATCGCTGGATTCAGAGTCCAGAGTGCTAACCATTACACCATGGAACCCTCTCACACAAGAGTGACGTTTCCATTGAGACAAAAGAGAGCGCATCAGTGATGGCCTTCTCTTATATTGATAAAAAGATATCTCATTTGAATGGTCATAGTGGATAGAGCTTTAATGTGATTTGATTCTTTTCAGCTATATTCTCTATAAAAGTGTTAAATATTCAAATGTTTATCTGAATATAAAAGTTATATCACAATGTTCATCTTTGCCTGTAGCATAATAAAACAGTCTACATTTCCAGACTACTGAAGCAATGTCTCTGTCTCCTGCATGGGTGGCTCCATAGAGCAATGGTTGGCAATTTGGACTTTGCATCCAATGATCCGATTTGAAACCTTGGAGGGACTTTTTTTATTACTCTTGAGCTTTTCCATTTCTTCATCTTTGTTCATTGATAGCTCAAATCCAACACCAGTAGGTTGAAAGAGTCAATTATTGAATGCTTTCAAAATGTCCATCAGCTTGAACAAGTTACATCAATACAAACTTTAAAATACTTTGACATCAAATTTCTTCACAAAGTAGTTAGCCATTATAAAATCATATTCTGATTTTCTCAAACGCATTTCAGATGGGTGATTCACAGCATCACTTTTTTAAGCTTTCCCGCTATTGATAAGGCGAAAATAGCACATTTTGAATGAGAAGTTTTCTTCAATCAAACATAGAGGAACCCAAATGATGATCTCATTCAGCTAGTAAAAATGTTGTTTTATATTAGTATGGAAATCGTGAAAAGAAAATGTTTTTCATGCTGATTTACAACAGTTGATCTCCAATCGTAAAATATAAGCTTTTGGTCGGAGGCATCACAGGTACTGATCAAATTCTAATTTTTGAACATTGTTCACAAATCATATGATATGCTTTATATACATAAACTGTATTGTTGGATCAATACTGAGTAAAAAGTGACTATCTCAATTTCAGGACATATAAAAGAGAAAGAAGTAGAAACTCATGTTTCAAATGCTGAGAGGCAACAACTGTTCATGATTTTCACCTCCACTAATTATATTTATTTTTATAATCTATATGTTTATATTTTCCTATAAATATACAGAGACATATAGCTATATATACAGAGATACATATGTACAGGTTGATTTTTACATGTTTATAAGTAAATGTGATGTTGTTCCAAATAAAACTTCTAAGAAGTGAATGGAAAAGAAAATTGTAAAGTTCAGATAAGTCCCACTGAAATTTGTACTCAGATCCCTGTTTTCAGAGTCCAGAGTGCTAACCATGACACCATCCACCCTCCCGTACCAGGGTGAGCTTTCCATTTTGACAGAAGAGATTTGCCTCAGGGGGCAACTTATCTTTCATTGAAAAATATTATCTCACATAAAAACCACTGTTCAACAGAGTTATAACGTTATTTGAGTCTTTTGGGCAACATCCTTCCCCAACATAGTTCAATATGCAAAAGTTTACCAGAATAGGAAAGCAATCCAATACAGTTTCTCTTTGACAGTAGAATATTAAAAACTTTGACATTTCCACATTCCTGCAGCAGTTTATGCTCCTTTCACATGGGAGGTTCCATGGTGTAATGGTTAGCACTTTGGACTTTGAATCCAATGATCCGAGTTCAAATCTCGGTGGGACCATTTTATGACTCTTGACCAAATCATTTTCTTTCAAGTGTATTCATTAATATCACATATCTAATACCGGTAGGGTGAACAATTAATTTATTGATTATACTCTAAAAGTTTATTAGATGTGAGCAAATAATAGAAATTTTACAATACCTGGAAACTAAATGGCTCAAAATAATGTGAGATTTTACAAACTCACTCTGGTTTCTCAAACTCATCACAGGGGCCTGATGCAAGACATTACTTTTTAAAATCTTACTGTTATTGTTAAGGCGAACAAGGAACTTTTTCATTGCAAAGCATTCATTAAAACAAAACTTGAGGAGTCAAACTTTGTATTACGGGGACCGAAGATGTGCAGTTTGAATAATAATCTTGAAATTCAGACGTACAAAGATTTTACACACTGATTTTCAACAGTAAATCCACAACCAAAAAAGTTGAATCTTTTGAAAGACATGTCAAAGGTGTGAATCTGAAATTCACTTTTAAAGACATTCACAATGAAATGCACTGTGTAAGTCCAGCATGTTGTCAGCTAAGAAATCAGCAAAAATGAACTATCTCATTACTGGCCATATAGATGAGAAAGGAAAATAAACTCATGTTTACAATGTGGATGTGAAAGAACAGTTTCTAGGTTCAGCTTCAATATTTATGTTAATGAATAATTGATATGTTCATATTGTCTAACAGCTATCTAGACGGATAAAGCTATGTATGCATCTATACATACTTATGCGTTCATAAGCATCAGTATAAAACATTGATATTATGTTTTTTCTAGACCAAATTCTAAAAAATGAGTTAAACAGTGAATCTCATAATTGTAGTAGGTCCCACCGAGATTTGAACTCGGATCGCTGGATTCAGAGTCCAGAGTGCTAACCATTACACCATGGAACCCTCTCACACAAGAGTGACGTTTCCATTGAGACAAAAGAGAGCGCATCAGTGATGGCCTTCTCTTATATTGATAAAAAGATATCTCATTTGAATGGTCATAGTGGATAGAGCTTAATGTGATTTGATTCTTTTCAGCTATATTCTCTATAAAAGTGTTAAATATTCAAATGTTTATCTGAATATAAAAGTTATATCACAATGTTCATCTTTGCCTGTAGCATAATAAAACAGTCTACATTTCCAGACTACTGAAGCAATGTCTCTGTCTCCTGCATGGGTGGCTCCATAGAGCAATGGTTGGCAATTTGGACTTTGCATCCAATGATCCGATTTGAAACCTTGGAGGGTCTTTTTTTATTACTCTTGAGCTTTTCCATTTCTTCATCTTTGTTCATTGATAGCTCAAATCCAACACCAGTAGGTTGAAAGAGTCAATTATTGAATGCTTTCAAAATGTCCATCAGCTTGAACAAGTTACATCAATACAAACTTTAAAATACTTTGACATCAAATTTCTTCACAAAGTAGTTAGCCATTATAAAATCATATTCTGATTTTCTCAAACGCATTTCAGATGGGTGATTCACAGCATCACTTTTTTAAGCTTTCCCGCTATTGATAAGGCGAAAATAGCACATTTTGAATGAGAAGTTTTCTTCAATCAAACATAGAGGAACCCAAATGATGATCTCATTCAGCTAGTAAAAATGTTGTTTTATATTAGTATGGAAATCGTGAAAAGAAAATGTTTTTCATGCTGATTTACAACAGTTGATCTCCAATCGTAAAATATAAGCTTTTGGTCGGAGGCATCACAGGTACTGATCAAATTCTAATTTTTGAACATTGTTCACAAATCATATGATATGCTTTATACACATAAACTGTATTGTTGGATCAATACTGAGTAAAAAGTGACTATCTCAATTTCAGGACATATAAAAGAGAAAGAAGTAGAAACTCATGTTTCAAATGCTGAGAGGCAACAACTGTTCATGATTTTCACCTCCACTAATTATATTTATTTTTATAATCTATATGTTTATATTTTCCTATAAATATACAGAGACATATAGCTATATATACAGAGATACATATGTACAGGTTGATTTTTACATGTTTATAAGTAAATGTGATGTTGTTCCAAATAAAACTTCTAAGAACTGAATGGAAAAGAAAATTGTAAAGTTCAGATAAGTCCCACTGAAATTTGTACTCAGATCCCTGTTTTCAGAGTCCAGAGTGCTAACCATGACACCATCCACCCTCCCGTACCAGGGTGAGCTTTCCATTTTGACAGAAGAGATTTGCCTCAGGGGGCAACTTATCTTTCATTGAAAAATATTATCTCACATAAAAACCACTGTTCAACAGAGTTATAACGTTATTTGAGTCTTTTGGGCAACATCCTTCCCCAACATAGTTCAATATGCAAAAGTTTACCAGAATAGGAAAGCAATCCAATACAGTTTCTCTTTGACAGTAGAATATTAAAAACTTTGACATTTCCACATTCCTGCAGCAGTTTATGCTCCTTTCACATGGGAGGTTCCATGGTGTAATGGTTAGCACTTTGGACTTTGAATCCAATGATCCGAGTTCAAATCTCGGTGGGACCATTTTATGACTCTTGACCAAATCATTTTCTTTCAAGTGTATTCATTAATATCACATATCTAATACCGGTAGGGTGAACAATTAATTTATTGATTATACTCTAAAAGTTTATTAGATGTGAGCAGATAATAGAAATTTTACAATACCTGGAAACTAAATGGCTCAAAATAATGAGAGATTTTACAAACTCACTCTGGTTTCTCAAACTCATCACAGGGGCCTGATGCAAGACATTACTTTTTAAAATCTTACTGTTATTGTTAAGGCGAACAAGGAACTTTTTCATTGCAAAGCATTCATTAAAACAAAACTTGAGGAGTCAAACTTTGTATTACAGGGACCGAAGATGTGCAGTTTGAATAATAATCTTGAAATTCAGACGTACAAAGATTTTACACACTGATTTTCAACAGTAAATCCACAACCAAAAAAGTTGAATCTTTTGAAAGACATGTCAAAGGTGTGAATCTGAAATTCACTTTTAAAGACATTCACAATGAAATGCACTGTGTAAGTCCAGCATGTTGTCAGCTAAGAAATCAGCAAAAATGAACTATCTCATTACTGGCCATATAGATGAGAAAGGAAAATAAACTCATGTTTACAATGTGGATGTGAAAGAACAGTTTCTAGGTTCAGCTTCAATATTTATGTTAATGAATAATTGATATGTTCATATTGTCTAACAGCTATCTAGACGGATAAAGCTATGTATGCATCTATACATACTTATGCGTTCATACGCATCAGTATAAAACATTGATATTATGTTTTTTCTAGACCAAATTCTAAAAAATGAGTTAAACAGTGAATCTCATAATTGTAGTAGGTCCCACCGAGATTTGAACTCGGATCGCTGGATTCAGAGTCCAGAGTGCTAACCATTACACCATGGAACCCTCTCACACAAGAGTGACTTTTCCATTGAGACAAAAGAGAGCGCATCAGTGATGGCCTTCTCTTATATTGATAAAAAGATATCTCATTTGAATGGTCATAGTGGATAGAGCTTTAATGTGATTTGATTCTTTTCAGCTATATTCTCTATAAAAGTGTTAAATATTCAAATGTTTATCTGAATATAAAAGTTATATCACAATGTTCATCTTTGCCTGTAGCATAATAAAACAGTCTACATTTCCAGACTACTGAAGCAATGTCTCTGTCTCCTGCATGGGTGGCTCCATAGAGCAATGGTTGGCAATTTGGACTTTGCATCCAATGATCCGATTTGAAACCTTGGAGGGACTTTTTTTATTACTCTTGAGCTTTTCCATTTCTTCATCTTTGTTCATTGATAGCTCAAATCCAACACCAGTAGGTTGAAAGAGTCAATTATTGAATGCTTTCAAAATGTCCATCAGCTTGAACAAGTTACATCAATACAAACTTTAAAATACTTTGACATCAAATTTCTTCACAAAGTAGTTAGCCATTATAAAATCATATTCTGATTTTCTCAAACGCATTTCAGATGGGTGATTCACAGCATCACTTTTTTAAGCTTTCCCGCTATTGATAAGGCGAAAATAGCACATTTTGAATGAGAAGTTTTCTTCAATCAAACATAGAGGAACCCAAATGATGATCTCATTCAGCTAGTAAAAATGTTGTTTTATATTAGTATGGAAATCGTGAAAAGAAAATGTTTTTCATGCTGATTTACAACAGTTGATCTCCAATCGTAAAATATAAGCTTTTGGTCGGAGGCATCACAGGTACTGATCAAATTCTAATTTTTGAACATTGTTCACAAATCATATGATATGCTTTATACACATAAACTGTATTGTTGGATCAATACTGAGTAAAAAGTGACTATCTCAATTTCAGGACATATAAAAGAGAAAGAAGTAGAAACTCATGTTTCAAATGCTGAGAGGCAACAACTGTTCATGATTTTCACCTCCACTAATTATATTTATTTTTATAATCTATATGTTTATATTTTCCTATAAATATACAGAGACATATAGCTATATATACAGAGATACATATGTACAGGTTGATTTTTACATGTTTATAAGTAAATGTGATGTTGTTCCAAATAAAACTTCTAAGAACTGAATGGAAAAGAAAATTGTAAAGTTCAGATAAGTCCCACTGAAATTTGTACTCAGATCCCTGTTTTCAGAGTCCAGAGTGCTAACCATGACACCATCCACCCTCCCGTACCAGGGTGAGCTTTCCATTTTGACAGAAGAGATTTGCCTCAGGGGGCAACTTATCTTTCATTGAAAAATATTATCTCACATAAAAACCACTGTTCAACAGAGTTATAACGTTATTTGAGTCTTTTGGGCAACATCCTTCCCCAACATAGTTCAATATGCAAAAGTTTACCAGAATAGGAAAGCAATCCAATACAGTTTCTCTTTGACAGTAGAATATTAAAAACTTTGACATTTCCACATTCCTGCAGCAGTTTATGCTCCTTTCACATGGGAGGTTCCATGGTGTAATGGTTAGCACTTTGGACTTTGAATCCAATGATCCGAGTTCAAATCTCGGTGGGACCATTTTATGACTCTTGACCAAATCATTTTCTTTCAAGTGTATTCATTAATATCACATATCTAATACCGGTAGGGTGAACAATTAATTTATTGATTATACTCTAAAAGTTTATTAGATGTGAGCAAATAATAGAAATTTTACAATACCTGGAAACTAAATGGCTCAAAATAATGAGAGATTTTACAAACTCACTCTGGTTTCTCAAACTCATCACAGGGGCCTGATGCAAGACATTACTTTTTAAAATCTTACTGTTATTGTTAAGGCGAACAAGGAACTTTTTCATTGCAAAGCATTCATTAAAACAAAACTTGAGGAGTCAAACTTTGTATTACAGGGACCGAAGATGTGCAGTTTGAATAATAATCTTGAAATTCAGACGTACAAAGATTTTACACACTGATTTTCAACAGTAAATCCACAACCAAAAAAGTTGAATCTTTTGAAAGACATGTCAAAGGTGTGAATCTGAAATTCACTTTTAAAGACATTCACAATGAAATGCACTGTGTAAGTCCAGCATGTTGTCAGCTAAGAAATCAGCAAAAATGAACTATCTCATTACTGGCCATATAGATGAGAAAGGAAAATAAACTCATGTTTACAATGTGGATGTGAAAGAACAGTTTCTAGGTTCAGCTTCAATATTTATGTTAATGAATAATTGATATGTTCATATTGTCTAACAGCTATCTAGACGGATAAAGCTATGTATGCATCTATACATACTTATGCGTTCATACGCATCAGTATAAAACATTGATATTATGTTTTTTCTAGACCAAATTCTAAAAAATGAGTTAAACAGTGAATCTCATAATTGTAGTAGGTCCCACCGAGATTTGAACTCGGATCGCTGGATTCAGAGTCCAGAGTGCTAACCATTACACCATGGAACCCTCTCACACAAGAGTGATGTTTCCATTGAGACAAAAGAGAGCGCATCAGTGATGGCCTTCTCTTATATTGATAAAAAGATATCTCATTTGAATGGTCATAGTGGATAGAGCTTTAATGTGATTTGATTCTTTTCAGCTATATTCTCTATAAAAGTGTTAAATATTCAAATGTTTATCTGAATATACAAGTTATATCACAATGTTCATCTTTGCCTGTAGCATAATAAAACAGTCTACATTTCCAGACTACTGAAGCAATGTCTCTGTCTCCTGCATGGGTGGCTCCATAGAGCAATGGTTGGCAATTTGGACTTTGCATCCAATGATCCGATTTGAAACCTTGGAGGGACTTTTTTTATTACTCTTGAGCTTTTCCATTTCTTCATCTTTGTTCATTGATAGCTCAAATCCAACACCAGTAGGTTGAAAGAGTCAATTATTGAATGCTTTCAAAATGTCCATCAGCTTGAACAAGTTACATCAATACAAACTTTAAAATACTTTGACATCAAATTTCTTCACAAAGTAGTTAGCCATTATAAAATCATATTCTGATTTTCTCAAACGCATTTCAGATGGGTGATTCACAGCATCACTTTTTTAAGCTTTCCCGCTATTGATAAGGTGAAAATAGCACATTTTGAATGAGAAGTTTTCTTCAATCAAACATAGAGGAACCCAAATGATGATCTCATTCAGCTAGTAAAAATGTTGTTTTATATTAGTATGGAAATCGTGAAAAGAAAATGTTTTTCATGCTGATTTACAACAGTTGATCTCCAATCGTAAAATATAAGCTTTTGGTCGGAGGCATCACAGGTACTGATCAAATTCTAATTTTTGAACATTGTTCACAAATCATATGATATGCTTTATACACATAAACTGTATTGTTGGATCAATACTGAGTAAAAAGTGACTATCTCAATTTCAGGACATATAAAAGAGAAAGAAGTAGAAACTCATGTTTCAAATGCTGAGAGGCAACAACTGTTCATGATTTTCACCTCCACTAATTATATTTATTTTTATAATCTATATGTTTATATTTTCCTATAAATATACAGAGACATATAGCTATATATACAGAGATACATATGTACAGGTTGATTTTTACATGTTTATAAGTAAATGTGATGTTGTTCCAAATAAAACTTCTAAGAACTGAATGGAAAAGAAAATTGTAAAGTTCAGATAAGTCCCACTGAAATTTGTACTCAGATCCCTGTTTTCAGAGTCCAGAGTGCTAACCATGACACCATCCACCCTCCCGTACCAGGGTGAGCTTTCCATTTTGACAGAAGAGATTTGCCTCAGGGGGCAACTTATCTTTCATTGAAAAATATTATCTCACATAAAAACCACTGTTCAACAGAGTTATAACGTTATTTGAGTCTTTTGGGCAACATCCTTCCCCAACATAGTTCAATATGCAAAAGTTTACCAGAATAGGAAAGCAATCCAATACAGTTTCTCTTTGACAGTAGAATATTAAAAACTTTGACATTTCCACATTCCTGCAGCAGTTTATGCTCCTTTCACATGGGAGGTTCCATGGTGTAATGGTTAGCACTTTGGACTTTGAATCCAATGATCCGAGTTCAAATCTCGGTGGGACCATTTTATGACTCTTGACCAAATCATTTTCTTTCAAGTGTATTCATTAATATCACATATCTAATACCGGTAGGGTGAACAATTAATTTATTGATTATACTCTAAAAGTTTATTAGATGTGAGCAAATAATAGAAATTTTACAATACCTGGAAACTAAATGGCTCAAAATAATGAGAGATTTTACAAACTCACTCTGGTTTCTCAAACTCATCACAGGGGCCTGATGCAAGACATTACTTTTTAAAATCTTACTGTTATTGTTAAGGCGAACAAGGAACTTTTTCATTGCAAAGCATTCATTAAAACAAAACTTGAGGAGTCAAACTTTGTATTACAGGGACCGAAGATGTGCAGTTTGAATAATAATCTTGAAATTCAGACGTACAAAGATTTTACACACTGATTTTCAACAGTAAATCCACAACCAAAAAAGTTGAATCTTTTGAAAGACATGTCAAAGGTGTGAATCTGAAATTCACTTTTAAAGACATTCACAATGAAATGCACTGTGTAAGTCCAGCATGTTGTCAGCTAAGAAATCAGCAAAAATGAACTATCTCATTACTGGCCATATAGATGAGAAAGGAAAATAAACTCATGTTTACAATGTGGATGTGAAAGAACAGTTTCTAGGTTCAGCTTCAATATTTATGTTAATGAATAATTGATATGTTCATATTGTCTAACAGCTATCTAGACGGATAAAGCTATGTATGCATCTATACATACTTATGCGTTCATACGCATCAGTATAAAACATTGATATTATGTTTTTTCTAGACCAAATTCTAAAAAATGAGTTAAACAGTGAATCTCATAATTGTAGTAGGTCCCACCGAGATTTGAACTCGGATCGCTGGATTCAGAGTCCAGAGTGCTAACCATTACACCATGGAACCCTCTCACACAAGAGTGACGTTTCCATTGAGACAAAAGAGAGCGCATCAGTGATGGCCTTCTCTTATATTGATAAAAAGATATCTCATTTGAATGGTCATAGTGGATAGAGCTTTAATGTGATTTGATTCTTTTCAGCTATATTCTCTATAAAAGTGTTAAATATTCAAATGTTTATCTGAATATACAAGTTATATCACAATGTTCATCTTTGCCTGTAGCATAATAAAACAGTCTACATTTCCAGACTACTGAAGCAATGTCTCTGTCTCCTGCATGGGTGGCTCCATAGAGCAATGGTTGGCAATTTGGACTTTGCATCCAATGATCCGATTTGAAACCTTGGAGGGACTTTTTTTATTACTCTTGAGCTTTTCCATTTCTTCATCTTTGTTCATTGATAGCTCAAATCCAACACCAGTAGGTTGAAAGAGTCAATTATTGAATGCTTTCAAAATGTCCATCAGCTTGAACAAGTTACATCAATACAAACTTTAAAATACTTTGACATCAAATTTCTTCACAAAGTAGTTAGCCATTATAAAATCATATTCTGATTTTCTCAAACGCATTTCAGATGGGTGATTCACAGCATCACTTTTTTAAGCTTTCCCGCTATTGATAAGGTGAAAATAGCACATTTTGAATGAGAAGTTTTCTTCAATCAAACATAGAGGAACCCAAATGATGATCTCATTCAGCTAGTAAAAATGTTGTTTTATATTAGTATGGAAATCGTGAAAAGAAAATGTTTTTCATGCTGATTTACAACAGTTGATCTCCAATCGTAAAATATAAGCTTTTGGTCGGAGGCATCACAGGTACTGATCAAATTCTAATTTTTGAACATTGTTCACAAATCATATGATATGCTTTATACACATAAACTGTATTGTTGGATCAATACTGAGTAAAAAGTGACTATCTCAATTTCAGGACATATAAAAGAGAAAGAAGTAGAAACTCATGTTTCAAATGCTGAGAGGCAACAACTGTTCATGATTTTCACCTCCACTAATTATATTTATTTTTATAATCTATATGTTTATATTTTCCTATAAATATACAGAGACATATAGCTATATATACAGAGATACATATGTACAGGTTGATTTTTACATGTTTATAAGTAAATGTGATGTTGTTCCAAATAAAACTTCTAAGAACTGAATGGAAAAGAAAATTGTAAAGTTCAGATAAGTCCCACTGAAATTTGTACTCAGATCCCTGTTTTCAGAGTCCAGAGTGCTAACCATGACACCATCCACCCTCCCGTACCAGGGTGAGCTTTCCATTTTGACAGAAGAGATTTGCCTCAGGGGGCAACTTATCTTTCATTGAAAAATATTATCTCACATAAAAACCACTGTTCAACAGAGTTATAACGTTATTTGAGTCTTTTGGGCAACATTCTTCCCCAACATAGTTCAATATGCAAAAGTTTACCAGAATAGGAAAGCAATCCAATACAGTTTCTCTTTGACAGTAGAATATTAAAAACTTTGACATTTCCACATTCCTGCAGCAGTTTATGCTCCTTTCACATGGGAGGTTCCATGGTGTAATGGTTAGCACTTTGGACTTTGAATCCAATGATCCGAGTTCAAATCTCGGTGGGACCATTTTATGACTCTTGACCAAATCATTTTCTTTCAAGTGTATTCATTAATATCACATATCTAATACCGGTAGGGTGAACAATTAATTTATTGATTATACTCTAAAAGTTTATTAGATGTGAGCAAATAATAGAAATTTTACAATACCTGGAAACTAAATGGCTCAAAATAATGAGAGATTTTACAAACTCACTCTGGTTTCTCAAACTCATCACAGGGGCCTGATGCAAGACATTACTTTTTAAAATCTTACTGTTATTGTTAAGGCGAACAAGGAACTTTTTCATTGCAAAGCATTCATTAAAACAAAACTTGAGGAGTCAAACTTTGTATTACAGGGACCGAAGATGTGCAGTTTGAATAATAATCTTGAAATTCAGACGTACAAAGATTTTACACACTGATTTTCAACAGTAAATCCACAACCAAAAAAGTTGAATCTTTTGAAAGACATGTCAAAGGTGTGAATCTGAAATTCACTTTTAAAGACATTCACAATGAAATGCACTGTGTAAGTCCAGCATGTTGTCAGCTAAGAAATCAGCAAAAATGAACTATCTCATTACTGGCCATATAGATGAGAAAGGAAAATAAACTCATGTTTACAATGTGGATGTGAAAGAACAGTTTCTAGGTTCAGCTTCAATATTTATGTTAATGAATAATTGATATGTTCATATTGTCTAACAGCTATCTAGACGGATAAAGCTATGTATGCATCTATACATACTTATGCGTTCATACGCATCAGTATAAAACATTGATATTATGTTTTTTCTAGACCAAATTCTAAAAAATGAGTTAAACAGTGAATCTCATAATTGTAGTAGGTCCCACCGAGATTTGAACTCGGATCGCTGGATTCAGAGTCCAGAGTGCTAACCATTACACCATGGAACCCTCTCACACAAGAGTGACTTTTCCATTGAGACAAAAGAGAGCGCATCAGTGATGGCCTTCTCTTATATTGATAAAAAGATATCTCATTTGAATGGTCATAGTGGATAGAGCTTTAATGTGATTTGATTCTTTTCAGCTATATTCTCTATAAAAGTGTTAAATATTCAAATGTTTATCTGAATATAAAAGTTATATCACAATGTTCATCTTTGCCTGTAGCATAATAAAACAGTCTACATTTCCAGACTACTGAAGCAATGTCTCTGTCTCCTGCATGGGTGGCTCCATAGAGCAATGGTTGGCAATTTGGACTTTGCATCCAATGATCCGATTTGAAACCTTGGAGGGACTTTTTTTATTACTCTTGAGCTTTTCCATTTCTTCATCTTTGTTCATTGATAGCTCAAATCCAACACCAGTAGGTTGAAAGAGTCAATTATTGAATGCTTTCAAAATGTCCATCAGCTTGAACAAGTTACATCAATACAAACTTTAAAATACTTTGACATCAAATTTCTTCACAAAGTTTTTAGCCATTATAAAATCATATTCTGATTTTCTCAAACGCATTTCAGATGGGTGATTCACAGCATCACTTTTTTAAGCTTTCCCGCTATTGATAAGGCGAAAATAGCACATTTTGAATGAGAAGTTTTCTTCAATCAAACATAGAGGAACCCAAACGATGATCTCATTCAGCTAGTAAAAATGTTGTTTTATATTAGTATGGAAATCGTGAAAAGAAAATGTTTTTCATGCTGATTTACAACAGTGGATCTCCAATCGTAAAATATAAGCTTTTGGTCGGAGGCATCACAGGTACTGGTCAAATTCTAATTTTTGAACATTGTTCACAAATCATATGATATGCTTTATATACATAAACTGTATTGTTGGATCAATACTGAGTAAAAAGTGACTATCTCAATTTCAGGACATATAAAAGAGAAAGAAGTAGAAACTCATGTTTCAAATGCTGAGAGGCAACAACTGTTCATGATTTTCACCTCCACTAATTATATTTATTTTTATAATCTATATGTTTATATTTTCCTATAAATATACAGAGACATATAGCTATATATACAGAGATACATATGTACAGGTTGATTTTTACATGTTTATAAGTAAATGTGATGTTGTTCCAAATAAAACTTCTAAGAACTGAATGGAAAAGAAAATTGTAAAGTTCAGATAAGTCCCACTGAAATTTGTACTCAGATCCCTGTTTCAGAGTCCAGAGTGCTAACCATGACACCATCCACCCTCCCGTACCAGGGTGAGCTTTCCATTTTGACAGAAGAGATTTGCCTCAGGGGGCAACTTATCTTTCATTGAAAAATATTATCTCACATAAAAACCACTGTTCAACAGAGTTATAACGTTAATTGAGTCTTTTGGGCAACATCCTTCCCCAACATAGTTCAATATGCAAAAGTTTACCAGAATAGGAAAGCAATCCAATACAGTTTCTCTTTGACAGTAGAATATTAAAAACTTTGACATTTCCACATTCCTGCAGCAGTTTATGCTCCTTTCACATGGGAGGTTCCATGGTGTAACGGTTAGCACTTTGGACTTTAAATCCAATGATCCGAGTTCAAATCTCGGTGGGACCATTTTATGACTCTTGACCAAATCATTTTCTTTCAAGTGTATTCATTAATATCACATATCTAATACCGGTAGGGTGAACAATTAATTTATTGATTATACTCAAAAAGTTTATTAGATGTGAGCAAATAATAGAAATTTTACAATACCTGGAAACTAAATGGCTCAAAATAATGAGAGATTTTACAAACTCACTCTGGTTTCTCAAACTCATCACAGGGGCCTGATGCAAGACATTACTTTTTAAAATCTTACTGTTATTGTTAAGGCGAACAAGGAACTTTTTCATTGCAAAGCATTCATTAAAACAAAACTTGAGGAGTCAAACTTTGTATTACGGGGACCGAAGATGTGCAGTTTGAATAATAATCTTGAAATTCAGACGTACAAAGATTTTACACACTGATTTTCAACAGTAAATCCACAACCAAAAAAGTTGAATCTTTTGAAAGACATGTCAAAGGTGTGAATCTGAAATTCACTTTTAAAGACATTCACAATGAAATGCACTGTGTAAGTCCAGCATGTTGTCAGCTAAGAAATCAGCAAAAATGAACTATCTCATTACTGGCCATATAGATGAGAAAGGAAAATAAACTCATGTTTACAATGTGGATGTGAAAGAACAGTTTCTAGGTTCCGCTTCAATATTTATGTTAATGAATAATTGATATGTTCATATTGTCTAACAGCTATCTAGACGGATAAAGCTATGTATGCATCTATACATACTTATGCGTTCATACGCATCAGTATAAAACATTGATATTATGTTTTTTCTAGACCAAATTCTAAAAAATGAGTTAAACAGTGAATCTCATAATTGTAGTAGGTCCCACCGAGATTTGAACTCGGATCGCTGGATTCAGAGTCCAGAGTGCTAACCATTACACCATGGAACCCTCTCACACAAGAGTGACGTTTCCATTGAGACAAAAGAGAGCGCATGAGTGATGGCCTTCTCTTATATTGATAAAAAGATATCTCATTTGAATGGTCATAGTGGATAGAGCTTTAATGTGATTTGATTCTTTTCAGCTATATTCTCTATAAAAGTGTTAAATATTCAAATGTTTATCTGAATATACAAGTTATATCACAATGTTCATCTTTGCCTGTAGCATAATAAAACAGTCTACATTTCCAGACTACTGAAGCAATGTCTCTGTCTCCTGCATGGGTGGCTCCATAGAGCAATGGTTGGCAATTTGGACTTTGCATCCAATGATCCGATTTGAAACCTTGGAGGGACTTTTTTTATTACTCTTGAGCTTTTCCATTTCTTCATCTTTGTTCATTGATAGCTCAAATCCAACACCAGTAGGTTGAAAGAGTCAATTATTGAATGCTTTCAAAATGTCCATCAGCTTGAACAAGTTACATCAATACAAACTTTAAAATACTTTGACATCAAATTTCTTCACAAAGTAGTTAGCCATTATAAAATCATATTCTGATTTTCTCAAACGCATTTCAGATGGGTGATTCACAGCATCACTTTTTTAAGCTTTCCCGCTATTGATAAGGTGAAAATAGCACATTTTGAATGAGAAGTTTTCTTCAATCAAACATAGAGGAACCCAAATGATGATCTCATTCAGCTAGTAAAAATGTTGTTTTATATTAGTATGGAAATCGTGAAAAGAAAATGTTTTTCATGCTGATTTACAACAGTTGATCTCCAATCGTAAAATATAAGCTTTTGGTCGGAGGCATCACAGGTACTGATCAAATTCTAATTTTTGAACATTGTTCACAAATCATATGATATGCTTTATACACATAAACTGTATTGTTGGATCAATACTGAGTAAAAAGTGACTATCTCAATTTCAGGACATATAAAAGAGAAAGAAGTAGAAACTCATGTTTCAAATGCTGAGAGGCAACAACTGTTCATGATTTTCACCTCCACTAATTATATTTATTTTTATAATCTATATGTTTATATTTTCCTATAAATATACAGAGACATATAGCTATATATACAGAGATACATATGTACAGGTTGATTTTTACATGTTTATAAGTAAATGTGATGTTGTTCCAAATAAAACTTCTAAGAACTGAATGGAAAAGAAAATTGTAAAGTTCAGATAAGTCCCACTGAAATTTGTACTCAGATCCCTGTTTTCAGAGTCCAGAGTGCTAACCATGACACCATCCACCCTCCCGTACCAGGGTGAGCTTTCCATTTTGACAGAAGAGATTTGCCTCAGGGGGCAACTTATCTTTCATTGAAAAATATTATCTCACATAAAAACCACTGTTCAACAGAGTTATAACGTTATTTGAGTCTTTTGGGCAACATCCTTCCCCAACATAGTTCAATATGCAAAAGTTTACCAGAATAGGAAAGCAATCCAATACAGTTTCTCTTTGACAGTAGAATATTAAAAACTTTGACATTTCCACATTCCTGCAGCAGTTTATGCTCCTTTCACATGGGAGGTTCCATGGTGTAATGGTTAGCACTTTGGACTTTGAATCCAATGATCCGAGTTCAAATCTCGGTGGGACCATTTTATGACTCTTGACCAAATCATTTTCTTTCAAGTGTATTCATTAATATCACATATCTAATACCGGTAGGGTGAACAATTAATTTATTGATTATACTCTAAAAGTTTATTAGATGTGAGCAAATAATAGAAATTTTACAATACCTGGAAACTAAATGGCTCAAAATAATGAGAGATTTTACAAACTCACTCTAGTTTCTCAAACTCATCACAGGGGCCTGATGCAAGACATTACTTTTTAAAATCTTACTGTTATTGTTAAGGCGAACAAGGAACTTTTTCATTGCAAAACATTCATTAAAACAAAACTTGAGGAGTCAAACTTTGTATTACGGGGACCGAAGATGTGCAGTTTGAATAATAATCTTGAAATTCAGACGTACAAAGATTTTACACACTGATTTTCAACAGTAAATCCACAACCAAAAAAGTTGAATCTTTTGAAAGACATGTCAAAGGTGTGAATCTGAAATTCACTTTTAAAGACATTCACAATGAAATGCACTGTGTAAGTCCAGCATGTTGTCAGCTAAGAAATCAGCAAAAATGAACTATCTCATTACTGGCCATATAGATGAGAAAGGAAAATAAACTCATGTTTACAATGTGGATGTGAAAGAACAGTTTCTAGGTTCAGCTTCAATATTTATGTTAATGAATAATTGATATGTTCATATTGTCTAACAGCTATCTAGACGGATAAAGCTATGTATGCATCTATACATACTTATGCGTTCATACGCATCAGTATAAAACATTGATATTATGTTTTTTCTAGACCAAATTCTAAAAAATGAGTTAAACAGTGAATCTCATAATTGTAGTAGGTCCCACCGAGATTTGAACTCGGATCGCTGGATTCAGAGTCCAGAGTGCTAACCATTACACCATGGAACCCTCTCACACAAGAGTGACTTTTCCATTGAGACAAAAGAGAGCGCATCAGTGATGGCCTTCTCTTATATTGATAAAAAGATATCTCATTTGAATGGTCATAGTGGATAGAGCTTTAATGTGATTTGATTCTTTTCAGCTATATTCTCTATAAAAGTGTTAAATATTCAAATGTTTATCTGAATATAAAAGTTATATCACAATGTTCATCTTTGCCTGTAGCATAATAAAACAGTCTACATTTCCAGACTACTGAAGCAATGTCTCTGTCTCCTGCATGGGTGGCTCCATAGAGCAATGGTTGGCAATTTGGACTTTGCATCCAATGATCCGATTTGAAACCTTGGAGGGACTTTTTTTATTACTCTTGAGCTTTTCCATTTCTTCATCTTTGTTCATTGATAGCTCAAATCCAACACCAGTAGGTTGAAAGAGTCAATTATTGAATGCTTTCAAAATGTCCATCAGCTTGAACAAGTTACATCAATACAAACTTTAAAATACTTTGACATCAAATTTCTTCACAAAGTAGTTAGCCATTATAAAATCATATTCTGATTTTCTCAAACGCATTTCAGATGGGTGATTCACAGCATCACTTTTTTAAGCTTTCCCGCTATTGATAAGGCGAAAATAGCACATTTTGAATGAGAAGTTTTCTTCAATCAAACATAGAGGAACCCAAACGATGATCTCATTCAGCTAGTAAAAATGTTGTTTTATATTAGTATGGAAATCGTGAAAAGAAAATGTTTTTCATGCTGATTTACAACAGTTGATCTCCAATCGTAAAATATAAGCTTTTGGTCGGAGGCATCACAGGTACTGATCAAATTCTAATTTTTGAACATTGTTCACAAATCATATGATATGCTTTATATACATAAACTGTATTGTTGGATCAATACTGAGTAAAAAGTGACTATCTCAATTTCAGGACATATAAAAGAGAAAGAAGTAGAAACTCATGTTTCAAATGCTGAGAGGCAACAACTGTTCATGATTTTCACCTCCACTAATTATATTTATTTTTATAATCTATATGTTTATATTTTCCTATAAATATACAGAGACATATAGCTATATATACAGAGATACATATGTACAGGTTGATTTTTACATGTTTATAAGTAAATGTGATGTTGTTCCAAATAAAACTTCTAAGAACTGAATGGAAAAGAAAATTGTAAAGTTCAGATAAGTCCCACTGAAATTTGTACTCAGATCCCTGTTTTCAGAGTCCAGAGTGCTAACCATGACACCATCCACCCTCCCATACCAGGGTGAGCTTTCCATTTTGACAGAAGAGATTTGCCTCAGGGGGCAACTTATCTTTCATTGAAAAATATTATCTCACATAAAAACCACTGTTCAACAGAGTTATAACGTTATTTGAGTCTTTTGGGCAACATCCTTCCCCAACATAGTTCAATATGCAAAAGTTTACCAGAATAGGAAAGCAATCCAATACAGTTTCTCTTTGACAGTAGAATTTTAAAAACTTTGACATTTCCACATTCCTGCAGCAGTTTATGCTCCTTTCACATGGGAGGTTCCATGGTGTAATGGTTAGCACTTTGGACTTTGAATCCAATGATCCGTGTTCAAATCTCGGTGGGACCATTTTATGACTCTTGACCAAATCATTTTCTTTCAAGTGTATTCATTAATATCACATATCTAATACCGGTAGGGTGAACAATTAATTTATTGATTATACTCTAAAAGTTTATTAGATGTGAGCAAATAATAGAAATTTTACAATACCTGGAAACTAAATGGCTCAAAATAATGAGAGATTTTACAAACTCACTCTGGTTTCTCAAACTCATCACAGGGGCCTGATGCAAGACATTACTTTTTAAAATCTTACTGTTATTGTTAAGGCGAACAAGGAACTTTTTCATTGCAAAGCATTCATTAAAACAAAACTTGAGGAGTCAAACTTTGTATTACGGGGACCAAAGATGTGCAGTTTGAATAATAATCTTGAAATTCAGACGTACAAAGATTTTACACACTGATTTTCAACAGTAAATCCACAACCAAAAAAGTTGAATCTTTTGAAAGACATGTCAAAGGTGTGAATCTGAAATTCACTTTTAAAGACATTCACAATGAAATGCACTGTGTAAGTCCAGCATGTTGTCAGCTAAGAAATCAGCAAAAATGAACTATCTCATTACTGGCCATATAGATGAGAAAGGAAAATAAACTCATGTTTACAATGTGGATGTGAAAGAACAGTTTCTAGGTTCAGCTTCAATATTTATGTTAATGAATAATTGATATGTTCATATTGTCTAACAGCTATCTAGACGGATAAAGCTATGTATGCATCTATACATACTTATGCGTTCATACGCATCAGTATAAAACATTGATATTATGTTTTTTCTAGACCAAATTCTAAAAAATGAGTTAAACAGTGAATCTCATAATTGTAGTAGGTCCCACCGAGATTTGAACTCGGATCGCTGGATTCAGAGTCCAGAGTGCTAACCATTACACCATGGAACCCTCTCACACAAGAGTGACTTTTCCATTGAGACAAAAGAGAGCGCATCAGTGATGGCCTTCTCTTATATTGATAAAAAGATATCTCATTTGAATGGTCATAGTGGATAGAGCTTTAATGTGATTTGGTTCTTTTCAGCTATATTCTCTATAAAAGTGTTAAATATTCAAATGTTTATCTGAATATAAAAGTTATATCACACTGTTCATCTTTGCCTGTAGCATAATAAAACAGTCTACATTTCCAGACTACTGAAGCAATGTCTCTGTCTCCTGCATGGGTGGCTCCATAGAGCAATGGTTGGCAATTTGGACTTTGCATCCAATGATCCGATTTGAAACCTTGGAGGGACTTTTTTTATTACTCTTGAGCTTTTCCATTTCTTCATCTTTGTTCATTGATAGCTCAAATCCAACACCAGTAGGTTGAAAGAGTCAATTATTGAATGCTTTCAAAATGTCCATCAGCTTGAACAAGTTACATCAATACAAACTTTAAAATACTTTGACATCAAATTTCTTCACAAAGTAGTTAGCCATTATAAAATCATATTCTGATTTTCTCAAACACATTTCAGATGGGTGATTCACAGCATCACTTTTTTAAGCTTTCCCGCTATTGATAAGGCGAAAATAGCACATTTTGAATGAGAAGTTTTCTTCAATCAAACATAGAGGAACCCAAATGATGATCTCATTCAGCTAGTAAAAATGTTGTTTTCTATTAGTATGGAAATCGTGAAAAGAAAATTTTTTTCATGCTGATTTACAACAGTTGATCTCCAATCGTAAAATATTAGCTTTTGGTCGGAGGCATCACAGGTACTGATCAAATTCTAATTTTTGAACATTGTTCACAAATCATATGATATGCTTTATATACATAAACTGTATTGTTGGATCAATACTGAGTAAAAAGTGACTATCTCAATTTCAGGACATATAAAAGAGAAAGAAGTAGAAACTCATGTTTCAAATGCTGAGAGGCAACAACTGTTCATGATTTTCACCTCCACTAATTATATTTATTTTTATAATCTATATGTTTATATTTTCCTATAAATATACAGAGACATATAGCTATATATACAGAGATACTTATGTACAGGTTGATTTTTACATGTTTATAAGTAAATGTGATGTTGTTCCAAATAAAACTTCTAAGAACTGAATGGAAAAGAAAATTGTAAAGTTCAGATAAGTCCCACTGAAATTTGTACTCAGATCCCTGTTTTCAGAGTCCAGAGTGCTAACCATGACACCATCCACCCTCCTGTACCAGGGTGAGCTTTCCATTTTGACAGAAGAGATTTGCCTCAGGGGGCAACTTATCTTTCATTGAAAAATATTATCTCACATAAAAACCACTGTTCAACAGAGTTATAACGTTATTTGAGTCTTTTGGGCAACATCCTTCCCCAACATAGTTCAATATGCAAAAGTTTACCAGAATAGGAAAGCAATCCAATACAGTTTCTCTTTGACAGTAGAATTTTAAAAACTTTGACATTTCCACATTCCTGCAGCAGTTTATGCTCCTTTCACATGGGAGGTTCCATGGTGTAATGGTTAGCACTTTGGACTTTGAATCCAATGATCCGAGTTCAAATCTCGGTGGGACCATTTTATGACTCTTGACCAAATCATTTTCTTTCAAGTGTATTCATTAATATCA
The DNA here is from genome assembly GCF_964204655.1 of Triturus cristatus. Taxonomy (NCBI): domain Eukaryota; kingdom Metazoa; phylum Chordata; class Amphibia; order Caudata; family Salamandridae; genus Triturus; species Triturus cristatus. The sequence continues at coordinate 552,271,848 of NC_140588.1, forward strand.
CATATCTAATACCGGTAGGGTGAACAATTAATTTATTGATTATACTCTAAAAGTTTATTAGATGTGAGCAAATAATAGAAATTTTACAATACCTGGAAACTAAATGGCTCAAAATAATGAGAGATTTTACAAACTCACTCTGGTTTCTCAAACTCATCACAGGGGCCTGATGCAAGACATTACTTTTTAAAATCTTACTGTTATTGTTAAGGCGAACAAGGAACTTTTTCATTGCAAAGCATTCATTAAAACAAAACTTGAGGAGTCAAACTTTGTATTACGGGGACCAAAGATGTGCAATTTGAATAATAATCTTGAAATTCAGACGTACAAAGATTTTACACACTGATTTTCAACAGTAAATCCACAACCAATAAAGTTGAATCTTTTGAAAGACATGTCAAAGGTGTGAATCTGAAATTCACTTTCAAAGAAATTCACAATGAAATGCACTGTGTAAGTCCAGCATGTTGTCAGCTAAGAAATCAGCAAAAATGAACTATCTCATTACTGGCCATATAGATGAGAAAGGAAAATAAACTCATGTTTACAATATGGATGTGAAAGAACAGTTTCTAGGTTCAGCTTCAATATTTATGTTAATGAATAATTGATATGTTCATATTGTCTAACAGCTATCTAGACGGATAAAGCTATGTATGCATCTATACATACTTATGCGTTCATACGCATCAGTATAAAACATTGATATTATGTTTTTTCTAGACCAAATTCTAAAAAATGAGTTAAACAGTGAATCTCATAATTGTAGTAGGTCCCACCGAGATTTGAACTCGGATCGCTGGATTCAGAGTCCAGAGTGCTAACCATTACACCATGGAACCCTCTCACACAAGAGTGACGTTTCCATTGAGACAAAAGAGAGCGCATCAGTGATGGCCTTCTCTTATATTGATAAAAAGATATCTCATTTGAATGGTCATAGTGGATAGAGCTTTAATGTGATTTGATTCTTTTCAGCTATATTCTCTATAAAAGTGTTAAATATTCAAATGTTTATCTGAATATAAAAGTTATATCACAATGTTCATCTTTGCCTGTAGCATAATAAAACAGTCTACATTTCCAGACTACTGAAGCAATGTCTCTGTCTCCTGCATGGGTGGCTCCATAGAGCAATGGTTGGCAATTTGGACTTTGCATCCAATGATCCGATTTGAAACCTTGGAGGGACTTTTTTTATTACTCTTGAGCTTTTCCATTTCTTCATCTTTGTTCATTGATAGCTCAAATCCAACACCAGTAGGTTGAAAGAGTCAATTATTGAATGCTTTCAAAATGTCCATCAGCTTGAACAAGTTACATCAATACAAACTTTAAAATACTTTGACATCAAATTTCTTCACAAAGTAGTTAGCCATTATAAAATCATATTCTGATTTTCTCAAACGCATTTCAGATGGGTGATTCACAGCATCACTTTTTTAAGCTTTCCCGCTATTGATAAGGCGAAAATAGCACATTTTGAATGAGAAGTTTTCTTCAATCAAACATAGAGGAACCCAAATGATGATCTCATTCAGCTAGTAAAAATGTTGTTTTATATTAGTATGGAAATCGTGAAAAGAAAATGTTTTTCATGCTGATTTACAACAGTTGATCTCCAATCGTAAAATATAAGCTTTTGGTCGGAGGCATCACAGGTACTGATCAAATTCTCATTTTTGAACTTTATTCACAAATCATATGATATGCTTTGTATACATCAACTGTATTGTTGGATCAATAATGAGTAAAAAGTGACTATCTCAATTTCAGGACATATAAAAGAGAAAGAAGTAGAAACTCATGTTTCAAATGCTGAGAGGCAACAACTGTTCATGATTTTCACCTCCACTAATTATATTTATTTTTATAATCTATATGTTTATATTTTCCTATAAATATACAGAGACATATAGCTATATATACAGAGATACATATGTACAGGTTGATATTTACATGTTTATAAGTAAATGTGATGTTGTTCCAAATAAAACTTCTAAGAACTGAATGGAAAAGAAAATTGTAAAGTTCAGATAAGTCCCACTGAAATTTGTACTCAGATCCCTGTTTTCAGAGTCCAGAGTGCTAACCATGACACCATCCACCCTCCCGTACCAGGGTGAGCTTTCCATTTTGACAGAAGAGATTTGCCTCAGGGGGCAACTTATCTTTCATTGAAAAATATTATCTCACATAAAAACCACTGTTCAACAGAGTTATAACGTTATTTGAGTCTTTTGGGCAACATCCTTCCCCAACATAGTTCAATATGCAAAAGTTTACCAGAATAGGAAAGCAATCCAATACAGTATCTCTTTGACAGTAGAATATTAAAAACTTTGACATTTCCACATTCCTGCAGCAGTTTATGCTCCTTTCACATGGGAGGTTCCATGGTGTAACGGTTAGCACTTTGGACTTTGAATCCAATGATCCGAGTTCAAATCTCGGTGGGACCATTTTATGACTCTTGACCAAATCATTTTCTTTCAAGTGTATTCATTAATATCACATATCTAATACCGGTAGGGTGAACAATTAATTTATTGATTATACTCTAAAAGTTTATTAGATGTGAGCAAATAATAGAAATTTTACAATACCTGGAAACTAAATGGCTCAAAATAATGAGAGATTTTACAAACTCACTCTGGTTTCTCAAACTCATCACAGGGGCCTGATGCAAGACATTACTTTTTAAAATCTTACTGTTATTGTTAAGGCGAACAAGGAACTTTTTCATTGCAAAGCATTCATTAAAACAAAACTTGAGGAGTCAAACTTTGTATTACAGGGACCGAAGATGTGCAGTTTGAATAATAATCTTGAAATTCAGACGTACAAAGATTTTACACACTGATTTTCAACAGTAAATCCACAACCAAAAAAGTTGAATCTTTTGAAAGACATGTCAAAGGTGTGAATCTGAAATTCACTTTTAAAGACATTCACAATGAAATGCACTGTGTAAGTCCAGCATGTTGTCAGCTAAGAAATCAGCAAAAATGAACTATCTCATTACTGGCCATATAGATGAGAAAGGAAAATAAACTCATGTTTACAATGTGGATGTGAAAGAACAGTTTCTAGGTTCAGCTTCAATATTTATGTTAATGAATAATTGATATGTTCATATTGTCTAACAGCTATCTAGACGGATAAAGCTATGTATGCATCTATACATACTTATGCGTTCATACGCATCAGTATAAAACATTGATATTATGTTTTTTCTAGACCAAATTCTAAAAAATGAGTTAAACAGTGAATCTCATAATTGTAGTAGGTCCCACCGAGATTTGAACTCGGATCGCTGGATTCAGAGTCCAGAGTGCTAACCATTACACCATGGAACCCTCTCACACAAGAGTGACTTTTCCATTGAGACAAAAGAGAGCGCATCAGTGATGGCCTTCTCTTATATTGATAAAAAGATATCTCATTTGAATGGTCATAGTGGATAGAGCTTTAATGTGATTTGATTCTTTTCAGCTATATTCTCTATAAAAGTGTTAAATATTCAAATGTTTATCTGAATATAAAAGTTATATCACACTGTTCATCTTTGCCTGTAGCATAATAAAACAGTCTACATTTCCAGACTACTGAAGCAATGTCTCTGTCTCCTGCATGGGTGGCTCCATAGAGCAATGGTTGGCAATTTGGACTTTGCATCCAATGATCCGATTTGAAACCTTGGAGGGACTTTTTTTATTACTCTTGAGCTTTTCCATTTCTTCATCTTTGTTCATTGATAGCTCAAATCCAACACCAGTAGGTTGAAATAGTCAATTATTGAATGCTTTCAAAATGTCCATCAGCTTGAACAAGTTACATCAATACAAACTTTAAAATACTTTGACATCAAATTTCTTCACAAAGTAGTTAGCCATTATAAAATCATATGCTGATTTTCTCAAACGCATTTCAGATGGGTGATTAACAGCATCACTTTTTTAAGCTTTCCCGCTATTGATAAGGCGAAAATAGCACATTTTGAATGAGAAGTTTTCTTCAATCAAACATAGAGGAACCCAAATGATGATCTCATTCAGCTAGTAAAAATGTTGTTTTATATTAGTATGGAAACGTGAAAAGAAAATGTTTTTCATGCTGATTTACAACAGTTGATCTCCAATCGTAAAATATAAGCTTTTGGTCGGAGGCATCACAGGTACTGATCAAATTCTCATTTTTGAACTTTATTCACAAATCATATGATATGCTTTGTATACATCAACTGTATTGTTGGATCAATACTGAGTAAAAAGTGACTATCTCAATTTCAGGACATATAAAAGAGAAAGAAGTAGAAACTCATGTTTCAAATGCTGAGAGGCAACAACTGTTCATGATTTTCACCTCCACTAATTATATTTATTTTTATAATCTATATGTTTATATTTTCCTATAAATATACAGAGACATATAGCTATATCTACAGAGATACATATGTACAGGTTGATTTTTACATGTTTATAAGTAAATGTGATGTTGTTCCAAATAAAACTTCTAAGAACTGAATGGAAAAGAAAATTGTAAAGTTCAGATAAGTCCCACTGAAATTTGTACTCAGATCCCTGTTTTCAGAGTCCAGAGTGCTAACCACGACACCATCCACCCTCCCGTACCAGGGTGAGCTTTCCATTTTGACAGAAGAGATTTGCCTCAGGGGGCAACTTATCTTTCATTGAAAAATATTATCTCACATAAAAACCACTGTTCAACAGAGTTATAACGTTATTTGAGTCTTTTGGGCAACATCCTTCCCCAACATAGTTCAATATGCAAAAGTTTACCAGAATAGGAAAGCAATCCAATACAGTTTCTCTTTGACAGTAGAATATTAAAAACTTTGACATTTCCACATTCCTGCAGCAGTTTATGCTCCTTTCACATGGGAGGTTCCATGGTGTAATGGTTAGCACTTTGGACTTTGAATCCAATGATCCGAGTTCAAATCTCGGTGGGACCATTTTATGACTCTTGACCAAATCATTTTCTTTCAAGTGTATTCATTAATATCACATATCTAATACCGGTAGGGTGAACAATTAATTTATTGATTATACTCTAAAAGTTTATTAGATGTGAGCAAATAATAGAAATTTTACAATACCTGGAAACTAAATGGCTCAAAATAATGAGAGATTTTACAAACTCACTCTGGTTTCTCAAACTCATCACAGGGGCCTGATGCAAGACATTACTTTTTAAAATCTTACTGTTATTGTTAAGGCGAACAAGGAACTTTTTCATTGCAAAGCATTCATTAAAACAAAACTTGAGGAGTCAAACTTTGTATTACGGGGACCGAAGATGTGCAGTTTGAATAATAATCTTGAAATTCAGACGTACAAAGATTTTACACACTGATTTTCAACAGTAAATCCACAACCAAAAAAGTTGAATCTTTTGAAAGACATGTCAAAGGTGTGAATCTGAAATTCACTTTTAAAGACATTCACAATGAAATGCACTGTGTAAGTCCAGCATGTTGTCAGCTAAGAAATCAGCAAAAATGAACTATCTCATTACTGGCCATATAGATGAGAAAGGAAAATAAACTCATGTTTACAATGTGGATGTGAAAGAACAGTTTCTAGGTTCAGCTTCAATATTTATGTTAATGAATAATTGATATGTTCATATTGTCTAACAGCTATCTAGACGGATAAAGCTATGTATGCATCTATACATACTTATGCGTTCATACGCATCAGTATAAAACATTGATATTATGTTTTTTCTAGACCAAATTCTAAAAAATGAGTTAAACAGTGAATCTCATAATTGTAGTAGGTCCCACCGAGATTTGAACTCGGATCGCTGGATTCAGAGTCCAGAGTGCTAACCATTACACCATGGAACCCTCTCACACAAGAGTGACGTTTCCATTGAGACAAAAGAGAGCGCATCAGTGATGGCCTTCTCTTATATTGATAAAAAGATATCTCATTTGAATGGTCATAGTGGATAGAGCTTTAATGTGATTTGATTCTTTTCAGCTATATTCTCTATAAAAGTGTTAAATATTCAAATGTTTATCTGAATATAAAAGTTATATCACAATGTTCATCTTTGCCTGTAGCATAATAAAACAGTCTACATTTCCAGACTACTGAAGCAATGTCTCTGTCTCCTGCATGGGTGGCTCCATAGAGCAATGGTTGGCAATTTGGACTTTGCATCCAATGATCCGATTTGAAACCTTGGAGGGACTTTTTTTATTACTCTTGAGCTTTTCCATTTCTTCATCTTTGTTCATTGATAGCTCAAATCCAACACCAGTAGGTTGAAAGAGTCAATTATTGAATGCTTTCAAAATGTCCATCAGCTTGAACAAGTTACATCAATACAAACTTTAAAATACTTTGACATCAAATTTCTTCACAAAGTAGTTAGCCATTATAAAATCATATGCTGATTTTCTCAAACGCATTTCAGATGGGTGATTCACAGCATCACTTTTTTAAGCTTTCCCGCTATTGATAAGGCGAAAATAGCACATTTTGAATGAGAAGTTTTCTTCAATCAAACATAGAGGAACCCAAATGATGATCTCATTCAGCTAGTAAAAATGTTGTTTTATATTAGTATGGAAACGTGAAAAGAAAATGTTTTTCATGCTGATTTACAACAGTTGATCTCCAATCGTAAAATATAAGCTTTTGGTCGGAGGCATCACAGGTACTGATCAAATTCTCATTTTTGAACTTTATTCACAAATCATATGATATGCTTTGTATACATCAACTGTATTGTTGGATCAATACTGAGTAAAAAGTGACTATCTCAATTTCAGGACATATAAAAGAGAAAGAAGTAGAAACTCATGTTTCAAATGCTGAGAGGCAACAACTGTTCATGATTTTCACCTCCACTAATTATATTTATTTTTATAATCTATATGTTTATATTTTCCTATAAATATACAGAGACATATAGCTATATATACAGAGATACATATGTACAGGTTGATTTTTACATGTTTATAAGTAAATGTGATGTTGTCCCAAATAAAACTTCTAAGAACTGAATGGAAAAGAAAATTGTAAAGTTCAGATAAGTCCCACTGAAATTTGTACTCAGATCCCTGTTTTCAGAGTCCAGAGTGCTAACCACGACACCATCCACCCTCCCGTACCAGGGTGAGCTTTCCATTTTGACAGAAGAGATTTGCCTCAGGGGGCAACTTATCTTTCATTGAAAAATATTATCTCACATAAAAACCACTGTTCAACAGAGTTATAACGTTATTTGAGTCTTTTGGGCAACATCCTTCCCCAACATAGTTCAATATGCAAAAGTTTACCAGAATAGGAAAGCAATCCAATACAGTATCTCTTTGACAGTAGAATATTAAAAACTTTGACATTTCCACATTCCTGCAGCAGTTTATGCTCCTTTCACATGGGAGGTTCCATGGTGTAATGGTTAGCACTTTGGACTTTGAATCCAATGATCCGAGTTCAAATCTCGGTGGGACCATTTTATGACTCTTGACCAAATCATTTTCTTTCAAGTGTATTCATTAATATCACATATCTAATACCGGTAGGGTGAACAATTAATTTATTGATTATACTCTAAAAGTTTATTAGATGTGAGCAAATAATAGAAATTTTACAATACCTGGAAACTAAATGGCTCAAAATAATGAGAGATTTTACAAACTCACTCTGGTTTCTCAAACTCATCACAGGGGCCTGATGCAAGACATTACTTTTTAAAATCTTACTGTTATTGTTAAGGCGAACAAGGAACTTTTTCATTGCAAAGCATTCATTAAAACAAAACTTGAGGAGTCAAACTTTGTATTACGGGGACCGAAGATGTGCAGTTTGAATAATAATCTTGAAATTCAGACGTACAAAGATTTTACACACTGATTTTCAACAGTAAATCCACAACCAAAAAAGTTGAATCTTTTGAAAGACATGTCAAAGGTGTGAATCTGAAATTCACTTTTAAAGACATTCACAATGAAATGCACTGTGTAAGTCCAGCATGTTGTCAGCTAAGAAATCAGCAAAAATGAACTATCTCATTACTGGCCATATAGATGAGAAAGGAAAATAAACTCATGTTTACAATGTGGATGTGAAAGAACAGTTTCTAGGTTCAGCTTCAATATTTATGTTAATGAATAATTGATATGTTCATATTGTCTAACAGCTATCTAGACGGATAAAGCTATGTATGCATCTATACATACTTATGCGTTCATACGCATCAGTATAAAACATTGATATTATGTTTTTTCTAGACCAAATTCTAAAAAATGAGTTAAACAGTGAATCTCATAATTGTAGTAGGTCCCACCGAGATTTGAACTCGGATCGCTGGATTCAGAGTCCAGAGTGCTAACCATTACACCATGGAACCCTCTCACACAAGAGTGACGTTTCCATTGAGACAAAAGAGAGCGCATCAGTGATGGCCTTCTCTTATATTGATAAAAAGATATCTCATTTGAATGGTCATAGTGGATAGAGCTTTAATGTGATTTGATTCTTTTCAGCTATATTCTCTATAAAAGTGTTAAATATTCAAATGTTTATCTGAATATAAAAGTTATATCACAATGTTCATCTTTGCCTGTAGCATAATAAAACAGTCTACATTTCCAGACTACTGAAGCAATGTCTCTGTCTCCTGCATGGGTGGCTCCATAGAGCAATGGTTGGCAATTTGGACTTTGCATCCAATGATCCGATTTGAAACCTTGGAGGGACTTTTTTTATTACTCTTGAGCTTTTCCATTTCTTCATCTTTGTTCATTGATAGCTCAAATCCAACACCAGTAGGTTGAAATAGTCAATTATTGAATGCTTTCAAAATGTCCATCAGCTTGAACAAGTTACATCAATACAAACTTTAAAATACTTTGACATCAAATTTCTTCACAAAGTAGTTAGCCATTATAAAATCATATGCTGATTTTCTCAAACGCATTTCAGATGGGTGATTCACAGCATCACTTTTTTAAGCTTTCCCGCTATTGATAAGGCGAAAATAGCACATTTTGAATGAGAAGTTTTCTTCAATCAAACATAGAGGAACCCAAATGATGATCTCATTCAGCTAGTAAAAATGTTGTTTTATATTAGTATGGAAACGTGAAAAGAAAATGTTTTTCATGCTGATTTACAACAGTTGATCTCCAATCGTAAAATATAAGCTTTTGGTCGGAGGCATCACAGGTACTGATCAAATTCTCATTTTTGAACTTTATTCACAAATCATATGATATGCTTTGTATACATCAACTGTATTGTTGGATCAATACTGAGTAAAAAGTGACTATCTCAATTTCAGGACATATAAAAGAGAAAGAAGTAGAAACTCATGTTTCAAATGCTGAGAGGCAACAACTGTTCATGATTTTCACCTCCACTAATTATATTTATTTTTATAATCTATATGTTTATATTTTCCTATAAATATACAGAGACATATAGCTATATATACAGAGATACATATGTACAGGTTGATTTTTACATGTTTATAAGTAAATGTGATGTTGTTCCAAATAAAACTTCTAAGAACTGAATGGAAAAGAAAATTGTAAAGTTCAGATAAGTCCCACTGAAATTTGTACTCAGATCCCTGTTTTCAGAGTCCAGAGTGCTAACCACGACACCATCCACCCTCCCGTACCAGGGTGAGCTTTCCATTTTGACAGAAGAGATTTGCCTCAGCGGGCAACTTATCTTTCATTGAAAAATATTATCTCACATAAAAACCACTGTTCAACAGAGTTATAACGTTATTTGAGTCTTTTGGGCAACATCCTTCCCCAACATAGTTCAATATGCAAAAGTTTACCAGAATAGGAAAGCAATCCAATACAGTTTCTCTTTGACAGTAGAATATTAAAAACTTTGACATTTCCACATTCCTGCAGCAGTTTATGCTCCTTTCACATGGGAGGTTCCATGGTGTAATGGTTAGCACTTTGGACTTTGAATCCAATGATCCGAGTTCAAATCTCGGTGGGACCATTTTATGACTCTTGACCAAATCATTTTCTTTCAAGTGTATTCATTAATATCACATATCTAATACCGGTAGGGTGAACAATTAATTTATTGATTATACTCTAAAAGTTTATTAGATGTGAGCAAATAATAGAAATTTTACAATACCTGGAAACTAAATGGCTCAAAATAATGAGAGATTTTACAAACTCACTCTGGTTTCTCAAACTCATCACAGGGGCCTGATGCAAGACATTACTTTTTAAAATCTTACTGTTATTGTTAAGGGGAACAAGGAACTTTTTCATTGCAAAGCATTCATTAAAACAAAACTTGAGGAGTCAAACTTTGTATTACGGGGACCGAAGATGTGCAGTTTGAATAATAATCTTGAAATTCAGACGTACAAAGATTTTACACACTGATTTTCAACAGTAAATCCACAACCAAAAAAGTTGAATCTTTTGAAAGACATGTCAAAGGTGTGAATCTGAAATTCACTTTTAAAGACATTCACAATGAAATGCACTGTGTAAGTCCAGCATGTTGTCAGCTAAGAAATCAGCAAAAATGAACTATCTCATTACTGGCCATATAGATGAGAAAGGAAAATAAACTCATGTTTACAATGTGGATGTGAAAGAACAGTTTCTAGGTTCAGCTTCAATATTTATGTTAATGAATAATTGATATGTTCATATTGTCTAACAGCTATCTAACGGATAAAGCTATGTATGCATCTATACATACTTATGCGTTCATACGCATCAGTATAAAACATTGATATTATGTTTTTTCTAGACCAAATTCTAAAAAATGAGTTAAACAGTGAATCTCATAATTGTAGTAGGTCCCACCGAGATTTGAACTCGGATCGCTGGATTCAGAGTCCAGAGTGCTAACCATTACACCATGGAACCCTCTCACACAAGAGTGACGTTTCCATTGAGACAAAAGAGAGCGCATCAGTGATGGCCTTCTCTTATATTGATAAAAAGATATCTCATTTGAATGGTCATAGTGGATAGAGCTTTAATGTGATTTGATTCTTTTCAGCTATATTCTCTATAAAAGTGTTAAATATTCAAATGTTTATCTGAATATAAAAGTTATATCACAATGTTCATCTTTGCCTGTAGCATAATAAAACAGTCTACATTTCCAGACTACTGAAGCAATGTCTCTGTCTCCTGCATGGGTGGCTCCATAGAGCAATGGTTGGCAATTTGGACTTTGCATCCAATGATCCGATTTGAAACCTTGGAGGGACTTTTTTTATTACTCTTGAGCTTTTCCATTTCTTCATCTTTGTTCATTGATAGCTCAAATCCAACACCAGTAGGTTGAAAGAGTCAATTATTGAATGCTTTCAAAATGTCCATCAGCTTGAACAAGTTACATCAATACAAACTTTAAAATACTTTGACATCAAATTTCTTCACAAAGTAGTTAGCCATTATAAAATCATATTCTGATTTTCTCAAACGCATTTCAGATGGGTGATTCACAGCATCACTTTTTTAAGCTTTCCCGCTATTGATAAGGCGAAAATAGCACATTTTGAATGAGAAGTTTTCTTCAATCAAACATAGAGGAACCCAAATGATGATCTCATTCAGCTAGTAAAAATGTTGTTTTATATTAGTATGGAAATCGTGAAAAGAAAATGTTTTTCATGCTGATTTACAACAGTTGATCTCCAATCGTAAAATATAAGCTTTTGGTCGGAGGCATCACAGGTACTGATCAAATTCTAATTTTTGAACATTGTTCACAAATCATATGATATGCTTTATATACATAAACTGTATTGTTGGATCAATACTGAGTAAAAAGTGACTATCTCAATTTCAGGACATATAAAAGAGAAAGAAGTAGAAACTCATGTTTCAAATGCTGAGAGGCAACAACTGTTCATGATTTTCACCTCCACTAATTATATTTATTTTTATAATCTATATGTTTATATTTTCCTATAAATATACAGAGACATATAGCTATATGTACAGAGATACATATGTACAGGTTGATTTTTACATGTTTATAAGTAAATGTGATGTTGTTCCAAATAAAACTTCTAAGAAGTGAATGGAAAAGAAAATTGTAAAGTTCAGATAAGTCCCACTGAAATTTGTACTCAGATCCCTGTTTTCAGAGTCCAGAGTGCTAACCATGACACCATCCACCCTCGCGTACCAGGGTGAGCTTTCCATTTTGACAGAAGAGATTTGCCTCAGGGGGCAACTTATCTTTCATTGAAAAATATTATCTCACATAAAAACCACTGTTCAACAGAGTTATAATGTTATTTGAGTCTTTTGGGCAACATCCTTCCCCAACATAGTTCAATATGCAAAAGTTTACCAGAATAGGAAAGCAATCCCATACAGTTTCTCTTTGACAGTAGAATATTAAAAACTTTGACATTTCCACATTCCTGCAGCAGTTTATGCTCCTTTCACATGGGAGGTTCCATGGTGTAACGGTTAGCACTTTGGACTTTGAATCCAATGATCCGAGTTCAAATCTCGGTGGGACCATTTTATGACTCTTGACCAAATCATTTTCTTTCAAGTGTATTCATTAATATCACATATCTAATACCGGTAGGGTGAACAATTAATTTATTGATTATACTCTAAAAGTTTATTAGATGTGAGCAAATAATAGAAATTTTACAATACCTGGAAACTAAATGGCTCAAAATAATGAGAGATTTTACAAACTCACTCTGGTTTCTCAAACTCATCACAGGGGCCTGATGCAAGACATTACTTTTTAAAATCTTACTGTTATTGTTAAGGCGAACAAGGAACTTTTTCATTGCAAAGCATTCATTAAAACAAAACTTGAGGAGTCAAACTTTGTATTACGGGGACCGAAGATGTGCAGTTTGAATAATAATCTTGAAATTCAGACGTACAAAGATTTTACACACTGATTTTCAACAGTAAATCCACAACCAAAAAAGTTGAATCTTTTGAAAGACATGTCAAAGGTGTGAATCTGAAATTCACTTTTAAAGACATTCACAATGAAATGCACTGTGTAAGTCCAGCATGTTGTCAGCTAAGAAATCAGCAAAAATGAACTATCTCATTACTGGCCATATAGATGAGAAAGGAAAATAAACTCATGTTTACAATGTGGATGTGAAAGAACAGTTTCTAGGTTCAGCTTCAATATTTATGTTAATGAATAATTGATATGTTCATATTGTCTAACAGCTATCTAGACGGATAAAGCTATGTATGCATCTATACATACTTATGCGTTCATACGCATCAGTATAAAACATTGATATTATGTTTTTTCTAGACCAAATTCTAAAAAATGAGTTAAACAGTGAATCTCATAATTGTAGTAGGTCCCACCGAGATTTGAACTCGGATCGCAGGATTCAGAGTCCAGAGTGCTAACCATTACACCATGGAACCCTCTCACACAAGAGTGACTTTTCCATTGAGACAAAAGAGAGCGCATCAGTGATGGCCTTCTCTTATATTGATAAAAAGATATCTCATTTGAATGGTCATAGTGGATAGAGCTTTAATGTGATTTGATTCTTTTCAGCTATATTCTCTATAAAAGTGTTAAATATTCAAATGTTTATCTGAATATAAAAGTTATATCACACTGTTCATCTTTGCCTGTAGCATAATAAAACAGTCTACATTTCCAGACTACTGAAGCAATGTCTCTGTCTCCTGCATGGGTGGCTCCATAGAGCAATGGTTGGCAATTTGGACTTTGCATCCAATGATCCGATTTGAAACCTTGGAGGGACTTTTTTTATTACTCTTGAGCTTTTCCATTTCTTCATCTTTGTTCATTGATAGCTCAAATCCAACACCAGTAGGTTGAAATAGTCAATTATTGAATGCTTTCAAAATGTCCATCAGCTTGAACAAGTTACATCAATACAAACTTTAAAATACTTTGACATCAAATTTCTTCACAAAGTAGTTAGCCATTATAAAATCATATGCTGATTTTCTCAAACGCATTTCAGATGGGTGATTCACAGCATCACTTTTTTAAGCTTTCCCGCTATTGATAAGGCGAAAATAGCACATTTTGAATGAGAAGTTTTCTTCAATCAAACATAGAGGAACCCAAATGATGATCTCATTCAGCTAGTAAAAATGTTGTTTTATATTAGTATGGAAACGTGAAAAGAAAATGTTTTTCATGCTGATTTACAACAGTTGATCTCCAATCGTAAAATATAAGCTTTTGGTCGGAGGCATCACAGGTACTGATCAAATTCTCATTTTTGAACTTTATTCACAAATCATATGATATGCTTTGTATACATCAACTGTATTGTTGGATCAATACTGAGTAAAAAGTGACTATCTCAATTTCAGGACATATAAAAGAGAAAGAAGTAGAAACTCATGTTTCAAATGCTGAGAGGCAACAACTGTTCATGATTTTCACCTCCACTAATTATATTTATTTTTATAATCTATATGTTTATATTTTCCTATAAATATACAGAGACATATAGCTATATATACAGAGATACATATGTACAGGTTGATTTTTACATGTTTATAAGTAAATGTGATGTTGTTCCAAATAAAACTTCTAAGAACTGAATGGAAAAGAAAATTGTAAAGTTCAGATAAGTCCCACTGAAATTTGTACTCAGATCCCTGTTTTCAGAGTCCAGAGTGCTAACCACGACACCATCCACCCTCCCGTACCAGGGTGAGCTTTCCATTTTGACAGAAGAGATTTGCCTCAGGGGGCAACTTATCTTTCATTGAAAAATATTATCTCACATAAAAACCACTGTTCAACAGAGTTATAACGTTATTTGAGTCTTTTGGGCAACATCCTTCCCCAACATAGTTCAATATGCAAAAGTTTACCAGAATAGGAAAGCAATCCAATACAGTTTCTCTTTGACAGTAGAATATTAAAAACTTTGACATTTCCACATTCCTGCAGCAGTTTATGCTCCTTTCACATGGGAGGTTCCATGGTGTAATGGTTAGCACTTTGGACTTTGAATCCAATGATCCGAGTTCAAATCTCGGTGGGACCATTTTATGACTCTTGACCAAATCATTTTCTTTCAAGTGTATTCATTAATATCACATATCTAATACCGGTAGGGTGAACAATTAATTTATTGATTATACTCTAAAAGTTTATTAGATGTGAGCAAATAATAGAAATTTTACAATACCTGGAAACTAAATGGCTCAAAATAATGAGAGATTTTACAAACTCACTCTGGTTTCTCAAACTCATCACAGGGGCCTGATGCAAGACATTACTTTTTAAAATCTTACTGTTATTGTTAAGGCGAACAAGGAACTTTTTCATTGCAAAGCATTCATTAAAACAAAACTTGAGGAGTCAAACTTTGTATTACGGGGACCGAAGATGTGCAGTTTGAATAATAATCTTGAAATTCAGACGTACAAAGATTTTACACACTGATTTTCAACAGTAAATCCACAACCAAAAAAGTTGAATCTTTTGAAAGACATGTCAAAGGTGTGAATCTGAAATTCACTTTTAAAGACATTCACAATGAAATGCACTGTGTAAGTCCAGCATGTTGTCAGCTAAGAAATCAGCAAAAATGAACTATCTCATTACTGGCCATATAGATGAGAAAGGAAAATAAACTCATGTTTACAATGTGGATGTGAAAGAACAGTTTCTAGGTTCAGCTTCAATATTTATGTTAATGAATAATTGATATGTTCATATTGTCTAACAGCTATCTAACGGATAAAGCTATGTATGCATCTATACATACTTATGCGTTCATACGCATCAGTATAAAACATTGATATTATGTTTTTTCTAGACCAAATTCTAAAAAATGAGTTAAACAGTGAATCTCATAATTGTAGTAGGTCCCACCGAGATTTGAACTCGGATCGCTGGATTCAGAGTCCAGAGTGCTAACCATTACACCATGGAACCCTCTCACACAAGAGTGACGTTTCCATTGAGACAAAAGAGAGCGCATCAGTGATGGCCTTCTCTTATATTGATAAAAAGATATCTCATTTGAATGGTCATAGTGGATAGAGCTTTAATGTGATTTGATTCTTTTCAGCTATATTCTCTATAAAAGTGTTAAATATTCAAATGTTTATCTGAATATAAAAGTTATATCACAATGTTCATCTTTGCCTGTAGCATAATAAAACAGTCTACATTTCCAGACTACTGAAGCAATGTCTCTGTCTCCTGCATGGGTGGCTCCATAGAGCAATGGTTGGCAATTTGGACTTTGCATCCAATGATCCGATTTGAAACCTTGGAGGGACTTTTTTTATTACTCTTGAGCTTTTCCATTTCTTCATCTTTGTTCATTGATAGCTCAAATCCAACACCAGTAGGTTGAAAGAGTCAATTATTGAATGCTTTCAAAATGTCCATCAGCTTGAACAAGTTACATCAATACAAACTTTAAAATACTTTGACATCAAATTTCTTCACAAAGTAGTTAGCCATTATAAAATCATATTCTGATTTTCTCAAACGCATTTCAGATGGGTGATTCACAGCATCACTTTTTTAAGCTTTCCCGCTATTGATAAGGCGAAAATAGCACATTTTGAATGAGAAGTTTTCTTCAATCAAACATAGAGGAACCCAAATGATGATCTCATTCAGCTAGTAAAAATGTTGTTTTATATTAGTATGGAAATCGTGAAAAGAAAATGTTTTTCATGCTGATTTACAACAGTTGATCTCCAATCGTAAAATATAAGCTTTTGGTCGGAGGCATCACAGGTACTGATCAAATTCTAATTTTTGAACATTGTTCACAAATCATATGATATGCTTTATATACATAAACTGTATTGTTGGATCAATACTGAGTAAAAAGTGACTATCTCAATTTCAGGACATATAAAAGAGAAAGAAGTAGAAACTCATGTTTCAAATGCTGAGAGGCAACAACTGTTCATGATTTTCACCTCCACTAATTATATTTATTTTTATAATCTATATGTTTATATTTTCCTATAAATATACAGAGACATATAGCTATATATACAGAGATACATATGTACAGGTTGATTTTTACATGTTTATAAGTAAATGTGATGTTGATCCAAATAAAACTTCTAAGAAGTGAATGGAAAAGAAAATTGTAAAGTTCAGATAAGTCCCACTGAAATTTGTACTCAGATCCCTGTTTTCAGAGTCCAGAGTGCTAACCATGACACCATCCACCCTCCCGTACCAGGGTGAGCTTTCCATTTTGACAGAAGAGATTTGCCTCAGGGGGCAACTTATCTTTCATTGAAAAATATTATCTCACATAAAAACCACTGTTCAACAGAGTTATAACGTTATTTGAGTCTTTTGGGCAACATCCTTCCCCAACATAGTTCAATATGCAAAAGTTTACCAGAATAGGAAAGCAATCCCATACAGATTCTCTTTGACAGTAGAATATTAAAAACTTTGACATTTCCACATTCCTGCAGCAGTTTATGCTCCTTTCACATGGGAGGTTCCATGGTGTAACGGTTAGCACTTTGGACTTTGAATCCAATGATCCGAGTTCAAATCTCGGTGGGACCATTTTATGACTCTTGACCAAATCATTTTCTTTCAAGTGTATTCATTAATATCACATATCTAATACCGGTAGGGTGAACAATTAATTTATTGATTATACTCTAAAAGTTTATTAGATGTGAGCAAATAATAGAAATTTTACAATACCTGGAAACTAAATGGCTCAAAATAATGAGAGATTTTACAAACTCACTCTGGTTTCTCAAACTCATCACAGGGGCCTGATGCAAGACATTACTTTTTAAAATCTTACTGTTATTGTTAAGGCGAACAAGGAACTTTTTCATTGCAAAGCATTCATTAAAACAAAACTTGAGGAGTCAAACTTTGTATTACGGGGACCGAAGATGTGCAGTTTGAATAATAATCTTGAAATTCAGACGTACAAAGATTTTACACACTGATTTTCAACAGTAAATCCACAACCAAAAAAGTTGAATCTTTTGAAAGACATGTCAAAGGTGTGAATCTGAAATTCACTTTTAAAGACATTCACAATGAAATGCACTGTGTAAGTCCAGCATGTTGTCAGCTAAGAAATCAGCAAAAATGAACTATCTCATTACTGGCCATATAGATGAGAAAGGAAAATAAACTCATGTTTACAATGTGGATGTGAAAGAACAGTTTCTAGGTTCAGCTTCAATATTTATGTTAATGAATAATTGATATGTTCATATTGTCTAACAGCTATCTAGACGGATAAAGCTATGTATGCATCTATACATACTTATGCGTTCATACGCATCAGTATAAAACATTGATATTATGTTTTTTCTAGACCAAATTCTAAAAAATGAGTTAAACAGTGAATCTCATAATTGTAGTAGGTCCCACCGAGATTTGAACTCGGATCGCTGGATTCAGAGTCCAGAGTGCTAACCATTACACCATGGAACCCTCTCACACAAGAGTGACTTTTCCATTGAGACAAAAGAGAGCGCATCAGTGATGGCCTTCTCTTATATTGATAAAAAGATATCTCATTTGAATGGTCATAGTGGATAGAGCTTTAATGTGATTTGATTCTTTTCAGCTATATTCTCTATAAAAGTGTTAAATATTCAAATGTTTATCTGAATATAAAAGTTATATCACACTGTTCATCTTTGCCTGTAGCATAATAAAACAGTCTACATTTCCAGACTACTGAAGCAATGTCTCTGTCTCCTGCATGGGTGGCTCCATAGAGCAATGGTTGGCAATTTGGACTTTGCATCCAATGATCCGATTTGAAACCTTGGAGGGACTTTTTTTATTACTCTTGAGCTTTTCCATTTCTTCATCTTTGTTCATTGATAGCTCAAATCCAACACCAGTAGGTTGAAATAGTCAATTATTGAATGCTTTCAAAATGTCCATCAGCTTGAACAAGTTACATCAATACAAACTTTAAAATACTTTGACATCAAATTTCTTCACAAAGTAGTTAGCCATTATAAAATCATATGCTGATTTTCTCAAACGCATTTCAGATGGGTGATTCACAGCATCACTTTTTTAAGCTTTCCCGCTATTGATAAGGCGAAAATAGCACATTTTGAATGAGAAGTTTTCTTCAATCAAACATAGAGGAACCCAAATGATGATCTCATTCAGCTAGCAAAAATGTTGTTTTATATTAGTATGGAAACGTGAAAAGAAAATGTTTTTCATGCTGATTTACAACAGTTGATCTCCAATCGTAAAATATAAGCTTTTGGTCGGAGGCATCACAGGTACTGATCAAATTCTCATTTTTGAACTTTATTCACAAATCATATGATATGCTTTGTATACATCAACTGTATTGTTGGATCAATACTGAGTAAAAAGTGACTATCTCAATTTCAGGACATATAAAAGAGAAAGAAGTAGAAACTCATGTTTCAAATGCTGAGAGGCAACAACTGTTCATGATTTTCACCTCCACTAATTATATTTATTTTTATAATCTATATGTTTATATTTTCCTATAAATATACAGAGACATATAGCTATATATACAGAGATACATATGTACAGGTTGATTTTTACATGTTTATAAGTAAATGTGATGTTGTTCCAAATAAAACTTCTAAGAACTGAATGGAAAAGAAAATTGTAAAGTTCAGATAAGTCCCACTGAAATTTGTACTCAGATCCCTGTTTTCAGAGTCCAGAGTGCTAACCATGACACCATCCACCCTCCCGTACCAGGGTGAGCTTTCCATTTTGACAGAAGAGATTTGCCTCAGGGGGCAACTTATCTTTCATTGAAAAATATTATCTCACATAAAAACCACTGTTCAACAGAGTTATAACGTTATTTGAGTCTTTTGGGCAACATCCTTCCCCAACATAGTTCAATATGCAAAAGTTTACCAGAATAGGAAAGCAATCCCATACAGTTTCTCTTTGACAGTAGAATATTAAAAACTTTGACATTTCCACATTCCTGCAGCAGTTTATGCTCCTTTCACATGGGAGGTTCCATGGTGTAACGGTTAGCACTTTGGACTTTGAATCCAATGATCCGAGTTCAAATCTCGGTGGGACCATTTTATGACTCTTGACCAAATCATTTTCTTTCAAGTGTATTCATTAATATCACATATCTAATACCGGTAGGGTGAACAATTAATTTATTGATTATACTCTAAAAGTTTATTAGATGTGAGCAAATAATAGAAATTTTACAATACCTGGAAACTAAATGGCTCAAAATAATGAGAGATTTTACAAACTCACTCTGGTTTCTCAAACTCATCACAGGGGCCTGATGCAAGACATTACTTTTTAAAATCTTACTGTTATTGTTAAGGCGAACAAGGAACTTTTTCATTGCAAAGCATTCATTAAAACAAAACTTGAGGAGTCAAACTTTGTATTACGGGGACCGAAGATGTGCAGTTTGAATAATAATCTTGAAATTCAGACGTACAAAGATTTTACACACTGATTTTCAACAGTAAATCCACAACCAAAAAAGTTGAATCTTTTGAAAGACATGTCAAAGGTGTGAATCTGAAATTCACTTTTAAAGACATTCACAATGAAATGCACTGTGTAAGTCCAGCATGTTGTCAGCTAAGAAATCAGCAAAAATGAACTATCTCATTACTGGCCATATAGATGAGAAAGGAAAATAAACTCATGTTTACAATGTGGATGTGAAAGAACAGTTTCTAGGTTCAGCTTCAATATTTATGTTAATGAATAATTGATATGTTCATATTGTCTAACAGCTATCTAGACGGATAAAGCTATGTATGCATCTATACATACTTATGCGTTCATACGCATCAGTATAAAACATTGATATTATGTTTTTTCTAGACCAAATTCTAAAAAATGAGTTAAACAGTGAATCTCATAATTGTAGTAGGTCCCACCGAGATTTGAACTCGGATCGCTGGATTCAGAGTCCAGAGTGCTAACCATTACACCATGGAACCCTCTCACCCAAGAGTGACTTTTCCATTGAGACAAAAGAGAGCGCATCAGTGATGGCCTTCTCTTATATTGATAAAAAGATATCTCATTTGAATGGTCATAGTGGATAGAGCTTTAATGTGATTTGATTCTTTTCAGCTATATTCTCTATAAAAGTGTTAAATATTCAAATGTTTATCTGAATATAAAAGTTATATCACAATGTTCATCTTTGCCTGTAGCATAATAAAACAGTCTACATTTCCAGACTACTGAAGCAATGTCTCTGTCTCCTGCATGGGTGGCTCCATAGAGCAATGGTTGGCAATTTGGACTTTGCATCCAATGATCCGATTTGAAACCTTGGAGGGACTTTTTTTATTACTCTTGAGCTTTTCCATTTCTTCATCTTTGTTCATTGATAGCTCAAATCCAACACCAGTAGGTTGAAAGAGTCAATTATTGAATGCTTTCAAAATGTCCATCAGCTTGAACAAGTTACATCAATACAAACTTTAAAATACTTTGACATCAAATTTCTTCACAAAGTAGTTAGCCATTATAAAATCATATTCTGATTTTCTCAAACGCATTTCAGATGGGTGATTCACAGCATCACTTTTTTAAGCTTTCCCGCTATTGATAAGGCGAAAATAGCACATTTTGAATGAGAAGTTTTCTTCAATCAAACATAGAGGAACCCAAACGATGATCTCATTCAGCTAGTAAAAATGTTGTTTTATATTAGTATGGAAATCGTGAAAAGAAAATGTTTTTCATGCTGATTTACAACAGTTGATCTCCAATCGTAAAATATAAGCTTTTGGTCGGAGGCATCACAGGTACTGATCAAATTCTCATTTTTGAACATTGTTCACAAATCATATGATATGCTTTATATACATAAACTGTATTGTTGGATCAATACTGAGTAAAAAGTGACTATCTCAATTTCAGGACATATAAAAGAGAAAGAAGTAGAAACTCATGTTTCAAATGCTGAGAGGCAACAACTGTTCATGATTTTCACCTCCACTAATTATATTTATTTTTATAATCTATATGTTTATATTTTCCTATAAATATACAGAGACATATAGCTATATATACAGAGATACATATGTACAGGTTGATATTTACATGTTTATAAGTAAATGTGATGTTGTTCCAAATAAAACTTCTAAGAACTGAATGGAAAAGAAAATTGTAAAGTTCAGATAAGTCCCACTGAAATTTGTACTCAGATCCCTGTTTTCAGAGTCCAGAGTGCTAACCATGACACCATCCACCCTCCCGTACCAGGGTGAGCTTTCCATTTTGACAGAAGAGATTTGCCTCAGGGGGCAACTTATCTTTCATTGAAAAATATTATCTCACATAAAAACCACTGTTCAACAGAGTTATAACGTTATTTGAGTCTTTTGGGCAACATCCTTCCCCAACATAGTTCAATATGCAAAAGTTTACCAGAATAGGAAAGCAATCCAATACAGTTTCTCTTTGACAGTAGAATATTAAAAACTTTGACATTTCCACATTCCTGCAGCAGTTTATGCTCCTTTCACATGGGAGGTTCCATGGTGTAATGGTTAGCACTTTGGACTTTGAATCCAATGATCCGAGTTCAAATCTCGGTGGGACCATTTTATGACTCTTGACCAAATCATTTTCTTTCAAGTGTATTCATTAATATCACATATCTAATACCGGTAGGGTGAACAATTCATTTATTGATTATACTCTAAAAGTTTATTAGATGTGAGCAAATAATAGAAATTTTACAATACCTGGAAACTAAATGGCTCAAAATAATGAGAGATTTTACAAACTCACTCTGGTTTCTCAAACTCATCACAGGGGCCTGATGCAAGACATTACTTTTTAAAATCTTACTGTTATTGTTAAGGCGAACAAGGAACTTTTTCATTGCAAAGCATTCATTAAAACAAAACTTGAGGAGTCAAACTTTGTATTACGGGGACCGAAGATGTGCAGTTTGAATAATAATCTTGAAATTCAGACGTACAAAGATTTTACACACTGATTTTCAACAGTAAATCCACAACCAAAAAAGTTGAATCTTTTGAAAGACATGTCAAAGGTGTGAATCTGAAATTCACTTTTAAAGACATTCACAATGAAATGCACTGTGTAAGTCCAGCATGTTGTCAGCTAAGAAATCAGCAAAAATGAACTATCTCATTACTGGCCATATAGATGAGAAAGGAAAATAAACTCATGTTTACAATGTGGATGTGAAAGAACAGTTTCTAGGTTCAGCTTCAATATTTATGTTAATGAATAATTGATATGTTCATATTGTCTAACAGCTATCTAGACGGATAAAGCTATGTATGCATCTATACATACTTATGCGTTCATACGCATCAGTATAAAACATTGATATTATGTTTTTTCTAGACCAAATTCTAAAAAATGAGTTAAACAGTGAATCTCATAATTGTAGTAGGTCCCACCGAGATTTGAACTCGGATCGCTGGATTCAGAGTCCAGAGTGCTAACCATTACACCATGGAACCCTCTCACACAAGAGTGACGTTTCCATTGAGACAAAAGAGAGCGCATCAGTGATGGCCTTCTCTTATATTGATAAAAAGATATCTCATTTGAATGGTCATAGTGGATAGAGCTTTAATGTGATTTGATTCTTTTCAGCTATATTCTCTATAAAAGTGTTAAACATTCAAATGTTTATCTGAATATAAAAGTTATATCACAATGTTCATCTTTGCCTGTAGCATAATAAAACAGTCTACATTTCCAGACTACTGAAGCAATGTCTCTGTCTCCTGCATGGGTGGCTCCATAGAGCAATGGTTGGCAATTTGGACTTTGCATCCAATGATCCGATTTGAAACCTTGGAGGGACTTTTTTTATTACTCTTGAGCTTTTCCATTTCTTCATCTTTGTTCATTGATAGCTCAAATCCAACACCAGTAGGTTGAAAGAGTCAATTATTGAATGCTTTCAAAATGTCCATCAGCTTGAACAAGTTACATCAATACAAACTTTAAAATACTTTGACATCAAATTTCTTCACAAAGTAGTTAGCCATTATAAAATCATATTCTGATTTTCTCAAACGCATTTCAGATGGGTGATTCACAGCATCACTTTTTTAAGCTTTCCCGCTATTGATAAGGCGAAAATAGCACATTTTGAATGAGAAGTTTTCTTCAATCAAACATAGAGGAACCCAAATGATGATCTCATTCAGCTAGTAAAAATGTTGTTTTATATTAGTATGGAAATCGTGAAAAGAAAATGTTTTTCATGCTGATTTACAACAGTTGATCTCCAATCGTAAAATATAAGCTTTTGGTCGGAGGCATCACAGGTACTGATCAAATTCTAATTTTTGAACATTGTTCACAAATCATATGATATGCTTTATATACATAAACTGTATTGTTGGATCAATACTGAGTAAAAAGTGACTATCTCAATTTCAGGACATATAAAAGAGAAAGAAGTAGAAACTCATGTTTCAAATGCTGAGAGGCAACAACTGTTCATGATTTTCACCTCCACTAATTATATTTATTTTTATAATCTATATGTTTATATTTTCCTATAAATATACAGAGACATATAGCTATATATACAGAGATACATATGTACAGGTTGATTTTTACATGTTTATAAGTAAATGTGATGTTGTTCCAAATAAAACTTCTAAGAAGTGAATGGAAAAGAAAATTGTAAAGTTCAGATAAGTCCCACTGAAATTTGTACTCAGATCCCTGTTTTCAGAGTCCAGAGTGCTAACCATGACACCATCCACCCTCCCGTACCAGGGTGAGCTTTCCATTTTGACAGAAGAGATTTGCCTCAGGGGGCAACTTATCTTTCATTGAAAAATATTATCTCACATAAAAACCACTGTTCAACAGAGTTATAACGTTATTTGAGTCTTTTGGGCAACATCCTTCCCCAACATAGTTCAATATGCAAAAGTTTACCAGAATAGGAAAGCAATCCCATACAGTTTCTCTTTGACAGTAGAATATTAAAAACTTTGACATTTCCACATTCCTGCAGCAGTTTATGCTCCTTTCACATGGGAGGTTCCATGGTGTAACGGTTAGCACTTTGGACTTTGAATCCAATGATCCGAGTTCAAATCTCGGTGGGACCATTTTATGACTCTTGACCAAATCATTTTCTTTCAAGTGTATTCATTAATATCACATATCTAATACCGGTAGGGTGAACAATTAATTTATTGATTATACTCTAAAAGTTTATTAGATGTGAGCAAATAATAGAAATATTACAATACCTGGAAACTAAATGGCTCAAAATAATGAGAGATTTTACAAACTCACTCTGGTTTCTCAAACTCATCACAGGGGCCTGATGCAAGACATTACTTTTTAAAATCTTACTGTTATTGTTAAGGCGAACAAGGAACTTTTTCATTGCAAAGCATTCATTAAAACAAAACTTGAGGAGTCAAACTTTGTATTACGGGGACCGAAGATGTGCAGTTTGAATAATAATCTTGAAATTCAGACGTACAAAGATTTTACACACTGATTTTCAACAGTAAATCCACAACCAAAAAAGTTGAATCTTTTGAAAGACATGTCAAAGGTGTGAATCTGAAATTCACTTTTAAAGACATTCACAATGAAATGCACTGTGTAAGTCCAGCATGTTGTCAGCTAAGAAATCAGCAAAAATGAACTATCTCATTACTGGCCATATAGATGAGAAAGGAAAATAAACTCATGTTTACAATGTGGATGTGAAAGAACAGTTTCTAGGTTCAGCTTCAATATTTATGTTAATGAATAATTGATATGTTCATATTGTCTAACAGCTATCTAGACGGATAAAGCTATGTATGCATCTATACATACTTATGCGTTCATACGCATCAGTATAAAACATTGATATTATGTTTTTTCTAGACCAAATTCTAAAAAATGAGTTAAACAGTGAATCTCATAATTGTAGTAGGTCCCACCGAGATTTGAACTCGGATCGCTGGATTCAGAGTCCAGAGTGCTAACCATTACACCATGGAACCCTCTCACACAAGAGTGACGTTTCCATTGAGACAAAAGAGAGCGCATCAGTGATGGCCTTCTCTTATATTGATAAAAAGATATCTCATTTGAATGGTCATAGTGGATAGAGCTTTAATGTGATTTGATTCTTTTCAGCTATATTCTCTATAAAAGTGTTAAATATTCAAATGTTTATCTGAATATAAAAGTTATATCACAATGTTCATCTTTGCCTGTAGCATAATAAAACAGTCTACATTTCCAGACTACTGAAGCAATGTCTCTGTCTCCTGCATGGGTGGCTCCATAGAGCAATGGTTGGCAATTTGGACTTTGCATCCAATGATCCGATTTGAAACCTTGGAGGGACTTTTTTTATTACTCTTGAGCTTTTCCATTTCTTCATCTTTGTTCATTGATAGCTCAAATCCAACACCAGTAGGTTGAAAGAGTCAATTATTGAATGCTTTCAAAATGTCCATCAGCTTGAACAAGTTACATCAATACAAACTTTAAAATACTTTGACATCAAATTTCTTCACAAAGTAGTTAGCCATTATAAAATCATATTCTGATTTTCTCAAACGCATTTCAGATGGGTGATTCACAGCATCACTTTTTTAAGCTTTCCCGCTATTGATAAGGCGAAAATAGCACATTTTGAATGAGAAGTTTTCTTCAATCAAACATAGAGGAACCCAAATGATGATCTCATTCAGCTAGTAAAAATGTTGTTTTATATTAGTATGGAAATCGTGAAAAGAAAATGTTTTTCATGCTGATTTACAACAGTTGATCTCCAATCGTAAAATATAAGCTTTTGGTCGGAGGCATCACAGGTACTGATCAAATTCTAATTTTTGAACATTGTTCACAAATCATATGATATGCTTTATATACATAAACTGTATTGTTGGATCAATACTGAGTAAAAAGTGACTATCTCAATTTCAGGACATATAAAAGAGAAAGAAGTAGAAACTCATGTTTCAAATGCTGAGAGGCAACAACTGTTCATGATTTTCACCTCCACTAATTATATTTATTTTTATAATCTATATGTTTATATTTTCCTATAAATATACAGAGACATATAGCTATATATACAGAGATACATATGTACAGGTTGATTTTTACATGTTTATAAGTAAATGTGATGTTGTTCCAAATAAAACTTCTAAGAAGTGAATGGAAAAGAAAATTGTAAAGTTCAGATAAGTCCCACTGAAATTTGTACTCAGATCCCTGTTTTCAGAGTCCAGAGTGCTAACCATGACACCATCCACCCTCCCGTACCAGGGTGAGCTTTCCATTTTGACAGAAGAGATTTGCCTCAGGGGGCAACTTATCTTTCATTGAAAAATATTATCTCACATAAAAACCACTGTTCAACAGAGTTATAACGTTATTTGAGTCTTTTGGGCAACATCCTTCCCCAACATAGTTCAATATGCAAAAGTTTACCAGAATAGGAAAGCAATCCCATACAGTTTCTCTTTGACAGTAGAATATTAAAAACGTTGACATTTCCACATTCCTGCAGCAGTTTATGCTCCTTTCACATGGGAGGTTCCATGGTGTAACGGTTAGCACTTTGGACTTTGAATCCAATGATCCGAGTTCAAATCTCGGTGGGACCATTTTATGACTCTTGACCAAATCATTTTCTTTCAAGTGTATTCATTAATATCACATATCTAATACCGGTAGGGTGAACAATTAATTTATTGATTATACTCTAAAAGTTTATTAGATGTGAGCAAATAATAGAAATATTACAATACCTGGAAACTAAATGGCTCAAAATAATGAGAGATTTTACAAACTCACTCTGGTTTCTCAAACTCATCACAGGGGCCTGATGCAAGACATTACTTTTTAAAATCTTACTGTTATTGTTAAGGCGAACAAGGAACTTTTTCATTGCAAAGCATTCATTAAAACAAAACTTGAGGAGTCAAACTTTGTATTACGGGGACCGAAGATGTGCAGTTTGAATAATAATCTTGAAATTCAGACGTACAAAGATTTTACACACTGATTTTCAACAGTAAATCCACAACCAAAAAAGTTGAATCTTTTGAAAGACATGTCAAAGGTGTGAATCTGAAATTCACTTTTAAAGACATTCACAATGAAATGCACTGTGTAAGTCCAGCATGTTGTCAGCTAAGAAATCAGCAAAAATGAACTATCTCATTACTGGCCATATAGATGAGAAAGGAAAATAAACTCATGTTTACAATGTGGATGTGAAAGAACAGTTTCTAGGTTCAGCTTCAATATTTATGTTAATGAATAATTGATATGTTCATATTGTCTAACAGCTATCTAGACGGATAAAGCTATGTATGCATCTATACATACTTATGCGTTCATACGCATCAGTATAAAACATTGATATTATGTTTTTTCTAGACCAAATTCTAAAAAATGAGTTAAACAGTGAATCTCATAATTGTAGTAGGTCCCACCGAGATTTGAACTCGGATCGCTGGATTCAGAGTCCAGAGTGCTAACCATTACACCATGGAACCCTCTCACACAAGAGTGACTTTTCCATTGAGACAAAAGAGAGCGCATCAGTGATGGCCTTCTCTTATATTGATAAAAAGATATCTCATTTGAATGGTCATAGTGGATAGAGCTTTAATGTGATTTGATTCTTTTCAGCTATATTCTCTATAAAAGTGTTAAATATTCAAATGTTTATCTGAATATAAAAGTTATATCACAATGTTCATCTTTGCCTGTAGCATAATAAAACAGTCTACATTTCCAGACTACTGAAGCAATGTCTCTGTCTCCTGCATGGGTGGCTCCATAGAGCAATGGTTGGCAATTTGGACTTTGCATCCAATGATCCGATTTGAAACCTTGGAGGGACTTTTTTTATTACTCTTGAGCTTTTCCATTTCTTCATCTTTGTTCATTGATAGCTCAAATCCAACACCAGTAGGTTGAAAGAGTCAATTATTGAATGCTTTCAAAATGTCCATCAGCTTGAACAAGTTACATCAATACAAACTTTAAAATACTTTGACATCAAATTTCTTCACAAAGTAGTTAGCCATTATAAAATCATATTCTGATTTTCTCAAACGCATTTCAGATGGGTGATTCACAGCATCACTTTTTTAAGCTTTCCCGCTATTGATAAGGCGAAAATAGCACATTTTGAATGAGAAGTTTTCTTCAATCAAACATAGAGGAACCCAAACGATGATCTCATTCAGCTAGTAAAAATGTTGTTTTATATTAGTATGGAAATCGTGAAAAGAAAATGTTTTTCATGCTGATTTACAACAGTTGATCTCCAATCGTAAAATATAAGCTTTTGGTCGGAGGCATCACAGGTACTGATCAAATTCTAATTTTTGAACATTGTTCACAAATCATATGATATGCTTTATATACATAAACTGTATTGTTGGATCAATACTGAGTAAAAAGTGACTATCTCAATTTCAGGACATATAAAAGAGAAAGAAGTAGAAACTCATGTTTCAAATGCTGAGAGGCAACAACTGTTCATGATTTTCACCTCCACTAATTATATTTATTTTTATAATCTATATGTTTATATTTTCCTATAAATATACAGAGACATATAGCTATATATACAGAGATACATATGTACAGGTTGATATTTACATGTTTATAAGTAAATGTGATGTTGTTCCAAATAAAACTTCTAAGAACTGAATGGAAAAGAAAATTGTAAAGTTCAGATAAGTCCCACTGAAATTTGTACTCAGATCCCTGTTTTCAGAGTCCAGAGTGCTAACCATGACACCATCCACCCTCCCGTACCAGGGTGAGCTTTCCATTTTGACAGAAGAGATTTGCCTCAGGGGGCAACTTATCTTTCATTGAAAAATATTATCTCACATAAAAACCACTGTTCAACAGAGTTATAACGTTATTTGAGTCTTTTGGGCAACATCCTTCCCCAACATAGTTCAATATGCAAAAGTTTACCAGAATAGGAAAGCAATCCAATACAGTATCTCTTTGACAGTAGAATATTAAAAACTTTGACATTTCCACATTCCTGCAGCAGTTTATGCTCCTTTCACATGGGAGGTTCCATGGTGTAATGGTTAGCACTTTGGACTTTGAATCCAATGATCCGAGTTCAAATCTCGGTGGGACCATTTTATGACTCTTGACCAAATCATTTTCTTTCAAGTGTATTCATTAATATCACATATCTAATACCGGTAGGGTGAACAATTAATTTATTGATTATACTCTAAAAGTTTATTAGATGTGAGCAAATAATAGAAATTTTACAATACCTGGAAACTAAATGGCTCAAAATAATGAGAGATTTTACAAACTCACTCTGGTTTCTCAAACTCATCACAGGGGCCTGATGCAAGACATTACTTTTTAAAATCTTACTGTTATTGTTAAGGCGAACAAGGAACTTTTTCATTGCAAAGCATTCATTAAAACAAAACTTGAGGAGTCAAACTTTGTATTACGGGGACCGAAGATGTGCAGTTTGAATAATAATCTTGAAATTCAGACGTACAAAGATTTTACACAGTGATTTTCAACAGTAAATCCACAACCAAAAAAGTTGAATCTTTTGAAAGACATGTCAAAGGTGTGAATCTGAAATTCACTTTTAAAGACATTCACAATGAAATGCACTGTGTAAGTCCAGCATGTTGTCAGCTAAGAAATCAGCAAAAATGAACTATCTCATTACTGGCCATATAGATGAGAAAGGAAAATAAACTCATGTTTACAATGTGGATGTGAAAGAACAGTTTCTAGGTTCAGCTTCAATATTTATGTTAATGAATAATTGATATGTTCATATTGTCTAACAGCTATCTAGACGGATAAAGCTATGTATGCATCTATACATACTTATGCGTTCATACGCATCAGTATAAAACATTGATATTATGTTTTTTCTAGACCAAATTCTAAAAAATGAGTTAAACAGTGAATCTCATAATTGTAGTAGGTCCCACCGAGATTTGAACTCGGATCGCTGGATTCAGAGTCCAGAGTGCTAACCATTACACCATGGAACCCTCTCACACAAGAGTGACTTTTCCATTGAGACAAAAGAGAGCGCATCAGTGATGGCCTTCTCTTATATTGATAAAAAGATATCTCATTTGAATGGTCATAGTGGATAGAGCTTTAATGTGATTTGATTCTTTTCAGCTATATTCTCTATAAAAGTGTTAAATATTCAAATGTTTATCTGAATATAAAAGTTATATCACAATGTTCATCTTTGCCTGTAGCATAATAAAACAGTCTACATTTCCAGACTACTGAAGCAATGTCTCTGTCTCCTGCATGGGTGGCTCCATAGAGCAATGGTTGGCAATTTGGACTTTGCATCCAATGATCCGATTTGAAACCTTGGAGGGACTTTTTTTATTACTCTTGAGCTTTTCCATTTCTTCATCTTTGTTCATTGATAGCTCAAATCCAACACCAGTAGGTTGAAATAGTCAATTATTGAATGCTTTCAAAATGTCCATCAGCTTGAACAAGTTACATCAATACAAACTTTAAAATACTTTGACATCAAATTTCTTCACAAAGTAGTTAGCCATTATAAAATCATATGCTGATTTTCTCAAACGCATTTCAGATGGGTGATTCACAGCATCACTTTTTTAAGCTTTCCCGCTATTGATAAGGCGAAAATAGCACATTTTGAATGAGAAGTTTTCTTCAATCAAACATAGAGGAACCCAAATGATGATCTCATTCAGCTAGTAAAAATGTTGTTTTATATTAGTATGGAAACGTGAAAAGAAAATGTTTTTCATGCTGATTTACAACAGTTGATCTCCAATCGTAAAATATAAGCTTTTGGTCGGAGGCATCACAGGTACTGATCAAATTCTCATTTTTGAACTTTATTCACAAATCATATGATATGCTTTGTATACATCAACTGTATTGTTGGATCAATACTGAGTAAAAAGTGACTATCTCAATTTCAGGACATATAAAAGAGAAAGAAGTAGAAACTCATGTTTCAAATGCTGAGAGGCAACAACTGTTCATGATTTTCACCTCCACTAATTATATTTATTTTTATAATCTATATGTTTATATTTTCCTATAAATATACAGAGACATATAGCTATATATACAGAGATACATATGTACAGGTTGATTTTTACATGTTTATAAGTAAATGTGATGTTGTTCCAAATAAAACTTCTAAGAACTGAATGGAAAAGAAAATTGTAAAGTTCAGATAAGTCCCACTGAAATTTGTACTCAGATCCCTGTTTTCAGAGTCCAGAGTGCTAACCACGACACCATCCACCCTCCCGTACCAGGGTGAGCTTTCCATTTTGACAGAAGAGATTTGCCTCAGGGGGCAACTTATCTTTCATTGAAAAATATTATCTCACATAAAAACCACTGTTCAACAGAGTTATAACGTTATTTGAGTCTTTTGGGCAACATCCTTCCCCAACATAGTTCAATATGCAAAAGTTTACCAGAATAGGAAAGCAATCCAATACAGTTTCTCTTTGACAGTAGAATATTAAAAACTTTGACATTTCCACATTCCTGCAGCAGTTTATGCTCCTTTCACATGGGAGGTTCCATGGTGTAATGGTTAGCACTTTGGACTTTGAATCCAATGATCCGAGTTCAAATCTCGGTGGGACCATTTTATGACTCTTGACCAAATCATTTTCTTTCAAGTGTATTCATTAATATCACATATCTAATACCGGTAGGGTGAACAATTAATTTATTGATTATACTCTAAAAGTTTATTAGATGTGAGCAAATAATAGAAATTTTACAATACCTGGAAACTAAATGGCTCAAAATAATGAGAGATTTTACAAACTCACTCTGGTTTCTCAAACTCATCACAGGGGCCTGATGCAAGACATTACTTTTTAAAATCTTACTGTTATTGTTAAGGCGAACAAGGAACTTTTTCATTGCAAAGCATTCATTAAAACAAAACTTGAGGAGTCAAACTTTGTATTACGGGGACCGAAGATGTGCAGTTTGAATAATAATCTTGAAATTCAGACGTACAAAGATTTTACACACTGATTTTCAACAGTAAATCCACAACCAAAAAAGTTGAATCTTTTGAAAGACATGTCAAAGGTGTGAATCTGAAATTCACTTTTAAAGACATTCACAATGAAATGCACTGTGTAAGTCCAGCATGTTGTCAGCTAAGAAATCAGCAAAAATGAACTATCTCATTACTGGCCATATAGATGAGAAAGGAAAATAAACTCATGTTTACAATGTGGATGTGAAAGAACAGTTTCTAGGTTCAGCTTCAATATTTATGTTAATGAATAATTGATATGTTCATATTGTCTAACAGCTATCTAGACGGATAAAGCTATGTATGCATCTATACATACTTATGCGTTCATACGCATCAGTATAAAACATTGATATTATGTTTTTTCTAGACCAAATTCTAAAAAATGAGTTAAACAGTGAATCTCATAATTGTAGTAGGTCCCACCGAGATTTGAACTCGGATCGCTGGATTCAGAGTCCAGAGTGCTAACCATTACACCATGGAACCCTCTCACACAAGAGTGACGTTTCCATTGAGACAAAAGAGAGCGCATCAGTGATGGCCTTCTCTTATATTGATAAAAAGATATCTCATTTGAATGGTCATAGTGGATAGAGCTTTAATGTGATTTGATTCTTTTCAGCTATATTCTCTATAAAAGTGTTAAATATTCAAATGTTTATCTGAATATAAAAGTTATATCACAATGTTCATCTTTGCCTGTAGCATAATAAAACAGTCTACATTTCCAGACTACTGAAGCAATGTCTCTGTCTCCTGCATGGGTGGCTCCATAGAGCAATGGTTGGCAATTTGGACTTTGCATCCAATGATCCGATTTGAAACCTTGGAGGGACTTTTTTTATTACTCTTGAGCTTTTCCATTTCTTCATCTTTGTTCATTGATAGCTCAAATCCAACACCAGTAGGTTGAAAGAGTCAATTATTGAATGCTTTCAAAATGTCCATCAGCTTGAACAAGTTACATCAATACAAACTTTAAAATACTTTGACATCAAATTTCTTCACAAAGTAGTTAGCCATTATAAAATCATATTCTGATTTTCTCAAACGCATTTCAGATGGGTGATTCACAGCATCACTTTTTTAAGCTTTCCCGCTATTGATAAGGCGAAAATAGCACATTTTGAATGAGAAGTTTTCTTCAATCAAACATAGAGGAACCCAAATGATGATCTCATTCAGCTAGTAAAAATGTTGTTTTATATTAGTATGGAAATCGTGAAAAGAAAATGTTTTTCATGCTGATTTACAACAGTTGATCTCCAATCGTAAAATATAAGCTTTTGGTCGGAGGCATCACAGGTACTGATCAAATTCTAATTTTTGAACATTGTTCACAAATCATATGATATGCTTTATATACATAAACTGTATTGTTGGATCAATACTGAGTAAAAAGTGACTATCTCAATTTCAGGACATATAAAAGAGAAAGAAGTAGAAACTCATGTTTCAAATGCTGAGAGGCAACAACTGTTCATGATTTTCACCTCCACTAATTATATTTATTTTTATAATCTATATGTTTATATTTTCCTATAAATATACAGAGACATATAGCTATATATACAGAGATACATATGTACAGGTTGATTTTTACATGTTTATAAGTAAATGTGATGTTGTTCCAAATAAAACTTCTAAGAACTGAATGGAAAAGAAAATTGTAAAGTTCAGATAAGTCCCACTGAAATTTGTACTCAGATCCCTGTTTTCAGAGTCCAGAGTGCTAACCATGACACCATCCACCCTCCCGTACCAGGGTGAGCTTTCCATTTTGACAGAAGAGATTTGCCTCAGGGGGCAACTTATCTTTCATTGAAAAATATTATCTCACATAAAAACCACTGTTCAACAGAGTTATAACGTTATTTGAGTCTTTTGGGCAACATCCTTCCCCAACATAGTTCAATATGCAAAAGTTTACCAGAATAGGAAAGCAATCCAATACAGTTTCTCTTTGACAGTAGAATATTAAAAACTTTGACATTTCCACATTCCTGCAGCAGTTTATGCTCCTTTCACATGGGAGGTTCCATGGTGTAATGGTTAGCACTTTGGACTTTGAATCCAATGATCCGAGTTCAAATCTCGGTGGGACCATTTTATGACTCTTGACCAAATCATTTTCTTTCAAGTGTATTCATTAATATCACATATCTAATACCGGTAGGGTGAACAATTAATTTATTGATTATACTCTAAAAGTTTATTAGATGTGAGCAAATAATAGAAATTTTACAATACCTGGAAACTAAATGGCTCAAAATAATGAGAGATTTTACAAACTCACTCTGGTTTCTCAAACTCATCACAGGGGCCTGATGCAAGACATTACTTTTTAAAATCTTACTGTTATTGTTAAGGCGAACAAGGAACTTTTTCATTGCAAAGCATTCATTAAAACAAAACTTGAGGAGTCAAACTTTGTATTACAGGGACCGAAGATGTGCAGTTTGAATAATAATCTTGAAATTCAGACGTACAAAGATTTTACACACTGATTTTTAACAGTAAATCCACAACCAAAAAAGTTGAATCTTTTGAAAGACATGTCAAAGGTGTGAATCTGAAATTCACTTTTAAAGACATTCACAATGAAATGCACTGTGTAAGTCCAGCATGTTGTCAGCTAAGAAATCAGCAAAAATGAACTATCTCATTACTGGCCATATAGATGAGAAAGGAAAATAAACTCATGTTTACAATGTGGATGTGAAAGAACAGTTTCTAGGTTCAGCTTCAATATTTATGTTAATGAATAATTGATATGTTCATATTGTCTAACAGCTATCTAGACGGATAAAGCTATGTATGCATCTATACATACTTATGCGTTCATACGCATCAGTATAAAACATTGATATTATGTTTTTTCTAGACCAAATTCTAAAAAATGAGTTAAACAGTGAATCTCATAATTGTAGTAGGTCCCACCGAGATTTGAACTCGGATTGCTGGATTCAGAGTCCAGAGTGCTAACCATTACACCATGGAACCCTCTCACACAAGAGTGACGTTTCCATTGAGACAAAAGAGAGCGCATCAGTGATGGCCTTCTCTTATATTGATAAAAAGATATCTCATTTGAATGGTCATAGTGGATAGAGCTTTAATGTGATTTGATTCTTTTCAGCTATATTCTCTATAAAAGTGTTAAATATTCAAATGTTTATCTGAATATAAAAGTTATATCACAATGTTCATCTTTGCCTGTAGCATAATAAAACAGTCTACATTTCCAGACTACTGAAGCAATGTCTCTGTCTCCTGCATGGGTGGCTCCATAGAGCAATGGTTGGCAATTTGGACTTTGCATCCAATGATCCGATTTGAAACCTTGGAGGGACTTTTTTTATTACTCTTGAGCTTTTCCATTTCTTCATCTTTGTTCATTGATAGCTCAAATCCAACACCAGTAGGTTGAAAGAGTCAATTATTGAATGCTTTCAAAATGTCCATCAGCTTGAACAAGTTACATCAATACAAACTTTAAAATACTTTGACATCAAATTTCTTCACAAAGTAGTTAGCCATTATAAAATCATATTCTGATTTTCTCAAACGCATTTCAGATGGGTGATTCACAGCATCACTTTTTTAAGCTTTCCCGCTATTGATAAGGCGAAAATAGCACATTTTGAATGAGAAGTTTTCTTCAATCAAACATAGAGGAACCCAAATGATGATCTCATTCAGCTAGTAAAAATGTTGTTTTATATTAGTATGGAAATCGTGAAAAGAAAATGTTTTTCATGCTGATTTACAACAGTTGATCTCCAATCGTAAAATATAAGCTTTTGGTCGGAGGCATCACAGGTACTGATCAAATTCTAATTTTTGAACATTGTTCACAAATCATATGATATGCTTTATATACATAAACTGTATTGTTGGATCAATACTGAGTAAAAAGTGACTATCTCAATTTCAGGACATATAAAAGAGAAATAAGTAGAAACTCATGTTTCAAATGCTGAGAGGCAACAACTGTTCATGATTTTCACCTCCACTAATTATATTTATTTTTATAATCTATATGTTTATATTTTCCTATAAATATACAGAGACATATAGCTATATATACAGAGATACATATGTACAGGTTGATTTTTACATGTTTATAAGTAAATGTGATGTTGTTCCAAATAAAACTTCTAAGAACTGAATGGAAAAGAAAATTGTAAAGTTCAGATAAGTCCCACTGAAATTTGTACTCAGATCCCTGTTTTCAGAGTCCAGAGTGCTAACCATGACACCATCCACCCTCCCGTACCAGGGTGAGCTTTCCATTTTGACAGAAGAGATTTGCCTCAGGGGGCAACTTATCTTTCATTGAAAAATATTATCTCACATAAAAACCACTGTTCAACAGAGTTATAACGTTATTTGAGTCTTTTGGGCAACATCCTTCCCCAACATAGTTCAATATGCAAAAGTTTACCAGAATAGGAAAGCAATCCAATACAGTTTCTCTTTGACAGTAGAATATTAAAAACTTTGACATTTCCACATTCCTGCAGCAGTTTATGCTCCTTTCACATGGGAGGTTCCATGGTGTAATGGTTAGCACTTTGGACTTTGAATCCAATGATCCGAGTTCAAATCTCGGTGGGACCATTTTATGACTCTTGACCAAATCATTTTCTTTCAAGTGTATTCATTAATATCACATATCTAATACCGGTAGGGTGAACAATTAATTTATTGATTATACTCTAAAAGTTTATTAGATGTGAGCAAATAATAGAAATTTTACAATACCTGGAAACTAAATGGCTCAAAATAATGAGAGATTTTACAAACTCACTCTGGTTTCTCAAACTCATCACAGGGGCCTGATGCAAGACATTACTTTTTAAAATCTTACTGTTATTGTTAAGGCGAACAAGGAACTTTTTCATTGCAAAGCATTCATTAAAACAAAACTTGAGGAGTCAAACTTTGTATTACAGGGACCGAAGATGTGCAGTTTGAATAATAATCTTGAAATTCAGACGTACAAAGATTTTACACACTGATTTTTAACAGTAAATCCACAACCAAAAAAGTTGAATCTTTTGAAAGACATGTCAAAGGTGTGAATCTGAAATTCACTTTTAAAGACATTCACAATGAAATGCACTGTGTAAGTCCAGCATGTTGTCAGCTAAGAAATCAGCAAAAATGAACTATCTCATTACTGGCCATATAGATGAGAAAGGAAAATAAACTCATGTTTACAATGTGGATGTGAAAGAACAGTTTCTAGGTTCAGCTTCAATATTTATGTTAATGAATAATTGATATGTTCATATTGTCTAACAGCTATCTAGACGGATAAAGCTATGTATGCATCTATACATACTTATGCGTTCATACGCATCAGTATAAAACATTGATATTATGTTTTTTCTAGACCAAATTCTAAAAAATGAGTTAAACAGTGAATCTCATAATTGTAGTAGGTCCCACCGAGATTTGAACTCGGATTGCTGGATTCAGAGTCCAGAGTGCTAACCATTACACCATGGAACCCTCTCACACAAGAGTGACGTTTCCATTGAGACAAAAGAGAGCGCATCAGTGATGGCCTTCTCTTATATTGATAAAAAGATATCTCATTTGAATGGTCATAGTGGATAGAGCTTTAATGTGATTTGATTCTTTTCAGCTATATTCTCTATAAAAGTGTTAAATATTCAAATGTTTATCTGAATATAAAAGTTATATCACAATGTTCATCTTTGCCTGTAGCATAATAAAACAGTCTACATTTCCAGACTACTGAAGCAATGTCTCTGTCTCCTGCATGGGTGGCTCCATAGAGCAATGGTTGGCAATTTGGACTTTGCATCCAATGATCCGATTTGAAACCTTGGAGGGACTTTTTTTATTACTCTTGAGCTTTTCCATTTCTTCATCTTTGTTCATTGATAGCTCAAATCCAACACCAGTAGGTTGAAAGAGTCAATTATTGAATGCTTTCAAAATGTCCATCAGCTTGAACAAGTTACATCAATACAAACTTTAAAATACTTTGACATCAAATTTCTTCACAAAGTAGTTAGCCATTATAAAATCATATTCTGATTTTCTCAAACGCATTTCAGATGGGTGATTCACAGCATCACTTTTTTAAGCTTTCCCGCTATTGATAAGGCGAAAATAGCACATTTTGAATGAGAAGTTTTCTTCAATCAAACATAGAGGAACCCAAATGATGATCTCATTCAGCTAGTAAAAATGTTGTTTTATATTAGTATGGAAATCGTGAAAAGAAAATGTTTTTCATGCTGATTTACAACAGTTGATCTCCAATCGTAAAATATAAGCTTTTGGTCGGAGGCATCACAGGTACTGATCAAATTCTAATTTTTGAACATTGTTCACAAATCATATGATATGCTTTATATACATAAACTGTATTGTTGGATCAATACTGAGTAAAAAGTGACTATCTCAATTTCAGGACATATAAAAGAGAAATAAGTAGAAACTCATGTTTCAAATGCTGAGAGGCAACAACTGTTCATGATTTTCACCTCCACTAATTATATTTATTTTTATAATCTATATGTTTATATTTTCCTATAAATATACAGAGACATATAGCTATATATACAGAGATACATATGTACAGGTTGATTTTTACATGTTTATAAGTAAATGTGATGTTGTTCCAAATAAAACTTCTAAGAACTGAATGGAAAAGAAAATTGTAAAGTTCAGATAAGTCCCACTGAAATTTGTACTCAGATCCCTGTTTTCAGAGTCCAGAGTGCTAACCATGACACCATCCACCCTCCCGTACCAGGGTGAGCTTTCCATTTTGACAGAAGAGATTTGCCTCAGGGGGCAACTTATCTTTCATTGAAAAATATTATCTCACATAAAAACCACTGTTCAACAGAGTTATAACGTTATTTGAGTCTTTTGGGCAACATCCTTCCCCAACATAGTTCAATATGCAAAAGTTTACCAGAATAGGAAAGCAATCCAATACAGTTTCTCTTTGACAGTAGAATATTAAAAACTTTGACATTTCCACATTCCTGCAGCAGTTTATGCTCCTTTCACATGGGAGGTTCCATGGTGTAATGGTTAGCACTTTGGACTTTGAATCCAATGATCCGAGTTCAAATCTCGGTGGGACCATTTTATGACTCTTGACCAAATCATTTTCTTTCAAGTGTATTCATTAATATCACATATCTAATACCGGTAGGGTGAACAATTAATTTATTGATTATACTCTAAAAGTTTTTTAGATGTGAGCAAATAATAGAAATTTTACAATACCTGGAAACTAAATGGCTCAAAATAATGAGAGATTTTACAAACTCACTCTGGTTTCTCAAACTCATCACAGGGGCCTGATGCAAGACATTACTTTTTAAAATCTTACTGTTATTGTTAAGGCGAACAAGAAACTTTTTCATTGCAAAGCATTCATTAAAACAAAACTTGAGGAGTCAAACTTTGTATTACAGGGACCGAAGATGTGCAGTTTGAATAATAATCTTGAAATTCAGACGTACAAAGATTTTACACACTGATTTTTAACAGTAAATCCACAACCAAAAAAGTTGAATCTTTTGAAAGACATGTCAAAGGTGTGAATCTGAAATTCACTTTTAAAGACATTCACAATGAAATGCACTGTGTAAGTCCAGCATGTTGTCAGCTAAGAAATCAGCAAAAATGAACTATCTCATTACTGGCCATATAGATGAGAAAGGAAAATAAACTCATGTTTACAATGTGGATGTGAAAGAACAGTTTCTAGGTTCAGCTTCAATATTTATGTTAATGAATAATTGATATGTTCATATTGTCTAACAGCTATCTAGACGGATAAAGCTATGTATGCATCTATACATACTTATGCGTTCATACGCATCAGTATAAAACATTGATATTATGTTTTTTCTAGACCAAATTCTAAAAAATGAGTTAAACAGTGAATCTCATAATTGTAGTAGGTCCCACCGAGATTTGAACTCGGATCGCTGGATTCAGAGTCCAGAGTGCTAACGATTACACCATGGAACCCTCTCACACAAGAGTGACTTTTCCATTGAGACAAAAGAGAGCGCATCAGTGATGGCCTTCTCTTATATTGATAAAAAGATATCTCATTTGAATGGTCATAGTGGATAGAGCTTTAATGTGATTTGATTCTTTTCAGCTATATTCTCTATAAAAGTGTTAAATATTCAAATGTTTATCTGAATATAAAAGTTATATCACACTGTTCATCTTTGCCTGTAGCATAATAAAACAGTCTACATTTCCAGACTACTGAAGCAATGTCTCTGTCTCCTGCATGGGTGGCTCCATAGAGCAATGGTTGGCAATTTGGACTTTGCATCCAATGATCCGATTTGAAACCTTGGAGGGACTTTTTTTATTACTCTTGAGCTTTTCCATTTCTTCATCTTTGTTCATTGATAGCTCAAATCCAACACCAGTAGGTTGAAATAGTCAATTATTGAATGCTTTCAAAATGTCCATCAGCTTGAACAAGTTACATCAATACAAACTTTAAAATACTTTGACATCAAATTTCTTCACAAAGTAGTTAGCCATTATAAAATCATATGCTGATTTTCTCAAACGCATTTCAGATGGGTGATTCACAGCATCACTTTTTTAAGCTTTCCCGCTATTGATAAGGCGAAAATAGCACATTTTGAATGAGAAGTTTTCTTCAATCAAACATAGAGGAACCCAAATGATGATCTCATTCAGCTAGTAAAAATGTTGTTTTATATTAGTATGGAAACGTGAAAAGAAAATGTTTTTCATGCTGATTTACAACAGTTGATCTCCAATCGTAAAATATAAGCTTTTGGTCGGAGGCATCACAGGTACTGATCAAATTCTCATTTTTGAACTTTATTCACAAATCATATGATATGCTTTGTATACATCAACTGTATTGTTGGATCAATACTGAGTAAAAAGTGACTATCTCAATTTCAGGACATATAAAAGAGAAAGAAGTAGAAACTCATGTTTCAAATGCTGAGAGGCAACAACTGTTCATGATTTTCACCTCCACTAATTATATTTATTTTTATAATCTATATGTTTATATTTTCCTATAAATATACAGAGACATATAGCTATATATACAGAGATACATATGTACAGGTTGATTTTTACATGTTTATAAGTAAATGTGATGTTGTTCCAAATAAAACTTCTAAGAACTGAATGGAAAAGAAAATTGTAAAGTTCAGATAAGTCCCACTGAAATTTGTACTCAGATCCCTGTTTTCAGAGTCCAGAGTGCTAACCACGACACCATCCACCCTCCCGTACCAGGGTGAGCTTTCCATTTTGACAGAAGAGATTTGCCTCAGGGGGCAACTTATCTTTCATTGAAAAATATTATCTCACATAAAAACCACTGTTCAACAGAGTTATAACGTTATTTGAGTCTTTTGGGCAACATCCTTCCCCAACATAGTTCAATATGCAAAAGTTTACCAGAATAGGAAAGCAATCCAATACAGTTTCTCTTTGACAGTAGAATATTAAAAACTTTGACATTTCCACATTCCTGCAGCAGTTTATGCTCCTTTCACATGGGAGGTTCCATGGTGTAATGGTTAGCACTTTGGACTTTGAATCCAATGATCCGAGTTCAAATCTCGGTGGGACCATTTTATGACTCTTGACCAAATCATTTTCTTTCAAGTGTATTCATTAATATCACATATCTAATACCGGTAGGGTGAACAATTAATTTATTGATTATACTCTAAAAGTTTATTAGATGTGAGCAAATAATAGAAATTTTACAATACCTGGAAACTAAATGGCTCAAAATAATGAGAGATTTTACAAACTCACTCTGGTTTCTCAAACTCATCACAGGGGCCTGATGCAAGACATTACTTTTTAAAATCTTACTGTTATTGTTAAGGCGAACAAGGAACTTTTTCATTGCAAAGCATTCATTAAAACAAAACTTGAGGAGTCAAACTTTGTATTACGGGGACCGAAGATGTGCAGTTTGAATAATAATCTTGAAATTCAGACGTACAAAGATTTTACACACTGATTTTCAACAGTAAATCCACAACCAAAAAAGTTGAATCTTTTGAAAGACATGTCAAAGGTGTGAATCTGAAATTCACTTTTAAAGACATTCACAATGAAATGCACTGTGTAAGTCCAGCATGTTGTCAGCTAAGAAATCAGCAAAAATGAACTATCTCATTACTGGCCATATAGATGAGAAAGGAAAATAAACTCATGTTTACAATGTGGATGTGAAAGAACAGTTTCTAGGTTCAGCTTCAATATTTATGTTAATGAATAATTGATATGTTCATATTGTCTAACAGCTATCTAGACGGATAAAGCTATGTATGCATCTATACATACTTATGCGTTCATACGC
The DNA here is from genome assembly GCF_964204655.1 of Triturus cristatus. Taxonomy (NCBI): domain Eukaryota; kingdom Metazoa; phylum Chordata; class Amphibia; order Caudata; family Salamandridae; genus Triturus; species Triturus cristatus. Next base: position 552,315,319 of record NC_140588.1, read on the forward strand.
ATCAGTATAAAACATTGATATTATGTTTTTTCTAGACCAAATTCTAAAAAATGAGTTAAACAGTGAATCTCATAATTGTAGTAGGTCCCACCGAGATTTGAACTCGGATCGCTGGATTCAGAGTCCAGAGTGCTAACCATTACACCATGGAACCCTCTCACACAAGAGTGACGTTTCCATTGAGACAAAAGAGAGCGCATCAGTGATGGCCTTCTCTTATATTGATAAAAAGATATCTCATTTGAATGGTCATAGTGGATAGAGCTTTAATGTGATTTGATTCTTTTCAGCTATATTCTCTATAAAAGTGTTAAATATTCAAATGTTTATCTGAATATAAAAGTTATATCACAATGTTCATCTTTGCCTGTAGCATAATAAAACAGTCTACATTTCCAGACTACTGAAGCAATGTCTCTGTCTCCTGCATGGGTGGCTCCATAGAGCAATGGTTGGCAATTTGGACTTTGCATCCAATGATCCGATTTGAAACCTTGGAGGGACTTTTTTTATTACTCTTGAGCTTTTCCATTTCTTCATCTTTGTTCATTGATAGCTCAAATCCAACACCAGTAGGTTGAAAGAGTCAATTATTGAATGCTTTCAAAATGTCCATCAGCTTGAACAAGTTACATCAATACAAACTTTAAAATACTTTGACATCAAATTTCTTCACAAAGTAGTTAGCCATTATAAAATCATATTCTGATTTTCTCAAACGCATTTCAGATGGGTGATTCACAGCATCACTTTTTTAAGCTTTCCCGCTATTGATAAGGCGAAAATAGCACATTTTGAATGAGAAGTTTTCTTCAATCAAACATAGAGGAACCCAAATGATGATCTCATTCAGCTAGTAAAAATGTTGTTTTATATTAGTATGGAAATCGTGAAAAGAAAATGTTTTTCATGCTGATTTACAACAGTTGATCTCCAATCGTAAAATATAAGCTTTTGGTCGGAGGCATCACAGGTACTGATCAAATTCTAATTTTTGAACATTGTTCACAAATCATATGATATGCTTTATATACATAAACTGTATTGTTGGATCAATACTGAGTAAAAAGTGACTATCTCAATTTCAGGACATATAAAAGAGAAAGAAGTAGAAACTCATGTTTCAAATGCTGAGAGGCAACAACTGTTCATGATTTTCACCTCCACTAATTATATTTATTTTTATAATCTATATGTTTATATTTTCCTATAAATATACAGAGACATATAGCTATATATACAGAGATACATATGTACAGGTTGATTTTTACATGTTTATAAGTAAATGTGATGTTGTTCCAAATAAAACTTCTAAGAACTGAATGGAAAAGAAAATTGTAAAGTTCAGATAAGTCCCACTGAAATTTGTACTCAGATCCCTGTTTTCAGAGTCCAGAGTGCTAACCATGACACCATCCACCCTCCCGTACCAGGGTGAGCTTTCCATTTTGACAGAAGAGATTTGCCTCAGGGGGCAACTTATCTTTCATTGAAAAATATTATCTCACATAAAAACCACTGTTCAACAGAGTTATAACGTTATTTGAGTCTTTTGGGCAACATCCTTCCCCAACATAGTTCAATATGCAAAAGTTTACCAGAATAGGAAAGCAATCCAATACAGTTTCTCTTTGACAGTAGAATATTAAAAACTTTGACATTTCCACATTCCTGCAGCAGTTTATGCTCCTTTCACATGGGAGGTTCCATGGTGTAATGGTTAGCACTTTGGACTTTGAATCCAATGATCCGAGTTCAAATCTCGGTGGGACCATTTTATGACTCTTGACCAAATCATTTTCTTTCAAGTGTATTCATTAATATCACATATCTAATACCGGTAGGGTGAACAATTAATTTATTGATTATACTCTAAAAGTTTATTAGATGTGAGCAAATAATAGAAATTTTACAATACCTGGAAACTAAATGGCTCAAAATAATGAGAGATTTTACAAACTCACTCTGGTTTCTCAAACTCATCACAGGGGCCTGATGCAAGACATTACTTTTTAAAATCTTACTGTTATTGTTAAGGCGAACAAGGAACTTTTTCATTGCAAAGCATTCATTAAAACAAAACTTGAGGAGTCAAACTTTGTATTACAGGGACCGAAGATGTGCAGTTTGAATAATAATCTTGAAATTCAGACGTACAAAGATTTTACACACTCATTTTTAACAGTAAATCCACAACCAAAAAAGTTGAATCTTTTGAAAGACATGTCAAAGGTGTGAATCTGAAATTCACTTTTAAAGACATTCACAATGAAATGCACTGTGTAAGTCCAGCATGTTGTCAGCTAAGAAATCAGCAAAAATGAACTATCTCATTACTGGCCATATAGATGAGAAAGGAAAATAAACTCATGTTTACAATGTGGATGTGAAAGAACAGTTTCTAGGTTCAGCTTCAATATTTATGTTAATGAATAATTGATATGTTCATATTGTCTAACAGCTATCTAGACGGATAAAGCTATGTATGCATCTATACATACTTATGCGTTCATACGCATCAGTATAAAACATTGATATTATGTTTTTTCTAGACCAAATTCTAAAAAATGAGTTAAACAGTGAATCTCATAATTGTAGTAGGTCCCACCGAGATTTGAACTCGGATTGCTGGATTCAGAGTGCTAACCATTACACCATGGAACCCTCTCACACAAGAGTGACGTTTCCATTGAGACAAAAGAGAGCGCATCAGTGATGGCCTTCTCTTATATTGATAAAAAGATATCTCATTT